>NC_089581.1:48337625-48967423 GCF_019320115.1 Miscanthus floridulus | reverse complement strand
CATATGTTATCCACTCACGGACATGTTCCATGTCATTAGGATCTCCCAATGCCATAGCTGTCACTTGCCCCAAAGGGCTAAGGTCTGGCGGCTGCCTCACCCGCACTTGTTGATTCTGACCCTCCAGCTCATGCACATAGTTGTGCAGTCCACAAAGCGCAAGAATTATCTGGGTTTGCTTGGTCCCCGGATAGTGCGGAATGCCTTTCAACATGTGCCACTTTGCTTTTGCTGCCCCAAATGTCCTCTCTATGACATTTCGCAGCTTGGAATGATGCCGGTTGAACAGCTCCTGCGCATCTGTTGCCCCCCTTGTCTGGAACTCCTTCACCCAATACCTCTTATTTGGATAAGGCGTGAGATACCTAGGGCAAAGTGCGTAACCGGAGTCCACCAAATAATAGCGGCCTGCAATAATTTCACAGCAACCGAACAGTTAACATACAAATTAGCTATAGCCTTACACAACTGAATTTATCTAAGTCCTACTAACCTGATGGTGGATGTGGGAAAGAGGCATCGGCTTCTGCCTTTCTTTTGACCTGCATATCATGTGCAGAACCCTCCGTCCCTGCCCCAATATATGTGAACCTCATGTTGAAGTCATAGACCGCAACCACATTTTGGGTTGGCCTTCCTTTCCTATTAATGTGGTCATCACAGACTCCTTTATCAACTATGACATCTATATGAGTCCATCCATGGCGCCTATGCATCCATAAAAAACGGCGAGTACTCCACCAATTCAGCGGACACTACTGCATAACTAGTGTCCCTAGGCCTAATTATGTCATTTGCAAATCCAGTCATGGCTGCTAGAACATGGGCAAATACCTTGCCACATGTCCCTAACCCCCTCCTAAGTCTCTCATGCATTTGTCTTTGGCATTGGTTTGTACCACATGCCCATAGAAACATAGCTAAAGCTTCAATTGATTCAAGCTCCCTACTGCCTTTTAGGCCATAGCCATCACGTAGTATGCTATGCAACCTAACCAAATTTTCAGGCCTCATTCGACAGTTTTCATAGCACCTACCAGGATCTAACAATAGATTCTCTACCCATTGTCTTCCGATAGGCTCAGGCAGTGGGACATAAGGGTTACCTTGTCTCAGTACCTCTGCATGTCCCAGACTGCAATGCATGCAGCCATAGCTGCAATAACCACCTCGTTGAAGCTCATCTCACTTGAATTCTAACTTTCCTCATCGCTGTTGTCCATGCCCCTAAATGCTGCCAAGCAAAAGTATAAACCATCGTTGGTAAGCACATTTACAAGCTAGCTGTATGCCACAGCTCCAAGGTTGTTTTCTTATGACAGTAGCAAATTACGACAAGAAAATCTAAATAGAAGTATAACAAAATAAATAATTGAGAATCACTTACCTACTGCTACTTGAGTAAGCTCGAGAAGATCAAGTAAGACTTAGATTCGTGAAGAAAATATGCTTAAATGGATTACGACAGACGATATTTGCTTTGAACGGACTATTTCTCTATCGGTTTCATCAGCTATCTCCTTCCTCAACCCAGCTGCAACAATACAACTATAATTAGCTACAAAGTACCATTTCGATATACTGAATTTACAGTTTAAAAATTAGTATACTTTAGCATTGAAGACCATCAGTGACAATATAATTTGATATAATCATATCCGATCAGTCATGAATCATGCAGCACCAAAGTAAAAGGAGCAGATGAATTACCAAAATCTGTAAATCTTTTCTCGGAAGGTGCATGAACTCAGCAGATTCCCTATCACCATCAATTCTGTGGAGCTGCAGCACCAGCGGCCGCCGGGTTACAATGCCTGAAGATACCATTGCATATGAGATGTTACCAAACTATAACTACACATGAGATGTTATCAAACTAGAACTGTATTACACTTAAACTGGAAAAGGCATACACGCCTTCAAGCTTGTCGATTACTGATGACCTCTGCAAACAGTCCCTGATGTGCCTGCAACAGAAGTACCCAATGCTTATGTGTTAAAACATAGATCACTTTAAAGCATGTGTTAACAATGAAATAATTTATAGTTACAACAACCAAGTCATGACTGGCAGCTGAAACAAAAACATCACATCATACAACTGATAACAAGTTCTGGAAAAAAATACAACACATGGTTTTTGGGCAAAGTCCCCGTTACAAGACATGAAACCTCCACACATCTAGGACGACAATGAATGTAAAGGATACAAGTCGACACTCAAATGCCACCGCTGCTTCACTCCAAGATCAACATCCCAGCTGCTGAACTACTTCTTATTTTTGTTCATTTGATATGTCAGCCATGCCATACGTTCTTTGGCTGTCAGTAGATTCTTGAACACCCGCCAAGGCACGAGTCATTGAACAAATCCGTTGCTAAGAAGAACATGTCTGAAGTGGCTGGCACACCGTCATCTCGTAAAATTTGCATTGCTTCGTCTACCTCCACCTGTTCACGGGTCCGCTCTCTATCCCTTGATGCGCTCCTTGCAGCAATGCTCTCAGACAACCGAGCAATGTAGTCCCCTACATAGTAAGTCTTCTTCTTTTCTAGGCTGTTGACAACATGATCCCTACTGTCCCTCTTTGAACCAGACTGGTAGCTGGATGGGCCGCCTAAGTCTAGCCGACGCACGGCAGCAGGAGGTGTTGACTCCTGAATACCACCAGCGGACACGAAGCAGCCCGTGTTTTGGTTGCGGTCACCAAACAGTGCCTCCAACTAGTCCAGGAAGAGAGGTCGCCTACCACGGAGGACCTCAGGATGACTACCATCCTACAAAAAAACAAGAGGAACACATAATGTTAAACAATGCACCATATGTAATCGAAACTGTTATCAAGATCACGTACCGAGTTCATGGGCTGGGAACCTTCTTGAGTTTCCCAGTACTCAGTGTCAGCATCAATGGCGCCCGTACGTGGGTTCCTCCCAAGCCTAGTGGCTGTCAGCCCATCTTTCCATGTCTGGTAGGCTTTTTTAGGTATCCTAGCCTATTGTTGCATTATCTCTTATCAAACTAGGGGAAATAAGTGTAAATGTTGTGCTAGCCAGCAGTGGTGAGACCCTGCTGAGTGAAGTTACACTTTTCCTTCTCTTAAAGGCAAAGGTCCAGCAGCAGCTTGGTTTCATCCACGGTCCAAGTTGCACGCTTTGGAGGCATCTGTTGGAACATGGAAGGGCTAATGTCGTTTGTGACTGGACATACTAATGGTACCGAAAAAACCTAAAGGATTGAAACGAAATAACAAAAATATGATGCAATGGTCACAATTGTGTACTTGCCTTGATTTCTCGCTTCAGGCGCTTGGAACACAAGTTGTACCGGGAGGATTCCGGCGGGGAGCAGGAAGCTGTTGAGGACGGTGCCAGTATATATACTTCAAAAGAACACACCTACATGATAAACATGTTCCCATGTCAAAGCTAAATGCTTACCAAAGTACTCCCATGCAAATGTATCTTTTTTGAATTGGAACTCTATGTATTCTGTACTAACATCAGATTATTGAAGTAACAAAAGAAGTAAGGGAATTAATGTTACTATAACAAAAGAAGTAAGCACATCAGTAGTACTGAACAGCTGCTGAATAGCTCAAATGACGCATACAGGCTACCATTTCCACTGGTGAAACCTACTGAATGCAACGGATGCTTGGATGTATACAACTCTGTGCATTTGAATCATCGAGCCAACATGTATTGGTAAACTATACGCTCAAACAGTGCATTGATTTCGTAGTGAAACTGAGTCAAAGGCACATCCGCATATTGCATAATGACTGAGTGCATAAGCAGGAGTATGAGGACACAGATGTAGAACTCACCCATCATTGGTTTACATGACCAAGAAGGGGAGGCAAGTGTAAATGGAAACATAAAAAAGGGAGTTTATTTTAACCCTCAATGGCACGGATGTGCAAGGCCAATGTGTCCCTAATAATCCCTCTCTACTTAGGCAGTCACACCTTGGAGCTGAAAGCTTGCAACCCTAACCCAGCGGATCTGATAGCGGCATGCAAAAATGGGATAGCAGTAGAGGGAAGCAAATCGAAAATACCGTTGTTGGGGCGGCGGAAGCTGGAGGAGGTGATGGATCCAGTGCCGTGGAAGGCGGATCTACCGCCGGCGGCGACGAATCGCCCGGATCTGGTTCGCGAGACGGCTATGGCTCGGAGAAGGCGCCGTCGAACCAGAACCAGCGACACGGGCCGTGTGGATGTCGCCTTCGTTCGCTAGGAAAAGGGATGGGAGGGGTTTGAGACGGACGGCGTCCGGCGGCGATGCGGGACCAACGGCGCGGGCGAAGGCGACAAGGGAGAGCGAGTTAGGATGGCGGCAGCTGAGAGCGGTGGAAACCTAAGCGCGCCACCGAATGAGACGGGAGAGAGAGTGGGATGGCGGAAGCTGAATATTGTAGGGACGGCGGAAGCAGGAGGAGGCGGATTCGGTGCCGTGGAAGGCGGATCTCCTGCCGGCGGCGACGAATCGACTGGATCTAGTTCGCCAGATGACTACGGCTCGGAGAAGGCGCCGTCGAACCAGAACCAGCGACACGGGCCGTTTGGATGTCGCCTTCGTTCTCTGGGAACAGGGATGGGAGGGGTGTACGACGGACGACGTCCAGCGGCGACGAGGGACCAGCGGCACGGGCGAAGGCGAGAAGGGCGAGTGAGTGAGGAGTGCGGCAGCTGGGAGCTCTGGAAACCTAAGCGCTCGACCGAATGAGACGGGAGAGAGACTAGGATGGCGGCAGCTGAATTCTCTAGACCAGCCGAACGGCTACTCCGCGCCTGGGTCACAGTGCTCAAACCAGCTCCAACCGGTTCAGCCGCATACTCGACCAGCCGAACGAGGCCGAAGAGGTGGTGAAGGAGAGAGCAGGGGCAGGAGAGACATTTGACGCCCGTACGTTGACTTGGATCCCTGCTGGCGCGAGGGTTGGTATGTCACGTGAGCAAAAGTGATATTTTTGTATCTATTTTTCGTCTTTGTTGGTGAAAATGTAGCGGTGACGGTTGACATGCTATCGAGGAGGTGCTCCCGCGTCATGCAGGCGTCGGTCCATGGTGGGGCCAGCGGCTGCAGTTTTTACGAAACCTGGCACAGGGGGCGAGGTGGGCAGTGTGTTGGCCCTGGCGGTTTCAAGGCACGGGAGACACGATCTCCAACACCCGAAGAGAGCGTGTCGGACCCTGGGCGCGGCGCTGGACTACAGTCACGTGCAGGCGCGGGCATTGGTGGTGACGCGATGAGGAATAGACACACAAGATCAGAATGACCAATGGATCTAACTCCCAGGAAATCAAGCGAGGAAGAGAATCACTCAAGCAACAAATGACTTTTTCGTTTTTTTTACCTTGGTAATAACAGGGTTTCTCTTCCCATAAATGAATCTATAATCTATATATAATAATCATGGAAATTTTCTTTATACCAAGTTTGATTTAAAAAAACAACAACTAGCCGTGCGTACTTCCTTATATAACTTCCAAAAATCACGTATTTACTTGTGGCCGTCGGGACTCGGACCTGGAAGAGCGAACGGCGTCTCGGTGACCCAAATCAACGGCCTGGAGCTCGTTGACATCCCGGCCGCGGAGCTCGGCCGGCAGCCCTGCCCGGGTACGAGACAAACAAGAGCGCCGCCTTGTTTGGGCAGGCGCCGCAGCGGGCACCCGCATCCCCCGCCCCTCCCCCGGACACGACGCGTACGCGCGATACAACAGCGCCGACCGGGCGCGAGCGCGACACGAACTGGCTACCAACCCAAACCGGCTGCACCCACTCCGAAGCCAGGAGCCGTAGAAAAGCCAGCAGCCCCGGAGACGGAGAGATCCCCGTGCCAGCCCCGCCCCAGCGTAGCAACGCCCGCCCCCGCCCCACCTCGCCGCCTCTCCACGCGACCCGCTCGACGCTGCCTGCCGCCGCAGCCCAAATGCCCGCCCAGAAGCGCCCGCCCCCGCCACCCTCGCCCTCCCCCTCCGCGGCCCCGGGCGCCGGCTCGCCCCCTCCCGCGTCTCCGCCGCCGCCGCCGACGGCCGAGCTCGCGGAGAAGAAGCCCAAGCTGGAGGAGAACGGCAGCGCCGGCGCCGGCGCCGAAGCCAACGGCAACGCCAACGGTGAGCGCTCGTTCGTTCGTTCGCCCTTCCGCCCCTCCCACGTCGACGGCGCTCTTCTCCTCGATCTCCACGCGCTGATGCTGGTTTATTTCCTCTTCCGCCCACGTTGTTTGGCTTTGCTCGCAGATTCCGGCGCGAAGGCGGCTGCGGCGGAGTCGTCGGAGTCTGAGTCGGAGGACGCGGACGCCGCAAAACAGGAGTACGTGCTCGGATGCTCGCCAACCGTCCCGTTGCTTGTTTTGCCGTTCTCCTTTCCCCGTCGTCGTGTTTTCGTTCCTGATGCATGCTCCAGATGCGGCACCGCTAAGCGGCCACTCGCGCGCGTGTTCGCTCCCTGTCGTTGGCCCTTTCCTCAGCTCTCGTGCCTGAGCCGAGCCCGTCGGTCTTTTCTTAGTTGGCTATGGCTGGCTGCGGATTTCTGAGGGGCTGTTTGCGGGAAGGGAGGCGCCGAGCCATGGATGTTGCGTGGTTTGCCCTATTTTCTACCTGTGAGAAGGAGTATCTTTGTGATTTCCGTTGGTACACAAGCAACACAAGTTGTGCAGATGCCAGCGCTAGCTGTAGTCATCATCTGATTCATAATTCTTATATCTTATTATTAATAGAGCCAGGTTACCTAAGGCGGTATGAAGTTTGAGGCAGTCGTGAAGAGTGCTAAAGTTTTCAATCCTACAGACCAGTGCGGGTTAGGGATGACACTGCAGATCTTTCCATTCATATACAAGTAGAAATGAAGTGGCTTAATTGGTGGTTTGATATTGATCATGTTCCTTATTTAAGAAAACCTGTTGATCCTGCCTCTCTCCAGCAATAAGTTTCAGCTCACACATCATAATGTCCTTTGTTTCATCGCTACTGTGAAACTGAACATGGAGTGTAGCTTTTAATGTGGACTGCATCATCCATTTATTTACTGCTTAATAATTAAGGATGCTATGCTAGTTGTAATATCTGAGCTCCATCCACCTATTAATTGAAACATACATTATGAACTTGGAAGCCTATTCAGAATTGGTAGGTTGAAGCTTTTGGCATACTGGTAGAACCCACCACCCCTAATTAATTAGAGCTTTGAACTAAAGTGTTTTTAGATGCATACAGCTTTAGTCTAATTGCTGATATGCATACTGATGCACTGTAGTTGCTGCTATGCGTATAGATTTGGTACACAGATGTATTATAATAATAGAATAAGATCACATGGCTATTTCTGCCTAGTGAAAAGATATATCAATAAACTTCTGTAACTTAGGTGTTATTTATTCTGGCAAAAGATAGTGATGAATTAAGTGAACATTAGCCTTTTATTTTGTACTCTCGTTTCTCTCTTAGAGTGATGAGTATTGCTCTATGCATCTCTGTTATGGTATATGTGTCTGGCTCTTGCCTTATTTTGATGTCACACAACCAAATGCAGAGAACAAAAGCAAATGAAAGCCAAGTTTGCTTATTAGTTGTAACATTCATCTTCAACTTAGCATTGGATGGTCATTGTGCAGCCAGGATAATCCCAGGTTACATGGCCTAGGTCTGATTTTTCTTGTCAGCAATATCATAGTGCAAGCTGCCTACCTAGGATTTAGATGGATCATTCATTCACAGAGAAATGAAAACAAGGTTAGCTTTTTGATTTTACATGTAATTGGGGCTGAGCTTGAGCAATGTTGTTTGCCTCTGGACTTCATACGACAGATTTTACAATGTGTTAGCCTAGGATAAGCTTCTCATAATTTCTAGCAAGTTGATAAACTATTTGTTTGCCTCAGTCATTTTTACATGCATGAACTGAAATGAAATGAAAGGCACATGCAGTGTGTGAGGATACATTATTAGTCCTGAACGTACATCGAAAGGGCCTCTAGCTGAGTTGGTTAGGTGGCTTGAGTAGCACTCCTCAGGTCCCGGGTTCGACTCCCCGTGGGAGCGAATTTTAAGGCTGGGGTTAAAAAAGTCTCCTCGTCTGTCCCACACCAAAGCACAAGTCTAAGTTGTGGCACGGACATGGTCGTTCTCACATGGGCTACAATGCCGTTGTGTATGGGTGGGGGAGGGGTTCGGGGGTTTTCTTGACCTACGTGAGAAGGTCTTCTTAATGCAATGCGTGGGAGCTGTCTTACCCCCTGCTTTTAGTCCTGAACATACAGCTCCTTCGTAAGCTCTGACTATTTCTCAGATTACACCTTTAGCACCACCTTGTGTAGCATGCATGATCTATACTACTATACTAGAGTAATCTAGTGCTTCACCTCAAGTTTTTATAATTCTTATAATTTTATTACATGGTGTTCATTTTCTCTTGCTTTCCTACCCATTGTAAAGAGTTTTGACACTTCCGCTGACACCTGCAGGTTTGTACCAGTAAAATTGCCGGATGTACGCAAAGAAGTGCAGTGTCCCATATGCTTAGGTACCTACACAAATGCAGACAAACCTGTAAACTTTGGTATTGCACAAAAGAAGCTGCCATTTCTATATGGCTAGATTATTCATATACTGTACATTGCAAACACACAATGTGACATTTCAGTATTTTGAAACCCACCTATACTTTCAGTTGGAGAGAATCCTTGCCACAAAGATAAGAATTTTCTTGGACGTGCCATTTATTAGGAGCTAGAGCCAATGGATGGTACATATTTTAGTCATGCTTAACTAAAAGTTAAAACTAACTTTCTTCATTCCGGCAGTAAATAATGGTTTCTGTGAAGCTTTCGGTTTTCCATTTTTAATTTTGTAGCTTTTTTTAGCCAATATGTTTTTTAACAGAAAGATGTTGCTTGCAGATATAACTCCTTTTCAATTTCATTCTTGCTGTCATACAAAAACTCTGTTAACATGTCGCATAACTGAATATCAACTTTAATTTACTGATTGTGGAACCATCTTATGCTGCTAGGCATCATCCGGAAGACTAGAACAGTTATGGAGTGCCTGCACCGGTTCTGTAGGGAATGCATTGACAAATCCATGCGACTTGGGTAATACATGACTATTATATTGCATTCCTGTTGTGTTGTTTTGGCTTCTGAGTCAAGACTTACAGTTCTCTTCTTTTGTATATTGTAACATGCATCCCTGCAGTATGTCAGCCCATGTTGAGTAGCACAGTATTGTTACTAACATATCCCTTTGCTATAAAGGAACAACGAGTGCCCAGCGTGCCGCACACACTGTGCGAGTCGGCGTTCTTTGAGAGATGATCCGAACTATGATGCCTTGATTGCAGCTCTATATCCAGACATTGACAAATATGAAGAAGAGGTATTGTACTTCGTATTTGTTTATACATATTAAGAGATTGATCCTAGTAAATGTTTATGCATTGTCCCATGTCCAGGAGCTAGCGTTCAACGAAGAGGAGAATGACCGCAACAAGCAGGTTCTTTTCTATTTCTGTTTTGCTGATATCAGTTTTATATCCACTTTCATGTGCATCTGCTGTGGTGTTCCGCATCAAATATTCCCCATCAATTTTGACTTAGATCTCTGAACCTGTGTGTTACAAAAATGGTGTGATATGATTCCCTGCTACTTCTTGTAGGATAGTTTTGTCCCATGTGGACCCTCCCTACATTAGCATTTTCTCGATGGGTAGTAGGAAAAATCCCAGCTAAATTTCATTTCTAAGGAATCAAATTTGGTCAACTCTGCTACCCCTTTTTTGCTCCTTTCAAAAGAAAATGTTTTAATGTGTCCAAGCATCAATAGACAGGTGCCCTGGATTCCTGGAATCACTTGGACTAAGTTGACATCGTAGCATTGAGCAGGTTGTTTGGTCCAACTGCACTTCTTGCAGAAGGATAATAATAAGTTAATGACTGAGAACTTCATAAAGGAACAAAAATGAAATAGAACAATTAATTATTTTCATGTTAACTTTGTTAGTGGCAGAACTTCATTATATTATTTGTAACTGTAAACTGTAAAGCCCGCTCTTCGTTCCATTGGATGGAAACTTATGTTAACTACATGAATAGTGAAGTCATGAAACTGCCAACTATGTCCTACCCTTGCTACGAAGTGCAGATAAGAATATTAGAAGCCTTTTTCTTCAAGAACCCGGGAACATTGCTTTGATGTCTGTGCATATGCAAATGCTCTTGTATTCAAGTCTGACACCTATATGACCCGAACTAATGATTGACATATTTGTGTGCATCTGCCATTTTGTTTCCTCGCTTTGTTTATTTTTACATTGAACTCAAGTTCATTTTCCTGATTAATTTACATGTGAAGATTCAAGCATCCATTGCTGAGGCTTTTCGGAAACAATCAGAAGTTATTGGGCGGAAGTCTACCACCAAAGCTACTGCTGCTGCATTCGTAAGAAGATCACGCCGTAACATTCGGCCTAATGGGCAGAATACCTATTTCCGTGGCCGAGGAAGAGCCAGTTCCGATGATGTTGCTCTGGCCTGTTCTGAAGATGAAGAGGATGGAAACAGTGAAAACGGTAGCAAAGAGGCCTCATCTGCTGAGGAGAGTTCCCCAGAGAAAAAGCAGAAACGACTGCCAAAATGGCCAACACCACGTTCTTCACCTGCCCGAGGAGCATGCAATGACGAGCTTGCTTCTGATGAAAAGGACGATGTAGGAATATCCAGGGAAAATTTTAGCACATCTCCTCTACGAGCATGGGGAAAGAATGGCACTCGCAGTCAGACTCGCCACAGTAGCTTCAGTGGTTCAAATGGTAGGATGGTCAAGGGTGGGCGCATGATCAAGTTGGTTGAGTGCTTGCGAAATTCTGACGACAATGACGGCGAGGTGAGCATAAAGATGCTCGTGATATGTTTCCTTATTCATTTCAGTGTTGCCTTGCATTAGTTACTGACTTTATTTGACAGCGTGATGTGCATCTTTGTCTGCTTCCACTTGATGGACAAACCGCACCAAATCTGGAGAAGTCATATCTGTGTTGCGGCCCAACTCTCTCCATCAAACAACTTTGTCAGGTCAGTACTTATTGAAACACTAGTGTCCATTGTCAGAAATCAGAACTTACAGACGGATTTCTTTGTGTAGTTTGTCGCCAATCAGACATCTCACAAAGATGAAGAAGTTGAGATGTATGCGCTGAAGCCTTCTTATAGCAATCCTGTCAGCACTAATCCATCTGGTCTTGACAAAGCAAGGCTCGCAGGGGAGGAATGCCTTTCAGACTTGCGCTCGTTCACATTTCCTAATGGGGTTCTGGTGAGATCAAACACTTTGATTATCTGATTAACCTTGTTTACTTTCTTCTAAATGTTTTGCTCTTCATTTCAGGAGCTGGTATATGCCATAAAAGTGGCGAACTAGATGTTGAATAAAGGCCAGTTAGTTCAAATGGAGCTTGTGAGATGTGAGATAAATGTGTGTAGGTCTGTCAACCAGAAGTTTCAAAAGAGTCAGATTGGCTTCCACAGTTCACCTCGCTGTTAACCCAAATTTCGGTCTGCACTGCACTGCCAGTATTCGGGGAGTTTCTCGGTTGGGTGAAGGCTGAGTTCTTTCCTCGGGTGGTTAAGTTCTTTTGTTTCACAGTTCAGCAGTTTCAGCTTTTGGAATTCATCCGTTCATATTCTTCAGACGGCAGCCAGTCCGTGCTGCGAACGGCTTCCCAGATATACGTAACAGAAATCTGATTAAAAAAAGATATGAACAGAAATTACTTTTTTGTCGTTTCTCTTTGTATGACAAGGACAAAGTCGTATTTAACCTTTAGCTGATTATACCAGAGCGTTACTGTTTTATTATATCTGTATGTACTTGCTACAAGGGACTTGCGTGAGGTGGAAATGTATTGTTCCTTTGCGAGTTTCTTCAAAGAAAATAAAATAAAATAAAGAGTTGCGGCCCCACGAACACTGGTTGGCTGGAGGGGGAGAGTCAACAATTTTGGAAAACAGTACGCTGCTACGCCCTTGAGAAACTGATACGTTACACTGTTTAAAGCTGAGATGCTGGGCATCCAAGTGAAAGTGTGATAAACAAGCTGCCATGGTAATATGGTGTATATCCATAGCAATCATGTATTCACCAACTACACTATCCGAGTCCAACGAAACCCTCATCAACAGACCTCCAGAAAACAAATGAACCACTGAGCAGCCTAGTGTTCTATAGCGCACGCCACTCTGCGGTGTTTACTCTTTGCTGCAATAGATCATACACAAAGTGCTGCTGACAGCGTAACCACCCTTCATTCTATCAACGGTTTAGTCCCACAGGTAAAATCCTTCATCCATCAGGACAACAGAGAATTCAGATGGTTGACATGATCATCGCATCATTCTCCCTTGTCCTTAGTGGGCATAGACCTCCAGATCCCAGCCAAAATGCTACCGTAGACCGAGTGACAGATGCTCGAAACAGCACATGGAACAGCCGTGAGAGGGTTGCCGAAATGCTTGGTTGCAAGGACAACGCCCAGCACTGAGTTCTGCAAAGATATGAAATTCGGTGAGATATAAATAAGGCAGCCGATGTACAATTGGAAGGGCATAAGACGTAGATCCTTTGAAAAATGAAAGGAAAAATGGGCAGACACTTGGTTCACCAAAGAGATTAAGAGTTGCTTAGGTAGAATGAGATGAAAACTTTCAAATCATCTGTATCTGACATAAGGTAAATGGTACAATATTTCGACATCAGTTACCTGCATGCCAACCTCAATAGAGATTGTTCTTGCGGAAGAGATATCAATGCCTAGTATTCTTGAAAGAACATAGCCGAAGAAAAAGCCAGATGCATGCAAGCAACCAACAGATAAAACCACTTGCGACCCAGATGCTAGGATTGCTGAAGCATTCTGTGCAATAGCATTGCCACAGAGAACGGCTACTGTTGCTACAGCAATGAAGGGCATCAACGGGGACACTAATTGAACCAGACCATTGCAGTACTGATTAAGTAGAGCACCCAAAAGGACAGGTGCGAGGACAACCTGTAAAAGATATATCAACATTAGCCAGGGGTCAAAAAAATTAGACATAAGATAAGACAAAATTTGAAATTTGCAGCACCTGAGATGTGGACACAAACAGTCCCATTGGATCTACTGCAACATATTGCCCAGCAAGTTTGGATGTCAGGAGAGGGGTCATGAACTGCATCAGGGAGCAAGATGTGAATAAAAAGCAAAAGGTAACAGCTAAGTTGAGGATTACAGATGTGAGAGCAGTACAGTGTGTGAGAGTAGCACATTACCGCTGCAGCGAAAGTGCTTGCTGCTGTCATCAGGACTGAAAGAGCAACATTTGCCCTGAAATTTGAATAAGTCTCTTTACTTTTCAGTACAATTCCCTATTCCTGAATTTTGATTATTTGCCTCCATTGAATTTGAATTAGATGCAAATGCACTAACTTATTTCAAGTTAATTTTCAACACCAGTCAGTTATACCCACTGAAGAATTCAAGAGATTCATCACCATGACAGTCATTATTCACTTAGAATATATCGTTCTGCCAACATTTCATGAATTGCCACCAACCAGATGATTATTGTTCTAAGTTTTAACAAGGCTTGTGATGGCATTTATTCTTGGCATGACACTTTATTTTTTCATTACCTTGCTAAATAGGTCACAATGTTGCTCGCTGTGCCTGCAGATACATTTTCCTTCTCAGTTCAAGTGCCAGTAGCCAATCTATAGAAAAAGGAAGGGAAGTGCATACACACCTCCAGGGCAACAGGCCACTAAAATTAGTCCAGCAGCATAATGGGATGGCAATTTCAACAGCTTGCTCACAAAAAATCCTGACAGTGGCATCACCTGTACATAAATCACTCACTCTGGATTTTTCTTGCACATGGAGGGGAAAAACATAAAATATATATCCATGTCATCACCGAAATATGCTTAGAAACAGAAGATGCGCCAAATTTTACAAGGGACGACTCTGCAGTTGTAGTAACAGTCTCATAGATAATGACGATGTAAGCAGTATGGTTTAACAGAGTATATGGTTTTTCATCCACTTACAACAACGATAATCATAATATTTTTTGTGTTTAGATAATTGCCTAAAAGTATTTTTCAGGATGCACTTATGACTCAATCATGACGTGAATACGTGATATGTGGGGACCTTGGGTCAGACTCCCAACTCGTTGAAACTTCCGCATAGTTCATGCTACAAGGATTTTTTTTTTCTTTTTTGGTCTCTGTTATGAAATACACTAGAACTTATTTCAGGTTTTGCGAATTGTTCCTGTTACTGTTAGGGAAGATTTTTTTAGAAAGAATCCTGTTAGGGAAGAATGACCTCACACCATCCATTTGAGTCTAGGGTTGCAAGTATATACAAGAGTATGGGCCAGAAAGAGAGAGAAAACAGAAAAATATCTGTCTGTATATATTAACAGTTCCCAGTATTGGGAACAATGAAAACAACCATGTTTCTTATACCAGATGTTGTGGTATGCCTTTGCTACCAAGAGAGCAGGTTTGTTGAACCGGCAGGCGTGGAACCTCGACATGTAAGTAACATGATCAACTCTACAACGTGTTTGGTTTGTTGGATTGACTGGCGCGGAACCCAGCAATGATGGACATAAGGAACCATGGATGCAAACCAAACAAGTTACTAGGATCGGATTTAGGATTGGATGCTTTGATGGATCACCTGGTGACTCAATCCAAATAGGCCACTAGTGAAGGGCCGTGAGAATAAGCGTACAATGGCTGATGGTTTTTGCGGCTGATAAGCCGACTGATGCTGTTTTGTTGTGAGAGAAAAGCATTGTACCATGGCTGATAAGTTGAAGCGAACATGAGAGTGGGCGGGCTGGGGGTAGATTTATTGCTTTCTTGCTTGTTTAAATCATCAAACGTAACTGGCTATTGACTACTACAAATTTATATTGTACTCGATGGCTGAACCTACTATTTGATCCCCTCTCTACTAATCTGCTAGCCTCAATGATCAGGATTCCATCTTCACTATACCAAGTCACCAACTCATGTGGACCTCCTCTTAATGGTGTCTGTGACAAGGAAAACTCTAATACTAACTACAAAATATACTAACATTATGCATCAATAGCGTAAATGTATGTGTATTTTGAACTTGAGAATATGATTACAAGGATTCAGACATATGAAGAACAAAAAAGGGGGGAACTGACCGTGTATTGCAGTATAAATCCAGCAGCTAACTCCCTCGGCATCAATAATGCGGTTTTGAGGTCATCCAAAGTCAATGTCATTCCCATTCCTGTAGGTATAAATCATATATCAATTACCAACTATAAATACAACGGTCCCCAAATGAAACCAGGGGTGAGTAACATGAACAGACACAAGAAAGTAAACACTCCTCAGTTTGCACATGTAAATTGTAAAGTGACAACATACATGAGTACAAGAAAGTAAACACTCCTCAGTTTCCATGAACTGCAGAGTGCTCGAGAATTTGGTCCTGCTGCCTCCACCATAATGGCACAGTAAAGACTAAAGAGAACATCTTATATAGAAACCAGAAAGCCAAAAACTCGTATCAAAGTGAGAATATGCAAAAGATGACGGATTGTGCTAGAGTACTGAAATTGTACAGTTCTTTTTTAAATCTTCATCTTCTTTTCTCCTAATCACTTGTCTGTCTTTTTTCATTTTGGGATATACTTTCCTGCTATCAGCTTGTGCATTTAGTCAGCGATCTCATTGCTAGCAGCTGTTCTAATATCATATAGAGGACGTCAACAGAGCTAATAACCCCACAGGGGAAGTAGAGTTTGAGTCCACTTAGAAGAAGTGGCACGAGACAGCACCATGAGGGGTAGAACAAGTACTAGCGGGGGAACGGAACTACGGATACGGAAGGGAAGGAAGGCGCCGACCGAGCATTGTGAAAGAGAGGCCGAGCATCTGCGCGGTGGGCCCGACCCAGAGGAAGGCCGGCGGCCGCCACAGCGCGAGCGCGCAGGCCGACGCCACCCACACCGGGAACCCCAGCGACAGAGCCTCCCCAACGCGCACCAGCGCGCCCCGCACACCTCCATCGGCTCCTGGAGCCTGGGAGGGCGCTGCATCGGCATCGGCAGCGGCCGCGCTGCACCCGGTCCTCGACGGAATGCCGCGGGGCGGGGTGGCGGGGCGAAGGCGGAGGCAGGCGAGACGCGGTGGGGTGGACGTAGCCTTGAGGCGCCTGTGGGGAGTAAGGAGGATACGACGGGGAACGGTTACCGCGGCGGCGGGAGCCGGCGGCGAGTGGCTGAGGAGAAGCATGCCGAAGGACGGAGAGCGGGGAAGGAACTGAACGCCGTTGACTTCTGATGACTGGGAGAGTGAGAGCTGAGAAGTGGGGTGTTGTACGTAGATCAGGGGGCTTAACTCTTTTTTAGCTTTATTAATGGTCGTCAACCGTGAAAAAATTAATATAAGCTATGAAAAAGCTATAATTTGTGGTTATAGATTGTTTGGCTAAAACACTTTTCCCTCTGTTTTTCTTGAAATAATTGTGAAACAACTCTCTATCTGTACATTTCGAAAAAACAGAGGGCTAAACGCAGAATCTAAGGTGTTTTGTTTATGAAAAAGTAGATTCATATTTCATCTGTTCGGTTAGCTTTATGTTTTTTTTTTACAATAAAGTACTCTTCACAGGCTCAACCAAACATAACCTAAGTTATTGGATTTAATATCACTCTAAGCCTTTTATCACCGTTCTTTTCTTTCAACTTAGGTTACCTGTTACCGGGCTCAACCTCGCCACTGTAGGGCGGATGCTAACATTCTATAGCATCCTTCCTCTATGAGATCCATCGTAATATTATTTTCGCTATTTTTACTTAAGAATCTTCAATGATTTCAGCAACCTGGGTCCTGTTTAGTTCCACCAAATTCCCAACTTTGACACTATGCAAAAAGAAGATTCTCCGTCACATCAAACTTGTGGTACATGCATAGAGTACTAAATGTTGACGAAATCAAAAACTAATTGCACAGTTTGGTTGTACTTTGCGAGACGAACGTTTTGAGCCTAATTAGTCAACGATTGAACAACTATTACCAAATAAAACAAAACGACACTGTAGCTACAGTGTTCAGTCGGCGCCAACTCGGTGCAACTAAACGTGGCCCTGGCAGGTTTACGATGCTTAGCCGTCACTTTCTGACAATATCACATTATAGACTTTTATCTATTTTCACAAAAAAAAGCTATTTCAAATCTCGATATATCTTATACCCTATTTGGAAAAACTTTTCTAGACCTCCCTTGGAATCAAAGCTGCACTTCTTCCACAACGAACTTTTATAAGAATCACGCAGAGAAAAAGCTTAGCGTTTGGTATGGCAGATTCTAGGTGGAGAAAGAACTCGACATGCATGCTGAGGAGGATATTGCGTAAGCCCATATGCTGTGCACACTGTAGTGCCTTCTCACTGGATTCAGCGCCGCCACCGGCCCCGTCTTGCGGACATCACCCACCATATCGTCGTCGCCGGGGGTAGATTTATCGGATTCGACTGCTTTTGGCTCCAGTGGCAGGGAGGTGAGGCCTAAGAGAGGGAGGCGGAGATAGGACTCAAGGTGACCAGACACAGTGCCGAGCGAGGGGAGGAGATAGGGGCTCTAGCGAGTGGAGCCAGACGCGGGGCTCAAGCGATTCCGTGTTTATGTTGAAACGAGGTGGGGAAAGAATTGCGGGAAAAATGTGTCAGTGGAGAATCACAACATTCAACACCCTTGGACGACTTCTTTTTGCCACCTTAGTCTCAGCTAGATGCACCATACGGTGAGTTTCCTTAAAATCCATTTTTCACCTCAGCATTCTAGGCATTCTTAAAATCCATTTTTACCTCCGCATTCTGTGACACGCAAAGGTGGTCTCAGGAACAAATAGCACTACAAGCAATAGTCAATTCCCTGTTCGCTTGCTCGTAAACGATCGTAAATTTTCAGCCGGGAACAGTGTTTTTCTCTCACACTAAACCAGCCAGCAATAAATAATCCACGATCGTTTACGGCCTCCCGAACATGCGGTAGCTTAGCCGATTTCGCTATCGAGGTAGGATGGCATAGCCGGATCTGATTGAATCCTCACACCACACGGGTGCCCGAATGCGGTTACAAATGGCTAGTCACGGTCAGCACAAGCCCAACACGGCAGCCTGACGACGACGTGGCAACCATTTTTTAGTGATTATTAGTTGAGTTAACGGGGTAGTAACTTTTAATAAGGAGCCAAACTCGGGCTCCGTTACCCATCACGGTGCATTTTGTTCGCACTCCCCTGCCGCACATAACATAGACCGATACAATACTACTGTCTGTCTGTATGGTGTGTGTATGTGTTTAGGCTAAGCAGCGAGAAGAACGGATCCCTGTCTGGGTAATTTTGTTGTTATCCATGTCTTCAGCGCTGGTTTACTAACTGATTATACTATTCATCAAGATTAGGAAAATTAAAATGGAAGAAACAGGCACGTAGAAGTACACGCATCCATTACTCACTGCCAAAATATTTACAAGATGAGAAGAGCTAGCACACACCACACGTACCACACACACAGAGCTCCCTTCACTGGCCAAGCCGAGTCAGAGGAACTGACCAAGTATACCAGGAACTACGTACTCAGTACTCACTACTAGGAGCGACGACTGCATATCACTCACTCCATAACATAACATAACATGACATGACATGTAGGATAAATTAAACGGCAAAGTCTTTATCAGCAACAGCAACGCAGAAGTACTATAATAGAGCGTGCATGCGTTTTAGATAACCACAAGGACCAGCAAACGTGGCCTGACAGAGACGCCGGGCCCTTCATCATCATCGATCTCATCCAGTCATCCGATCTAACGGTGGTTGCTCCTGGTCTCGTCGCTGTAGAGCCTGAAATGAAATATTATACATATGACAACATTCTGTGTCACGATATTTTGTTTGCTCAAGTCCAAATGACACCATTGTTTAACTAGTAGTACTAGATCGTTTTCACAGGTTAATTATTACCATATTAAGAAACAAATTAAGAGGAGTTTATTTATATACACGGAGTATTATTATATTAATATTAACTAAAATAAATTTGGCCACCATCGTGTGTGGCCTTTAGGCCTTATCCGTTCGAACAAACACTGAAACAGTAAAGTATAGCACTCTCTGTCACTGTCTCACTCTCCTCGGTCGTGCTTCTGGATTGGCATGCCACGTGAGCAAATCATTGTTCGCTAAGTGGATCCCATGTTGCCTTTGTTTTTTTTTTTATTGGTGCTTACTTCACTAGTGCATATATTGTCTTAATTATAGAACTAATTAAAATCAACCATTCATCTAGTTAAACAAGACTCAGAGAGCAAGAGTGGGAGCAGCACAGCAGCCAAGTTTGTGCTCAATTATTAGTTTGATGCTGGATCTGCTGCTTGAGCAGATCACGTAGGCACGTAGGTCTAGCTGTAGGCGAAGACGGCGGTGTCAGAGATGAGATGATGCTTACCAGTCGTAGACGGTGGGGGAGTTTGGCTGCGGGCGGTCGAAGAGGTTGGCGCCCATGCCCTTGGTGGCCAGGTTGCTCCCCGGGTGGAACACGCTGCGCCACACGTTGTCGTTGGCGCCGCGCCGCGGCGTCGTCGTCGACGACGACGGCGTCACCGGTGTCGTCGGGGTCGACGGCATCGACTGCGTCCGCTTGTAGCTCCCCGCGGCTCCGGCGTCCGCGTCTTAATTTATTTATCAGAAGAAAGTAAAAAAAAACGGTGGTCAGTAAGATCAGTCAGTGAACGAATTAACCTGCAAGCCCGGCAGATTAACACAACAACAGTACCAGTACAGTACCATAGTACTCCGTAATTAGTGACGCCACGCCCTACAACTTATGTAGGATTTTACTAGCGCCCTGTTCGGCTCGTTTCGCTTATAAGCTGTACGCAACGGTATTTTTCTACTTTCGGTTATGACTTATTAGCCAACTAAATCTAAACGAACCAGGCTTATATCAGTATGGTTTAGATCAGTTCTGATTATATTTCTGTTTCTGAACGACGTAAATAACGAGTGATTCATTAATTTCTATAGTAGTTAGTCATATAAGCTGCTACTTGGTTCGACTGCATAGATAGCCCATATGGCCATATCCGATGCTGATGCCGATTCGATCCTACGAAGCCGATGACGATGAGTACCTTTGTCGATGACGAGCGGGCGGGGGGTGGCGGCCTTGCGGAGCTTCTCGAGGCCCGTCTCCGGGTGAGGCCCAGCCACCACGTCGTCCCACAGCTTGTCCAGCATCTTCTTCGCTCGCTGCTCGCTCCTTTCTCTCGAGCTCACTCACAAAGCCAGCAGGGTAGATGGATCTAGAGCTCCGGCGAGTTAACGAGTTACAGCTACCGCTAATACAATGGCAAAAGAGCACCGAGCACCGAGCTGATGGGCCTCTCTTAAATCAACGGAGGGGACGAGTGTCCGGACACCGGCGTGGTCATTGTACCGCCCGCACGCCAAGGGCGCGATGGAAGCTGGAAGCATGCGTGGAGCAGATAAATGCGTTCAGCCGGGTCCCGGTCATGCGGTGGCGTAAGTAACCTCTGGATCTGGACCGGAAATTTCAGCTGGTGCACGCGGTGAGCGGACCTGCCCACGTCTGAGAGCCTGCGATGACGCAGCAAAGTAGATAAGGATGGAACTTTTTTTTTTCAAAATCCAACAAAGAAAAATGAAGCGGACTGCCGCCAAAATCTTATCTATACTATAGTACTATAGTATAAGTTGTGCAATCTCAGACCTCCGATCTCTCTCACAAACCACGGTTACCGGCACAGTCAACTATCGGACGAACAGTACCGGGTTTTTTTTATAAACAGTACCGGGTTCGAAGATAAACAGTAACGTTTTTTTAAATAAACAATAACGGGTACTATGAACAGTGCTTAACCCATTAAGGAACACTAACACCCTGTTTTTTTTTACGCCTCAATACAAATCTTTTTTCTCCACTATTGCCCGCGCAAAGCGCGGGGTTCCCTGCTAGTATTACCTAGGCCGCTGCAGTACTTTAACCGTACTTTATATTTTCCAACAAAAAAACATTATTTTTTTCTCACCATATTTTAACATCAACGTCAGCATAAATTAAATTTTAGTAAAATAAACAGAGCGCGTATTTGAATCCGAACATTTAATATCTAGTTGTATTTAAAATCAAATATTCAAAATTAATTTTATTTGATATATATATATATATATATACACACACTACCCTGTAGCTGGCTATAAAATAACTTATTCTATAGCCACTTTGAGTTACGATAATTAATATATTAATTTACGAGATTATAGTAACTTCTTACTAAGTGGTTTACTATAACATTATGGTAAATATCCCTGTGTTATAGTAACTCAACTATCGTAAATATGTATTGATATTATCGTAAATTAGTATATAAAATTATCATAAATAGAAGTGGCTACAAAAAAACTTATTTTATAGCTAGCTACTGAATATATATATATATATATATATATATATATATATATATATATATATATATATATATATATATATATATATATATATATATATATATATAAGAAATAAAGACCCGAGCGTAAATGCACGATGCGTCTGTATCGGATCCGGTTGGATGCATCTGGCCAGCCCAAAATATCTTATTCCCAACCCAATCCGATCTGATGGGCAGCGTCAGACGTGGCCACGTGGCAAGACGAATTGGCTCGCCCCGTCGCCCCTTCACCTCGAAGGTCGAAGCCCGCCACGGCGCCACGGGTCCCTACCTACCCGCCTGCCTTGGAGCCAGGCGACAGCAAAGATTCCTCTGGAGATCGCCAGGCTAGCCAGCCCGCTCTTGCCCGGCAACCGGCGTCCTCCGTTCCGATTCCACAGTGTTGGGCCTGCGGGTTTACCACCATTGTGTAACACAGATGAGAATAGTTGCACTTTTGGGCCCAGTGGCGCATCCCCAGACCAAACTACTATACTCCTAGATAAAGCCCATGCTTATCACATTCTCATACCGCAATAAGCCTTCTCTTATCCAAATAGCTTTTGTAATAATCTATCATTCTTGAAGATAAATTCTATGCACATCCAGACACGAATACTACCACCCTTGAAAGCAATTGTTGGAATCTTATTACATGAACATGATTCAATTGGTAGGATCCAAATGGCCCTTAGGCCTTATAATTCGCACTATTTAATTTATTTTTTCAGTTAAAGCAGTGTTTTTCTTTCACAACAATTTAATCAGAACATTATTTTTCAACCAAGTTTCAGCAAGCCGAACGAGACCTTAGTATAAAGGTCGGCATCCGCATACAAAGCACATCCTTGTTAATCTCATGGCCTACTGCCTGGCCCCTGCAGATAAATAAGTAGCCATGTATGTGTCAAACATTGGTAAAGCCATTTGGATAAGAGACTAAAAAAAAATTCGTAAAGTAAATTAGTCATAAACTGTATAATTAATTATTTTTTTAGTTTATATTTAATATTTTATGTATGTGTCACATATTTGATGTGATAGGGAGTAAATTTTAGACGGGGAAAGCCTCGATAATCAGTCACCACTCACCACGAAAACTGCAGACCTGCTCAGTTCTACGTTTCAGTAAGAATCCATCAAGTCGAACTGAATCAATTGATAAAAACACGATACCCTTTTTTCTTACCTGAATGAAGACGCATGGCGATTTGGCGGCGGCGGCGCCCCCCGCATCAAACTTGGGCAGCCGACTACGACTACCGCCGTTCGGACATTAGCCGTTGCCCCTCAACGGCTCGACGCTCGGCGCTCGCCTTTTCCATGGCCACGACACCCACGATGACAAGTCGGACGGGGCGAGTTTTTCCTTACAAGCTCCAGCGGCGGCGGCGGCGGCTTCTGTCTTCGTCGAGGGAGGAAGACGACGACGACGAGTGCTGGCGAAGGGTACCCAACTGGCCGCTAGCCCAACAAGGCGATAATGGGATTCCCGTTCCCCTTGGGTATGGAGTCTGGGACGGGCCGATCCGTTCGGCCCAGGTGGCCCATTAATGATCCAACAAGGCTGCCCCGTCTCCACACTGGATAACGAAGGGATAAGCTGGGCAACGGCCACTCCCATCCCCGCACTTCACCGGCCTCCGCCTCCGCCTCCTCCCTCCCCTCCATCGCCGTCGCCGGGGCGTCCTACAACTTCAAAATGGCGGCCACTGCCACCGCCATGGCCATAGCAACTATCTCCCCCTCTGCCCCGATCCCATCCGCGCCCTTCCCATCCCTCCCCCTCCCCCTCGGCCTCCGCCTCCGCCCTCAACCCCTCCTCCTCGCTGCCTCCCGCCGCCTCCTCCTCCCTGTCCCAAAGGCCTCCTCCTGGGACGACTCCGTCGCCGAGGAGGGAGGAGACGCGGGGGAATCTGCCGCCGCTGGGGACGAGGAGGAGGACGACGAGGACGAGAAGCCGCGGCCGGAGCCGGTGTCCTCCTCCGAGTTTCAGTTCGCGGCGCCCCCCGAGGGCTACGTCGAGCCCGCCGCCTTTGACGAGCTACCGCCGGAGTCTCCAGAAGACGTGGCGGCGGCGTACGAGTCTCTCTACGGGCCGGCCTTCAGCGGCGAGTCGTTGCTGGGGAACAACGTCTACGAGGTCAAGGTGGTCGACCCCATCGACATGGACCGGGAGCAGCGCCCCAACGACGATTTCGCCGAGCGCGTCGTGCAGGTCAACCGCGTCACCAAGGTCGTCAAGGGAGGCAGGCAGCTCTCCTACCGCGCAATCGTCGTCGTCGGCGACATGAAGGGGCACGTTGGCGTCGGCGTGGGAAAGGCCAAGGAGGTCACGGAGGCCATCACCAAGGCCGCCATGAACGGACGACGCAACCTTGTCACAGTGCCGCTCACTAAGTACTCCACATTCCCGCACAGGTCAGTGACATTGTCCAGCACTACTTAAGATTCACTTGTACTTGAATTGCTTCCAAGATGGTTAGCCTACACCTAATCCTTGTGTTAGGTTGAATTTAGTGAGATACTCTGGACATTGAGCAGTGAAGGTTAATTGGGCGTCTCAAGATGGATGGAGCGAGCCTCTCGGTTGCCGAGGAACTGGGACTCGACGGCAAGCCAGGCATGCCGGGCAGTGGAGCCCTGGGCGGAGATGATCTCGGCAAGGTCGTCGGTGAGCGTAGCGACGATCCAGGACTTGACGACGCAGTCCATCCGAGCCCAGTCAGGGGAGATCGGGGCCGGAGGTTCCTCGTGGACGTGGTCCTGAAGAGAGAACTTGCCGAGGATGAGCAGGAACTGATCGCGCCAGCGATTGAAGTCGCCGGAGTCGGCGTCGAGGACGGTGGTGACGTGGTTCCGGATGTTGTTGACGGCGACGGCCTAGGCATGCAGTTGCAGCAGTGCCATGGCCTCATGGAGGAGCATGGCTGAGGCGAGGTTGGGAGGAGACGTTGAAGATGTGCTGGAGGAGGCACCGCCAGGTGCACCGGGAGGGGCGGCGGCGGCGGCGGCGGCCGCGCGCTACTTGGCTGCACGCGCCAGGGCTTCGCTGGCACGGGCAGCAGCCGCGTCGCGATCTTTGACGGCGGCTGCAGCCTCCTCCTCGGCCTGGGCAGCGCGAGCCAGGGCGGCCTGGCGCTCCTTGTCGAGAAGTTGGGCGGCGGCAGCGGCGGCGTTCGCCTTCTCCTTGGCCTGGCGTGCCGCGATCTCGTCAGCAGTAACATCCCCAGACCTGGGAGAGGGCGGGGGAGTGGGAGACATGGCGCTGCACGGCAGAGGCCGGCGCGCAGGGGTGGGCAGCGGAAGGGAAGACCTAAACCTAGGCGGCTGATACCATGAGAGCGAATAGGTCTCGGGAAATTGTGATAGATTGATATGGGTACAGGGAGTACATTATATAGGCAAGGATCAGGACGGGTTTATAGAAACACCCAATCAACGGTGATCCTTGCCTAATCAATAATCATCTACCATAATCCCTTGAGGCAGCCCAGCCGATAGGCTTGGGTGCCAGGCCCATGGCCAGCCCATAGGCGCCTATTCTAACAGAAATAAAGCTGGTTTTAGACTTGCTTTCAATTTATTGCACTATTCTTCTACCTTGACTGAGGCCTAAGAAAAACATACATTAAGCTGTTTTAAGAAATGTGGCTAGTGGCTGCAAAATCAAGTCTCGTTGCTGGTTCTCTTGTGGTACTATTCTTGACCCAATGTGGCTATTTTGAAGCTAACATGACTTTTGAAAATTGTCCCGGTTAGCGCATTCCTATTTGACAGAGGCACTGAAGTGTCATGGTCATTTATCTTTTGTTTGATCAAGTTTGATGCTAAAATCAATCTGAATTTTCTTTCACGAATTTGTAATTCTCTACATCGACAGCAAACTCCATGTTAGATGTTAGATCCAGTACTGTAGCTATGTCTCCTTTCCTGTTGTCTGAATGTTTCAGTTGTGTGGATAAGCCTATAGTAATTCACTTGTTTCGGATTAGCAAGGGGCGGGTCTGGTTGAAGTCAAGGGTGTTCAATTGAATACATATTATTTTTGCAAAACAACGAGTATTTCAATATGTTGAACACTTTTAAGCTAGGATCAAGTCTATGAATCTAGGATATACTGCTCAGTTCTGTGTTATTTATTATACAGTTAGTGCTATGTGATGCTGTAATCAATTATACATGCAAAAAACTAACCCCTCCATTCCAAATTATATGACGTTTTGGCTTTTCTAGATACATTGCTTTTACTATGTATCTAGACATAGTGTATATCTAAGTGCATAGCAAATGCTGTGTATCTAGAATACCCAAAATGTCTTATAATTTGGAATGGAGGGAGTAGGCTTTAGACTGTAAGAAAAATCATTTTTTTGACCCTTTGAAATTTTGGTGTGAGTGGTGTAAATGGGTTTTGTAAGGGCTCTTCCCCTTTTTCTTCTTAATATTATGATACACAGCTCTCGTGTGTGTTCAAGAATATTTTTTCGAATACCCATCCTCCAAATCATGGGCCCACCACATGATGTCATAATCATAATTATGGTGTCATGAAGGTTGCTTGCCATTGGTGGCGTTAGTTTTGTATTAGCAGATTTGTAGGGGATCTTGAACAACATGGCTGAGAAAAATTGGCACTTAAAAATCAATCATTTTAATTTAGTTTAACACTTTAATGTAGAGAAATTAAATTGAGGTTTATACAGTTCTTGTATGACATAACATTGAACTAGTATGATTTATTTGTAACAGTGTTTGTCAGCAATGAATAATTTAAACTATCATTTTTATGAATCCAAAATGCTCTAAGTAGAAGTAATTATTTTTGCAACATAGTGTTCACCTTTAACTTCCTTTCCTCCTGGTTAAGGTGCATGCATCATTGCTTTTAGACAATTTAGTGCATTGTTTTTGGTCTTTTGTTCTTGCAGTACTAATTTGGGTCAGTTATAACTTTTTTATGGCATGATTTAGTTTCCTGAGTTGTGATTTTTTTTCAAGCATTACTTGTAGTATTTGCAAGGTTGCATCAATTATATCTGTTCAAAACTATCATTTATTCAAGCATTACTTTTACAAGCTTTTGGCACAAATACATTTGTGAGTAATCTAGAACCTATTTGGCAAATCAAATTCAAGCAAATGAATTCATTGGCTCAGTGTTTCTGACTTGGTTTTCAAAAAGGAACTAGCCTGACATGAATAGCTAGAATATCTGGTCCAAAAAAAGAGATTCTCAAAATCCTGTTCATCTGCCAATAGAAGCTTGTACTAAGTCGGTGTTTGCTTAAGAGGTTGTGATATAATTTTGTAAACACTTTACTCACTACTGAAGTCTGAACTCTGGAAGTGCTGCTTTAGTGCTTTAACATTTTTTTCTCTGGTCGATTGGGTCAAGTAAAAGGTTTCTGCTCAACTGATTGCAGTTTTATGCCTCTTGAGTTTATCATTTTATTTTTCTCTTTGGACACATTACTAGCACTGTTTTTATTCCCCTTGAATGTTTGTCATGTTATGAATTGGTCAATCCTCTGGCATCCCAAGCAATAAAAGGATTTTCCCTCTCCTTTCTATGATAGATGGGTCTATATATAACTGTAAAAGTTGAGCATGTGTTGATGTATTGCAATCTGAATATTTGTCTTGGTTTTTGCTGCAATGCGAGCAGAGCTGATGCAGACTATGGAGCAGCCAGGGTGATGTTGAGGCCTGCTTGCCCTGGATCTGGTGTTATTGCTGGTGGAGCTGTGAGGGTTGTGTTGGAGATGGCTGGCGTTGAAAATGCTCTGGGTAAGCAACTGCGCAGCAAGAACCCCCTGAACAACGCACGGGCCACCATCAAGGCGACGCAGACGATGAAGCAGTTCAAGGATGTCGCCGAGGAGCGTGGTGTACCAATGGAGGAGCTATGGAAATGATAAAAGCAAAACCAAACCAAAACCCCTTTTGTAGCATTCTTTCTCCTTTCGCTGTATTTTTCTTAAGTTCTTCATTTTTCTGCTGTATCTATCTATGGGATGGGATAACCCCGCCTCACGATTTCTTTTTGCATCTCTCTTCTGAGATCTGTGAGTAGTGGCAACATTTACATGCAAGTTTCCGATGAAAATTGAATCCATGGATTCTGACCCTGTCTGCATACTCTTCACATCTTTACACTAACTACTGGTAGAAGTTCAGACAAAAGAATGAACAGGTTCAGCACAAAATGCATCTTGTCTGTACATGAAGTCAGGTACCTAGCTTCACCTGGCACACCGAATACTGGATGAAATCCGTATCAATCAAAGAATGAACAAATTCAGCACAAATGTGGCTGCCCGCCGTATACATACATAATCTATCTAGCCTCGCACGAGCCGCCGACCATCTGTTGGAACCGGTCGACGACGCATGGGATCCTCAGCACGCCTGGCTGGCCATAGCCGAACTGCTGCGCGGCCATCTCCAGAACGGTCGCTGCCCTCCTCGTCGCCGACGAGCACCATGGGGACGTAGCCTCTCGGGGTCCACCCCTGGTCGCTGGCCAACAAAGCTTGCCGCGACGAGGGTGCTGTGGCGGCGGACCTGGGGCTCCCGTTCACCGGTTTCTTCCACACTGCCGCCATGGCTGTTGTTGCCAACGGCCGGGATCGGTCGGAGCAAAAGGCTTGGGTACGACACTAACTAAGGTGCCGCAGGTTAATTAGCTGCTTGCGAGGCGCAGTATGATATGATCACTTGCCGATGCACACAAGTGCAGATGCTCCGTGCCTCCGTGGCCGTGGTCCGTGGAGTGGGGTTAGTTATATATGCATCGGTTTGTCCCAAAGGGATCGCCCGGACGTCGGACGAGGGAGGACCATGGTTCGTACGCAAAACGAGAGGTCTTGGAAAAATTCAGGGGACGGGTCCACTGACGCGCACGCTGGGTCGCCTGATTCGCGCCTCACGCCTGGGTTCGGGTGCTTCCGGCTCCGTGGTGACCACGTCGCGTTCCGCGCTGGGCGCGCCCAGTTCACGTTCTGGTTCAGCTTTCGTTGTCGATGCGTCTTGGTTGCTGACATCCCCTCCCCGTCGAAGACCTGCTTGATTCGCGCCTCACGCCTGGGTTCGGGTGCTTCCGGCTCCGTGGTGACCACGTCGCGTTCCGCGCTGGGCCCGCCCAGTTCACGTTCTGGTTCAGCTTTCGTTGTCGATGCGTCTTGGTTGCTGACATCCCCTCCCCGTCGAAGACCTGCTTGATTCGCGCCTCACACCTGGGTTCGGGTGCTTCCGGCTCCGTGGTGACCACGTCGCGTTCCGCGCTGGGCGCGCCCAGTTCACGTTCTGGTTCAGCTTTCGTTGTCGATGCGTCTTGGTTGCTGACATCCCCTCCCCGTCGAAGACCTGCTTGATTCGCGCCTCACGCCTGGGTTCGGGTGCTTCCGGCTCCGTGGTGACCACGTCACGTTCCGCGCTGGGCGCGCCCAGTTCACGTTTTGGTTCAGCTTCCGTTGTCGATGCGTCTTGGTTGCTGACATCCCCTCCCCGTCGAAGAACTGCTTGTCCCCAAGCAGGAGCGCGCGTGAACCTTTGCTTGAGTGCTTCCAAATCTTTCCACGTAGCCAGGGACTGAGGTAGACTGGACCACTGCACCAGGACCTGTGGAACGACGGCATGGTCGGAGGTGCTGACGCGGCGCTGCAGGATCTTTACTGGAATTTGGAGTCCTTCAAGAGCTTGGGGAAGCGCCGACACTTGGTGCGAAGCAGGGACTGCTGTCTTGAGTTGTGAAACGTGGAAGACGGGATAAATGGAAGTAGACTCCAGGAGCTGGAGCTTGTAAGCGACGCTACCGATTCGTTCCATCACCTGAAAGAGACCAAAGAACTTGAAGGCAAGTTTCTGGTTAGCTCGTGGTGCCAGCGACGTCTGAACATAGGGTTGCAGCTTCAGGTACACCCAGTCCCCCACTGAAAACTGCTGTTCAGAACGAGATTTGTCAGCCTGTGTTTTCATTCGCTTCTGGGCTCGCATCAGATGCTGCTGGATCAATGCAGTCATCATGGACTTCTCTTGTAGCCAATCATCCAATTGAGTAGGGGAAACAGCATCAATATCAGCCATACCAAAATGCCTGGGGTGATGACCATTCAGGACATAGAATGGTGAGTAACCGAGTGAGGAGTGCCAGGAAGTGTTATACCAGTACTCAGCCAAGTAGATCCGGTCTATCCATTTCGACGGACAAGCGCTGACGAAGCAACGCAAGAACGTTTCCAAGCATTGGTTGACACGTTCGGTCTGGCCGTCTGTTTGGGGATGGTAAGCAAACGACATCTCGAGGGTAACATCGGCCAGACGAAAGAGTTCTTGCCACAGCTGGCTTGTGAATACACGGTCCCGGTCAGACACTATTGAAGTGGGCAGACCGTGAAGCCGGTAGACACTAGAGATAAAAGTCTTGGCAACTGTCAGCGCTTTGAAAGGATGAGATAAGGGAACGAAATGCCCATACTTGGAGAAACGATCCACAATCACCAGGATACAATTTTTGCCTCCGGAGGATGGAAGGCCTTCGATGAAATCCATTGAGATGCTCTGCCAGGCCATTGAAGGAACAGGCAGAGGCTGCAATAACCCAGGGTACTTTGCACGATCTGGTTTAGCCTGCTGTTAGGTTGGGCATGCTGTCACAAACTGATGGACTGCAGTTTTAAGTCTTGTCCAAGCAAACAGACGTTTGAGGCGCTGGTAAGTAGCTGGAATTCCAGAATGACCACCAATCGGGGATGAGTGGAAGGCTGCAATTATTTTTTGCTGGAGAGTTTGGTTGTTGCCCACCCAAATGCGACCTTTGTACCGGAGGAGCCCTTGTTATAGAGTAAATGGAGAGTCGGCATCAGATGCAATTGCCAATTTCGCCAACAGTTCCCGAGCCTTAGTATCAGAGATATAACTGTCCACTATGTCAGTCATCCAATTGGGTACAGGAGCCGAGATAGCCGACAGTTCAACAACTTGGTTTCGCCGATATAAAGCAGAAGCAACCCTATTATCAGTGCCGGGCTTGTACACTATACGGTATTGGAGCCCCAGGAGTTTTGTGAAAACCTTTTGTTGCCAGGCGGTGTGTAATTGCTGATCACCTAAGTGGATGAGGCTCTTTTGATATGTGAAAATGATGAATTCGCCAAGCTGCAGATATGAACACCATTGGTCGACTACAATGAGTATAGCCATATACGCTGATAAACCTTGGTTTCTGGGGCCGAGAGCTCGACTAAGGAATGCTAACGGGTGTCCATCCTGTAGGAGCACAGCACCGACCCCACAGTTTGAGGCATCTGTTTCAATGCAAAACTGCCGAGTGAAATCTGGAAGTTTCAGAATTGGAGCAGTACAGAGGCAATTCTTCAGAGTAGTGAAAGCTGTGTCATGCTCCGACATCCAAAGGAACAACGCCTTCTTCTTCAACAAGGACGTCAACGGCTTGGAGATGATAGCATAGTGGTGAACAAACCGTCGATAAAAACCTGCGAAGCCCAAGAAGCTGCGAAGCTCTTTGACATTTGTTGGTGTCGGCCATGTGACGACTGCTTCGATTTTGGCCGTGTCCATGGACACACCCCATTCACTGATAATATGACCCTGGTATGCAATCTCCGTCTGAACAAATTTGCACTTGGACAGTTTAATGTGCCACTGATCTTTGGCTAGAAGAGAGAAAACCTGATGTAAGTGATCATTGTGTTCTTCGAAGGTCTTGTTGTAGATCAATATGTCATCGAAGAAAACGATAGCACAGCGACGAAGAAGGGGCTTCAAGGTTGTGTTCATCGCGCCCTGGAATGTGCCTGGTGCGCCTGACAAGCCAAAGGCAACAACACAAAATTCATAGTGTCCAACGTGAGTTGAGAAGGCAATCTTGTGTTCTTCACCTTCATGCACACGAATCTGGTGATAGCCTGACAACAAATCCAAAGTGGAGAAATACCGAGCACCAGCAAGTTCATCCATCAACTGTTCAAAGACTGGTATTGGGTATGCTGTTTTGACCGTCAAAGCATTCAGATAACGGTAATCGACATAGAAGCGCTACGTGCCATCTTTTTTGCACACAAGCTAGACTGGTGAGTTGAAAGGAGAAGTGCTGGGTTGAATAATACCCTGTTGTAACATAGAATCCACTTGAGCTTCGATCTCATCCTTAAGAGCTGGGGGATATCGGTACAGTCGTACCATAACTGGTCGAGCTCCATCCACCAATGGAATTTCATGATCACACGCACGTTTTGGAGATAACTCACTTGGTGGAGTCACGACAGATGGAAATTCAGATAGCAGTTGAACAATGGCAGGAGGTAGTGTGATATCAGTTTGAGCTGATTGTGCTGATACACTGAAAAGCTGCACCAACAATTCATCAGCCGGTTTCATTCCCCCTGGTGCAATGCCCTGAAGACGTACCCTAATGGTTGGTTTTGGTTATAATGACCATGTAATTAGAGAACTAATAAGATTTATCGAGATGACAAGCAGAGAATTTATATTCGAGGATGCTACATGAAACGGAGGAGCCCCCAATTACAAATGTTGATGGCTTCAAACTCAAAGGAGGTTTAAATTCTTTTATATTTTGAATTTCAGTATACGAAAAGCCAAACTATAAAGGGAAACACAATGCTTAAACTAACATGTGCTACCAAGTGCTCAAACATACACATGCATCTTCAGATTCACAGTCAAGACAACCTAAACTTCACTATTACCCTTACTATCTTAACTGGTGCGGCACTGTCACACTTCAAGAGATGCACTGCCACACTTAAGCCACGGCACTGCCGCGACTTAAGTGACCGTTGGGGCTGAGGGAGTATTTATACCCATCCTCTTCCTCTCCAACAGTAATCTTCTTCCTTCTGCTCATTCCAGCTCGTCCAAAACAGAAAAGGAACTCTCTCTCTCCCTCCATTAGTGACCTTGAGCCCTCAAGCAAATCCATGAGAGAAAAGGGTCCAAAACTCGATTAGAGAGCAGCTCCATTGATTTCTCAACTCAAAAGAGCACTTGGTTCACGTTTTGATCAGCGGTTGTGTTTGTTACTCTTGGAGCTTGGCTCCTAGCCGGCTAGAGCGTCGCCCGTGGAGCTTGCCAACTTGTGTGGCAGCCCCGGGAGATTTGTAACAATCTCTTAAAGGTAGTAAACTCACCCCTCATCTCAAGAGTTATCTCTTGACTTGAGAACGAGAAAGGGTTGGAAAGCTCTAAGCTTTATTGGCTAACCTAAACAACGTGGACATAGGCAAGCCTTGGTGGCGAGCCGAACCACAGAATAAATCATTGTGTCTCTTGTGCTTGATTTATATTACTTGCATGTCATACTGTTGTTGAGGTGATTTCTAGGGTTTCTAGTGGATCTACTTGTGTATGGTGTTTCTACTACTTCTAATTCTCGATCTGTGACTATCATACCTGCAGTAAACTATGAAATTTCTCCGATCTAAGTTTCCGTTCACTGATTTGAATTGTGACTCGAAGTTGTCTACATGTGCGGCAGTGCCGTTGTTCTGGCCCGGCAGTGCCGCAGTCCGGTAGTGCCGCCTGTCAGAGCGGTAGTGCCACAAGGTAAAATTGATAAAAGTTTGAGTGTTTATTTTAACAGGCCTATTCACCCCCTCTAGGCCAACCAGAGATTCTACAAAGTGGTATCAGAGCAGGTTACCTCATATACGCTTCAATGCGTGAGGTATAGAGCCTAGAGGAGTTAGTGGCATGAAGCCGGTGGATGTCGACACGGACAGCAGTAGCTGAGCGTGTCGACAGCAAGCAATACCACACTACCACATCTTGAGGCTACCGATGCCGAAAGAGCTCTCAATGATAATGAGAGAAGAAGAAGAAAGGAGACAAGAAAGCTAAAAAGAGAAGCAAGAGAGAAGAAGGAGAAGTAGCGGTTAGAGGAGAAGAAGGAAAGGAAAGAAGAAAGAAGGCTCAAGAGAGAAGCAAGAAGAAAAAGAAGAGAATCTAGGAAGAAGAAAGAAGAAGAGAAGGCAACAAGTGCATCATCAAGCATATCAAGTAGTTCCAAAGATGGAGATGATGATGAGTCATACCAAGTGTCGAAGGGGAATAAGAAGGAAAAGAAAGAAAAGAGCAAGGCCAATAACAACAAATATGTCGCCGTATCCTTTAACTATTCTTCTATTCCTATGACTAACCATGATCGGAAGTCTTTCATCAATGTGCCCGCGGGCAAGTTACCTTATTTCAATGGGACTAACTTTGCCAAGTGGAAGCACTTGATGAGAGCCTATCTTATAGGTCTTCACCCCGACATTTGGAAGATTGTTTGTAATGGATTTGAGTCTCTGGTTGATCCTAAGAACCCAACACTAGAAGAGATGAGAATCATTCACCTCAATGGTCAAGCCACAAGTGTGTTGCTTAGTGTCTTGGATGGTGATGAGTACAATAGAGTGATTGGAGTTGATGTTGCCAAGCAAATATGGGACACTTTGCACCTAGCACATAAAGAGGTTGACAAAGTGAGAAAGGTAAGGATTGATTTGTTGATATCAAAGCTCAACCGGTTTGTAATCTTGGATGGAGAGGGGCCACAAGAGATGTTTGATAGGTTGATGACAATGGTGGGCAAGATTAGAGGCTATGGTTGTGATGAGGTAGATGACCACAAAGTTGTTAAGATTATGTTGGAAGCTTATTCACCTAGAAATGAGACCACAGTCACTCTAATTAAAGACAAGAAGAAGTTTAAGTACTTCACACCAAATGATGTACTTGGGAGGATCTTGACCTTTGACATGCAAAGAGAAAAAGCAAATGAGAGGAAGAAACTTGGAGAATTGCAAGCAAAGCTAGAAGGCATCAAGATCAAAGATGTAGCTCTCAAGGCCAACAAATCAAGCAAGCAAGGCTCTATAAGCAAGTCCAAGATCAACCAACAAGCTTCAACTAGCAAGCCCAAAGCAAGCAAGCAAGTTCAAAAAAGAGTAGAGACCACATCATCTTCAAGTGAAAGTGAAAATGATGATGATCAATATGAGAAGATTGATGATGTTGCTCTCTTTATGAAGAGATTTCATAAGGGGCTAAAGAAGCAAGGCTACAAGGTAGTGAAGAGAAACTTTCCAAACAAGAAAAAGAGAACATGCTATAATTGTGATAGCACCGATCACTTCATTGCCAAGTGTCCATATGAGATCAAGGACAACAAATACAAGAAAGAGGACAAGGCTAACCGGAGGAAGAGCAAGAAGAACATGGGAGAGGCTCACATTGGGTATGAATGGGACTCAACTAAAGAGAGCACAAGTGAAGAGGATGAGAAGATTGCAACCATTGCCATTCACAAGTCATCCCCTATACCAAGGCTCTTCAACAACATGTCCGATGATGACTACTATTCCCCTCACATTTGTCTCATGGCAAAGCGTGAGAAGGTAAAATCCAAATTAAAGGCCAAATCTTCTCCACCTCCTAGTGATATCTCTAGTAGTGATATTAGTGATAGCTCTAGTGATGATGAATCTAGTGATGAAGAAATAAACATGATAACTAAAATTTTTGATGGAAAGACTAAATTATTCATCACTAAGCTAATAGAGGATCTAGAGAGTGTCCAAGCCGAGCTAGAATCTAGAGAAGAGACTCTTATCCAACAAGAGGATCTCTACATTGCTAGCAAAGAAGCTCTTGCATTAGAGAGAAGTGAGGTGGAATCCTTGCGCAAGGCCTTGGCCAAAGAGCAAGAGGACCATGCTATCACAAACAAAACAAATAAAGCTCTCAAGAAAAGGTATTGTGACTTGGATGAAAAGCACAAAGAACTTGAGATGCAATATGACATTCTTTGGGATAGCAACTCACATCTCTCTAAGGCAAATGAAACCTCTACTTCCTCCACTAGTCAAGGTTGTGGAAAATATTTTAATCTTGATTTGAATGCCTATTCCACTAACCTTGTAAACATGGAGGCTATGAGAAAGGAGATTGCTAGGCTCAATGAAATCATTGGAAAATGGTGGATGAGTGTGACCCAATTCAATGATAAGAAGAATGATGAATCAAAAGGGTCACAATTTAAACAAGGAAGGCATCCCTCAATCAAGCATGGGCTTGGCCACACAAAAAGAGCCAAGACAAATATAAGAAGGATAGTGAATGGCTATGAGTGTGTGCAGTTTGAGAGGAAGGACAAAATTGATACAGATCAGCCTGCACAAACCGCGGCAGTGCCGCGCCCTGCAAAAATGGGAAGACTACCAATTCTGCTCCTAATCAAACTAAGCCTAAGAAGAAGGTGTACCAGCAGAAATAGGTTTTCCAGAAGCCTAAGGAATCATTGTGGGCCACCAAGAACATGTATGCCTATCAACCAAAGACTTATGCACGTCGACAAAGCTTGACATCATGCTTTGTTTTGAAGAACAACAACAGTAGGAAAGTGGTTGCAAAATATATTGGAAAGGAAACCAGCATATATAGGAATACTTCTATTTGGGTTCCTAAGATCCTTGTGACTAACATGCAAGGCCCCAAGTCAAATTGGGGACCTAAATCTAGCAACTAAATTTGTTTTGTAGGCATACTCCTCCGGTGGATCAAGTTGGGTGCTTGATAGTGGATGTACAAATCATATGACCGGAGAAAGGAGTATGTTCTCATCATATTCACTGATGACGCACTCAAATAAAAATATTGTCTTTGGAGACAATTCAAAGGGGTATGTGATTGGTCTTGGTAAAATTGCTATAACTCTTGAGCATTTAATTACAAATATATTACATGTTGATTCATTGAGTTACAATTTGTTGTTCATTTCTCAATTGTGTGAGATGGGCTATAATTGTATCTTTACAGATAAGGGCATGGAAGTCTTTAGAAGGGAGGATTCCTCTATTGTCTTTATGGGTCAATTAAAGAACAAGCTTTACTTAGTTGATTTCAACAAAAGTAAAGCTAAGCTTGAGACTTATTTAGTGGCAAAATCTAGCATGGGTTAGCTTTGGCATAGCCGACTAGCCCATGTTGGGATGAGGAACTTGGCTAAACTTCTAAAAAATGAACACATCCTTGACTAATAAATGTTTACTTTGAGAAAGATAGGATTTGTAGCGCTTGTCAAGCTAGAAAGAAGGTTGGCGTACCTCACCCACCAAAGAGCATCATGACCACCAAGCAACCATTGGAGCTAATACATATGGATCTCTTTGGACTGGTCGCCTACCTAAGTATCAGGGGTAACAAATATGGTCTTTTTATTGTTGATGACTATTCTCGTTTCACTTGGGTATTTTTCTTGCATGACAAGTGCCAAGTTCAAGAGAAGGTGAAGATATTTGTTAGAAGAGCTCAAAAGGAGTTTGGTCTTCCCATCAAGAAAGTGAGAAGTAACAATAGGACCGAATTCAAGAATACTCTAGTTGAGGAGTTTCTTGATGAAGAGGGCATCAAACATGAGTTTTCAACTCTATACACCCCTCAATAAAATAGTGTAGTAGAGAGGAAGAACCGTACACTCATTGACATGGCAAGGACAATGCTAGATGAGTATAAGACGCCGGACATCTTTTGGTGTGACGTCGTCAACACCACTTGCCATGCCATCAACCGCCTCTACCTACACAAGAAGTTGAAGAAAACTTCATATGAGCTTCTAACCGGTAACAAGCCTAAGGTGTCTTACTTTAGAGTGTTTAGGTGCAAGTGTTTCATACTTAACAAGAAACCCAAAACCTCTAAGTTTGCACCTAAAGTTGATGAAGGTTTTCTTCTTGGTTATGGATCAAATGAACATGCCTACCATGTCTTCAATAAAACCTCTGGGAGAGTTGAGATTGCGGTAGATGTGACATTTGATGAATCTAATGGCTCTCAAGTGGAGCAAGTTGATTCAAGTGTTGTAGAAAAGGAGGATCCACCATGTGAAGCAATCAAGCAATTGGCTATGGGTGATATTAGACCATAAGAAGATGAAGTCACTGAAGTGGTGGTTCCTCAAGTTGCTGCTGCACCTATTTCTGCTGACGTACCTAATGCTACACTGCAACAAACACCTGCTGCAACTCTTGCACATAGTAGTGCCGCACTTGAGGGCGGCAGTGCTGCACCTACATAGTTAGCAGCAGCTAATTTGACTCTAGCTTGTGGACAAAACCTACAACCCATATTTGAGCAAGATGATGATGAAGATCTAGAAGATGAACAAGAGGCCATTGAGCATCCAAGGCTAAGGCAAACAATACAACAGGATCGTCCCTTTGATAACATTCTTGGGAGTCTTTGAAAAGGGGTAACAACTCATTCACATTTAGCAAACTTTTATCAATATTACTTGTATGTTTCCTCTTTGGAGCCTCTTAAGGTAGAACAAGCACTTGGAGGCCTGGATTGGGTGATGGCCATGCAAGAAGAGCTCAATAACTTCGAAAAAAACCAAGTGTGGACTTTGGTGGAACGACCCAATACCAATGTCATTGGCATCAAGTGGGTCTTCCGCAACAAGCAAGATGAGAATGGAGTGGTGACATGGAACAAGGCAAGGTTGGTTGCTCAAGGTTTCCCTCAAGTAGAGGGCTTAGACTTTGAAGAAACATATGTATCGGTGGCAAGACTTGAAGTAATTCAAATGCTTCTAGCCTATGCCGCTCATCATGACTTTAAGCTATATCAAATGGATATGAAGAGTGCATTTCTCAATAGCCCTATTCAATAACTTGTCTATGTTGAGCAACCATCATGCTTTGAAGATCACAAGTTTCCCAACCATGTCTACAAACTCCAAAAGGCGTTCTATGGGCTTAAGCAAGCACTAAGAGCATGGTATGAATACCTTAAGGAATTCTTGCTTAAACAAGGCTTTGAAATAGGCAAAGCCAATCCTACCCTTTTTACTCACAAAGTTAGCAAAGATATATTTGTGTGCCAAATATATGTCAATGACATAATATTTGGTAGTACTAATCATTTTTTTGTGAGGAATTTAGTAGGATCATGACCAAGAGATTTGAGATATCCATGATGGGTGAATTGAAGTTCTTCCTTGGATTTCAAATCAAGCAGGTGAAGGATAGAACTTTTATTAGCCAAACGAAGTACACCCATGATATGCTCAAGAAGTTTGACATGGTGAATGCCAAGCCTATCAAAACTCCCATGCCAACCAATGGATATCTAGATCTCAATGATGAAGGGAAAGTCATGGATACTAAGGTATATCTCTCTATGATCGGTTCTCTACTTTATTTATGCGCATCTAGGCCCAATATTATGCTTAGTGTGTGCATATGTGCTAGATTTTAAGCTAACCCGAAAGAGTGTCACTTAGTGGCTGTTAAGAGAATCTTGAGATATTTAGTACATACTCCTAACCTTGGCTTGTGGTATCCTAAGGGCTCTAGGTTATGCTCAACTACTTTGGATGAGGCAAACCTTTCAAGATTTTGGATGTCACTTCACTAAAATCCCACTCTTGTGTGACAATGAAAGTGCCATAAAGTTAGCCAACAATCCCATAAACCACTCAAGAACTAAGCACATAGACATCTGACATTATTTCTTAAGAGACCACGAAGCCAAAGGAGATATCAAAATTCACCATGTGAGCACCGAAAAGCAACTAGCCGATATCTTCACTAAGCCTCTTGACGAGTCAAGGTTTTGTGCTTTGCGTAGTGAACTAAATATACTTGATTCTCATAACATGGTTTGAACTATAGCACACCTTGATTGATGAACTAGCGTGGATATGAGAAATGAATAGCAAAAGTTTAAATATTGTGCTTAAAAATGTTTATCATAAGAAATAAGTGCATTATGATCATTGTTTGTATTGATTATTTATTGCTGATCATAGTGTGCTTGAGATATGTGTCCATATCCTATATATATAGAGGTACTTAGTTAGTAGCTAAATTTGCTGTACTGGGGAGTATGGCTATGCCGCGCCTGCCCTACGGCAGTGTCGCACTTTGAATTACAACTGGGATTCAGTCAAAAAGCAGTAGTTACTGTAGGGGACCGTCTTACCTCTCTACTTCACCTAGCCCCTAGGGTAACTTCCCTTCTCCCTTATTCACCGCAGCCGCCGCCGCCTCTTTTTTCCCACCCGTACGCACGCAGCCACCGCCGTTGTTGCTCTGTCCAACGCTGCGCCGCTGCCTCCGGCACTACCATGGCCTACTGGTGCTCTTCCTCATCATCACCAGCAGCAGCCATAGTTCATGGATGGAGCCATTCTCTTCCTTTCCTCCTCAATCTGCATAAATCAAGGTAAAACCCTAACCTAGTCTTGATCTATGCCATGGAGCTCTATCTTTGTTGAATGATGGTTTCTAGTGACTGCATGATTAGGGTAGAAACTAGTTTGATGAATGAATTAAATCAAAACAAAGATTCATTGGTTGAGCCTCATCTGTACCCATGTTAGTGCCGCATGTTGGGTGCGGTAGTGCCGCACTCAACATAATGAATATGTAAATACAAATGTTGTTCCATCGACGACTCTCTATTTTGGTTGGATTTGTGCACCAGATGTATTTCTATCTTAAACATGTAGCTACTTTACCTACATTATAGATAACTCCATGTATTTGTTTAGGTCTACTCATTCTGAGATTGTCTAGTGGTTTAGGAGAATGGTTGAGAAATAGTCTGAATAGTTGAGAAGAAATGAATCGTGGGAGAGGTGAAGCACTAGGTGCGGCAGTGCCACTCCTAGGGTGCGGCAGTGCTGTACCCTCTGACCAGATTGGTTTAGGGTGCTTTCCTAACCCAATATTTGAATCATCTCATCTATCCAGAGTGTTTTACAAGTGTTCTTCTATACCCCTTATGTATAGTTTCTTATTTGGACCTATATTTATTTGTATAGATGGCCTTTGGAGGTGATGATGACCGGAGGAGGAAGAGGAAGATGACCGAGCCTCGGGATATGTAGATGCCTTGTCATGGACATGGTAGGACCATAGGGGGCAGCAGCAGTGCAGCAGGTAGAGATGTTACCAGAGACAGGGGAGGAGAGATCATATGATCTAGTATGAGGAGAACCTGGAGAGGGCTGGCCACACCATTCCTCTAGGTGCTTGCCCAGATACTCCACCTCATCTTGAGGAGTTTGATAGGAGCTACATCAGAGAGTATTCTAAGGATGTAGTTATGAGGCATCCTGTTGACACACGTCCTCATCCTATGCTAAATTATGTGGGAAAGCTAAAGATGGTGGAAGAAGCACGGGAAAACAATCCCTATGAGCACCCAAAGGATTTGAGGATTGACTACATGTTTTGAAATGTGTTTCATTCTAACTTCTATGCATCTATGAACTTACAACTCCAAGAAATCCAAGGTTGTCAAGATGCAGTATGTTGATTGGAAGGAGATGAAGGGAAGGAATAAGCCTGAGTTCAATAAGGTGATCAAGGCTTGTGAGTTGTTTGGCCTCACTGATATTATGAGCTTCAGATATAATTGGAATGAAGAAGTGCTAGCCTAGTTCCATGCCACTTTCTTCTATAGCATCTACACTGATGAGATTCACTGGATGACTAAGGGATGACATTATAGAGTTGATTTTGTGACTTTCAGCCAGATCCTTGGTTTTGGAGAGGAGGAGTGGGGTTTCACTTATATTCATGATGAGGCTAGAGCTAAGATCTGTGATATTGTCTATATGTGGATTGACAGGAGAAGTGCAGATGGGAAGGTCAGTGGCCTAAAGAGCTGTTATTACATTCTGAGCAATTTGATCAGGCACACTATCAATCCCAAGGATGGAGCAGCTTCTGATCTTAATGGATATGTGAGGAATGTGCTTGCTAGATTTACTCCTAGAGGTGATAGGTTTAATGTCCCTCGCTTCATGTGGTGTGAGCTGAGGAACGCCATGGAGGATGGAAGAAAGGGGATACCCTATGTCCCCTATCTCATGTTTATGATTGAGAGGGTCACTGGCTATAGATTTGAGAAAGATGGTCTTCACACCGTCTACAAGATTGAGAAGACCCGAGGAGCAGGTGCTAGCAGGACAGTGAGACGCTCTCCATCAGTTGTGGATGTGCCTGAGTCGTCCTGCTCTAGGCCTCGCAAGGAAAAGAAGATAGAGAAGTTTGGGAAGTGGGTCAAGGCTATTTTCACCACATACACCTATGCAGCAAGGACCGCATATCAAGACCAGTTGGAGAACCGTGAAGCCAACCAGGAGGCTAGAGAGCATGCAGGGCTACCACCTCTTTCTCTAGTTCAGTCACTGCTGAGGTTTGATGACCTCCCTAGCCTTTCTAAGATAGATTCAGAGGATGAGGAGGAGGAGGAGCAGGAGCAGCCAGAGCTTGATCCTCACACGAGTTTGAGGTCCACCTTGCAGTCCATGAGGGAGAGCACCAGGCATGAGCGCCACACTTCGACCACTCATCACAAAGGGAGGGCGGTGGTGTCTTCTTCTTCCTCTGATGATGATGATGACGACGATGATGATGGTGGAAAGGAGGACGTCGTAGGTGCTAGTGGGGATGATGTTGATTGGGACACCATCCAAGAGGATGAGGAGTGAGTGTTGGTCTTTCTTCTTTTCTTCTCTTTTTGGTGCTTTATGCCAAAGGAGGAGAAAATTAGAGGGGCCAACAACTTTTTAGATGCCATGGAGAGGAGGTTGCTGCACCTAGAGTCATGTTCATATCCATTTAGAGTGTCTTCGTTAGGTGAGAGTTTGAGAGTCCATTAGAAACTCTATTTATATAATAATTCTACTTAAGTACTTTATATATGTGTAGGATATGGATATATATTAATCTATGATGTCGCTTGTGATACAATTGTGCTAGAATGTGGTGTCTATTCTAATCAGTGCTATTACAGCAAGTGCGGCAGTGTCGCTGTTTACACCATAATTTGGAAGAAGGATTGCAGGACTCAAAAGCTCCCAAGATCATGTCATCAAGGAATCGATTGCATAAAGGTCGGTATCAGCTGATTCGAATGCAGCACTAGAATCGGCTCTCTTCAGATAGCGCCAATAGATAACTATAATAGTTACAATCGGTGCCAGGAAAAACATGTTGGACTCTACAAAAAGGGAAAGATTAGGGTCTAAGTTATCTTAAATTAGGAATGTTTTCTCTTAGGCCAAAAATTATAATGAGTCGTGCTTAAGTAGGATTCATACGTAGGTTCCGGATATAAATATTGGACCCCGGCTATTGTAAAGGACACACAATCAATCAAATACAAGTTACTTACTTTTTTGGCTTCGTCCACCCCTTAGGAGTAGGAGTAGAGTAGATCTTGGTGAGTTCTTCAACGAGCAGGGCTGCATCGGTCCGGTCGACCTCCGGCTTGTCTATAAGTACCGTCATGGATTATACTTCTATTCGTATGGTTGCATCGATCCGGTCGACCTCCACTGCGACTCTGGTATAAGCTAGTTATTGACTCTGGTCGAGTTCAAGTATGGCTGCATCAATCCGGTCGACCTCCACTACTCGAACTAGATTAAGGTCAAGTTATCAGCTCTATCTAAGGGTGGCATCCTTCAGGTAGATTCATTAAGTTACCAATCTTGCTGATGTCTCTCATTGTTATCAGTTTGCAGCAACATCAATTCACTTGGTTGAGATCGAATTAGATCGGCCTCATATCCTTTAGATCCGTCGTTCGTTTTGTTACAACACGATGTTATCTGCCTTGAACGACGGTTTATGCTTCATCGGCTATTTTTATTTTGATCTTGATCGTGCATAGTATGCGGTTGGGGCATGAATAATCTTGAAGAGGTTTGCTGGCTAGTTGAATCTGGTTTATAGTTCACCATTATGGCTGTAATGATCTGGTCGATCCCCACTGATTGCACTGTAGATTAGGGGATGCTAGTTAGTAGATTTGTTCCTGGTTAGGCATGACCTTAGCTGTTTGCTATGCTTGCACCGGCTAAATAGCCGATCGCCTGTGCGTTAACGCCTACGGTGTGCGTCCATGATTCTATTAAGCGTGAATAGATTTGTGTGCTTTGAGGGCTTGATTTGTTGTCTTTTTTATGGCTGCATTGATCCGGTCGAACCCCACTGTTAGGGATAGCGGGTTAAGTCTAAGGAGTCCACGGGTTTGTTCGCGTGAAATAGTCGATTGTTCACACGCTGTAGTCCTTTTCACCTGAATCGGCTATTTTAGCCGATTCATCCGAGCCTTCACGTATAGTATGTCTTTCGAAAAGCCTATCGAAGTACGGATATGTTTGCGGAGTCTTTGGTTTTGGTTTGTTATTATCATCATAGCTGCCATCGATTCAGTCGAACCTCACTGTTGGTGGTAACAGATTAGATTCAGAGCGTTTGTAGATTCGTTCATATCAGATAGTCGATTTGTTCGTGTGCTATATCTTTTTCTGATTAGATTTATTGGCTTAATGGTTTATACTAGCAATATCTGTCTAGCTGATGATCTTATTTACATATACGTGTACTGTACTTATCAATATGAAATTAATCGCTACTCATAAGCTTTACAGTTCATAACAACCGATTTCTATGTGGATCGGCTATTTAGTCGCCTTTCACGTCTGGCTGCTCCTGAAGCAGCACACTTGGAACTGTCTGGGCATAGACCGGTATGTTCCACCTTAAATTACTGATAAACTTTCCCTCCTTATCAATTATAGGGTCAAATTGACTGGCATATCTCGGGAGGAGTACGCAGGATCGATCATCCCTGCGTTGAAGTCAGGTGAATCTCTAGCTCCATCGAGCAGACCCTTCCAGCTTGCTTGTGTGCCCAACACAAGACTAATTTCTGTGTTGACACATGTTCTGACATGCCTGGTGGGACCCCACAATCATCATAGCGGCTCACAACAACAACGATGTCCTTATAGTACCTTATGAAGACCTACCTGATGGAGATAAAGATGTCATCAGCAAAGCTATAGAAGAATTTCAGAACAAGTGTTTGTTGTCCTATACCAAGACACGTGATAATACAATTATTTAGAAATATCCACTACCAAGAGTTCTGTTGCATGGGCAGACAAATGCAGATGAGACTTAAGACAGACATTTCTTCATGGAAGCTATAAACAAATCTGTTCATGATGCCATATCGAACCATAATGAAATTTTCTTGAACACATTCCACAATATCATGAAGGAGGTGTTTCATGGGTTTCTAGTTGATCAGGTTGGGCAGGCTTATTACAACATTCCACATCTGTTGACTTAGGGAACCAATCAAGCCAGTACCAGCTATCAAGAAGCAACACCAGCTAGTAATGATGATGTCCAGGCAGTTCAGAGTTCATTTGAGAAAGCTCAAGGTGCTACTACGAATCAGACACAATATGATCCTGGATCATCAGTGTAGCATGAGCAACAACTAGTGGGGCAAGGTCAAAACCAGATGATTAATTTTGGCACATCAGGCCACATAACCGTTGTTGGCTCAAAAAATAGCACCATCAATTCAAAGGAACCGTAGAGATATAGATCCTAATGTCTATAACCAAAGACTTCAAGCAACAAACCAGCAGAGGACCTAGTAGATAGAGATTCCATAAGGGTATCATTATGGCACATATTACAATACCCTTCACATGATTCTGAATCCAGGGTACCACGGTACCTGGAATTTTAATCCACAAATGGGTCAGCAGGTGCAGAAAAATCCAAATTCAAATGCTCATAAGTTATTGCTGAGAGTGACCGAGAGATGAAGAATTAGTTCGATCTAAAGCCAAAAGGGCTGACCTTCTCATACAAATGCCCATATCCAGAATGGTATGATTTGGTCGCTCTTCCTACAAATTACAGGCTCCCAGAGTTTGCCAAGTTCACCGGCCAAGACAGCACAAGCACAATAGAACATGTCAGTCGGTATCTTACATAATTGGGCGAGGCATCTGTTGAAGAGGCCCATCGAGTTTGTTTCTTCTCCCTATCACTGTCAGGGCTAGCCTTCACTTAGTTTTCATCACTGCTAGTCAACTCCATTGCCAATTGGTCTGACCTGGAGAAGAAATTTCATATATATTTTTATACTGGGACTAGAGAAAAGAAGATTACCGATTTGACAACTATAAGGCAGAAAACTAATGAATTGGGCACTAAATTTCTTCAGAGGTTCTGAGAGACTAGAAATTTGTGCTTCTCATTAAACTTGGTTGATGATCAGCTAGCTGCTTTGGCCATTCAAGGAATGTTGCCAACGTGGAAAGAGAAGTTGCTGGGACAAGAGTTTGATAACTTGGGTCAATTGGCTCAATGAGTGGCAGCGCTCAATAGCCAATTCCAGAATATGCGCAGAGATACCCGATTCCAGAAAAGTACCACAATGGTTGAAGCTTATAATCCATATTCAGTCGATGACAGCTATGAAGACGATGAAGAAGAAGAGGTTGCCGTGGCTAAATGGAATTGGGGCAAAAAGACAGTAATGGTGTCAAATCCTTGGAGAAGAGGGATCGAAGAGAGCTATGACTTCGACGTCACAAAATCAGACAAGCTCTTCGATTTCTTGCTTGAGAAGGGACAGATCAAGTTGCCCGATAATCTTGTTATGTTGCCCCCTAATCAGTTGAAGAATAAGAAGTTCTGTAAGTTTCACAACGCTACATCTCATTGTACTAATGAATGAAGAGTTTTTCGGTAGTATATACAGAGGGCTATTCTGCAACGAAGGCTCAAATTTGATACGCCTCAGAAGATGAAAGTTGATGATAATACTTTCCTAAGAGATCAAAGCATGGTCGATGCTAGGTTGCTCAAAGGGAAGACTAAGGTCCTAACATCAGCCAGATCAAGAAAAACTAGAACAGCCGATCTCAAGATGCAAATATCAGCTAATGAATATAGGAAAATCAGAAGACGTCATGAAAAGCAAAAGAGCCAATATGAGCAGGGAGAAACATCAAAAGATGAGGCGACAAAGCCACGTGTTATATCTCAAATTTTGTTGAATAAATGGCAGCGACAGAAGGAAAAGAATTATCAGTGTTGGCTAGAAGAGCAAGAGTACCAGCGTCAATAGGAAAAGGAGAGGTATGAAAGAAAACAAGCCGAATCACATTGGAATTGTCTTTTCTTTAGACATTGCTGGAACAAAGGTTAAAGATGCCTACCTGGAATAATTGTCCAGAGTGCAACGAACAATATTGGGAGTTTAGGCAATCTCAAACCTGTCGCTGGTCTATCCATGCTCAAGACGTGTATCATCATAATAACATGGATCGTCGCTTAAAAAATAGAAGTGTTCATGATCGGCTTGGAAAACGAGTTGTTGATCAAAACTGGGCTGATTATAAGGAAGAAAGTAATGAGGAAGGATATGTTTGGTAGGAAGGCCAGTGGTGTCCAGGAGGTCTGATAAGAAGCCAGAAAAGGAGAGTGCAACAGCTAAGGAACAGAGAACTAGAACAAGCTCAAGCATCTGATAGACCTCAAACGTAGCGTGCTAAGCAAACAGCCGATAAAAGGCAACCATCGGCTAATATTCAAATGGTTTTTTGTTGCCATCAGAGTTTAGAGCTCTAGTAGATCAAGAGGTTTACTCAGATTTTGTTGAATCGGAGTATGAGGAGATAGTTGCCAAGTTGACAGTTATACAACAGGCTATATTTGATAAACCAGTCAAGCATTAGCACTTAAAGGCTTTATATGTAAAAAGTTTTGTTGATGGAAAGCCGATGAATAAGATGTTGGTGGATGAAGGTGCTTCTGTCAATCGTATGCCTTACACCACTTTTCATAAACTTGGCAAGGGACCAGGAGATCTGATTGAGACTGACATGATGCTTAAGGACTTTGGGGGTAATGCGTCTAAGACCCAGAGGCAATGAACGTTGAACTAATAATCGGGAGTAAGACTTTGCTTACCACGTTTTTCGTCATCGATGGAAAAAGGGTCATATAGTTTACTCCTTGGTCATGATTGGATTCATGTGAACTATTGTGTGCCATCGACCATGCATCTATGTTTGATTCAATGGTATGGAGATGATGTTGAGCTGGTTCGCGCTGATGAATCTGTGAGTGTCGCAACAGCCGATCTAGTCTTTTGGGAACTAGGAGACTTCGAATGCTTTTCTGGCAAGATATGGGAAGGAGGCTTCATTAGAATCAATAATTAAAGCCAATAGCCGATCCAAGCAATCGGCTTTGAAAATTTGTCTTAATGGATAATCCAATAGATGGTATAGATGACAAACTAGGACATGGCTTCACGTCGGCTGATGAATTAGAAGAGGTAGATATTGGTTCTGGAGATAGACCTAGGCCGACGTATGTGAGTGCCAAGTTGGATCCTGAGTATAAGCGAGAGTTAGTTGATTTATTAAAGGAATTTAAAGACTGTTTTGCTTGGGAATACTATGAGATGCCTGGTCTAGACCGATCAATTATTGAACATCGGTTGCCAATCAAACCTGGATATCAGCCGTTTAAACAAGCTCCGAGGAGATTCAACCCGAACGTGCTTGATGATATCAAAACAGAGACTGAAAGGTTACTAGAAGCAAAATTTATCCGACCATGCCAATATGCAGAGTGGATATCAAATGTTGTCCCTGTGTATAATAATAATGGAAAATTAAGAGTTTGCATCAGTTTTAGAGATCTGAACAAGGCTACACCCATGGATGGTTATCCGATGCCAATAGCCGATATATTGGTAGACGTAGTAGCCGGGCACAAAGTTATTAGCTTCATGGATGGCAATGTGGGATATAATCAAATTTTCATGGCTAAGGAAGACATAGCAAAGACCACTTTTAGGTGCCCTGGTGCAATCGGTTTATTTGAGTGGGTTGTGATGACCTTTGGTCTAAAGAATGCTGGTTCAACTTATCAGAGGACAATAAATTATATTTTTCATAAGTTGATCGGTAGAATTGTTGAAATCTACATTGATAATGTGTTGATAAAATCCAAGGGGTACAAGGAGCATCTAGCTGATTTGCGGGAGACTCTAGAATGCACAAGAAAACATGGTCTAAAGATGAATCCTAATAAGTGTGCTTTTGGAGTGTCAGCTGGATAATTCTTGGGTTTCATGGTCCATGAGAGAGGAATCGAAGTTGGTCAAAAAAAGCAGAAAAGCAATTGATGAGGTAGTTCCCCCGACTACTAAAATAGAGTTACAATCTTTGCTTGGTAAGATTAATTTTATCAGAAGATTCATTTCAAATTTGTCAGAAAGAATTCTGCCATTTTCTCCCTTATTGAAGTTGAAAAATGATTAAGAATTCAAGTGGGGTGACATACAATAAAAGGCGTTTGAGGAGATAAAAAAATATATAAAATGTCCACCTGTGCTCGTCCCTCCTCAGAAAGGTAAGCCTTTTAAGTTGTACATATCGGCTGATGACAAAACAATTAGATCGGCCTTAATGCAAGAGTTTGAAGGAAAAAAGCGAGTTATTTTCTATCTAAGTAGAAGACTCTTGGATCCAGAGACAAGATATTCTTCCATCGAAAAGTTATGATTGTGCTTATATTTCTCTTGCACTAAGTTGCGACACTACTTATTATCGACCAAATGTACAGTTGTTTCTAAGGCTGATGTGATTAAGCATATGTTATCAATGCCAATACTGAATGGGAGAGTGGGGAAAGTGAATTCTCGCGTTATCGGAATTTGACTTCAAGTACGAATTAGCTAAAGCAATCAAAGGACAAGTAATGGCCGATTTTGTCACCCAGCATCATAAGCTAAGCATTGATTATGTAGAGCCGGTACCTTGGACGTTGTTCTTTGATAGATCATCATGCAAGCAAGGTGGTGGCATTGGTATCGTTATTATTTCACCTCAGGGGGCAAGTTTTGAGTTTGCTCTTCCAACTGAACCAATGAATACCAACAACCAAGCGGAATATGAGGCTATTCTTAAAGGACTTCAGTTTCTTCATGAAGTAAAGACTGAAGCAATTGAAATATTTAGAGATTCATAGTTAATTATTAATCAGTTGATCGGCCTATATAAGTGCAAAGAAGATACTTTGAGAGGATACTATGATGAGTGCCAAAAATTGCTCAAGGAATTTCTTTGTCTCTTTTCAACATATTCCGAGAGCACAGAATCAAGAGGCTAATCGTTTAGCTCAAAGTGCGTTAGGTTATCGAGTGTTTCAAGAAGTCTTGAGTAGTGAAACCTCGAATGATGATTAGAGAGTTAAAATAGCTGATTACCTTAGGAATCCATCACAAAAAGTTGCTAGAAAGTTAAGATATAAATTGACTAAGTATGTGTTACTGGATGATCAGCTATATTACAAAACAGTCGATGGGGTGTTGCTCAAATGCTTATATTAAGAGGAAGCTAAGGTGTTGATGGGCGAAGTACATGAAGGGATATGTGGGGCTCATCAATCTGCTTATAAGATGAAATAGATTATTCATAGAACTAGATATTTTTGGCCAATAATATTGGAAGACTATTTTGAATATTATAAGGGGTGCCAGGACTATCAATGTTTTAGTAATGTCTAGAAATCGCCTGCATCGGCTATGAATCCTATAATCAAACCATGGCCATTTTGAGGTTGGAGAATTGATTTAATTGGCCAAAATTTTTCACCCTCAAGTAAAAGACATAAGTTCATATTGGTAGCAATGGATTACTTCACTAAGTGGGTTGAGGCAATTCCTTTGAAGACGGTAACCTCAAAGAATATGGTTGATTTTGTCAAAGAGCATATTATGTATTGTTTTGTGATTCCTCAAACTATCACTACCAATCAAGGGATAATGTTCACATCAGAAGAGTTCAGAGATTTTACTGCCAATATGGGAATCAAGCTACTAAATTCTTCTCCTTACTATGCTCAGGCTAATGGCTAGGCAGAGGCGTCTAATCAGATTATGATTAAGCTGATCAAGAAATAGATTGAGGAGCAGCCAAGGAAGTGGCATTCAACGCTTAATGAGACACTATGGGCATATAGAATGGCCTATCATGGATCGATTAAAACGTCACCCTATGAACTTGTGTATGGCCATAATGCGATCCTTCCTTGGGAAGTTCAGGCTGGATTGAGGCGTGTCACATTGCAAAATGATTTGTCAGCTGAAGTCTACAAGAATCTTATGATAGACGACTTAGAGGACTTGAGTTGCCATCGGCTGCGTGCTCTTGAGAATATCGAAGCCAATAAACTGAGGGTTACAAAATATTACAATAAAAAGGTCAAGAGCGAGCAATTTTCTGAAGGAGAATTGGTCTGGAAAGTAAAATTGCTGATCGGGTCAAAAGATAGCAAGTACGACAAATTGTCACCTAATTGGGAAGGACCTTATCGGATTAAGTGTTGTGCACTTGGCAATGCTTATATTTTGGAAACGCTAAGAGAAGAGGAAGAATTTGGCAGAGCAATCAATGGGAAATATCTAAATAAGTATTATCCTAACATTTGGATCAATACTTGACAACTGATTTGTTCGGTCGTCGGCTCTAATAGCCGAAACCAGAAGAGTATCGTCTCTAGTACAAAAAATAAACCTAGAAGGGTAGAAGCCGGTATGATATGTATCACCTATAAGAGCAAAGCAAACACAAATAGATTGATGCATGGAATATGAAGTACGAGGCAAAAGAAAAATCACTTAGAACAAAGGAATTGTTTGCTGATATCGTCTATTACAAGCTATAGGCCAGAAAACACTTTGTTTATTATATCATCGACCTGAGAAGTAAGGGCTATAGAGTTGGCGGTGCTGAAGCAATCCTTGACCAGGCACTCATGATCCCTAGGGTGTGCTATGGCTGGAAAACCATGGGGAAGAAGCCAAAGCTCATGGCCAGAATGGGCTTGCACAGCAGCCAACACTATGGCAGCACCATGACGAACGCCATGCAAAGTGACCTCCCTGACATGGTTCGAGATGTCATGTAGGCGAACCACCAGGATGGCACCTCTAGCATTGATGAATCCCACCGCATACTCTGCAGCCGATCGGAGGCTTTCCAGCTGAGCTGGCAAATCTAAAAAGATTCAAAGGGGAGATAATCAGGATCTTGAGGATAAAATTGAGAGGAGAAAAAAGTTATGATGGATATCTCACCCATGATTCTAGCCTCAGCCTTGGCCAACCTATCCTCCACCTAATCGGCATCGGACCATGGCCAGAGCCGATTCTATGAGGGAGAGACAGACGGTGAGATTTTGGCCATGCCTATCGATGGAGGCTAGTAGGTCATCATTGTTGATCCGCCTCCTCGAATAGCATGGGAGCTGGTGGTGAGCTATTGATGAAGACAACCCCAAAGGCTAAACGGAGTCGGCCCTATGACCCAAGGCAATGAGGGGATCACAAGTTGCACCCTCCTAGTGATGAAGGCGCTGGCGTGATGACATAGCTCCATTGAGGGCCTCCTCAACAGACCTCTTACTGTTCTCCATGATCTCACACCTATGGGAAAGCAGAAATCGCACTAAAGACACGAAAGGTTTGAGACAAAGCGAGTTGTTTTTCAATCCATAGCCATGGCCCATATATATAGCCCAGTAAGGTGAGAAGATAAATTTTGCTGGGGTTATAGAATTAAGATCAGATACGGAAATAGATCGACACTCTAGAAATTCAGGGGACGGATAGCGAAGAGATAATAGATTTGGATTTATTGCTTCCCATAATCATAAAATATCATGGGATGGATACAAAAAGTTTACATTGACCAGCAATCAATCGACCAAGGCTTCTTTGGATTGAAGGGAGTCTAGATCCCCACAAGTCCGAAGGTCATCATGAACCAAGTCATATCAGCCTGTTGATAAAATTATGCCAGGAGAAGGGGAAAGGCCGCTTTCTTCAACAGATGCCCAGCTGATTTCTCGGTGACTGGGAAACTATGGGAAAGAATTCTGTAGCTTTCCAGATGGGCATTTGATGGAGCAAATAAGAGAAAGGTGTCCACACATTTTAGCCCTTGCAAACACTAGAACAGCTCTACGAGCATGGAGAGAAGACTCAGGTGATATCACAAGAATTCTTCTAACCGCAGTAGCTGATCCTCTTACTCGACAAGGCGCTAAGATGAGCGACACAATCACCCTATGCACAAGAATTCTTCTAACCACTCAAAATCTTCATGGCAAAAAGATAGACCTTGGAGGGTCCGGTGGACTCAGAGGCACTCAAGGAAGTAGATAGAAGAGAAACATAGCTGAATTATTGAATTACTCTCGCCAGAGTCAGATAAACATTTTATGGTTGGCCTGGAAAGATGGATCCAAGTGCCCGTGAAGCAATGATGCTCTCGTAAAAGTTTTTAAGCATGGGCTCATAAGCTGACATAGACAGTGACAAACAGTAGACCCCAGATCAAGATTCTCTACCCGTGACTGCAAGACCTATCGGGGGTACATACGTGATAATTTTGGAATAAAATTACTTTTATCTCAAAATTGGGTGGCATGTGTTTACACCGAATTTGGAAGAAGGATTGCAGGAACTCGAAAGATCCCAAGATCATGTCATCAAGGAATCAATTACATTAAGGTCGGTATCAACTGATTTGAATGCAGCACTGGTATCAGCTGATTTTTTTATATTTTAAATTTGAGTATAGGAAAAGCCATACTACAAAGGGAGACACAATGCTTAAGCTAACATGTGCTACCAAGTGCTCAAACATACACATACATCCTCAGATTCATAGCAAAGATAGCCTAAATTTCACTCTTACTCTTGCTATTTTGACTGGTGCGGCACTGCCGCACTTAAGCCATGGCACTGCCACGACTTAAGTGACCGTTGGGGCTGAGGGGGTATTTATACGCATCCTCTTCCTCCCCAATGGCAATCTTCTTTCTTCTACTCATATCAGCTCATCCAAAACAAAAAGGAGCTCTCTCCCTCCCTCCATTAGTGACCTTGAGCCCTCAAGCAAATCTATTAATTTCTCCATCAATTCTTGAGAGAAAAGGGTCCAAAACTCAATTAGAGAGCAGCTCCATTGATTCCTCAACTCAAAAGAGCACTTGGTTCACATTTTGTCTGGCGGTTGTGTTTATTACTCTTGGAGCTTGGCTCCTAGTCGGCTAGAGCGTCGCCTGTGGAGCTTGCCAACTTGTGTGGCAGCCCCAAAAGGTTTGTAACCATCTCTTAAAGCTAGTAAACTCACCCCTCATCTCAAGAGTTAAGTCTCTTGACTTGAGAACAAGGAAGGGTTGAAAAGCCCTAAGCCTTAGTGGCTAACTTCAACAACGTGGACATAGGCAAGCCTTAGTGGCAAGCCGAACCACAGGATAAATCATTGTGTCTCTTGTGCTTGATTTATATTACTTGCATATCATATTGTTGTTGAGGTGATTTCTAGGGTTTCTAGTTGATCTACTTGTGTGTGGTGTTCCTACTACTTCTAGCTCTCGATCTGTGACTATCATACCTGCAATAAGCTGAGAAATTTCTCTGATCTAAGTTTCCATTCACTGATTTTCAACTGTGACTCGAAGTTGTCTACAAGTGCGACAGTGCCACTGTTCTAGCCCGACAGTGCCGCCCGTCAGAGCGGCAGTGCTATAGGGTGAAATTGATAAAAGTTGTGTTTTTTATAGGCCTATTCACCCCCCTCTAGGCCAACTAGAGATACTACAGTGCATGATGGCCAACCAGCGATGCTGCCAATCAACTTTCATTGGGCTAAAGAGTTGGTGCTAGTCCATGCCTAGTATGATATCAAGTGACTGATAGGCAAGATCTTCAGATCATGTACAAATTGATACTAATGGATAGTCCAAACTACTTCAGGCATGTAAGAAGAGCAGTACATAAGTTTGCCATTGGCCACTCTAACAGCCATAGTCTAACAAGAAGCAGGGAATACTGGAAGAGCTAAAACTAGCTTCTGACTAATGAAAGAAGTTGAACTGCCGAAATCCAACAAGATCAAGATGGGCTGCTGTTGAAATTGTCCCTAAAATTGTAAGGTTTTCACCCCTGAAACCTCAAAACCATCAGCAGATAAGCAACAACAAACGTCTTCGACCTCTGATTCAGTTTCTTGATCAGTTGTCATACCCGCTACGGTGTCTTTAGAAGTAAAAAGAGCATAGAGCTCGTCCAGTACATGGAGGCTAACCTAGGCTGCACACTTGTGTTCATGTCTCCATTTCTCTCTGTAGTGATCACATAAGCCATGGGCATGCTGGTAAGCCTTGAGATCAACGACCTTCTTGTCCAATAGCTTATGATTCAGCATGGACTTGTCAGGTACCCTAGCTTGCAGGCGATCTTGATGGGGTGGTAAAGGATATCCCGCCTTTTGATTCCATTGCCTAAAATCATGCTTCCTTGATGACTCCATCGCTTCTTCCTGCAACAACACTAAAGTATGCGCAATATCTAGGGAATCGAGGCACCAAACAAGAAGGACAACATGAATGTCCAAATGCAAGCCATCTAAGAAGCGAGTGATGTAATGCAAGGCACTGGTTGAGGAATCATATGCTTTTAGCTAGTCAACTAGCTTAGAGAAACGATCCACATAGTCTTGAACCGAAGAAGTTTGGCAAATGCAGTTCATTTTGCGAAGGAGGAACTCATGCTGGTCACGATCAAAGCGGGTATGCAAGGCTTGACAGAACTGAGACCATTTCATGGTCTTTAGTTCATTAGTCACAGACTGAATCCAACGTTTAGCAGGGCCAAGGAATTACATGCATGAGCACTAAATCTAGACGGAAGAATCAATAGAGTACATATCAAAATAATCTTCAGCACAAGGTATCCAAAGTTTGAGGTTAGTGCCATCAAAGGTGGGGAAAGTCATCTTAGGCAGCCTGCCGGTGGGGTTGTGGTGGGATTCTGGTGGCCGATTGCGCGGCATGTCTAAATCAAATGCAGTGCCATGAAGCTTAGGGGGATTTATGGAGGAATCCTTCATACTCATGACTAGGGAAGTGTAACAGAACCGACCAATTATACGAAATTAAGTAAGAAAATCATCCGCCAGAGCAGACAATTTAGCTAACTTAAGCCCGTATAACCCGGTAGTCCGTGAAATCACGAAGGATTTCAAACCAACTTCCATTCTAGCCAAGATCATAATAAGTTTAGCGGTCACCATCACATATTACATAGAAGTTCGCAATCTCAGATACATCAGAGTTTCAACATAGTTATTACAAAACCAGTTCGAATAAAAGTAGCGGAAGTCATTTGTTCAAACCACACACACACTCACGTGGAGTTTAAATATAGTGCCAGCGAATGATCATCTCCAACAAAAGCATCAGACGAGACGTAAGGAATGACCATGCCCATGGTCCTAAGCATCACCAATCGCAGGATAAAGGCAGTTGATATAGTAGCCATAATACATCTGCCCATCTGCAACAAGTGAGAATAAAACCCTGAGTACGAGGAGGTACTCAGCTAGACTTACCCGACATAACCGAAAATAAGTGACACCAAGGATTATGAAGGGCTTTATAGTAGGGTAGCTGACTCATTTGCAAAAAGAAGCATTTTTAGCATTTCAAGAACCTTTCTAAAAGCATTATTGTCAAGTTAATTATTATTGACCTGTCGACTAGATTTGCACCTATACTAGAGTAAACATGTGATTAAGCAGATAATGATAACCAATGATCATTAAACAACTTCCATACTGTCATATTCATTATAACTGTCCAAGTGTTCCATAAACATTTACTACGATGAAGTCACTCAAGTCAAGTGCTCACTATCCAGGAGCGATGGCGATTCGAATCAATTCCTAACCAGCTGGTGATTTATTCCTTACACAAACCTCACTCACCCGCTAAAGTGAGATATTGATCACCGAGTCAACTTTCCAGGTATCTCGAGTTTGCCAGGAACCACATGTACCCGGGGGTCGACCGACTGCACTTTGGTCTTATCATCTCACCCCCATGTCCTACCACACCTGCTCCGGCACAGTGCGTTGCGGGCAATCTACTCGGCCCAAAAAATCTCCCAGCTTCGTGGTCAGAAGGTACTTTATCCGGCCAGCTAAATGTAAGGCATGCGTTCAACATGACTCGAGGCCCAACAACGGTCGGTCCTTAATCGACACAGACGGAAAGCACTATAGTCCAAAACTCTGCAAGTCTCCGTCCGGTCTCAACTTCATTTAACACTTAGTTATACCATGACTTCATAGTCATCCAAGCAGATCCAGGTAACCACCTATAGCTCGCAGGTGACAGGGAATCACCCGACTTCTATCGGTCTAAGCCAGCTAGGCATTGACTCGACTGCGGATACCTAGGTAACAAGGATATAGTATAACAAAGGTAGACAAGGTATAATGCAGCAATGGTTGCAAACAACTCCTGAACGTAATGCATCAATTAAAGTAAAGCATTTAATGAAATAATCGCAAACTGGGAGAAAAATGCTCCGGGGCTTGCCTCTCTCGAAGGAGCTCGGACGGTGATCTGGGCACTAAGGAAGTTCCTCAACGTCCTCCTCGTCGGCTTCTGGCACTTCCTGTGGCTGCACCTCGAACTGCTCCTCGGGCTCCTCGGGTATGACGACTGGGTTCTTGGTTTGTGATCCTGTATGATGCAATGTGCGTAAGTGCTTATGTAATCGGTGCATCGGATGAGATGAATACAAGGGATATGTTTAAATGCAAGGTAGTCAACATCATCCAAGAAAATATACTACAAGCACATGTTATCTACTGCATTCTCTTCTACTACTAATATGTTAAGTCAACATATCTTATGAAATGCTTCAAAGATACACCAAAGCTTTGCTAATTTCTTAAACACATAAAGCAATGCTTAATTAAACCCTAATTAATAATAGGTTTGAATAGCAACTTCTATTTTTCTTGCTTAGAAAAATCTTAGAAAATTACCATAGCACATTACTACCCTAAGTAGTCTATTATCAAATTTTCATGGTATTTGAATGAGTGGATTAGCCTACACAAAAATCACAAGCTGTGGCAAGATTATGAACATAAAAATACTTTGAACTGTGAAAAGTGTCAAATGACAGAGTTAGTATTTTTCCTAGGTTCTTCATAGTATACAATGACTATACAAAAATTATCACATGCATGTTTTATACAAAGTTTGCCCTCTAGCTAAAATAACAAAAATCAGCCATTAAAGGTACTTGAACTACACCTCAAAATTTTCCCACAACACATGCATGAAACATATTTTTCCTAGGAAGTACATGACATAATAAGATTAACAAACTTGGAAATCATATTTTTCTGAAGCCTATAGATTTTTCTACATATTTTTCAAATTATCAGCAATATACATGATTAAATAAAATTCTATAGAAAAGTATCTCAAAAAGGACATGCAATAATTTTTCCTAGTAGATCTGATGATAAGGAACCTAGACAAATTTATTTCAACAGATTTGGAGCAACTTTGAGTATCCAAACATTTTGCAAACCATTTCTATTTTCAAATAATAAAGAATAAATTGAAAACAATTCCTTCAATCGCTACTAGGCCAGCCCGCTGGAATCAGCTGGCCCACGGCCGCTTTTGGCCTGCGCGGCCTGAGCGCAAGGGAGGGGGAAGATGGCCTAGCAGGGCGTCGGCCCACGGCCATTCGGCCTGGCTGGCTGAAGTAGAGGCCACGCCGGCACTTGCGCTGGCGCGGCGGCGTGGCTCGGCCACGAGGCTGGCGGCCATCTCCGACCGAGACAAGGTGAGCTAGCGGGCACATGCAATGTGCGGGAAGATGGCAAATGCGGTAGGGTAGCTAGGCGGGGCTGGAGAAGAGAAGGAAGGGCCTTCCATGGCGACCGAGCACGGCGACGCCATGGCCGGCGGTGGCGAGGCTGAGACAGCTCTACCTGAGCTCGGCAGGCGGCTCAAACGCGAGCGCGACTTGAAGGAGGGCGAGGCGGAGCTGCGGGTGCGTGATTGTTGGCCGAGGTGGAGGAGTCGCGATGGATTTCACCGGCGGGTGCGTGGCGCGGCGAGAGGCAGAGCTGCGGGCGCTTGGCTCTGGCGGAGAGGAGAGGCAGCGCGGGAATGAGCCAGCGAGTGCACTGGCTTCAGCAGGTGAAGGCGGGTGCGTGGGCGCGGGCGTAGGCCGGCTGCGACGCGTGGCAGCGTCGACGGCGCATGGCCGCCACGCGGCGGGCGAGCTCTGCCGCGGTCGGGATGCGCGGCGCGGCGCGTCAGTGGGCAGGCGCGCGGAGGTAGGCCAGGCGCGGCGCGGCGCTAGGCTAGGCTGGGCCGAGCGAGGCGAGGCACGTGCGGGAGGTTGGCTGGGCCGGCTTCGGTCATGGGCCAAAAGCGAGGCGGCGGCCCGCGAAGGAGAAAAATTCCTTTTTCAATTATATTTTCAAGGAATTTTTACATGCCATCTTTCAAATATTATTTTGAGCAAGAAAATGACATCTTTTGAAAATGTACCAGAAATAAAAGTTGATTAGAATTTAATTTTCTACAACTTTGCTTTTATGACCAAAACCAAATTCTTTCTAGATTTTGAATTGTAAATTCAAAGTCCATGTTTAACTCAAAATCCTAATTTTTGGGAATTTATGTTTGAAGCCAAATTTCGAATTAATTTGAATACAACCTTGCTCCAAAAATTGAACTAAACATCGCTAGATGCTTTACAATAGTAGCCAAACATGTTTTACTAACCTAGCAAGCAAAATCAGGGCAAAACAACTCTTAAACAGGTGTACGCAACATTCAGGTTTCACACACGTTTCAAATGTTTCGAAGCAGTGTTTCAATTGTTATTTACATGATTAGGCATGTATGATTAGGATGCTTGATGATGCCTGATATGTATGATTTGCAGTGACTAAATGTAGGCATAACACCGAGGTGTTACAGGAAGGAACTAGGGTAGTGACAACCCCATGATCCTTCTCTCGGTAGCTATGTTTGTCGTGGTGCCCATTGGGCCGAGCAGCCATATAGCCCGTAGATGCAGGTGCGACGTACTGCTCCAGCTTGACCGAGGTGTTACAGCCTTCCCCCCTTATAAAAAATCTCGTCCCGAGATTTGGGTTATGAACCATTTGTTATAAAAATCTTCATAAGCTTTTTGTAGATACTCTCCTGTTTCCCAAGTTGCATCTCCCTCATCATGATGATCCCACTGTATCTTGTATGTTTTTACCACACTATTCCAAGTAGCACGTTCTTTAGTGTCTAACACTCGGACTGGTTGCTCATGATACACCAAATCTGATTCGAGTTGGATACCTTGAGGTTCTATTCTTTCCTCCGGAACACGCAAACATTTCTTGAGATGTGATACATGGAAAACTGGGAAAACGGTGCTCATTGTCTTAGGTAACTCTAACTTGTAGGCTACCGGACCTCTTTGTTCCAAGATCTTGTATGGGCCTACGAATCTCGTGGCAAGCTTTCTTCGAACTCCAAACCTTTTCTTCTTCATTGGCGTGACTTTCAGATAAACATAGTCACCAACTTTAAACACAAGGGGTCTGCTTCTTCTGTCTGCATAGCTTTTCTGACGTGATTGGGCAGCTTTCATATTCTGCTGAATAATATGAACTTTCTTCTCGGCTTCTTCTACAAAGTCAATGCCATAATACCTTCTATCTCTAGGCTCGACCCAATTCAATGGTGTTCTACATTTTCTGCCATATAAAGCTTCGAAGGGAGCCATCTTGATGCTTTCTTGATAACTATTATTATAAGAAAACTCAGCTAACGGTAACCATGACTCCCATGATCCCTTAGAAGACAATACACAGGCTCTTAACATATCATCCAAAATAGCATTTACTCGTTCAGTCTGACCATCTGTCTGAGGATGATAAGCGGTACTACGAATCAAACTAGTTCCTAAGCCTTTGTGTAAATGTTCCCAAAAGTGAGCTATGAACTGTGAGCCTCTATCAGATACTATGGTCTTCGGTATACCATGTAACCTCACAATTTCTGTGATATACTTCTCGGCATATTGAGGTGGTCGATAAGTTGTCTTGACCGGTAGGAAATGAGCGGTCTTAGTAAGACGGTCCACAATTACCCAAATCGAATCATGTCCTTTTGGAGTAGTGGGCAAACCCGTGATAAAATCCATACTTATATTGTCCCACTTCCAACTAGGGACTGATAAGGGTTGCAACATACCGGCAGGTTTCATGTGAATGGCTTTCACTCGACAACATGTGTCACATCTGACAACATATGCTGTAATTTCTTTCTTCATTTTGGTCCACCAATAACGAGATCTTAGTTCTTGATACATCTTACTACTTCCGGGATAGATAGATAGCTTAGAAAGGTGAGCTTCATCCATGAGTTTATTCCTAAGCTCTCGATCCTTGGGAACCACAAGACGGTCGTCAAACCACAACACGCCCTGTTCATCCACTTTAAAGTGTTGAGACGGCTTTTCTTTTATTTTCTCTTTGATGTGGAATATTCCCTTGTCGGTTTTCTGGCCTTCTATTATCTTACTCTCCAAAGAGCAACTAATTTGAATACTATGTAATACAGCAGGATGCATTAGATCGAACCCATCTTCAAGTAATGGCTGCACATTCAAGTAATGTGACTTTCTGCTCAAAGCATCTGCCACTACATTGGCTTTTCTAGGATGATATTGCACATTCAAGTTGTAATCCTTGATCAATTCCAACCATCTGCACTGTCTCATGTTTAGCTCTGATTGGGTAAAGATGTACTTAAGACTCTTGTGATCTGTGAAAATGTTGCACACATTACCAAGTAGGTAATGTCTCTAAATTTTTAGGGCGTGCACAACTGCAGCAAGTTCAAGATCATGTGTTGGATAGTTGACCTCGTGCTTTCTCAATTGTCGTGATGCATAAGCAATGACTCTCCTTTCTTGCATAAGAACACAGCCCAATCCAGTCTTCGATGCGTCGCAAAACACATCAAATGGTTTCTTGATATCTGGTTGTGCTAGAACAGGAGCAGTGGTCAACAGTTTCCGCAAAGTGTGGAAAGCTGCTTCACACTCTTCTGTCCACACAAACTTATGATCCTTCTATAGGAGACTTGTCATCGGTTTTGCAATCTTCGAAAAGTCTGGTATAAAGCGACGGTAATAACCGGCTAGTCCTAAGAAACTTTTAATCTCAGGAACCGTGGTCGGTGCTTTCCAATTCATAACTTCTTGCACCTTACTTGGATCGACTGAAACCCCATTCTCTGACAGAATGTGACCAAGGAAAGGAACTTCCTTCAACCAGAATTCGCATTTGCTAAACTTAGCATACAGTTGATGATCCCTAAGTCTGGTCAAGATAGTTCTCAGATGCTCTTCATGATCTTTCTTGTTCTCGGAGTACACCAGAATGTCATCGATGAACACTACCACAAACTTATCCAATTCTGGTATGAAAACTATATTCATCAAAAACATGAAGTATGCAGGAGCATTTGTCAAGCCAAAGGACATGACAAGATACTCATACAACCTGTATCTGGTGGAAAATGCAGTTTTCGGTATATCCTGTGGCCTAATCTTGATCTGATGATAACCGGATCTCAAATCTATTTTTGAGAACACCTTGGCCTTGGATAATTGATCAAACAGAACATCAATATGAGGCAAGGGATACTTATTCTTGATGGTTACAGCATTGAGTGGCATGTAATCTACGCACATTCTCAACGTGCCCTCTTTCTTTTTCTTCACAAACAAGGCGAGACATCCCCATTCAGACTTGCTTGGCCGAATAAACCCCTTTTTTGATAAATCTTCTAATTGCTTCTTCAGCTCAGCTAACTCATCTAGAGGCATCCGATAGGGTCTCCTTGAAATCAGAGCTGTTCCGGGGACTAACTCAATTCCAAACTCAATCTCCCTATCCGGCGGAAGACCAGGTAGCTCATCCGGGAATACATCCGGAAATTCACACACTACCGGAATCTGATAAATAGGAATGACTGCCGTAGCACATGTAACACTTATAAGGTCTGTTCTTCGAGGCAATGGTACTTGGAAAGTACCCTCACCCAGGGGATCCTTAAGGGTAAGTACTCGACTTCCAGTATCTATGACTGCTCCCCAATCCTTCATCCAATTCATCCCTATAATGACATCCAAAACTAATCCAGGCATAACTATCAAGTTCACTCGGAACTTCCTGCTACCTAATTCAAGGGTTGCCCCTCGAACCATCCGGTTGGTCAAAACATCAGCCCCTGCTGAACTTATACGGTAACCATAACCCAATTCTATGCATAGTTGTTCATGTTTCTGTGCAAATGCTTGACTCATAAAAGAATGTGATGATCCATAATCAAATAGAACAACTGTAGGGTTTTTATTGACAGGAAACTTACCAGCAGTGACGGGCTCTCTCTCAGGAATTTCATCCACTGTCATACTATGCACTCTAGCATTATAAGTCTGCTGCTTCTTCTTGGGCGGGTACGGACAAAACCTCGAAAAATGGCCGGGTTGATCACAGTTATAGCAGGGTCCTCTTACTGTCCCGGCAGATCCCACAGCTCCTTTGGAACTGCCTTGTACCGCAGTTGCGGCTGCTTTGTTGGGCTGTACTGCCATCTTGTACGGCTTCTGAGGTCCACGGAAATTCTAACTTCTTTGCTGAGGTGGCCGGAATCTAGCGCCAGGTGCCGATGGGCGATAAGGAGGACGACCTCCCATAGGTGCTCTAGCTTGGGACGGACCACCTTCAAAGGCTCTCTTGCGTGTCTTGGCTACGGTGCTGGCGTTGTTATTCTTCTCCTGCTTCAGACAGTCGCTGATGAAGTTATTAAATCTGACACGGTTGTTGGTACCAACATACTTCATCATTTTTGGATTGAGACCCCTCTTAAAACTGGCTATTCTTTTAGCATCTGTGTCAACCATGTTGGGAGCATAGCGACACAAGTTGTTGAAGGCATGCAAATATTGCGTCATGGTCTTGGTGCCCTGACTTAACGCCAAGAATTCCCCCAACTTCATCTCGGTCAGCCCGGGTGGAATATAGACTCCACGGAAGGCCTCCGCAAACTCTCTCCATGAAATCTGAGCATTTGGAGGGAAAGTGGTGCGATGGTGCTTCCACCACATTCCTGTTGGTCCTTGCAATTGAAGTGCAGCATACTCCATTTTTAGCACCTCAGTCATCCTCAACACACGGAATTTATCTTCCATCGTGTTGATCCATTCCTTAGCATCGAGTGGCTCTGTTGCTTCCTTGAATACTGGTGGCCTGGTGTCCATGAAATCTTTGAAGCTGCTATATTGGTTCACTCCCATGCCACCACCTTGATTGTTACCATGTTGAACGTTGTTGGCAATGGTGCACAGAAAATCCTCCATGTTCTTCTGGGATTGTTCCGCGTTGCGCTGACTCCCGAGCAACTGTGCGAGGAACATCTCGGGGGTAAATGGGGGAGGAGGTGGCAAATACGGCTCATGGGGAGGTTCATTGTTGTTGCCGTGGTTTCCACCACCACCACCACCGGTCCCCGCACCGTTAGCACCGGTCTCAGTGGCCTCATACGTGGTTCGACGAGTGTTTGTCATCTGCATATTTCAGCAACAAGTAATGATTGAGTGAATCTATAATAATTGCGAGTGAAGGAAAAATTATGTCGTACTGAATTTATTGGAGAGAATAAATTCATACAATAAAACAGAGGCACAACAATCGCATCCCAATTAAAACAACAGCACTTAATCGAATTACTTCAACGGCAAACATCGCGTCCATACAACCAATTTGCCAGCATACATACACTAGACTTTTATGCGTTCAGATATCACATTCGAAATCAAGTTCCAACCACATGCCAAGTCTCATACGTTCGAAGCAACATACAATAGGTTACATGCCAACAAAAGAAAAGTCATCGCGACAGGACCTAGATACTAGCGCAAGGCAACTAGCCTACTCCTCGGGGCCATCATCGGGATCAGAGACGTCACCATTGCCCCCAGGTGAAACTACCGGCTCGTCCTCGTTGTCATCGTCGATGTCCATGCCAGCGGCGTCTGGTGGAGCATATGGGCTAACCCCATTGTAGAGCACGTGAAACTCCTCGTGCAGGTTGCCGTTGTATTCCTCTAGCTCATCGACCCTCTACAGCAGAAGGTTTCTTGCGTTCCAGGCTTCATTCCTTTCCTGAACCAACTATCCAATCATGCGGTCTGCATTGTTGTTGGCTTGAGTCAACGTATGCACTTGCTGCATAGCTCTATCACCTCTCTCAACTGTCTGATCTCGCTGTAAGTTCATATCAACTAGCTGCTCCTGCAAGCTAGCTATAGCACGTGCCTGTCTCTTCTTTTGCTTTCTCCCCTTGAGCTTATCCTGACCATGCAAGCCAGTCAAAGTCTAGTAGGTACTCTCGAGACCCTCATACGCTCTGATGGTGGCGAACATAGCACTCATTGCCTGGTTGTCGCTAGCCTGTCCTTTAGCTGGACCTCTGACCAATGCACTTCCCTAAGGCTGAACCCAAATGGCATCACAAGGATCATCCCTAGGAAAAGTGCCAGCTAGAGCTGCTGCAAGCTCACTGGGAAATCTGCTCATAATGTCCCTGATGACATGGAAGGCTGCTCCCTCTGCACCCTCAGCGGGAGTGCGACCCTCAAACTTCAAATGCCAACCATCCCAATCTGGAGCATCACCGAGAGCAGGAACCGTGATCTCCACCACTGCGAGTTCATCCTCTGCTAACTGGCTCTCATTCCAAGAGTACATCGGTTCTTGACCCTCTGGGTACCCCACATCATGGAGCACTCTCCAAAGCAAAGTCAGCATGCCAAACTCGCTCAAGAAGGTGTCCGTGGTGCGGTGCTCCCTTAGGGCCAACGGATGTCGAGGTGCTCTTCCTCCGGTGGACTTACGGGCGGTCTACTTCGTGCGGGCCATCTGTAGCAAAAGTTCTTTTATTATCTCAGGGAAACATATTTTAGGTGATACAACTTTTATCAAAATGAGATAATCAATTTATAAGGGGAGGAATGCATGACATGAATGAAATGCACAAGTAACATGATGTATGTACGTGCCGTACGTTCTCACAAACTTAGGAATAATAATTTCTAACAACGAATTTGGTGGCATACAAACGATCTCTCAAATACGTAGCTAATACGTTCTACACGATAGCGTTGTTATGTACCTGCAGAAGATTCATTTCAGCCCAATTCCCAATGAATGCATAAAAGCAGTAAAATTTTATCTACATGCTCTACATGAATCCCAGATACGTGTACAACGGTAGCAACTACCCAAACCATCGTCCTATTGACGGCATCGCCTCAACAGACGGAAGACCCATATATGAGATACCTTTGTAAAACATGCGTAGAACATGTAATTACTCCAGCATCATATAAGCATTCACCCTAGATCGGCGGTGTATCCGATCATGCTCTCACAACTCACACTTTCCGAGGCGTAGAGGCAAATGATCCATTCATTACCACTCAAACAAGTGTCACTCATACAATAGCACGCCGTATGAGCGACGAAAGAGAAATATGATGCAAGAACCCCAAGTCAGTACTTAATTAAGCCACCTAGAGTCCTTAACTGGGCATAGAGGATATGACCACTGGCACACTTTATGGTTTGGAAATCACATTTTTCAAATGCCTTTTTGTTTTAAATGCACTTGTGAACAGTAACACGCTAAACCATGCTCTGATGCCAGCTGTAACAGAACTGACCAATTATATGAAATTAAGTAAGAAAATCATCCGCCAGAGCAGACGATTTAGCTAACTTAAGCCCGTATAACCCGGTAGTCCGTGAAATCATGAAGGATTTCAAACCAACTTCCATTCCAGCCAAGATCGTAATAAGTTTAGCGGTCACCATCACATATTACATAAAAGTTCACAATCTCAGATACATCAGAGTTTCAACATAGTTATTACAAAACCAGTTCGAATAAAAGTAGCGGAAGTCATTTGTTCAAACCACACACACACTCACGCGGAGTTTAAATATAGTGCCAGCGAATGATCATCTCCAACAAAAGCATCAGATGAGATGTAAGGAATGACCATGCCCATGGTCCTAAGCATCACCAATCACAGGATAAAGGTAGTTGATACAGTAGCCGTAATACATCTGCCCATCTGCAACAAGTGGGAATAAAACCCTGAGTACGAGGAGGTACTCAGCTAGACTTACCCGACATAACCAAAAATAAGTGACACCAAGGATTATGAAGGGCTTTATAGTAGGGTAGCTGACTCATTTGCAAAAAGAAGCATTTTTAGCATTTCAAGAACCTTTCTAAAAGCATTATTGTCAAGTTAATTATTATTGACCTGTCGACTAGATTTGCACCTATACTAGAGTAAACATGTGATTAAGCAGATAATGATAACCAATGATCATTAAACAACTTCCATACTGTCATATTCATTATAACTGTCCAAGTGTTCCATAAACATTTACTACGATGAAGTCACTCAAGTCAAGTGCTCACTATCCAGGAGCGATGGCGATTCGAATCGATTCCGAACCAGCTGGTGATTTATTCCTTACACAAACCTCACTCACCCGCTAAAGTGAGATATTGATCACCGAGTCAACTTTCTAGGTATCTCGAGTTTGCCAGGAACCACATGTACCCGGGGACCGACCGACTACACTTTGGTCTTATCATCTCGCCCCCGTGTCCTACCACACCTGCTCCGGCATAGTGCGTTGCGGGCAATCTACTCGGCCCGAAAAATCTCCCAGCTTCGCGGTCGGAAGGTACTTTATCCGGCCAGCTAAATGTAAGGCATGCGTTCAACATGACTCGAGGCCCAACAACGGTCGGTCCTTAATCGACACAGACGGAAAGCACTACAGTCCAAAACTCTGCAAGTCTCTGTCCGGTCTCAACTTCATTTAACACTTAGTTATACCATGACTTCATAGTCATCCAAGCAGATCTAGGTAACCACCTATAGCTCGTAGGTGACAGGGAATCACCCGACTTCTACCGGTCTAAGCCAGCTAAGCATTGACTCGACTGCGGATACCCGGGTAACAAGGATATAGTATAACAAAGGTAGACAAGGTATAATGCAGCAACGGTTGCAAACAACTCCTGAACATAATGCATCAATTAAAGTAAAGCATTTAATGAAATAATCGCAAACCCGGGAGAAAAATGCTCCGGGGCTTGCCTCTCTCGAAGGAGCTCGGACGGTGATCTAGGCACTCCGGAAGTTCCTCAACGTCCTCCTCGTTGGCTTCTGGCACTTCCTATGGCTGCACCTCGAACTGCTCCTCGGGCTCCTCGGGTATGACGACTGGATTCTCGGTTTGCGATCCTATATGATGCAATGTGCGTAAGTGCTTATGCAATCGGTGCATCGGATGAGATGAATACAAGGGATATGTTTAAATGCAAGGTAGTCAACATCATCCAAGAAAATATACTACAAGCACATGTTATCTACTGCATTCTCTTCTACTACTAATATGTTAAGTCAACATATCTTATGAAATGCTTCAAAGATACACCAAAGCTTTGCTAATTTCTTAAACACATAAAGCAATGCTTAATTAAACCCTAATTAATAATAGGTTTGAATAGCAACTTCTATTTTTCTTGCTTAGAAAAATCTTAGAAAATTACCATAGCACATTACTACCCTAAGTAGTCTATTATCAGATTTTCATGGTATTTGAATGAGTGGATTAGCCTACACAAAAATCACAAGCTATGGCAGGATTATGAATATAAAAATACTTTGAACTGTGAAAAGTGTCAAATGACAGAGTTAGTATTTTTCCTAGGTTCTTCATAGTATACAATGACTGTACAAAAATTATCACATGCATGTTTTATACAAAGTTTGCCCTCTAGCTAAAATAACAAAAATCAACCATTAAAGGTACTTGAACTACACCTCAAAATTTTCCCACAACACATGCATGAAACATATTTTTCCTAGGAAGTACATGACATAATAAGATTAACAAACTTGGAAATCATATTTTTCTGAAGCCTATAGATTTTTCTACATATTTTTCAAATTATCAGCAATATACATGATTAAATAAAATTCTACGGAAAAGTATCTCAAAAAGGACATGCAATAATTTTTCCTAGTAGATCTGATGATAAGGAACCTAGACAAATTTATTTCAATAGATTTGGAGCAACTTTGAGTATCCAAACATTTTGCAAACCATTTCTATTTTCAAATAATAAAGAATAAATTGAAAATAATTCCTTCAATCGCTACTGGGCCAGCCCGCTGGAATCAGCTGGCCCACGGCCGCTTTTGGCCTACGCGGCCCGAGCGCAAGGGAGGGGGAAGACGGCCCAGCAGGGTGTCGGCCCACAGCCATTCGGCCTGGCTGGCTGAAGTAGAGGCCACGCCGGCGCTTGCGCTGGTGCGGCGGCGCGGCTCGACCACGAGGCCGGCAGCCATCTCCGGCCGAGACAAGGTGAGCTAGCAGGCGCATGCGATGTGTGGGAAGATGGCGAATGCGGTAGGGTAGCTAGGCGGGGCTAGAGAAGAGAAGGAAGGGCCTTCCATGGCGACCGAGCATGGCGGCGCCATGGCCGGTGGTGGCAAGGCTGAGACGGCTCTACCTGAGCTCAGCAGGCGGCTCAAACGCGAGCGCGACTTGAAGGAGGGCGAGGTGGAGCTGCGGGCGCGTGATTGTTGGCCGAGGTGGAGGAGCCGCGGCGGATTTCACCGGCGGGTGCGTGGCGCGGCGAGAGGTAGAGCTGCGGGCGCTCGGCTCTGGTGGAGAGGAGAGGCAGCACGGGAATGAGCCATCGAGCGAACTAGCTTCGGCAGGTGAAGGCGGGCGCGTGGGCGCGGGCGCAGGCCAGCTGCGACGCGCGGCGGCGTCGATGGTGCATGGCCGCCACGCGGCGGGCGAGCTCTGCCACGGTCGGGACGCGCGGCGCGGCGCGTCAGCGGGCAGGCACGCGGAGGCAGGCCAGGCGTGGCGCGGCGCTGGGCTGGGCTGGGCCGAGCGAGGCGAGGCGTGCGTGGGAGGCTGGCTGGGCCGACTTCGGTCGTGGGCCAAAAGCGAGGCGGTGGCCCGCGAAGGAGAAAAATTCCTTTTTCAATTATATTTTCAAGGAATTTTTACATGCCATCTTTCAAATATTATTTTGAGCAAGAAAATGACATCTTTTGAAAATATACCAGAAATAAAAGTTGATTAGAATTTAATTTTCTACAACTTTGCTTTTATGACCAAAACCAAATTCTTTCTAGATTTTGAATTGTAAATTCAAAGTCCATGTTTAACTCAAAATCCTAATTTCTAGGAATTTATTTTTGAAGCCAAATTTCGAATTAATTTGAATACAACCTTGCTCCAAAAATTAAACTAAACATCGCTAGATGCTTTACAATAGTAGCCAAACATGTTTTACTAACCTAGCAAGCAAAATCAGGGCAAAACAACTCTTAAACAGGTGTACGCAACATTCAGGTTTCACACATGTTTCAAATATTTTGAAGCAGTGTTTCAATTGTTATTTACATGATTAGGCATGTATGATTAGGATGCTTGATGATGCATGATATGTATGATTTGCAGTGACTAAATGTAGGCATAACACCGAGGTGTTACAGGAAGGAACTAGGGTAGTGACAACCCCATGATCCTTCTCTCGGTAGCTATGTTTGTCGTGGTGCCCATTGGGCCGAGCAGCCATATAGCCCGTAGATGCAGGTGCGACGTACTGCTCCAGCTTGGCCGGTGGCTCGGTAAAGATGGTTGGCTCGATGTGAGCAGCGGTGGTCTCGATCACCGAGCAGTTCCAATACTTGTTGAGCTTGTCGATGCGGGGGTGGAGGTCATCAACGATGCCCTCATGTTCCTGATGCAGGAGGTGAGGTCGGAGGTGACCTTCTCGATGGTGATGAGACGCACGTCCTGGCAAAGCTCGGAGTCAATGATCCTCTGCTTTATCATGGCGTCGGTGTCCTTGAAGCGCTTGTCCAAGGTCTCATCCACCTCGATGAACCAGTGCTCGAGCAGGTCCTTCTAGGTGGAGAGTTGCTTCTGGATGGTGGCCTACTCGACGGAGAACTTCTAGATCTCCTTTAGCAGAAGTTGTGTGTCGGGGTTCATGGTTTCAGTCGGCTTGTTGCGGTGGGTGTTGTGGCAGAACCACCCAAATTATATGGCCCACGTGCACCTATCATTGTCCTAAAGACCTCTGACTGCTGCACACGAGAGCCAGACAATTTTGGTACTCTGTCGAGTGTCCTTGGGGAACCCTGAATCATCCATATTTTACATCTCATACAGGATCAACATGGAGTTACCACAACATTACAACATTTGATACAAAAATAACTTATATCAGATTGCGGAAGACTTATAACATTAGGTTTTACAAAACATGATCAAGTGCCACTTAACGTAAGTTTCAAAGGGTGAGTAGAATTGTGGAAGCTACTTAGGTGAAAGATCTAAGGGAGATGAGATAGCCAGACCATGTCGAGCCCACCAACATGACTTTGATTAACAACACTACTTAGCACTTGCAACAGGGGTTAACAAACCCTAAGTACTCGAGGGTACTCAATAAGTCTTACCTGACCAAAAGAAATGACTCCAAGGGCATGCTGGCTAAAAGGAAAGATTGAAGCAAGAAGTAACTTTTGTAGAAAAGCTTACTATGAGTGGATCCTTACTTTTAATGTTTTAGCTTTGTATTTAACCTTTGGTAGTATCCAGTTTGCACCTGATCTAGCTCAATCACTTCATTAACCATCTCATCTCATGTTCATCTCTTACCCACAAGTAACCATGTTCCACTGATTAACTACAATGTATGGTCAGAGGGTTGAGTCTCCATAACTGAGGAGCACGATGATTCGAATCGATTTAGCCCAACTGGGGTTTCCTTACCACACGATATTTGCAGGTCTAGGTCTGGTCCTAAACCTACATATATCAAACTTCACTCGGATCCTCCAAAACATGAACCGGTCTGTGCTATCCGAGAGCACAGTACTCCACCTCCCTGCGCCACTCTAGGTGGATTCACAGGATGTGTACACGCTACTCTCACCATCTCCCACGCCTAGTGCGCAGTTGTCTTTTTACATAATGGAATAGTCGAGGTATCAGGCTTACCGGAGTACGTGGCTAGTACTGTAAGGTCTCGACCATACAGTGGCCTATAACGAACGGTTCTCAATCGACACAGGCGGGATGAACACGACCAGGCGAACCTGTCTGCCCACACTTACCTTAATATTAATTTCTGCTTGGTCTCAATTTAAATATTATCATTTATCATGGTATTCTTGTGACCCAAAAGTAGAGTCGAGAAGAGCTAGGCAAAGCCTATTCTCGCGAACGATGAAACCATCATTCAACTTCTATCAAATTCTAAGTATTACTAAGCATCAGGGTAAATGACCTACACATACTAGCAGGGTATGACTAAGGATACCTGAATGTCAAGGTAATTATGCAACAACGGTATTCGACCAACTCCTAATTACTTAATGCACATCTCATAAGACTTAAAGTGTAATAAAGATTTGAAAATACTAGAGAAGGGTTTATGCTCCGGGGCTTGCCTGCATTGCAGAGAAGGTTAGAGTCCACAGAAAGATCCAGAAGTTAGACTTGGCACCAACACCACGGTGGATACACCTTCTCTGAAACTTTGATCAACACGAGTCTTCTCACTCTCGTACACTACACGTAATAAATGATGCTTTGCTTAACAAGATGGACTAAATGCCATGATGCATGATGAAACGCATTCAAGTGCATTAACAAAAGATAAACAAAGTTAAGAAAGTTGAGTACAACTTTCCTTCACCAAATAACTAGGATTGTCATCATAAAAACATTTTAGTTAATTAACTATCAAGTTAATTAGTTATCTATCATGAAAGGAACTAACATGAACTAGCAAGAGATTAACATCTATCTTAAACCATGATCATTAAAAGGAACTAATAATTAAGGAATATTAATTATTATAAACAAGTTGATTATGTGGTTATTAAGAAAGCTAACACTTATCACATTATACTAGTCAAACAAGGCAATGTATTTAACTAAACATTACTCCAAGTTCAACTATGAGAGCAAACAAAGATCATTACATGATCTAATCTCATGCATTTACTAATTAAAAAGTTAATTAGTTTTTATCAAGAAAGAATTACAACTTAGCATGGACCAGCAAGAAGTGATTAACATTTTCCTTAATTCATGGTCATAATAAAGAATTATAAAAATAATCATCATTTTAATTATTATACAAACAAGTTGATTGCAAACATATCAAACAAGTAATTAGATTGCCAAGGAACATCAGTGGTTTGGATGTCCGAAAGTCCACAAACAATATCCAAAATGCACTAAAGCCATTCAAGGATTTATCTAAATCATTTTTAACATTTATTAAACAAATAAAAGGTATTTAAACACACTTAAATTAGTTAACCAATTGAGGATTATCAAAACAGTACCATAATTTTTATGAAGGCAGGTCTAAGCATGTAAAGCACACAAAATTTTTAAGCACACAAAAGTTTCATCATTAAATGATAATTATTTTAGCCTATAAAAATCATGCAATGTCCATTTATTAATTAAAAGATCTAATTTTTAAGCATAACAAAATTACTGAAAATGACCGATTCATATTTTTACATGGTAGAGCACATCATAGCAGTGCTACACAAAATTTTTCATAATTTTAACATGCTTATACAATTTACTATGAATTATACAAGAAACTGCACACTTTAATCATTTCTGAAATTCGAAAAAGGAATTAAAACATTTTTCCCAAACACACCTCCAGCCACTGCGGCTGACAGGTGGGGCTCGGGTCAGCGGAACAGTGCCCCCGCGCTGACCGTGGCGGACACTGCCGTTGACCGGTGAGAACTCGCCGGCGGCGAGGTCTCCGGCGACGGGCTTGCACCTACACGACCTCCTCAACCTCGCGCACAACCTCAAGGCAACGTACGAACACCTAGGGCATGGCAGCAAGCACGACGGCAGCTATGGCGGCTCGGCGGCGCGGCGACGCGGCAGAAACGACTGACGGCGAGTCGTCCGGTGACGGAAAGGTCGCCTACGTGCTCACCACACTCACACGAACACGTTTGAGCAACTGGTTGAACGAGCTAAGGCCGGCAACGAGCTTGGCCACAGCCATGGCGGAGCGGCGAAGCTGTGCACGGCCGCACGGCGGCGGACCGGCGTTGACAGCGCGGTAGAGATAAAACGGAGATGACCAAAACGACCAGAAGCTCACCGCGAACACGCTCGGACTGATGGTTGAAGCAGAGATGCGGCGGAGATGGCTGCCGGTGTCGAGGGCAGACGCAGCGGCCTGAACCGGTAGCGGGGTCGACGTTCCGGCGTGTCCTGCACGGTAGCGATAAAAAGGAGAGGACGATGAGCTTCACAGCATGCCAAGGGATCCAAAACGACAAGAGAGGGAGCGAGAGCTGCTCTGAAATGAGCTGGCCACGGTGAGGTCGAGCTCGGCGGCCATGGTGAGGTTGCCGCAGCGGGAACGGCGCCGAGGGTGATTGCGATGGCGAAAGGCGACGCGAGCGGGTTGGGGAGAAGCGCGAGGATGGGGCGGAGCAGTGGGCACGACCAATTGGACTGAGCGGCTGCGACGACGATGAATCGCGCCGGCGCGTCAGGTTCACCTGCGGCGGAACAGAGGAAGGGAAAGAGGGATATGGCCGGCGGCATTGCGATAAGATGGCGGGACAGCGCGCGAGCAGGTGACAGCAGCCACTGCGAAGCAGCTGCGTGCCAAGCGCGCGAAGCGGCAAGCAAGGGCGGCGGCGGCCACCGACGTTGAGCAGGGAAACAGACTGCTCATCGGTGCTACTGTTCCTACTGAAACCCCCATCTTCATCGCTCTTTTTTCTCTAGATTCTGTGCAGCAACTCGATCAACGCTATAAACAAAAGTTGTTCATCTGCACGTGCTCTCCAACATCTCTTCAAGGATCGATACCAGAAACTGGATGGTTTTGAAGATTTTGATTTTAGAAAGTGGGTACCTCAAAACTGTAAAACTGAAACAGATTTTAGGGTTTTGCAACTTGTTTTGATTAGCAACCTTTGAGTAATTTATTAACATATAATTACTAATCAAACATCATAACTAATTAGTAATTACACATTAACATGGCTCAAGCATCACATCAAGCAGTGGAACAAAGTTTGGACCAATTTTATTTATGAAAATTGATTTAGTAATTCACCAAAGTTTGAACTTAAAACACTGAATTGTATGGACTTAGGCAGAAATTGCTAATTGTGAAATTCAGCACCAAATCCGAACTTTGAGCTCAAATTTAAACATGTTTGATTTAGAAACATCATCAATTCTTGATTCCATAACATAAAGCACACTTTGAACTGTAAAATTTATATTTACCAAATTTTATTTGTTTAAGCAAATTCTCATATATAAAATCACAAAGATCCCTAATTACTAACATTGACATCATTTCATGCAACATGGGAAACATATTATAAGAAACATATGAAACACCACAATGCAACATATGAAACATCACATATGCAACATATGAAAGCTATTATTGCAACATGAAATGCATTTATGGCATGACACTTGATGCTTATGCTTGATGATGCTCATGATCAGAATTTTAGTTGCTTTTTAACATCTAGGATGTTACAGGTGTAGTGGAATCGGATTTGGGGCTTGGGCGGCGGCGGCGACGGTGGTGGTGGTTGCGGCGATTGATCCAGGACGCGTGATCTCGGCTCGACTCACAGATCCGAGGAATTACAGGACAACAGCTCACTGCGGCACGACGAGATCAACCAACCATGACAAATTGCGAATCAGAGTAGAGGGGAAACGCGGAAGAGGATTGAATAGCTTTGGATACCTGGTGTTAGCAGATGAGATCGGGAGGAGGCAGAATTGGGGAATAGGAAGGAGGGAGAAGGTAGAACACGCAAATAGACAGGAGGAGGAAGGATTGAATTAGTTCTGTTGTAATGATTCTTGTTGCCTCCCTCATGCTCTTCATCTATATAAGGCGTTGGCCTCGGCGTGAACCCACAGCCGTAGTTGTATCTAGCCTATGGTTCATGCCCACTCGGGTCCACTGACGCGCACGCTGGGTCGCCTGATTCGCGCCTCACGCCTGGGTTCGGGTGCTTCCAGCTCCGTGGTGACCGCGTCGTGTTCCGCGCTGCTGACAATGTACGATTGGGCATATGATACCATCATCCGACCAGGACATCTCATTGGAGCAATGGTGGATCAATTCATTACAAATGACAAAGTGAGAGAGAACAAAGAACAACAGCGGCCATCTGGATATACACGTGCTGAAATATCTCAAGGAGAGAAATAAGAGAATTTTTAAGGAGGTATATATATGAGGATTCCGGTGCATGATGCCATCTATGCCTCTCTATGGATAGCTTAGGAGTATATCAAAACATGTTAATGTAACTAAGTTTTGTATAGTCTTGCATGATGCCATCTATGCCTCTATGGATCAAGGGCTTATTTGGCTGCATCTGTATCTAATTTAATCCACTTGTGTTGGAGTAGATTGAGATAAAAATTAAACTAACTTACACTTCACAATCCACATCAATGTACAAATGTGGACTGAGGTGGATACGAGCGCATGTAAATAAGCCCTAATTTTTTCTTCGCTTATGCATAAGAGAACTCTTCTACTTTTCAATCTACCTCCTCATCTCAATGTTTATTTATTTTTAGGTTTCCTTATAAAATTATGGTGCATAAGTTACACCGATTATTAGTGTGGACATTCCAGAGGCCGCTGCCATTGGCCTGGCTAAATGTGATGACTCCGATTAATAATTTCATCCAGAAAAATAGATGGGCAATTAGGACCACGTGAAAAGACCAAAGTACGTTTATCTAAAAGAAAGAAAGAGATAAGGGTACTTTTTTTTTTCTTGTGGTCCTAAGCCAGTTCGAGGTTTTATGTCCCATTTTTTAAGACTCCCACAATGGCGGAGGACTGAAAAGATTTAAGGTATGGCGAAATCATTTAACATAGACAGTAAAAAATTCCTCACTAAATTGGTTTATACACATATAACATGTATCATGATCTTCACCTACTATATATCTAAATAAAAACATGCCTTTATAGTAAAATTACAATATGTGCCTATTATTTTGTCATTGCTATTGTCTCTGACGATCAACAGCAGGTTGGCTGCAGTCCGCATGCCAAAGGGCCCATACGGCCATATAAAGTAGCAGGCTAATTAGCCTGTTCGCTTGCTCGTAAACGATCGTAAATTTTCAGCCGGGAATAGTGTTTTTCTCTCACACCAAACCAGCCAGCAGTAAATAATCCACGATACGATACGGCCTCCCGAACAGGCTGAATAGCCAGCGCCAGGAGCCCGTCAATATTTCGTTGCTGTTCTTCCTCCTCTGGCCGCCGGCTGTGAGTTTCTTATGGTAAAACTTCAATTTCTTTGATGTGTTTCAGGTAAAGAGTGATTTAAGGGTGAGAATCGCTGGAAATTTAAGGTATGGCAAGCGCCATACCTTGCCGTAAGAGAGCTCCGCACCTAGACTCCCATGCGTCAGAAACACAGGTTTCATCTTCGTAAAATTGTTAGCTTATTTAATATTCATAAACTTTTATGAAACTCTCGCTGAGACCGAATTAATTCGTATGAGCAAATTTATCTTTTTGTCTAAAAGTTAACACTAGAGCCATACTCTTTCTTTAGTTTGAAAACATAAGTGCAAATTTTTTAAAAAGTAAAAATAAATGTAAAACAACCATTTTCTATAAAAAACGAGGACATAAACGTCTATAGAAAAAATAGCTTCAGCTGCCCGTTACCCGTGCGTACATGACGGTTACAACCTGACAATTAAATAATCCGGACAAATAGTTCAGGTGGGGCCCGCCTGACCCAGCAGCCACCCAAGAGGCCGAAACGGAGAAGGAAGGAGCCTCTTCGTCAGCACCGAAAAATAAGTTAAAATATGGTTCCATCTCGGAGGGAGAAAATACGGTTCTGGAAAACACTGTTCACGTAAACAGTGGTTTCGTGAGTGTTGGCCGGCCAGCCAGCCACCGGCCAGCCGAACACCACCAAGGTCGGCCTTCGAGATTTCAGATTTGTGCTCGCAACGTTGTTCAGCGGGTTTGGTTGCATTTCCCGGCGGGGAGGGGAGAACCGGAGTAGGGGCTGGCGGAGGATCGCAGCGCAGCCACGGCTAGGTCCTAGGGGTACCGCCGGTAAATCCCGCTTTCCTTATCCTTTAACCTCTGTTATTGAGCTGTTGATACTTGTGTGCGAGCCATAAATTTATGCATCTAGGATCCGTCAAATGCGTGAGTTTTCCTCTTTCCTCTAGGATATTCCTCTCTCCCCCTTTGCATCTGGCGAGTAGCAGAACGCAGTCTGCGCGCGTCGTAGTGTGGTTAGGGAGTTCCTCGTGCAGGAACTTGTCGCTGTAATCGGGGTTTCCAGGAGACCAAGGTGGCTGGAATGTCGCAAAGCATGATCTATGACTTAATGGGAGTAGGATTTGACTACTTCGCTCTCCCGGCCGTGGAGGCCCGTGGTGGCATCTTGGTGGCGTGGCGTCGCTCTGACTGGGTAGGGACTGACTCGTCTTGCTCGGAGTTCTCTGTCACTCTGAAACTGTCGTCTCGTAGTGCCCAGGATCAGTGGTGGTGGGTGGCTAACAGTGGTTTATGGCCCCTCTGTTGAGGCCGGCAAGCAGGCGTTCTTGGACGAAATCCGCGAACTCCACTCCTTGCTCTCTGGACCTTGCGTAATTTGTGGTGATTTTAACATGATCTACAAGGCGGAGGATAAAAACAATTCACGTCTCAACCTGCGAGTGATGTGTTGTTTCTGCCGCCTTCTCGACGACACTGCCTTAACCGAGCTTCACCTCCAGGGCAAGTTCACATGGAGCAAAGAACGTTTGCATCCGACATTGGAGTGTATTGATCGTGCTTTCGCCTCCGTCGAGTGGCTGGAATACTTCTCCACCCATCACCTACGCTGCTTGCCGTCGGATTGCTCCGACCATGCGCCGCTCCTCTTGTCGCTGTCCACCGTGCAATGACCAAATTTATAGTTAAGAACATTAATATTTAGGACACCGAACAGGTAGAATTTGAAAATATATTTCATGATAACTCAAATAATACTTTTTTGGTGTCATAAACATTAGTACTTTTTTGTATAAATTTGGTCAAACTTGAAATAGTTTGACTTACGACAAACCTAAAACATAACTTATTTTAGGATGGAGGGAGTATTATCAATGCAAATTTAGGTGGGATACTCCCACTGCTTGCGGTGACCACTAAAAAAAAGAGTAACACAAAATATAACTTGCTTTTTATCAGTGGAATCATTTCTTCACAAGTTCTGCTCCTTAATTAATAAGGAAAAATTCATATCTGAACACTTTTCACATGCATACAGTTTCATATATGTCGCCACTAGTTTCAGAACATATGTTTACCTCTTTTGGAAGTTTAATTTTTCAACTGATAGAGAGTAAAGAGTAACAAACACAATAGGGAATGCAGTGATAACAACCGCTACTACGCCCATCCTGTCCTGATGAAATCCGAAATAGTCATTCAAGAAAACATCAACAGTTTTTATTTCTCCAAAGGCTTTGATCTCCTTGTCTACGTTTCCATACTGGGAGGTCAACATGGAATTGAGTACCCAAGATGTAGGGACAAGGTAATACATCCACATCCACCACTTTGGAATTTGCTGAAAAGAAAAGTTGAACTGAATATGAATTCCTTCCTTCAAATAAAACGTAGAGCAGGAAACACTTGGTTCAGCAAAATCCTATTTTCCTTTACAAATAAAGTGATCATATATTTTCTAATGCATGATATTTAGGGCTAGTTTTATTCACCGTCTGAAATGGTTGACACTCAAAATAGCTTGAAACAGGGATTTTGTTCTCATCGGATAATCCGGTGTAAAGAGGAAATTGATCTGGTGGCCAAAGAAGATGTATCCAATGATTTTAGAGAAGAACAAGAAAAGAAAAATCAAGCTTCAGTGGATGATCTGACACTTGATAAATGTGTCTGTTGCAATCAAATCATAAGTGATGGTGGTTCTAGAGGTGTCCAAGCTGCATTTATAGGGTTACAAATCTAGTGCATAAAGTGGTGAGAGCTGTCTCACTGAGTCACCAGGTGCAGTGGTGAGAGCTGTCTCACTGAGTCACCAGGTCACGGGTTCGAAGCAGCCTCTCCGCAGATTTTGCGGGGGGAAGGCTTGCCTCGGTTTTTCCCTTCCCCAGACCCCACTCATGTGGGAGCCTCTGGCACTGGGTCTGCCCCTTTAAATCTAGTGCATAAAGTTTTAGACCATCGGATCAATTGTCTGGTCATTGACGCTATGCATTGCGAGCTACATGCCCATGGTGTTTCTTGCACTATTTGCATGTAGATTGTGCATTGGTCTACCATACACTAAGGTGTGGTCCATGATAGATCATACCTCGTGGACCAAGGGTCCATACTCCATAGGCCAAGCCAGGTGAACCAGAATCCAACACATGTCCAGTCTAGGCTGGTCTGGATTCGAGTCCAAGCTTTGGTCCCATCTAGATCAGACCACCTTGAACCTGTTAACTATTGACTCTTGACAAGTGGGGCCTCACCTATCAGTGACCTTGGCTCCCTATGGCGTCATTCTGATGTCAGCATGCCTATAGGCTGCCACATGTCACCCATATGATTCTACAGACTAAACTTAGTTAAATGATTTTATGGAAATATGATTTAATCTTCAGAAATTCATACCTAATTCATTTTTAACTAAAAAATGAAACTTGTACCAAAAGTCTCCTAAAAATGACCCCTACACAATGAATCTATGTTTGTGTGATTTTGGATCTTGTGATTTTCTTGATAATTGATTCTTTGTGTACTCTTTGCTGCAACTTATAGCTACTTTTACCGAGTTTCATACCAATAGCACCAGAGGAGTTCTCAGAGGAGGACGCTGCTGATTGGAGTAAACAGAGGACCCGAGTGATGATCTTTTTGACAATAGAGGTGTCATATCCCACCCACCTATACAACCGATTTAGGCATGCTACTAGATATGCTAGCGCTTCACTGTATATTGTTTCTACTAGTATGATTGTTTTGATTGAGCCTCGCCTTGTTATCACTTATTACCCTGGTTAACCTGTTGTTAGGGATAGGCTCTAGGCTTTAATTATTGCATTTTTTGACACTACTCTAACTTATCATGAACCTATTGTGGATGTGTGGAATGGTTGATTAGTATGGAATCACTTGGGAGATGATATTAGGAGTGTCGGGTGAGTGGTGAGTGGTGACTATGACTTGGCAGATAGTTGGCAAAGTTTGAAGGACTCTATTGTGTTGGGAAGGTGTGACCTATGCACCCTTTAAGGGTACTTGTGGTGGGTATAACTTAAGGTTCCACTATAATGTGGCGTGTGGACCAATTTTATACAGGATTGGAGGTGTGAGTGGTAATGGAAGATGGATTTCCATTTCGAGGAGAGGTCTTTCATTGGTCGTTAAGGACTGAGTTGGGGTAACTATGTCCACAGGACTATCTCATACACGCCACATGCCCTGTTATGGGTGGGGCTCGATTCAAGATTAGTGAGCAGATAGAACCACCACTGTTGGAGTTAGGAGATGACATTGGAGGACCAAAGTAGAGGCTTTGGTTGCCCCTAGACCTGTAGGTGCTCCATTGGGGCCAGGAAAACAGAGGATGCAGTTCAAAACCTCGAGAGTGCTAGTTGTGTCTGAGCCTTTGAGGTTATCTAAGATCGAGGATGTGGTTCTATGTAGGCTAGTTTCCAACTATTGTTCAGCCTAGGTTGTGGCCTCTGTTGACGATAGCAATCATGTGGGTACATGTGTATAACCTCTGCATTAGTTTGTAAACCATTACATAAGGACATGTCTGCAATCATGGACAGCCCTTGTGTTATTTCTATGCTAGCTAGGAGAATAGCTGTTTTTCTTCCTTTGGTCAATTAAAGTCTGGTATGAGGCCGTTGTGATGACGAAGGGGGGCATCTATCCTCATTGACTAGAGAATGCAGAGAGAATGAGTTATCGATTCGGAATTGGATGGAATTAAAGGCTATGGACTCGATGGGTTAGACTCGTGCTAGGTTTCAGTGGGTGGAATACTTGGGAACTATATATATTTATATTTTAATTTTACCTTACCCACTACTTAGGATACAAGCTCTAGAGCCAAAATTAGGATTATACCTTGTATACCACTTTAAAACAAAGCTATAGCACAATGGGGTGGGATTTTTGCTAGTACAATCATATTGAAAGATTTGGTTTCAAGAGAGGAGTACTGAAAACCATTGACTTTTGTTTTGTACATAATCACTATATTTAATCCAACTCTTATTATTCTAATATATCCATAAATGCAATTGAATTACAATATTCTGAATGTACATTTCTAGAAATGTATGCATAAGATTAGACGTGTTCAGAATGGGGGTAGTAGGATAGGAGAATTTGCACTAATTATCCTGCCCTAACAAGATGACTAGAGGGAGTAATTTCTCTACAACAGTAGAAGACCATGCAAGTTAGAGATAGTGTTCTGTGTTCATATGTCTTAGACATTCCCCCTAAATAGAATCGTTAGCATCATAATAAACTTTATGTGAGAACATAGTTGCCAAACTTGCCCTTCTTTCAACATATTTCCCTAAACGACTAATTGAAAATATAAGATATATTATAACATTTGTAATACGAACAAGAGATCCAAACTTACAGTTGCGGGTAAAATAAATCCTGAGAATAGTGCCTGCATTGTATTGAAAAATGTTCCCAGTATGGTCGCAACTTGAACATTTGGGGTTATTGAAACAAGCAGCAATCCAACATAAATATAAGAAAGAACTGAGCAGAAGGTGGTGTAGAAGAACCGTATGAGTTTGTATGCTGTCCAATAATAGCCAATTGTTGGGTAGATGATGAATGTATAGAGTAGCACTTGGATAAATACATAAGGGATCTCTATGGCAGCCTATAGAAGGTGTAGAAATTCTAATTAGCTATTTAAATTAGAATTTTTATGTTGCAAACTTGAGATCAGAGTCTGACCTGTGCAAATGAGTATGACCAGGAAGAGTACATTCCGGCAAATTTCTCACGGTACATTATAATGCGCTCTGTTGTACTGAATGATATAATTGACATATCACTGTAAACACCAAGTTGTATGACCCCCATATACATTGAACCAAGAACATTGAATAGATCCTGCTCATTGTTTCTTGGAAGGAACAAGAAAAACATAGCGATTAGCCTATTGAATCTGCTACATATATACCTGTACTGATTTATTATGATCTAGTAAATCATTCTCAACTTCTGTATAGTGTTGTACATGAGGAAACTGTGGAGGTCACCAGTAGTAAGTGAAAACAGAAGTGGTGAGTGGTGAGTTAACTTACAACAGCTTTGCATGTCTCCAGTACAATACTCCCAAGATCAACGCTATCAGTATTGTGATCACCATACGGTTCAAATTGTATTGAGGGCTTTCCAGTAAATTATGTTCTGTTTCCATAAGCAAGCTTTGAATTGTCCCCATCCATTTTGCCGAAAACAATTGGACAAACACAAGTTTTCTGAATTTGGTAGTGGAGTACTTAGTTGCTTAACAAGCTCTTGCCTCTCCCTACAAAAACAAAATAAACTTATTTATAACTTTGTAAGTTCAATGGAAATACTTTGTTGATATACTTTTTTCAGTATATGAATCTCGCTTATTTAAGGCATATATGTTTTTCCCTGTGGATCATCAAATACTGAATAGAATGACCATATGTCCATATGTACCTATGCAATAATGATTCTTGGTAGGTACTTGCGAAGTCCATATTGGATTGAGCCTCCATGGATGTTGATGTTACCTCCATCATCCAAGTAGCAGGGTTGCTATTTCTCTCTATTTTTGGGACTCCAGAAATTTTCTGTCGAGACAAAGAGGCAATAATGCACCCTATTAGTTCCTTGTTGGACCAGGAACTCGAGCCTTGCTCAGTTGGTGGCTCCACAGTGCATACCCCACCACCCAGTTTAATGCCTCTTGAACTTGAATTTGGAAGCGTATTTTTGTAATAATACGATTTTACCAAATTCCTCATAATATTATGATGTACTATATCTGGATTGTTGCAGTGAGGACACAAACGCAGATATGACGTCTAGTCATAACCTACGGTTTCCCCAAAACACTAGGACAGTACCACATTCTACATATACATTTGCCATGGAAAATATCAGTGCTATTTTGTGTACTACATATAAATGCTGGACAGATATATACCATTTACTCATCAATTTTTAAATGCAAAATGCAAGGCTGAAAGCAGGATATACATATGTTGTTCACGTGAGCTTGTGAACCATGTTACATAACAGGTACAAAACATCTTCAAACACATGTTACTTGAGTATATAGGACTACCAACTGTGTGAAAAGAAAATCCCACTGGAAACTGGCATTGTCTGATTACTAGCTGCTGTCCTCATAACCACTTATAAAAATCATTTTCTTGAGTCAGATATCATCAAGAATTTAAGTCCCACAAGAAAAATTTAATATGATTTGAATTCAAAAGAAAAGGATAAAACAAAGAACATAAAATAGATACACTACACCATCAAGATTGAAGAATACTGACCTCAAAATACTCAATCACTTTGCAAGATTGCTCTCCTATGGGTCCATTGTAGATTATATTTCCGCCATTTTCATTAATATAAGCTGCACGAAATAATACTCGATTCAATGAAGACAAATTTCTTGTAGCTGTCATGTTACCCAAATTTTTTTCCAGTAGTACTAGAAGGATCTATTTCCTTTTTGGTACTTGAAAAGAAGAAATTTAAAATAAGTTATTCTAATCATTTTTCTTTACATGCATATGAAACAAAGCAAGGAGACTAACAAGTTGAAAAAACCTATTTTATATATACCAGTTACATTTCGGTGGTCTACAGTGGAGGAAAACAGAAATCGTGTCAGTATAAACAGAAAATAAATAGTTTTTTTGGGCTGATAGGAAAAGGATGCCTTGTTTGACCATCTTTAGCTTTGAGTGGCTTGCCTCTCTGCTCAGGCTACCATACAAAGCACTGCCTCTTAAGCATTTCCAGTGCTCTTTTAGCGAGCTGGTTAGGGCCAGATAAACCGATGCCTAATAGCATTATGCAGCCAAATTACAACTATTCCAGGACCTTATATATGTAAGTGAGGCATCTCCAAGAGTATCCTATTTTTCCTCCCCAAAACATGTAGTTTTGCAACTCCTAAAAAGGGATTGGGAGGAAAAAAGAAGGTCATCTTCCAATAATGCCACTCCTATTAATATAGAGACAATTTTACATCAGGAATCATATACTATTTCTAAATGTACAGTAACCACTTTATATATTCTTCTCTATATCATTTGCATCAGGAACCCTTCCTACTCTTTATTCTTTTCACCCTTCCAACTTTAGATGGACCGATCGATACGCACGGAAAACAACAAGTCACGCGCAACGCGGAATTTCCCGAGGTGCATAATTTTAGAAGCATGGATTAGAGTCTGTTGGAGAGGGTTTTTTTTCATTTGTTAAAGCTAAGGAATTGGAAGTGAAATGGGTACCTTGAGATGCTCTAAACAAAAACTATTCCAGGACTCAATCTGCCTATTTTCAGCACTTTAGACAGTCCATCACATACTGTACGAACACCTTCACAATTGCGGATGAGTTTAATGAAAAAATGTAGTATAGCAAGATAAGCACATAATGATGGTTTAAATAAATACGATACGATTACGAGAAATAAATATCCTAGGAACAAAGTACAATAAATCCCCCAAGTAAACTCAATCTAGCAGTATGTATATATACTCCCTCCTCCCAAAAAGCATTTTTTTGTACTTGTATATATTGTTTCATATGTTTTTAAGTTTAAAATGAATTATTTAGAAAAAAAATTAGAGCGTTAAACCAGTTTTTTATTATTTTAAAAAAATACAAAAACACCTTGCTAGATGGCCAAATTTGACTAGTATTGTTAATTGGGTGGTACAAGATTTATGTTTTTGAGTTCATTGCCAAAACAAACTCGGGCAATGGTTGGATGGCCGGAAAATGGACTTCTCCCTATTTGATATTCGTAATATAAGATAACATTAGGGGACCTTCATACCGCGCTTACCATATTTGGCAAACATTTGTTTGAAAAAATAGACACTTGTCTTTAAAGACTCTTGATTTCTTTTTCACAAATAACTAATTTCTTTGTACTGGGTTGATGTAAATTATTAGAATTTTGCAATATATTGCAGAAACTTAAATACCTCATCAAAAGCCTCAAAAATTTCAGTGCTAGGCTGATGAATTGTACATACTACTGTCCTTCCTGTTTCGGAAATATTTTTTACTGCACGTATAACAATTGCTGCTGATCTAGCATCTAGTCCTGTAGTTGGTTCATCCATTAGTATGACAGAAGGGTTTGAAACAAGTTCAACTGCAACTGTTAGCCTTTTTCGCTGCTCCAAGGACAATCCATCCATTCCTGGCCTCCCAACTAAAGTATCTTTTATTTCATCTAACTCAACAGTTTTTAGGACTTCATCCACAAATTCCTGTGTGTGAACAAGAAAAATGAAGATAATGGTCAGTTGCTTATGTATATGCAAACTTTTTATTATTATCCATTCAGTGATATGCATACCAAATTTCATTATTTATTTAAAAAAGATTAATATGTGACGTGAGGATCCAGAGATCTTACAGATCTAGTTTTTTCGTTAACCTTCGAAGGCAGACGGAGCCAAGCTGAATAAGTTACAGACTCTTCAACTGTAAGCTGTGGAGAATGTATGTCAACTTGCTCACAATAACCCAAGATTCTGACAAATGTTTCTTGCACCTTGGGATATCCATCTATTCTTATGTCTCCTTCAATATATCCTCCGGTTTTCCTTCCTGCCAATACATCTAGTACTAGTAGAGTTGTCTTTCCAGCTCCGCTGACACCCATCAATGCAGAAAGAACACCAGGACGAAATGCACCAGTTACATTATTAAGTAGTTGAGAGTCTTCTTGTTGTGCAACCTTGTTTTAGCATTTCCTGCAACATGGGTACAATTCTTAGGTAGCCACACTTCAAAGAAAAGCAGGCAAGCACTATGAAAGCATTAAGAAAAATTCGAAATGGGGATTTTCAAATTACCGGTGGTGTATCAACATAGTAGTTCAGATTGCAGAACGTAAGTGCAAGTTGCATAGTTGGCATAGCCATCTTTGCTGCAAGAAGATAAATATGTAGGAGATTGCATATTTGCATGGATTCTGCTTTTGAAAGACTAACTATACTACCTTCATATATCTATTATATTAGGGAAGCTTATGTAGATTTTATATGTTGTTTTATGGTACCTTAAAAATATCAATGTAATCATTTAGTAGGCTATACTCTACTATATCATCGCAGAGTGAGGACAGGCAGGAGGTTGGTTGATGGGATTACCTTTTTGGGGCACATTTGCATGATCATCAGATTCTTTTTTTGATATTGTCTCCATTAGTGGAGCACTTTCTTGGCATGTTGCCATGATATGCTTGAAATTGTATAGCTGAAACGATAGCAGCATGGTTTGTTTCTAAAGTAAACAATAATTTATGGCATGCTATGCATTTTTATTAGTGAACTTACGTTTTCTGTAAGCTAATGCTAGTCCAAAAGCTATGTAAAAGAAAATGGTGTATCCAAGTAGGACTCCAACAGATATCCAGTAAAAATCCCAGCTATAGTCGAGGGCCATGGTTAGTCAAGATTTGGTTCCCCTACCGCCTTGTTTTGCATAGTTTCCTGAAAAAAATTAAATGTGCTGGTGAGAAAGTTGAATGTGTGATAGAAGTCAACTATTGGTCACAAAATTTCATCCTTTGCCATCTTGGGTGCAAATTCATTGATGCTATGCTGATTTGTGCATAGGACAATGGAGATACCCAAAATCCCCAGCTAACCATCCTGGCATAGAGGCTGGAACATAACGGTTAGCATATAACACAATTGGTTAATGGGTGTATATGTTCTAAATGTGCCTTATATTTGATAGTTTGTCTTACGTTTGGCAAGAATGAAGCCCTCCAAACAATTGTAAGAGTCGCTACGGAATAATGAAATGGTAGAGAAAAGACAAAATATGTGTTTGAGCATGAGAAGCAATAAATCGGTATAATGATGTTACTGATTGATGGGAGAAGACAAAGTATCAGAAATTGGTTTAGTAGATAACCTGGTAGTGATTTGAAGAAAGATTCCCCTGATTAGTCTAGACTCATATAAATTGGTTCCGTCAACAATTGTAAATTTGAGAGTTTTTTTAATACAACATTTACCTGGAAGCTGTCCATGTGTAACCAATACCATAATAGTGATGCATATCCATACAAAGTGAGTCTGATAGGGAGAAAGGAACCTTATAGGATTGAAAGCGGGTTATTGCATATGCCCATGAAGGATAGAAATAATATCTTCTTTGTTTATAGAACTTGGTAGTCTCGCAAGTTGCATTGCTTATCTCTGGTAATGCCATTTAGCATAATGATTAAAAATGGAATAATAAAACAAGCTCCCATGTAGTAATTTGCATGAGTCAAATCTGTTGTCATATGAGTCCGGTAGAATACAGACATTGTAATGACTGCAACAATTGGAAAGCTGAATAAAGGAGTAAATATTAGATTCAATATGAATGTATTAGTACAAAAAATAAGTGATATCATATTTGTAAGAATTAAGTTCAATGGGCTATACAACCTGCATCAGTTTTGAAGGCATAAAAAAAGGTAAATTCTTTTAATTCAAAAGTGTTTCCCTTGCTCCACAAGCTTGAATAGTTCCAGGTTGATAGTGAATAGTTATTGAAAGATAAAGATCCTTTCCTTCCAACTTGATTTTCTGAGCTACAGAAGGATTTCTAATTTTGTCAGTTTCTGATATTTCTTAAACATGCTTGACAACTGATGAGGAGAAACATATCTGTAAGACTCATCTGTACCGGACCAGTACTTCCTTTGGTCCTTTTTGTGCAATACCTAGTGATCCAAGTCAGAAAAAGTAGATCATTGAACTTGTGAAGTATATTTTTTTTTTCTTTTGCAACTGTTTTAGCAGTATACAGCTAATTACCTCTTGCAGAAAGTCAGCCATCCCTTTTCTCTCTGGACATCTGAAACCTGATTCCTCAAAAAAAATGTGAGCTTCGTTTCGAGGGCCATGGTAGATAATCTTTCCTTCTGCCATTAGGATCAGGTCATCAAATAGATCAAATATCTCAGATGTTGGTTGAAGAAGTGAAATAAGCATGGTGCATTCATTGATGTTGGCCAATTGTTGAAAGCACTTAATTATTCGGAAAGTAGTAGAGCTATCCAAACCATTGGATATTTCATCCATGAAAAATGCTTTTGCTGGTCCAATAATCGCAGTATCCGTGCGACCGCGACTACGCGCAAAGTTACGCGCGACGGGGGAGAATTTCCCGAGTGCATAAATTTTAGGAAGCATGGATTAGGAGTTATTGGAGAGGGGTTTTTTTCTCATCTTGCTAAAAGCTAAGGACTGAGAAGTGAAATAGGGTACTCTTGGAGATGCTCTAAACAAAAACTATTCCAGGACTCAACTGCCTATTTTCCAGCACTTTAGACACGTCCATCACATACTGTACCGAACACCTTTCACAATGGCAGGTTGAGTTTATGAAAAATTAGTATAGCAAGATAAGCACATAATGATGGTTTAAATAAATAACGATATGATTACAAGCAATAAATATACTAGGAACAAGTACAACAAAATCCCAAATAACTCCAAATCTAGCGGTATGTATATATACTCCCTCCATCCCGAAAAACATTTTTTGTACTTGTATATATTGTTTCATATGTTTCTAATTCAAAATGAATTATTTACAAAAAAATAGAGTGTAAACCAGTTTTGTATTATTTTCAAAAAATACAAAAACACCTTGCTAGATGGCCAAATTTGACTAGTATTTTTAATTGGGTGGTACAAGATTTATGCTTTTGAGTTCATGTTCAAAACAAACTCGTGCAATGGTTGGATGGACAAAAATGGACTTCTCCCTATTTGGTATTCATAATATAAGATAACATTAGGGGACCTTCATACCGTGCTTACCATATTTGGAAACATTGGTTTGAAAAAATAGACACTTGTCTTAAAGACTCATGATTTCTTTTTCACAAACTAATTTCTTTGTACTGGATTGATGTAAATTATTGAAATTTTTGCAATATATTGCAGAAACTTAAATACCTCATCAAAAGCCTCAAAAATTTCAGTGCTAGGCTGATGAATTGTACATACTACTGTCCTTCCTGTTTCGGAAATATTTTTTACTGCACGTATAACAATTGCAGCTGATCTAGCATCTAGTCCTGTAGTTGGTTCATCCATTAGTATGACAGAAGGGTTTGAAACAAGCTCAACTGCAACTGTTAGCCTTTTTCGCTGCTCCAAGGACAATCCATCCATTCCTGGCCTCCCAACTAAAGTATCTTTTATTTCATCTAACTCAACAGTTTTTAGGACTTCATCCACAAATTCCTGTGTGTGAACAAGAAAAATATCCATTCAGTGATATGATTACCAAATTTCATTATTTATTAAAAAAAGATTAATATGTCATGTGAGGTTCCAGAGGACTTACAAATCTAGTTTTTTCATTAACCTTCGAAGGCAGACGGAGCCAAGCTGAATAAGTTACTGACTCTTCAACTGTAAGCTGTGGAGAATGTATGTCAACTTGCTCGCAATAACCCAAGATTCTGACAAATGTTTCTTGCACCTTGGGATATCCACCTATTCTTATGTCTCCTTCAATATATCCTCCGGTTTTCCTTCCTGCCAATACATCTAGTAGAGTTGTCTTTCCAGCTCCGCTGACACCCATCAATGCAGAAAGAACACCAGGACGAAATGCACCAGTTACATTATTAAGTAGTTGAAGTCTTCTTGTTGTGCAACCTTGTTTTAGCATTTCCTGCAACATGGGTACAATTCTTAGGTAGCCACACTTCAAAGAAAAGCAGGCAAGCACTACGAAAGCATTAAAAAAATTCGAAATGGGGCTTTTCAAATTACCGGTGGTGTATCAACATAGTAGTTCAGATTGCAGAACGTAAGTGCAAGTTGCATAGTTGGCATAGCCATCTTTGCTGCAAGAAGATAAATATGTAGGACATTGCATATTTGCATGGATTCTGCTTTTGAAAGATAACTATACTACCTTCATCTATCTATTATATTAGGAAGCTTATGTAGATTTTATATGTTGTTTTATGGTACCTTAAAAATATCAACATAATCATTTTACTAGGGTATACCCTACTATATCATCGCGAAGTGAGGACAGGTAGGAGGTTGTGGTTGATGGGCCGGGATTACCTTTTTGAGGCACATTTGCATGATCATCAGATTCTTTTTTGATATTGGTATCTTCTTCCTGTCCATTAGTGGAACACTTTCTAGGCATGTTGCCATGATATGCTTGAAATTGTATAGCTGAAACGATAGCAGCATGGTTTGTTTCTAAAGTAAATAATAATTTATGGCATGCTATGCATTTTTATTAGTGAACTTACGTTTTCTGTAAGCTAATGCTAGTCCAAAAGCTATGTAAAAGAAAATGGTGTATCCAAGCAGGACTCCAACAGATATCCAGTAAAAATCTCGGCTATAGTCGAGGCCATGGTTAGTCAAGATTTGGTTCCCTATCGTCTTGTTTTGCATAGTTTCCTGAAAAAATTACAAGTGCTGGTGAGAAAGTTGAATGTTTGATAGAAGTCAATTATTGGTCACAAAATTTCACCTTTTGCCATCTTGGTGCAAGGAATTCATTGATCGCTATGCTGATTTGTGCATAGGACAATGGAGAAACCCAAAATCCCCAGCTTAACCATCCTGGCATAGAGGCTGGAACATAACAGTAGCATATAACAAGTTTTAATGGGTGTATATGTTCTAAATGTGCTTTCTATTATGATAGTTGTCTTACGTTTGGGAAGAATGTAGCCTCCAAACAATTGTAAGAGTGCTACGGACATGAAATGGTAGAGAAAAGACAAAATATGTGTTTGAGCATGAGAAGCAATAAATCGGTATAATGATGTTACTGATTGATGGAGAAGACAAAGTATCAGAAATTGGTAGAATAACCTGGTAGTCATTTGAAAGAAAGACTCCCCTGATTAGTCATAGACTCATATAATTGGTTCTCAACAATGTATAAATTTGAGAGTTTTTTACAACATTTACCTGGAAGCTGTCCATGTGTAACCAATACCATAATAAGTGATGCATATCCATACAAGTGAGTCTGATAGGGAGAAAGGAACCTTTAGGATTGAAGCGGGTATTGCATATGCCCATGAAGGATAGAAATAATATCTTCTTTGTTTATAGAAACTTGGTAGTCTCGCAAGTTGCATGCTTATCTCTGGTATGCCATTTAGCATAATGATTAAAATGGAATAAAACAATGCTCCCATGTAGTAATTTGCATGAGTCAAATCTGTTGTCATATGAGTCCGGTAGAATACAGACATTGTAATGACTGCAACAATGGAAAGCTGAATAAAGGAGTAAATATTAGATTCAATATGAATGTATTAGTACAAAAAATAGTGATTATCATATTTTGTAAGAATTAAGTTCAATGGCTATACAACCTGCATAGTTTTGAAGGCATAAAAAGGTAAATTCCTTTTAATCAAAAGTGTTTCCCTTGCTCCACAAGCTTTGAATAGTTCCAGTGTTGATAGTGAATAGTTATTGAAAGATAAAGATTCCTTTCCCAACTTGATTTTCTGAGCTACAGAAGGATTTTCTAATTTTGTCAGTTTCTGATATTTCTTAAACATGCTTGACAACTGATGAGGAGAAACATATCTGTAAGACTCATCTGTACCGGACCAGTACTTCCTTTGGTCCTTTTTGTGCAATACCTAGTGATCCAAGTCAGAAAAAGTAGATCATTGAACTTGTGAAGTATATTTTTTTTTTTTTTCCTTTTGCAACTGTTTTAGCAGTATACAGCTAATTACCTCTTGCAGAAAGTCAGCCATCCCTTTTCTCTCTGGACATCTGAAACCTGATTCCTCAAAAAAAATGTGAGCTTCGTTTCGAGGGCCATGGTAGATAATCTTTCCTTCTGCCATTAGGATCAGGTCATCAAATAGATCAAATATCTCAGATGTTGGTTGAAGAAGTGAAATAAGCATGGTGCATTCATTGATGTTGGCCAATTGTTGAAAGCACTTAATTATTCGGAAAGTAGTAGAGCTATCCAAACCATTGGATATTTCATCCATGAAAAATGCTTTTGCTGGTCCAATAATCATCTCCGCTGTTGCATGTTGGTGAAAGAATATTTAGTGATCATTATAATATATGTTTGCTAACCATATTTTCATTTCTCTCTTTTTTTTTTTGGAAAAGGCCAACCATATTGCTCTAATATACCTGTTGTTAGTCTTCTCTTCTCACCCCCTGATATGCCTCTTCTCATTGCATCCCCAACCATGGTGTCTGCACATATGTCTAGCCCCATGATCTACCAAAAAAATTGCTTTGTGGTAAGCCTATAATTTCCTTTGTCTAGGATTGCTTTCTTTCAGGTACTGTGTATACCTTCAAAATATTGTCTGTATGTAGCCTTTTCTCTGAAGCTCCAATTGATGTTGCCTACATAAGGCACTTTACCTTTTATTTTTCATATAGATATTTAATTTACAGAGCTGAAGTATCAATTAGGGCTCGTTTTAATCATAATTAAATAGGTAAGAACAAGAAACTATTCTTTTGATCCACATTGCAGTGTTTCATTCTTTCAAGACATGACTATGCATTATTGGTAAAACAAATAAACTAATGTCAACCTGTTTATAAAATGGGATTAAAATTTTACCTTCATGTGTTGATCTATATCATTGCCAGGTATTATCCCGGTCATCTTCTCCCTTTTGTTGACTTCATCAAGTATTTCTTTGGACAAATAAAAACACAATATTGTTATTACATTGGAATGAACTAACTTTTTTTGTGATTATGACGTATTAAAATTTGTGAAAAGGGGATTACCATCTCTACTCCCCACACATTGGCACCGTGCAGAGAAGTCTAAAGTTTCCCTTACTGTCATCTGAGGTATGTGCAGATCATATTGGCTAATATAAGCAGCAGTTTTCTCAGGTACAAATTCATCAAGTCCATAACCATTGTAAGAAATACCTCCTGTGACCTGTTGAAGGTTTCCATCTTGGCATTCAGATTGATTACACGTGGAATAATTTATCTTTCTAACCTTTGTTTTGCGAGTAAATATTGATGAAGCAGTGCATTGTGAAAATGCCTGTTGAATACTCTATCAATGATGAAATACAAACATGTAAGATGCATACATTTCTACCATGGACTATATTGGTTGTATGCATATTTAAGCATGATGTGAATCCTTTCATTATATAATTTATAGTTGTTTTATGATCTTCATGATGAATAATGTATACAATGCTTTGTAGATGTTTGATGAGATTTTGTACATTTTTCTCATGTGTGTATGCATATTTGTATGTGCTATCAAAAAGCATTTTGTTCTTAAAGCGAAGAAAAGAAATAAGCAAATTGCATGTGCTTGTATAATATGAGCTCATACATATGAGCATGTATATATTCACGTGTGCTAGGTGTATGATGATATGCTAAATACTCATTCGGCTCCAAATTATAAGATGTGTTGGGTTTTTTTAGATACATACCTTTTGCTATGAACTTAGATATACATTATGTTTAGATACATACCTTGTACACTATGCACTTAGAAAACATATTTCATAATCAATTTAATGATACTTATTTAGTATCATAAATGTAAGTACCTTTTTTGTTCAGGTTGATAGGATAGATAGACGTACTATGCAGTGTTTTCCTAAACGCTATTATTCAAGCTAAACAGTCCATTAAACAGGCTAAATAGCCAATTAAACATGGTAAACGGATGATTAACGGAAACGACGTATCAGTGTAGCGTTTACACGGTATTGTTTAAACGAGCTAAATGACTATTTAGGTGAACAGTGCAAATATGTTGCTAATGCGGTTATATAGTGCTACTTGATGAGATTAACATTGCATATGCATTAGGATCAAGTGGCGCTAGTGAGAATTAAGTGAAACATTCGCAAAAATACTAAGTCAGTGCTAAAGGTATAGGTCATCTCGGGGAGACCTATTAGAGCTAGCCATTTGAAAAGGTCTGAGAAAATGAGCTCGGTGGGGGCTATTTTTAACCCGAAGCTCTCCAGGTTAGATCACTGCCCAGCCTCTGTTTTTTTAGCATGGCAACCTTCACTTCCGGTGGCACCAAAGAGCTGACCACTGAAGTTTAGGCACAGTACACAGGTACACGCCAGAAAAAGTTTGAAATTCGGCACCAAAGCTCTCTGGTGACACCACAAGAGCTCCATACCGGAGCGTCCCCAATGCAATGGAGACATGTTTCTGTGCGCTGGGGGAGGGGGGCTCTGACACTCGTCAGATACTTTGGTACTGTGCTGCCGGATAAGTTTGTGACGAGCTGCATCACTGCTAAGGCTGTCCCAAACTTGACCGACTTTGCTACTTTCTCTAAAACATAAGAGACAGGAGTTTGGCATCGCTGACCTCATTGGCTCTTTGGATGTTGAAGAGAAGGCGAGAGCTAAGGACGTACGTGGCAAAAAAATTGTTGAGGGAAATTCTAGTGCCCATGTGGTACAGAAAAATCCTCAAAATTCCTACAAAAAAAAATTCAAGCAAGAGCTCAAACAAAAGAACACGGTACCTTTTAATAATAAGAAGGAGAACAAGGAAAAGGGAAATGTGACAAGCCCAGGCATTATGCTAAGGAGTGCGAGGAGAGCAAGTGGAAGCCTAAAGAAATATGCAAACATGGTTGAAGCTGATGGAGGAACATTGAGGTATGGTCGTAATTTATTGCATACAATTCTTTTAGTTTGTCATTCACATGATTGGAGGGTTGACACAGGAGCTAATATTCATTTGTGTGCTGATATTTCTTTATTTTCTTCTTATCACGCCAGGAGATGTTTCTCCTTGTTGATGGGGAATGGAGCGCGTGCGACTGTTCGTGGTGTTGGTACGGTCGATCTAAATCTTATTTCGGGAAAGACCGTGCAAGTGAAGAACGTGTAGCATGTCCCCTCAATAAGATGTCCTCTCAATAAGAAAGAATTTAACTAGTGGTTCGTTGATGTGTCGAGAATGGCCATAAACTTATGTTTGAATCTAATAAGAGCATACTTTCTAAGTATGGAACATTTGTGGGTAAAGTCTATGAGAGCGGAGGCTTATTCTACTTGTCCTTAACTTGATGCATGTGTTAAGCCTCTGAACAATGTGAGCTGTGATATTGAATTGAATGTTTGACATTCACATTTGTGTCATATAAATTTTGGTTGTATGACTCTCTTAGCTGGTATGAATTTAACTCTAAGATTTGATTTGGTCAAAGGTTCTAAATGCCATGTATGTGTGCAATTCGATGAAGTCATGTTTCTTGGTCCTTTGTTGATGTTCCTATTTTGTCTTTTCATATCCTGAGTGTTATCTTCATGTTTTTGAAAATTGATCAGTCTTTGGTTTTCGATGAATCTCATTTTTGTTTCTGTTTCTAGCCTAAAAGCCCTAGTTTGATTTTGGATAATTGATGAAACCTAAGTGTACTAACCTTTGGCTCTAAGTGAATATGAGATAGGTTAGTGCACACCAAGTGGTGGAGCAAGATGAAGTCCATGGTGGTGGTGAGGGACATGTGATGATGATCAAGCTCCAAACTTGGAAAAAAAGAAAGAGAAAAATAAAATGGACTTAAGCAAAGGTATATTTGATAGGGCTATTTTGTTTTGCCACTCAAGACACTAAGGTGGTGTTTGGATCCGGTGACTAAAATTTAGGAGGTGTGTCGGGAGGAATGTTGCATGTGGTGTTCGGATACTAATAAAAAAACAAATTACATAATCTGTCAGTACTCCACGAGATGATTTTTTAAGCCTAATTAATCCATCATTAGCAAATGTTTACTGTAGCACCACGTTGTCAAATCATGGGCTAATTAGGCTTAAAAGATTCGTCTCATAAATTAGTCGTAAATTATGTAATTAGTTTCGTAATTAGTCTAATACTTCATGCATGTGTTCAAACATTCAATGGACAGCGACTAAAATAAATTTAGGAGGGGCAACCAAACGCCACCTAAGTGGGTGAGTGGGTTTAGGATAGATAGCCATACTATGAAGATGGGAGAAATTCTTTGTGAAATACGGTTATCAAAGTGCCGCTAGATGTTCTAACTCATTACATATGCATTTAAATTCTAGTGAGTGCTAACACCCTTGAAAATGCTTTGAAAAAATGCTAACACACGTGCACAATGATGATACACTTTGTGGTTAGCACTTGGGAGCAAGGGTGAAGAAGTTGGAGATGAGAAATGGTCACTCTAGAGTGACCGGACGCGTCCTATGTTTGACCTGTGGCTCGGTTAGAGGCTCCAGGATGACCGGACTCTAGCTCGAGGCAATGACCAGACGTGCTGGGAACACTGTTCCTGGGTCTGGTCAGTGTGACGGGGCAACACGTAGACAGTGCAGTGAGGACCGAACTCGGTGGTGTGTCCGGTCATGGTTGACCTAACGCGTCTAGTCACGAAATTGACGCTCTGGAACCTCTCTGTTCCGCATCGGACTCCAGGAGGGCGCGAGTCTAGTCGTCTTGCATCGCAGTCCGATCGTGGTTGGCTGAGTGCGCGCGATCAGACGCAGGACTAGCGTGTTCGATATTAACTTAGCCGTTGGCGCGTGGCTTAGTAGCCGTTGGGATCGTGCGGTCGAGGTTGAACACGGTGGATGCGTGGCGCGCATCCAGCGACCTGGATGCTAGTACCGGCGGGTCCAGTTGATCCAGCAGTGAGTCTGGATCGCCTCGCAGTTTGTCCAGTGAAGGGGTATAACGGCTCTATTTGTTTGGGGCTCTATAAATAGAGTTTGTCCAGGCCTGGGCTCACTCTCTTGGCCATTTCTATTGAGAATACAACCTTCTGAGCCTAGCCATTCCTCTCCCACTCATCTTGCTTGATTGATTCATCATTTGGTGAGATTGGAGAGCATCTAAGTGCATTGCATTGAGTGATTGCATCTAAAGGCACTTAGTGATTGTGTTTCATTGTACGGATTTCTCTTGTTACTCTTGGTGTTTGCCGACACCTAGATGCCTTGGAGCAGCGAGGATCATTGAGCAGAGGGTGGTGTTTGTCTCTAGCTCCGATCAGTGGATTGTGATGGGTTCTTGTGCCTTCCCCGTGGGAGATCACGAAAGGCAACTCTAGTGGATTGTACGTGGCTTGTGGATCCTCATCTTGTGTTGGTTGTGCGGCACCCGGTTGCGGGTTAGGCGTATGATGCCTATTAGTGCGTGAGCCTCCAGGTGAGTGAATCGTCACAACGGGGATTAGCTTGCCGGCAAGCAAGTGAACCTCAGAGAAAAAAATCTTTATGTTATCTTGTCTCCGTGGATTTCATTGGTATTGATTGATTGATCATCTATTGTCTCTTGCCACGACTGGTATAATCACCCTACCACTCTCTTGTATTTACTTTCATAGTTATCTTGTGTAGAGCTTGTGGTAGCCTTGCTAGTTGAGTAGCTTAGTTTAATTAGTTGTAATTAGCTTTCTTGCTAGCTCTCTAGTGTAGCTTAGTAGAGACATAGCCTTTGTATGCTATAGTGATCATAGCAACTAGAATTGTAGATAGGTGGCTTGTCTTTTGATTAGAGCTAGAGCAAAACGCATTATCACCTTTTAGTTGTCTAACCGGTTGCTCTAGTGGCTTGTAGAATTTCAAAATAAGCTATTCACCTCATCTCTAGCTATTTAGGACCTTTCACAGCCTTTCTAATTTTGATTTAGTTTTTGTAATAAAATGTAAAAGTGGAAATAGGATAGGGTTCATCCTAACAGATCCTGTTCATTTTCATCCCTAAGTGTGATGGCCTTGGTAGATGAATTTGTGTAGATGGAGAATTTTGAAAGGATAGACAAAATTTGTGAGATGATGCAAGTGTTTTCATTCATTTAGTTATGAGTTCTCTGATCTGATGGCTCTGAATTGTGTAAATAAATTGTATTATAAATTGATAGATCAAATGCATTGTAAGCAAACTGAGGGAGCTCAGTTAGTTGGGTTACTCGTATAAGATCCTGCTCATATTAATTTAATAACATTGTTTTTTTAGTAGTAGACGACGTGCTCGTCCATATCGTAAATTGTGTACACTGTATGAATTGTAGTACGCATTGTACTATTTTCTCTGGCTACCGTAATGGTTTGTAGTTAGCCGGTAGGGATACGCTAGCTGTTAATGGTGTCGGCATACACTTTGCACCAATATCACTTTTTGTACTCCTCAGCAAAAATATCACTTTTTGTACCTTCAGAGATTTATCGAGTTGGCCAGCAAGAGCTCGCAACAATGTGCTTTTTCCACATCCAGGAGGTCCTAATAGAAAGTCATCTGCAAGGATATTGAGATAACTTTAGACTACCAAGCACTACTGGAAACGCGAATTTCCTTACCGGTGCGGTTACCGTCGGAGTAAACAAAAAACCGTTAGGAAAATTAAAAACCAATTTTCCTAACGGGGCACCGTGGGGGATAGAGTGACATGGAAATAAACAAATGTCTGATGGTGCCCTGTTAGGAAATTGATTTTGATTTTCCTATCGGTGCTGAACCAATAGGACAATTAAAAATCGTCAAGGATAGGGATACATTAAAATCATGTTGTCATACAAGTTTGTAAATTTTCCTAACCAAGTCTAGAAATTATTACATTTATTATATGATAGTTTACAAATAATTGCAATAATAACTAAATTTGATCAGAAAATTCTGCCAAATTACCATAACAACATATTTTGGGTCCGTAAACATTCTATAAAAATTCAAGCAATTTTAATAGTGGGATTATACATCCTTCACAAATAGAAACATCTCTCACTTAGTCATATAACTATGTGTCGGACTATGTAGCCATTTATGAACAATGCGTAGTACAATATTGTTAAATTCATTCAAAATTTTCATGCAATGATTATACACCAAAATCATATTGTCATGCAAGTTTGTAGATTTTCCTAACCAATCTAGATATTATTTAATTTATTATATTATAATTTAATAAATAATTACAATAATAACTAAATTTGACCAGAAAATTTGTTTGGCAAGCATATATGCCCAAAATATGATTCCATGTAAATTTTGAGATTTTTCAGACCTTTTTAGGTATTATTAGAATTATTTTATGATTCCAAAATATTCGTGTTTCAAGTAATTTTTCTGTGTGTTATTAGTAAACTGAGAAGAAATGTTAATTACCCTAACAGTTTATGCAATAACCGTAAAAAATCAAAACTGTTAGCGAATTAGGAATTTTCTTGTTGGTTATGTGCACTCACAGGTTAATTAGGAATTTTCTTGTCGGTTATTTAATTTACTATGTGTTTTCTAGGAACATCAAGATAATAATAATTTCCCTGTGTGTTTTCTAGAAATCGTCAAGATAATTACCCTGAAGGTTAATGCAATAACCGTCAAAAAAAAATTGAAACGTGAGGAAATTTCACTTTTCAGTAGCGAAGCTATATATACTATGATGAGCATTCCAGATATTTTTATCCTTTAATTTCCAGAAAGAAAAAGGTTGTAACTATTCTTGGTGTTGACATACCTGCAAGGTTTGATGATTCCGCTCACATCTTCTAGGATTTTTCTTTACTTTATCAGCTTCGACCCAAATAACATGTTGAAACCCTATGGACCAAGAAAGTCTAGTAAGCACGTTTTAATGTCTCTTAAATTTGAGAAGCATGCATGTTGTCTGGGAATATGAAATACTTATTCAGAACCAAATTAGTTGCAGTTTCGGTAAGAGCATCTTTAAGAGCACTCAATATTTTCTTTCCCAAAACATGATATTTTTCAACTCCCAAAATAGTATTGGGAGCAATAAATAAGGGCATCTCCAAAAATTTCTAATAATTGACTCTCAAAATATCAAAATTTGGTCCCACACACAATTTTGTTCGCGGCTGTTTTTCTCTCTCGCGAGATCGGAACAGAAGTCACAATCTACGTTGGAGATGCTCTAACCTCAAAAATAGGCTAGGTGTTTCATTTACATAACCAAAGGTTTTGGAAATTAATGAGAAAAAAACTAATACAGGGATAGCTTTTGTGATTCTATAGTATTATAATTTCTGCCACATGATTCCTAGCTACCATCGTCTAAAAATGTATTTTCCACAAAGATAAAAGCAGAAGGTTAATGTGTTGGTCAATATTCTTTGATACTAGATCTAATTGGTAAACCAAATGTTTTGCCTTACTGAGTAAGCACCCTTGACGCTGTTCCACAGAGATGGCAGGTAGTAGCACCACTGGAGTTATCTGCTTTCTGCTTCCACGCAAAGTTTCTCATACCTCACCTCTATTGCCGGTGGCTTCACCCCAACCCTACCAAAACGAATCACAATGCAAAAACAGTCATGTAGTGTAGAGCACCACATAGGATAGGAGTACTAGCTGTAGCTAATATAAATAAGTAAACCAGTAATACTGTAGATGGTTATGCTACCGACAGGACACACGAGTAGAAAACTTGCCTTTCAATTCTTTCCTTCTGTCTCTGCAGGAACCAGAGGTTGTCATCAACAAGCAACATGTTGTCCCGTGCTTCTTCGGCAGCTCCATTTGTGTACTCTTCTGCTACCACTTCCAACTCTGTATCGTTGGAGCCTTCTTTGTTTGCAGCCCAAGATGAATTTTCATGCTGGGACGATAGACATGAGTGTGTCTTCCAGGGAATTCCATTTCAACATTGGTCGTCTCTCTCTCTCTCTCCGATTCGAGCCCAAGGATCCTAATCCAAGCATATATATATATACATGGTATCTTCTTCCGAGCGGACCTTGAACTAGCTTTGCATCACATACTTATAATCTGACCACCTGGATTGGGTCCCGACTCTGGGGAGATGCTCATATTTTTGTCAAATTATTTATTCAATTCAATAGTACTACACAATATGGCCGCTGACAGAATTCGCTCAATTAACAGTGGCTTTCATATCAATATCGTTGACTTCGCTTTGTGTATGAGTGCCTACTTTTATTAACTTTCTAAAAGATATATTACAATTGGAAAAAATCTACTTAACCCCCTTAACTATTGGTAGTTGTTTACTTCACCGCCTCACCTATAAAACCAGATATTCTATCTCTCAAAGGCTCAAACTATTAAAATCCGTCTAAATAACCCTCTGAGGCAGTTTAAAGATGGTTTTGCTAACGTGGCATATTAAAAAGACTATATAACCCCCTAACATATTACGGTAGACTGCATGACCTATCAACTATAAAATATGATATTATAGCCCATAAAGCATCAAGTAATGTTCAAATGACTCACCAAATAGTCCTTAGGGGTTGTTTGACACTGTATCCTGCCACATTGGCCTAAACACACATGCTTTGCATGTAGGCCATTTGTTGTCTCCACCTCCCTACTCTTTCTAGACTGGCCCATCGCCCAACGAGCAGCATGTGAGAGAGGCAGCCGATGGGCCTGTGTGCAAGCATGTGTGCTTATGCCAATGTGGTGGGATACAATGTCCAAACGACCGTACATGACCATCATTTGAACATTATTAGATGCTTTAAGGGTTACAATATAATATTTTATAGTTGAGGGAGTCATGCAGTCAACCCTTGATATGCTAGGGAGTTATATAGACTTTTTAATACGTCACGTCAGTAAAACCGTCTCAGGGGGTTATTTAAACGGTTTTCAATAGTTTGAGGGGTAGAATATCTGATTTTATAGGTGAGAGGGTGAGGTAAACAACCACCAATAGTTGAGAAGGTTAGGTAGACTTTTTTCCTTTTATTTAAAAAAAATAGTATCGATACCACTAGATCCGAACAATAATTGATGATCATTTTCATTGGTTGTAAAGACCCTACTCTGTTCGCTTGATCGTTTCTGTGGCTTATAAGCCGGCTGATGCTGCTTTGTTGTAAGAGAAAAATACTATATCATGACTGATAAGCATGGCTGATACGATCAAGCGAACAGGGTGTGTTCCTTCACTTTGGTTTCTGCCTAGATAGAAACAAAGTACTAACAAATACTCCACCCATTCCAAAATTACAAATCGCTTTGACTTTTTTAGTACATCAATTTTGCTATGCATCTAGATATAATAATATGTCTAAATATATAGCAAAATGGATGAACCAAAAAAGTCAAAGTGATTTATAATTTGGAACGGAGGAAGTACATAGCAGAAGATGCATGGTATCTGTTGATGCAAAAGTGGATCTGCAAACACAAAGGGCTAATACCCGAATCGGTATCCAAGGCGTGCCAGTCGATTTGACCTGTTAATCGACAAGGATGAAGATACGAGCACTTTGGTCCTGACAACAGCGATACGCCCGGAAGTCACGGCCAAGAGGTACTCACGCGGAACTCGAGGATCGCCGAAGGTCGCACTGAAGCGATGCAGCTCGCCGAATCAATGAGAACTCGTAAAGAGAAAATAATGCAAATTGACGAAGTCGCCGAAAAGTAAGTAGATGCAAATAGGAGTAAAAATTGGTTTTGATATTGATTGATATATCTATTTACATTGCCCCTCACTCCATATTTATACCCTGATCTAAAGAGACACAACCAAACACAACTAGGACACCAAGCCCATATCTAGGGAAACACGTGACTCTTACATGAATCATACTCTAACAAATATAGAAAAGGAAATCAACTCCTATCTATTTCCCTGTCCGCCTTAATTACGATGGAAATCTCACTGTCCTTCTTCCCATCGGCATACCCCCTGTTTCATCGGCAATAGTCTTCAAGTCTTCCCTCATCAGCATACTCCTTGTTTCATCGGCAGTAGTCCTCAAATCTCCCTTCATCGGCATACTCCCTGTTTCATCGGCAGTAGTCTTCAAGCCTCCCTTCATCGGCATCACCAGCTATCGGCAACCATCTTTACAAGCTGGCTTTCATCGGCTATCAAAGTATACAGTAACTTTCCCCTTGCCGATTAGTCCACTCCGAACATTTTAACACGTGCAAAAAACGGTGTCAACACATGCCCCCCAATTTCGGAGTATAAAACCATTAATGCTCCGAAATTTACTCCAGATTACCGTAACTTATTCTCCAAGCCAAAACCTGATCTGTTATCAAATCCAATCAAATCTAATCCTGATTCACGCACTTCAGTAAATATCGCACAATCGCCAACCACTCTTGCCTTGATTATGGTTAAGATACCGAAACAATAACCCATCGGCAAGATCTTAACATGATAATGCTGTCATTTTCAGAATTAAAATATCCTGTACCGATATCTCTTCCAAGTCATGATTACTTGCCATCAACCCATCTGTACAATCCCCTGATCATCGTGCAAACAGTTACCATATCCATCTGAACCACTTCGACCTACATGCGCGCGGCATAGAGATAAGTCCAAAATACCCCTACTCCAAGCGGCTTATAAATAGATTCCTCCGGAACACTTGTCTTCTACCCTCAGACTCCAATCTTTGACATTTTCTCTTTCCGGCGGCGACTCCGACGAACCACTGCACGACCTCAACCAACAAGAACCCTTCTCCAGCGTTACCTCAAGTCTCCGGCTCGTGCCTTCATCTTCTTCAAGATAATGGCAGTCAACTTCGACGTCCCCGCGGTTCGCTCCTCTTCCATTACCTTTACTTTGATTCCCCTAGTTTTTGCAAATCCATACAGTTGGTGATTTTTCCTTTCTTTTGTTCTCCGGATCCTTCAAACTTAGGAACTGCGCAACAAATTAGTTATTCCAACCGACCAGCCGCATGTCCAATGCCTAGGACCAATGGGCAACCCAGATCCAACCGATCTGATTAATGCAGAGGTTAACAGAATCCCCTTTAGAGCCCAAAATTTCTCTCTGAATTTATGGAAAGACACATTCCGATCTTGGCCCAAAACCACCAAAGGGTGGAAAGATTGGTACTTGAGGGTTAATAGATCGATGCAAGTATACTGGGCAGAACGGAAATTAGACCAATGCATTAGGTTATCTATTGCCGATATGCAGAAGAATGAATCGATGATGATTGCAGCTGCTTACTTCTGGTCAGACACAACAAACACTTTTATGTTTGGACATGGCCCAGCTACTCCTACACTTGCCGATGTCCACATGCTCACTGGCTTGGATATTTCAACTGCCGATGAAGGCTCCATTTATGGTAGAAAATCTGAATATAGGGTGAATACCCGCAACATCGGCGGTTGGACGGGATACATTCAAGAATACCAGAAGACTGGGACACTTAACCAGAGGGAACATGCCACATTCTTGAATATGTGGTTAGAAAAATTTATTTTCTGTGGTCGATCAGTAGGACCAACCAACGCCTTCCTCCCCGCAGCTGAACTTTTGGCTAATGGCGTAAGGTTTCCTCTTGGCCGATACCTTCTGAGCTCCACTTATCATCTTCTTCATCAAGTGTCTCAGAAACTTCTGCTTGGCGAACCCATCGGCAACCTAGGAGGCCCGTGGTGGTTTATCAACATGTGGCTGAATGCCCATATGCACAAACGCTTGCAATGGGACTTTTTTGCCCAACAATTCCCACGAGAAATTGCTGAAGACCATGTGCTTGGGGATGATGAATCGGCAACACGCTCACCCCTTAATTTTGGTGAAGCCATAATTGTCCTTCCCGGAACAGAGGCCAATGAAGACCAGATCGGCAGATTCTTCCAAAACTTCTACAATGGTCTTTCTCGTGATCATAGGGCCTGGGTACCTTATATTGACGAGGACAACAGATTTCCCCTTCTTTTCAACTTTGCCGATGACACCCTGAATCAGGATAAGGAACTCATGATGGCCATCATTACTCCCAGGGCAATTCCAGTGAATACATTTGGTAGCGGGAAAAACACCAACATTTCATATGAATTTTACAACCCATCGGCAGTATCCCGTCAATTGGCTTTTGGGCAACTGCCAATCAAACTTTGCTTTGCCGATGTGATCAAACCCAGGGAAACAATCACCTGTGGAACAGATTGGAACAAGGTGGTACAACTCTCCCCCGATGCCGATATCACAGATGTTGATATATCCACCTGGACGCCAGTATCCTTCATCACCGAGTCATACAAGCAATGGTGGCGAGAGTGGAAGGAACAACTGTTTGCAACTTCTGCTCACACATATCGGCACATGATCGACCCTGAATATGCCATCCCTGACGACGCAGTAAGTTTCTTTTAACTCCTTTTTGCTTTTTCCCTACATATATCAGTAACTGACTCTCTCATGACAGGTTAACAACCCAGCACCATCGGTGAGCAAAAGTGGGAAACCCTTCGATCTTCAGCCTATTTCCCCGATATCACCGATCGGCTACAACGCCCCCACCTTAACTGCTTTGACCCACCAGAAGATCCGTACCAAGACCATCACCTCTAAGTCCAGATTGGCTACAGCTAGGGCCACTCCATCGGCTGCTGCTACAACCTTGGTCAAGGCATTCAAGGTAACAACCTTGTTTATTTCTACTTATACCGATTACAAACTGTATTAACATTAATCACCAGGGGGTAAGAGCTGCCACTGGATCGTCATCGGCAATTCCTCCGATATCAAGCACCACTTCTTTTGACAAACCTTCAGAGGTATTCTCTTGACTTCTCATTTTATCCGTTAAATATCATACCTTACACTTGTTTTGCAGCAACAATTGGGTACATCGGCAAGCGTACCAGACGTCCAAGCTTCACAACCAACAAGTGCCGATGCCCCCCAGCCAATCGTTGCCGATGCCCAAGCAAAGCGCAAAGCTTTAACAGATGCCGAGGCACAGCCAAAACGACAAAGGTCCATGCCGATCCCTACATCTGCCCCAATGTCATCGGTCATCATACCTCAAGAGCCAACCACTGATGAAGTCACAGAGGACATCCCATCGGCAAGCTCAGCCGATCCCTCACACGACACACTCCAGGTTGTTTCTTCCAGTCAAGCACAGGAAATTGCCTTGAAACAGGTAAACCGATTAACCTAGCTGATTTACAATATTCATACTTATCCTTAACCGACCTCCTTTTCTTTTTCTCAGGAACAAGACTCCCCAAACAGCCTATTCTCCTTCGCTATTGACATCTCTGACGATGATGGAGAGGAAACAAGTTCTTCCCTTGTACTGGGAACAATATCGGCAGAAACTAAGTCCAGGTTGGAAGCTCTCCTGAACTTGCTACAGCAGGATACCGCCCAACTTGTAGATGACTCGGACCCCGCAAAGGCAATTTTCAAAACAATCCGTGGCCAGGTCCCTGCCGATGTTGAAGAAGTACTCTTCCCAGCAGCCCATTTAGAGAGTCGCCAACTACAATATCAACGGGCTGCCCAACGTATTGCCGATAGAGCAGCTCAGGCTCAACTCAAGGAAGAGATGCTACAACTGAAACAAATTGCCGATGAGAAGCACAAGGGCATCGGCAACTTGCAGACTTCGGGTGCTGAACTCAAGCAGAAAATCTTGGATTTATCAGCAAGGAAGATGGCTCTATTGGCTGAATTGAAGGAAATCGAGGCAGCTTTAACTCATGCTCAACAAGAAGAAAGCCAGCTACCCAATGCCATCAAAACCCTTCAGCAAGAAAGAGATATCCAGGCTCGCAAAGCTTTGGCCATGAAGAAAAAACTCAAGCCCGTGGAGGGTACTGCCGATGACGATATCAAAGAAATGGAGGAAGCCGAGCAGATTCGCCTGCGTGCGATATTAGCTATCCAATCCTTGTTGAACTTGTAATCTTGTTTATTGTATCGGCACTTTATGAGACATTGACATCCTTGCATAATTCTAGCCGATAGGACTGTTATCGGCACTTATACTTTTATGCATCCATCCAGATACTAGGGTAATATTTCTTTAAATATTTTCCATTTAATGCTCTAGGAAACACAACCCCTTCGAGGGTTTCTAGAATATATGCGTTACCAGGAACAAACTGATTTATCCGATATGGACCTTCCCAATTAGGAGACCACTTTTCCAAACTTTGAACTTTTAGTCCCAATCGGTAAAACCAGTTTCCAGACCAGATCTCCATCGGCAAACTCCTTTATCTTCACCTTCTTGTCATACCATCTAGCTACTCTTTTCTTATTTTCTTCGATGCTAACTAAAGCCCTTAACCGATGACCCGCCACATCTTCCAACTCATCCTTCATAAGAGTATTATAATCATCGGCTGTCAGCTGATCTTGAGAATGTATTCGCCTAGAGCCAACTTTAATTTCCCAAGGCAATACTGCATCGTGTCCATATACTAACTGATAAGGCGTTACTTTGGTTGCACCATGATATGACATCCGATATGACCACAAGGCTTCATTTAATACTGTATGCCACTTCCTAGGATTTTCTTCAATTTTGCGCTTAATGAGTTTGATGATCCCTTTGTTAGAAGCCTCAGCTTGACCATTAGCTTGAGCATAATATGGAGAAGAATTTAAAACTTTAATTCCCATACCTACAGCAAACTCATCAAATTCTCCTGATGTAAACATAGTGCCCTGATCGGTAGTGATAGTCTGAGGAATACCAAATCGGTAAACAATATGCTCTTTCACAAAATCAATCATATTAACCGATGTCACCTTTTTCAAAGGAATTGCCTCAACCCATTTTGTGAAATAATCGGTAGCAACCAGAATAAATTTATGTCCCTTACTCGATGGCGGATAAATCTGACCAATGAGATCAATAGCCCATCCCCGGAACGGCCACTGGTTTGATTATAGGGTTCATAGCCGATGCAGGCGCTCTTTGAATATTACCAAACTTTTGACATCCCTGACATCCTTTAAAATATTTAAAACAATCTTCAAGAATAGTCGGCCAATAGTATCCATTCCTTCTGATCATCCACTTCATCTTGAAAGCCGATTGATGCGCACCACACACTCCTTCATGAATTTCACCCATCAAAGTTTTCGATTCATCACTACCAACACATCTGAGTAAAACTCCATCTATAGTTCGATAATATAATTCATCATCGAGGAGCACATACTTGGTAGCTTGGAACCTTATACGTCTTTCAACCTTTTTATATGGATCCTTTAAATAATCGACAATCTCCTTTCTCCAGTCATCGGTATTAACTGCCGATGTTAGCACTTCCTGAATAAGTTGATACCCTGAAGCATGCTGAGCTAGTCGATTAGCTTCCTCATTATGCAATCGAGGGATATGTTCAAGACGAAAATCTCTAAATCCTTTCAACAACTGCAAACATCTTTCATAATACGAAATCAAAGCTTCACTTCGGCATTCATAAATTCCAGCCAATTGATTTATAACTAGCATAGAATCACCAAAGATTTCAACAGCATCGGCACGTATCTCCCTCATTAATTCTAACCCTTTGATCAAAGCTTGATATTCAGCCTGATTGTTTGTCGATGTAGCAACAATCGGCAATGAAAACTCATATTTCCTTCCTTGAGGTGAAATCAACACAATGCCGATACCTGCTCCTTCACCGTATGTGGAACCATCGAAGAAAAGTGTCCAAGGGGCAATCTTCAGAGAGTCCACTGTATTACAATGCTGAGTAACGAAATCAGCCATAACTTGCCCCTTAACTGCCTTGGTTGATTCGTAACGTAGTTCAAATTCTGATAATGCTAAAATCCACTTGCCGATTCTACCACTTAATATTGGCATTGACAGCATGTACTTGACTACGTCGTCTTGTCTCAGCATCCACTAACCTTCTGCTCAGATAATAAATAACATGTTCTTTCCCTTTGAATTCTTGAATAAGAGCTGAACCAATAACAGTATCATCAGCTGACAAATACAACCTGAAAGGCTTCTCGTGTTGAGGTGGAACTAGCACTGGAGGATTTGTTAAATATTTCTTAATTTCACCGAGGGCTAACTGTTGCTCAGCTCCCCATACAAATTCCTGATCAGCTTTCAATTTAAGTAATGGACTGAAAGCCTTGATCTTCCCCGACAGATTAGATATGAATCTTCTAATGAAATTAATCTTACCGATCAAAGATTGCAATTCAGTCTTATTGGCAGGAGCAACCACCTTGTTAATTGCATCAATAGACTTCCTACTGATTTCGATGCCCCGCTGATGCACCATAAAACCCAAGAATTGACCCGCCGATACGCCAAATGCACATTTATTAGGATTCATCTTCAATCCATGCTTCCTTGTACACTCCAGTATCTTTCACAGATTGGCTAGATGTTTTGTGATATCTCCAGACTTAATCACCACATCATCAATGTAGATCTCCACTAATGTGCCGATGTATTCATGAAAAATAAAGTTCATAGCTCTCTGATAAGTAGCACCGGCATTTTTCAAGCCAAACGTCATGACTATCCACTCAAACAACCCTACATGACCTGGACATCTGAAAGCAGTCCTGGGAATATCTTCTTCAGCCATGAATATTTGATTGTAGCCTGCATTACCATCCATAAAGCTGATAATCTGATGTCCGGCTGCAGCATCAATTAATAAATCAGCAATCGGCATTAGATAGCCATCCATCGGTGTGGCTTTGTTGAGATTCCTGAAATCAATACAAACACGAAGCTTTCCATTTTTCTTATAAACAGGAACCACATTAGAGATCCACTCTGCATATCGACACTGCCGAATAAACTTTGCCTCAATTAATTTAGTTATTTCGGCCTTAATATCAGGAAGTATATTAGGGTTGCATCGGCGCGCTGGCTGCTGATGTGGCCAAAATCCAGATTTGATAGGTAACTGATGTTCAACTACCGATCGGTCTAATCCAGGCATCTCAGTATAATCCCAAGCAAAACAATCTTTATACTCCTTTAACACATCAATTATTTGCTGCTTACACTTGGAATCTAACTTAGCACTAATAAAGTAGGTCTTGGCCTATCACCATTACCGATATCTACTTCTACTAAATCATCTGCCGATGTGAACCCTTGACCTAATTTTCCATCATCGGCAAACCTATCCATTAAAATTCTTCTTCAGAACCGACTGCTTGGATCGGTGGAATTTCATAATCAGCAACTCTAAGGAACTCTTTTTCCCAAACTTCTCCTGATATGCATTTAGTTCGCTCATAAGTATCTGATTCTGCCGATGCGATGATATAAGAAGAATCATCAGGGACAACCTCAATCTTATCCCCAATCCACTATACGAGGCATTGATGCATTGTAGAAGGAACACAACAATTAGCATGAATCCAATCCCTCCCTAGAAGCAGATTATATGCACCCTTGCCGTTAATAACAAAGAACGTTGTCGGTAAGGTTTTGCTGCCGATGGTCAATTCAACGCATACTGCCCCTTTAGCCGGCGACACATTGCCTTCAAAATCTTTCAGCATCATATCGGTTTTGGTCAAGTCTTGATCTCCCTTACCAAGTTTCCGATACATCACATAAGGCATAATATTAATCGCAGCCCCTCCATCAATAAGTACCTTAGACACAGGCTGCCCATCAACTCTGCCCTTCACAAACAAAGCCTTAAGATGCTGTCTCTCGTCATCGGTAGGTTTCTCAAAAACAGCCATCATTGGATCTAGTGTCAACTGAGCTACTTGATCAGAGAGAACAACTTCTTCCTCATTATCAGATAGTGCCAAAAATTCCATCGGCAACATGAATACCATATTAACATCTGCCGATGGACCCTTATTTTTGTGTTTTACCTGCCACTGCTGATGACCGGACTTCTCATTGGAGGAATTTTCCTCTTGGTATAAATCCTCCTGACACTCACGTTGCATCCTCCTTCTCTGCATTTTTGTTAGACCCTCCGGGCACCATCGAGGAAACTTGGTTTTCCAAACCGGCTGATAACAGGTCCTAGTCGATTCCACATGGCGTATATTAGGGTCCCTGTAGAATATTTCCTCATTAGGAACTCTTGCATTTGCCATTTCCTCAAGCTCCTCTTGATTCCTCGGAAAACATCCAGCGCGTTTACCAAGCCTTTCATGTACACTAAGTCTGCCCCCTAGCCGATCATGTACTGATGCTCTGCTTCTAATCGGCTCATTAATAAATAAACCCCGATTGCCAGGTTGAAATCTTCTTTCTGACCGATTGACCCCATAATAACCATTGCACTCAGGGCAATTTTCAACAGTTGGCAATTTAATACCTTCCTCCCAGCAATGGATAAAAACGGGCACCTCCAATGATCTTTATGCCGATGCCACTCTTCCCGACGTCTTTCTTCTTGCTGTTGTCGATATCGATCACTATGCTGACATCAACCCTCCTGCTGCCTTCGATGAGTAATCACAATGCTAGGTCGAGGAGGTTTTTTAGAACTACTGCTTTCTCCCAGCAACCCCTTACTTCTTGCATCATCGGTAGTTATCCGATGTTGGGGATCCACTGATGTGTTTTTCTCAGCAGCCTCGGACGTCAATACCTTGGTCTTCCCTTTGGCCTCCAACATATTTGCTAGAAAGGGGTGTTGATCAATTTTCATCGGCCTTTGGGCATTAGAAGTACCAAACTTAATTCTCCCAGATTCAATAGCCGATTGTAACTGTTGCCTGAACACCTTGCACTCATTTGTACTGTGTGAAGTTGCATTGTGCCATTTGCAGTACAAGATCTTCTTCAACTCTTCTGCCGATGGGATCACATGATTAGGTGACAGCTTAATTTGGCCCTCTTGAAGCAGAAGATCAAATATTTTGTCAGCCTTGGTGATATTAAAGGTAAACTTTTCTGGCTCTTTTTGACCAAAGGGACAAGATATCGGCTTTTTATTCTTAACCCACTCAGCTAAGCCGATAACTGGTTCTTCATCAGAATCAGAATCTCCTACTTCTTCAACAAATGATACCTTTTTACTCCAATTCTTTTTAGGTTAAAAAACCCTAGTATCTTGATCGGAGATCCTTTGCACAAGATGACTGAGGCTTTCAAATTCCTGAGAAGCATATCTGTCTTTAAGATGTGGCAACAACCCTTGGAAAGCCAGATCGGCAAGCTGCCGATCATCCAGCACCAGACTGTAGCACTTATTTTTTACATCTCGTAGTCTTTGCACAAAGCTCTCTACCAATTCATCATTGCGCTGCCTCAATTTTACTAAATCGGTAAGCTTCTTTTCATGGATTCCAGCAAAGAAATACTTATGAAATTGTTTTTCTAGATCAGCCCAGGTAATAATAGAATTTGGTGGTAATGAAATGAACCACGTAAATGCCGATCCAGATAAAGATGATGAAAATAATCGAACTCTTAATTCATCTCTGCTAGCTGCCTCTCCACATTGAATAATGAAGCGATTGACGTGTTCCATTGTTGATGTATCATCCTGCCCGGAGAATTTAGTGAAATCTGGTACCTTGTACCGATTTGGGAGAGGAATTAAATCATATGCAGGAGGATATGGAGTCCGATAAGAATAAGGATTGACCTTGGGCTTTATCCCAAACTGATCCTTCATAATTTTTGCTATCCTATCGGCCCAAAAAGCATAAGCTTTCTGCTGACGAACTGGCTGAATTTCTACAGGAGGTACCTGCTGATATCCTTCCACATATCTTTGTGGCCCACGATCTCCAGCAATCGGCATATTTGTCGTTACTTGTGGTCCATTAACCTGTTGGAAAGGATTCATCGGCTGAGCTGCCGATGCTTGATTCTGGACACCAGCTTGCATATAACCTTGTTGAATCCCTGCAATCTGTTGATTTTGCTGAACTGTATGTTGAACAGATAACTGTCCTGACCAACCATTATTAGAACCCACCGGTACAAAACTTACCGATGGCTGGTAATTTGCTGACATTGTTGGATAATTATAACCAGTTTGAGGCATAAACTGAACCCCGGTTTGACTCATAACAGGGCCTTTCTGCTGCATCAGCAGTAAGCTTGCCGATGGATTTGAACTGGGCGTTTGAACCAAAGGCATCTGGAAAGCCCCTGGAGTTGGTTGCACAGTAGTTGTTGTGGCATATTGAGGTACTTGGGCCATCGGCGAAACAGCCGATGGTATAGGAGTTTTACCTACTGCTTCAAACACTTGAGGTAATCCAGGATTGAAAGCAGATGACTCCAGAGGCATACCATATCCCCACCAATTAGTAGGAATCTGGCTATTCTGAGACACAGGGCCTGATATAGCTGATGCCGATAGATCTGTACTAAGCTGAATTCGTCCTCCTAGTAGTACCAGATTTGATCGTATCGGTGTAGATTGAATATTAGGTAAGCCTGCTGATACTGGAGAAGAAGTAACTTCTGTACCCACAACGGCCGAGGGAGCCGATGGAGTATTGACAGATGCCGGCTCTGGTTGGTGATAGGCAGGCCCAACATAATGCGGTGACGCTTGTCCTTCTTTGAGAGTTCAAACCACAGCATTATGAACAGTATTGGACAACACATTGGAATGATTAATCAAAGCATGATTTACTGCAGAATTAACCATCTCTTGAAGTTTACCAGGATTGGAGTCAAAGGTAACCTGCCGAGGCAACAGCAAATCTTGCTTCTGGATAACTTGTCCACTCTTGTTCAGGCTAAACGATTTCAGACAAAGCTGCCTGTATTCTTCTACGGCCTTTTCCATAGCCTGCCTCTGTTCTTCCTTAAGATCTTCTTCTGATACCGCGATAATGTTCCCCGCATCGATCTCGGAATTGAACATATTGATCGGATTGATTGGTCCCACCGGGCGTGCCAAAAGATATGTTGATGCAAAAGTGGATCTTCAAACACAAAGAGCTAATACCCGAATCGGTATCCAAGGCGTGCCAGTCGATTTGACCTGTTAATCGACAAGGATGAAGATACGAGCACTTTGGTCCTGACAACAGCGATACGCCCGGAAGTCACGGCCAAGAGGTACTCACGCGGAACTCGAGGATCGCCGAAGGTCGCACTGAAGCGATGCAGCTCGCCGAATCAATGAGAACTCGTAAAGAGAAAATAATGCAAATTGACGAAGTCGCCGAAAAGTAAGTAGATGCAAATAGGAGTAAAAATTGGTTTTGATATTGATTGATATATATATTTACATTGCTCCTCACTCCATATTTATACCCTGATCTAAAGAGACACAACCAAACACAACTAGGACATCAAGCCCATATCTAGGGAAACACGTGACTCTTACATGAATCATACTCTAACAAATATAGAAAAGGAAATCAACTCCTATCTATTTCCCTGTCCGCCTTAATTACGATGGAAATCTCACTGTCCTTCTTCCCATCGGCATACCCCCTGTTTCATCGGCAATAGTCTTCAAGTCTTCCCTCATCAGCATACTCCTTGTTTCATCGGCAGTAGTCCTCAAATCTCCCTTCATCGGCATACTCCCTGTTTCATCGGCAGTAATCTTCAAGCCTCCCTTCATCGGCATCACCAGCTATCGGCAACCATCATTACAAGCTGGCTTTCATCGGCTATCAAAGTATACAGTAACTTTCCCCTTGCCGATTAGTCCACTCCGAACATTTTAACACGTGCAAAAAAACGGTGTCAACAGTATCAGTACTTTGGTCACTCCAGCAGCACCGTTGTTCACCCAGCACCAAATTGAAAATAAAATACTTTAACCATGTGCAGTACAAAAAAAAATGCTACGTCTTAATTTGTACTTTCTATTTTTTTATCATACATGTAGATGCTTACGTGTATACACGTCCACTTGTTTCATATAGACATGTTATGTTATTTATATATGAGTATCTCACGAAAGACTAATATGTAAGATCTTGAAATCGATCAAGTCTCTACATACATGCACCCACACTCTACCGAATGAGTACTTTCAAAAACTTCAACCGACAGATCTTGAAATTGATAAAGTCACCATAGATGTCTCTTGTCAAATAAGACATTGCTTACCACTAAAAAAATAGATTTGTTAAATCTTAGAATTATTCAAAAAAATAACAAGCACCTGTATGAAGTCGCTAACTTAGAATCTAGGGACACAGATACCACCACAAGAAATCTAGTGAGCTGAGTTATATTCAGTTCACTCATATTCCCGCTATTCCAAATTATGAGAGGTTTTAGTTTTTCTAGATATACTGTTTTTAATATGTATCTAAAAATATTGTATATCTAAATGTTTAGAAAAAATACGTATCTAAAAAATCAAAATTAAACGTCTTGTAATTTTGGAGTGGAGGGAGCATTTTCTAACTCTGGGTGACATGAACTAACTTATTTATTACTTTCCCAAAATTTGGTACATATAGGGAGATGCGGTTCGATGGTAGAACATGAGAGGAGAATAGTAAATAAGGCCCCCTTTGGTGGAGCTATCACCGGCTCCAGTTTCTCATACGCACGCATTATTCACATAAGCTCTTTTTCTTTCTTCTCTTTCCTTAAATAGTATGTGCGTTAAAGAAGCCGGAGCCGGTGGAGCTCTACCAAAGGGGCCTGAATATATAGTCTAAAGCTGTGATGATAGCTTGATTTATGTCATGTTTATTAAGCTAGACTAGAAGATGTGAGAAGAAAAAATTCACCCACTGCAACGTACAGCTATTTGCTAGTCTTATTATATACGTAACATTTAAATCACGTGCGAACTGATGCAGAACTGTCAGGTCAAATGTACAAATCAATGAAAAACTTGTATACGGTGTGATGCTTGACTTGACGCCTTGACGGGGGTATACGTACGTGAGTGTGACTGTTCGCTCCGGTACCACACCGTCCACACGGCCTTTTGCATGTTTTGGTAACGTACATGGTTTGAAGATGGGGATTAGGAAATAAACCACGTGGTATTTAATTCCTCGATTACTTCTGTGTGCTCCTACTTGCATTTTTTATCTGTATGTAAAAGGCTGCACATTGGGGCACCTTTTTTTTTTTGGGCCTCCTATGTGGCTACCATGCATTCCTCTTTTACGTCGTTCCCAAAATAGAGCCAGTATATTGGCAACGCATCCTCGCTTATTTGAGTCGGCACTAGTATAGCTTTCTCAGTGAATGTGGTTTTACATGCCGCTTCACTTACTTTTAATGTTTATACAATAATATATGTTGCGATGTAAAATATTACTATACATATTCACCAAGGTGAGAAAGAATATTTGGCTGCTGTTGGCTTTAGAAATCCAGCTGCTTGCAATCTTCCTGTATCCTATTACAACTAGAGACTCCTTTCAAAGATTCAATGTTTATTCCCGTGAGACGCGTTAAAAAGATTGATAAATTATTTAGAAATTCTTACAAGAAAACAAAACATCAGAATGTCAATGTTGTAGACTCAATCTTAATTTGTGCCATTGCAAATAAGGTGGTGTTAGGGCTGTCCTAATATCAATTTTAGGATTACTAGTAAATATGTTCCTAAGTTGCAACCGGGTATACTTATATGGTTATATGGGTGACTTGTTTGGAGATTCATTCAACAATTGTGTCATATGTTCCAATTTAGCTTTATAATAGGGCTCCATATTGTGCGCGTGGACGGCGGGATCCAGGGACTAAAGTTTAGGAGTTGTCACATTGGATGTCACGTCGGGTGTTTAGATACTAATCATAAAACTAATTATAGAAACCGTGACTAATTCGCGAGACAAATATATTAAGCCTAATTAATCCATCATTAGCACATGTTTACTGTAGCACCATGTTATCAAATCATGGACTAATTAGGTTTAATAGATTCATCTCGCAAATTAGTCTCAATCTATACAATTAGTTTTGTAATTAGTCTATGTTTAATACTCTAAATTAGTGTCCAAACATCCGATGTGATAGGACTAAACTTAAGGAGGGGAAACCAAACCATATTGTGTGTGTGAACGTTTGATAGTTTTTTTTCTCCTATTTCTTTCTTTAATTTTAGATTAGCAAACATGCTTGTATATTGCGACAGGAGAAAAAAAACTATCAAACGTTCATGGGGATGATGACACGAATGGTACATATATTCTTATTCTTATCCTTTCTATAAAATTTAAATTCTACTCCTTTCATTCCAAATTATAAGATAATTGGTCTTTTCTAGATATATAACTTTTGCTATGCACTTAAATATACATTATGTCTAGATACATGGTAAAAACAATGTATCTAAAAAAAAGCCAAAACAGAACAGAGGTAGTATAATTTATTTATGATGACCATGACATTAATAATATAAGTCAAGGAAAACAAATAGAGGGCTATAGCGGCGCTATAGCGGGCGGAGAGACTCAATGCTAAGCTATTTATATTTGTGCCGCTATACCAACTTTAACCGCTATTGTGTGCTATAGCCCCGCTAATTGCATAGCTTGAGCGTTCAAATAGCGGCGCTATTTTAGATTTTCCAACACTAATAGATTTTGACAATTTAATTAGTTATTTCCTACTTATCATTTGCTTCTAATTTGGTATTTTGGATAATTAAACACTAGACTTTCATGAACCATGTTATAATGTCATATTGGTAATGTTACCTAGATTTGTGGAACCTTAGAAATATATTTGTGTTCATCGAATTTCATATTTGCCATGTTTTTTTCATCAATTATTGGTATTTTTCATGTTTTCTTTATAAAAACACTATCTGTCATAGCGCCACTCTAGCCTCATAGCTTTCGAAAAAAGTTGCCGCTATTTTTAATAGCCCGCTATTTAAAACTATGATATAAGTTAATGATGGAAATAATATAACAATATCTTAATAAGCTTTTCATCGAATTAAAATACAACCTTGACATATTTTTTATCACCAATTGCAAAGCACATAAATAATTAGACATAAATATATCGTAACTTTAATTTTTATATTATCCATGTGTTGCTATAGTTAAATATTGAGTTCTAGAGGCCTACAAAAATCTGTAGTTGTAATCTCTGATTAAAGTCAGCAAGGAGTAGTTGCCGACGTGCCAAGGTTTGGTCTGCCCGTTGAGTATGATAGAATATTTCTCTCAATCTTCCATATGACAGTCCTCATCTGGATTACAGAGATATATTTATTTAGACTAAATTAGATAATAGAGTGCTCAAGATTTTAGTTCATGGTTTGATTAGTTAGACCATCAACTGATCTATTTTTTTAAAAAAGAAAGTTTTGTTCTTAATCAAAACTACATCAACAACTTAGCGGTGGAACTCTTTATTTCTTAAGGAAGGATTAATGGCTATAATGATATATTTATTATTTATTTCTGACTTTTATAAAAAAAACATCAAAGCGGAGGAACAAGCAAGAAAAACCACACGCAACACTCACAGATGGGAAGAAAAAAACGGAATACCAGACCGGAAACACGCTGATGGAAAACAGAATAATAATAAAGATGTGTAGACGGGAAAGATCTAAAAAGCGGCCACGCCGTCCAGGACTCGTATTTGGTTGCACGGATTGTCCAAGATCCGTACGGTATTTTGTCAAGATTGTCCCTCTCTTCCTAACAAGATCTCCTTGCTATATCACCCAACTTTGAAAATATTTTTCTCATATCTCATTATTTTTCTGTTTCTCGTTAAAGAATATGCATCATTCGACCAAAGTACTTCAGTACTGGTAGTCTACTACCGCAACGGAGTTTTTTTTTTCCACGCGAGAGATCTCATTCCCATTATGACATAACGGAAATACAGAATTCAGAGTTTACAGACTAAGACAGAACAAAGAAGACAGTTTGCAGACCACCTTAACTACCAGAGAGGCCCAAAGCCATACCACTGCAGAGACTACTAAGTGGCAAACTAGCCAGCTAACCAGAGAAACTAAGCAACACCAGGCTTAGACAGGTTCACAGCGACAAAAGCTTAACCCAACAGTTATCAGACAACGTAGACCTCAAAAGATGAAGGACCAGCCAGAGACTAACTATAGATCCTAACTAGTTTCCAGGTTCCATCTCCTAGTTTGATCCTCCGCTTTATGATGACTCTTCATCAGAGTCTTCCACCTGACCATCTTGAAGTAATAACTTGTTCACTTGCCTCGCTGTCTGAGCTGCTAAGACCTCCTTGGCCACCTTCAACATCAAGTTGGCGCCCTCAATCAGTTGCTCACGATCCATTTCAGCATATAGCCCTGCCCAATAAATCATAAGCGCATTCGCATGACATATTATTTCAAGAGGATTTTTGATAAATTTTCCTTCAAAACATGCTTTATTCCTACACTTCCATATTGCCCAACATACAACAGCAACTCCCCAGGGGTGATATTTTTTACCAAAGGGACGCCAAGTTTCACACCAGCGCCAGCACTGTTGCAAATTTGTTGGAATATTAGATGCCCTAAAACATTTTGCAATAATCAACCAAATAACTCTCGCAACCGGACATTGGAAAAACAGATGAGAAATAGTTTCCTTACTATCACAGAAAACACAAGAAGGATCACCTTGCCACTTTCTTTTGCATAGATTGTCTTTTGTAAGAACAGCATCAAAGGACATAAGCCATAAAAAGATTTTAATTTTTGCAGGAATTTTACCTTTCCAAATCCTCTTATGATAGATACCACACTCAGTTCTAGTCAGACCATCATATACCGACTTTACTGTGAATCTGCCACTCTTCTCAAGATTCCATACAACATCATCAGGTGTGTTATTCAAATGAAAACTTGAAGCATCTTGCCATACTTTTTCCCAAATTACTCTAAGTTCCTGAAACAGCCATCTTCTGAATACAATAGGCACACCATTCGAAGCTTGAGCTACCGTAATGTTCTTATTCTCATATAAATCAAACAGAACAGGCACAATCACAGCTAAAGGTTTTCAAGGGAGAGGGGTTTCAATTAAGAATGGCGAATTGACTAGATTTTGGTTAGATCCCTAGGTGAAAATCCTTTAGCTAGATAAGGGGCGGATGTAGCCAAGTGGATCAAGGCAGTGGATTAAATGTCCTTAACTTTCAAAAGGTCATATCAAATATGGGAGTTATTCAATTTATTCCCCACCTCATGAATTGTTTTATTCAGCATATATTTGTGCTTTACAATTTGTTGCCACAAACCATCTTCATTTTCTAACTTCCACCACCACTTGCACAACAGACTAACATTCATTTTCTCCAAATCTTTGATCCCCAAACCTCCCTTCTTTTTACTTTTACAAATTATCTCCCATTTTACCAAATGGTATTTCCTCTTAGTTCCACCCCCTTGTCAAAAAAAGGTTCTCCAAATTTTATCCAATTTCTTAACAGTGGTCTTAGGAAGCAAGTAAACTAACATATGATAAATAGGAGAATTATTCAGACTTGAAGAAATTAGAGTTGTTGTACCAACAATAGATAAGGTTCGACCTTTCCATACATCAAGTCTCTTACTACTTTTCTCAATTATAGGAAGCCAATCACCCACTTTCAATTTACTTGGGCTACCGCAACGGAGTTGCTTCGCAGTTCAGACACAAGCATTTCTCTTGACAAATTCTCTATCCGACACAGGCTGTAGGTAGAGTTGTTAGGGTTTTCCTCAAGTAGGTGTTCTTTGGATGGTACTAGATCTTATTGTTTGTATGGTAAGAGTGTTTATAGTGTTCTTTCCCCTTTCTGCTGTCTTCAATGCAATTCCAGGCCGCGAAGGAAGAATACGACCCGATGATTAGCCTTTGATCTTTTATTGTTTAAAAAGATTGTTTTGTGTGAAGTTGTCCATCTTTTATATCATCTATTATTTTTCTTAACCAATATTAGATATATGGCACTATCTTGAGGGTCTTTTCTATAAAAAATCGTATTTGTATCACTACTAGAAATATCCACTTCTATGACGAAAATTTTAATGACGATTCCGAAACCATCATGGAAGATTGCTTTTTATGATGAATTTTTTTGTTTCATCATAATTCAGTAGTGATAATCCTTCAACCCTTCCTATCTATGACGAAATCAGGTATCGTCATAAAAAACGTCATAGAAGAGCACATGGTTTCGTCATAGATCACTCGCGCGACTCATCTGTGACGATCTCCTTTAATACTGTGATGAACATGGCTTCGTCATTGAACTAATTACACATCTGTGACGAACAATATTCGATCTGTAACAAACGGTGCTTCATCATAGATCTTTATATGGTACTTTCTCCATTCGACGTGTACCTGTGGGACATGCAGTTACTCATCCGTAACGCTTGTAATTCATTATAAAAGTCTTCGCTCGATCCTTTCTCCATACGACGTGTACCTATGGGACCCTTCTTCATCCGACGTGTACCTGTGGGACCTGTAGTTACTCACCCGTGATGCCTGTAATTCATCATAAAAGTCTTCACTCGGTCATTTCTCCATCCGACGTGTACCTATGGGACCCTTCAGCATCTGACCTGTGGGACTGTTCTCCATCTCCATCCGACCTGTGGGACCCGACGGCCCATCTCCATCTGACCTATGGGACTCGACGGCTTGCGTGTCACTTGACGCTTGCAGTTCATCATAAAAGTCTCCGCTCGGTCCTTCTACATTCGTACTGTGGGACCCGACAGCTTACGTGTCACGTGTACCTGTGGGACCTTTCTCCATCTCCATCTGACCTATGGGACCTGACGGTTTGCGTGTCACTTGTACCATGTGTGCTGTCGGGGTTTAATTTCTTAAAAAGGTCTGATACCTAGGAGTCTAACACGGGATCTAGACCAAGGATTGGAGCGTCTTAACCATTGCGCTTGACGCCTGGCTATGCTGACATCTCTTTAGAGTCGCTATAGTATCTGTGTGGATGCCCTATAGGTTAACCTAAATTGGATATATCCCCTACAAGTGGAAATAAATCTATGCCCGCTGGACTTGAGGCGGTGATGGCGACAGCGGGGGAGGCAGAGGCGGAGGATCCCCGGTCTGCTGTGGTGGCTCAGGCATCCTTTTGGTGGCGTGGCGGGGCTCTCCTGGTGGAGCGTGGTGGCATTGGCGTCCGCGTGATCAGGTGTGTGCCTTCTTCTACCACGGCATCCTTTTGGTAGAGGCAGCTTGTAGCCGAGCCATCTCAATTCATAGAACAAAGGTATGAGTACCTTCTTCTATGATTATAAAACTCCATTTTCTATACACAATAAAATAAAGAACACATAAAGAAAGGCTATTATGTATGAATTTTAATTGAAATCAATGCTTTTGTCACACAAAAATAGAAAATCAGACTATCCCATAGTATGATATGAACAAATATAAAGATTAGTGCTCTCGAACATTGTATGCTTTGTTCTAATGCTAGTTTTGCCATTGTCCACCCAATGTTCAAAACTCTAATGGATTTTGCATACTTTTGCTACAACAAATGGACAGATCTTGGATTCCTAATGGGAGACCATTCTCATCGATGTTCATCGCAGGAGTTGAAGAGTTCATAGATATGGTTAAACAAAAATACCCGGAGCAAAATATCCCTTGCCTATGTACACATTGTCTTACTAGGTGGTTAAAACTTAGCAGGAGGTGAAGGATGACTTACTTATACACAGAATGTCACCCACATACACCACATGGATTCATCATATGGAAGAGGGAGGAGGTACTGACATTATAGAGCCATCAGATGCGCATGGATCTCATCATGATGATTGAATTGCGGAGGAGGAGGAGGACCACGATGATAACATATTACCAGATTTTGATGATTTAGTTCAAAACTTGTTGACATCTGAAGAGCAGGCTAGAAGAGTCCCAAAGTTTGAAAGAGTGTTGGATGAGTTGAAGCAATCAATTTCTTTTGGATCTACCTTCTCAAGATTCTCTTTCCTTGTCAGGTTGTTCTATATCAAGTCCCACTATCGAGTTAGCAATAGCTATTTTGATGCACTATTGGCATTGCTGCCAGATGCATTTCCTAGTAGCAACATACCAAAATCATGTGAGGAGGCACGCAAATATATTCAAGAATTGGGATAAGGTTATGAAAGTATCCATGTGTGCAAGAACAACTGTGTGTTGTTTTGGGGGTGATCATGAGGAATTGTAAGCGTGCCCAAAATGCAAAGAGTCTAGATGGAAGGATACAGATGGTAGTAGGCAGGTTCCCCATAAGGTTTTGAGGCATTTTCCTCTAATACCGAGGTTACAGAGGATCTTTGCTGCTCGAGGAACAAAAGCGGACGCCGAATTGCATGAGACTAAGCAAGAGAAGAATACCGATGAAATGAGCCATCCAGTAGACAGGGAGGCATGGTAGGACTTTGATAGAAAGCATCCAACTTTTGTAGATGATCCAAGCAACTTGAGGCTTGCTATCGCCATAGATGGTTTCAATCCATTTGGCAACTTTAGCTTGACATATAGTATGTGGCCTATTCTTGTAATGCCTCTGAACCTACCACCATGGGAATGTGTGAACCCATCGAATTGCTTTATGTCTCTACTGATCCTGGGCCCAACCTCTCTAGGAAAGGATTTTATGTATTCTTGGAGCCTCTTATAGAAGAACTAAAAGAACTATAGAAGGGTGTCGACACTTTTCATGTACTACATCGTGATAATAAGAAAGGCTTCACTCTACGCGCTGTCATGCTTTGGTGCATACATGATTTTCTAGCATTGAGCACCTTGTCAGGCTAAACTACAAAAGGTTATTATGCATGTACTTATTGCAACAAAAATCCATTGTCATGGAGCCTAAGAAAGAAGCTAGGCTACCTTGAACACCATTGTTACCTTCCTAGGGATCACCCTTGGAGGAAGAGATTGGATTTTGATGGAGAAACTGAGGACCGAGATGTGCCAAAAAAGTTCACCTTATAGAAGGTCCTTGAGGAACTCAAGATGGTGAAAGATGTTTGCCTAGGTAAGCACGGTGGAAAAAGGAAACAAAAGGGAGAAGAGCCAGTGATTTATAATTGAAAATCTGCTTGGTGGGGGCTGCCATATTGGATGGACCTATTACTGCCACACAATCTTGATGTCATGCACATTGAGAAGAACATATGTGAAAATATTCTTTGGATATTGCTAAAAGTGGAGGGTAAGACAAAGGACACAATGAACGCTAGGCTAGATTTGCATGATATGAACATAAGGCCTCAATATCATGGCATGCAACAAGGCACCTCGCTTAAATTTCTAGGAAGCTCACTATGTCATGACGGAAAAACACAGAGCAGAATTTTGCAAGTTCCTTAAAGGTGTCAAGTTTTTGGATGGTTATGCAGCCAACCTAGCAAAATCCATAAGTCCAGATGGAACCAAGGTAGTTGGCAAGCTAAAACGCGTACTTGCCATGTCCTTCTCCAGAGGATCATACCTATAGGCTTAAAAGGTTTTGTTCCCAAAGATGTATATGAAGCTAGTTTAGAACTTGGGAACTTCTTCAGGCAACTGTGGCAGTAGAACTCTGAGGAAAGAAGTCAGGAAAAGCTAAAACAAGACATCCCACTCATCTTATGCAAGCTTGAGAAGATTTTTTCACCGGCCTTTTTTCGATGTTATGGTGCACTTGGCTGTCCATCTACCTAACAAGGCACTTCTTAGAGGGCCCATATAGTACGGATGGATGTACCTAATAGAATGACAACTGGGTACGTTGAAGAATTTATTAAGGAATAGGGCCAACCCAGAAGGATCAATTGCGGAGTCTTACTTAGAAAGTGAGACATTGGCATTTTGGGAGAGGTTCATGAATGATGTTAAAACAAGATATAACCGGGGCGACAATATGTCATGTGATGGGCCAGCACCTGGTGAGACCTCTATTTTCATGCATGGTGTCAAGCCCATTGTCCAGCTTAGGGTAAAGGACATCAAGGATAAAGCTAAAATCAATAAGCTAGCTTGGTATGTGCTTAAAACTATGACGAGGTTGGACCATATGTGCAGTAAGTATAATTTTTATATGCTGATTTGCTATTTCCTATATTATGTACAAATGTTACCAATAATAATGCTTATATGTGCTACAGAATATACAGACAAATTTTAGAGGAACAAGGGGCAAGTGATGATGTACATGATTAGCATATTTTAGTTCAGTTAGGCCGATCATTAGCAGAATTATACGACAACTTAGTGGTGACGGTGGTTTCATGTTTGTGAGCAGATCAAGAAGCTACGTAGAGAGAAACCAATAGAGGTTAGTGAAGGTTTATATGCACTGTCATGTGGTCCTGACACCTGAGTCTAGGTCTATGCAGCTTGTAGTATTAATGGAGTTAGGTATAGCACTGTTGACCATGAGAAATCCCTGCATACATAGAACAGGGATGTCATGACCACCGCCACACATGATGGCCAATCAGTGGAATTTTATGGTGTCCTTAGAGAAGTTATTCAATTGATGTATAACTCCAACGTACAAAGCCATAGGACCGTGGTTCTTCTACGCTGTGACTGGGACAATCTAGATGGCACTATGAAGTCTGTAGGCATTGACGATGATGGACATTTCAGATCCATCAACATAAAATCATTCTGGTATAAGGATGACCCTTCATTCTCATGACACAGGCAAGGAAGATTTTTTATCAATGGGACACCTCCTTAGGCAAAGATTAGCGGGTCATGTAGAAGTTCTAACATAGGGATATGTATGACATGACTGAAATAGAGCCTATAGTGCACCAAGTGATCACTGTTCTGACACAAGCATGAAATCCTACTAGGTGATGGTGATCAGGTTATGCACGAAGCTAGTCATGATGGAGAAGGCACTGTCATTGAAGCGAATTTAGAAGACCTTCTAGAGATAAGAGGGAAGCAGTTGACATATCTTGAAGGTAGCGAGGATGAATATGATACTGGAAACCAGTATTGGCAGTGACGATAGTTACTGTGGTGGTAGAGATCACATGTTTGGAGGTAACGATGACTTGTAGGAGATTTCATGTATAATCTTTGGGAAAACATGTATTCTAAAGCTCCACTTTTGCTTTGGATTTTTGGCTTTGTATTCTGAACACATGTTCGGTATGCTTAGTTGTTATAACCTTGTGCTTCAGCGGACACATAGGCTTTGTCTACCCCGTGGGTCAGTACTGCACTATGCAGACTATCTGTTGTGTACATGACTATTCCATTCAACTTCAACTAGGTACTTGTTATAGGTTTCATATACACTGCATAAGCCATTGACACAAAGCATTCCTTTCACACAGCATGCTTTCAACCACTGACAGTGAGATCATTAATCAGTTCTACCAGCATGACAAGTACGTATACTGATACGTGTAGGGTTTACCAAACTGAGGCAACAAACCAACCTTGTGCAGTTGCCAATAGTGGAATTGAAGCAGGAGGAAAGCCTCTGTAGTTATTTCACTCCAAAAATGTAGACACAATAGGCGAGGGGTAGACTAAAGGGTGAAGAGGAGTTGCTTTCATAAGCAATTTCTCTAAGTTGGTTTTGTAGAGGCATGCAAGCAGCTAGCTAGAGATGGCTACACTTTTTATTATCCGACGAGAGATGAAATGGACAACGGTGAACTTTCTGGCCTATGTAGTAAAAAATGCAATAGTTATGCCTCCTTTGTTGTGTAGTAGATCAAGGTGACACTTGTTCAGATGAACTCCTCGCAGCATGGTTCTTGCAAATTCAACAAATTTTATCGAAGACATGAGTTGGGTTCACCATAGATCAAAGCCACTCAAGACTACTGCCACTACTGATATGTTTTTTTGTTCACTAAACTAGGCACAAAGGTATCCTTGCACGGTTGGCAAGAGTGAGAAGTGTCTAGCTCATACCATCAAGTGCACATGAAGATAGTGGTAAACATTACTTTGTGAACCAAAATGTTTGCACAAATGCGTAGTGCCTCGAGTGCCATCACACTACCTAGAATCACAATTGTATTACATCAGAGAAGGCATGTGTGACCGGAGATGTAGGAGTAATGGTGTACCCAACCGATGAGATGGCATGATGATACCAAATATATGGTCATTGGACTTTCTGTCTAAGCGAGACTTGTTCAGATAAACTCCTCATGACATGGTTGTTGCAAGTTCAACAAATTTTATTAGATACATGCAAACAAGATGAGTTGGGTTCACCCTAGATACGTGCGTAGTAGAATTTCAACACCTATGGCTACTCTATTCTGCATTTAGGCCAGGCTCGCTCTCAAAGAAACCTTACGCGGTTGCCGAGAGCGAAGTGATGAGTTGGGTTCAACACAGGTCAAAGCCACTCATGACTACTACTACCACTACTGATACGTGTTTGGTTCACCAAACCAAGGCACAAAGCAACCCTTGCATAGTTGGATTGAGATATGTCCAGCCTGTTTAGGTTTACAATGCTCAGACCATCATGTGTGCACAAAGATAATGGTAAATGATACTTTGTGAACCAAATATTTGCATAAATGCGCACATTGCATGCATAATGAGAGGATATCAGTGCTACTAGATAGAAAGATAACGGCAAACCAGACTTCATATATATGTGGATTATAGCAACGATACGAGTTCAGCCTACATAACCATGCCTTCATCTGCCATAATTAGAGGAGAACAGTGCCATCCCACTACTCAAAGTCATCCAACTACTACCATCCGTAACGCTTGTAATTCATTATAAAAGTCTTCGCTCGATCCTTTCTCCATACGACGTGTACCTATGGGACCCTTCTTCATCCGACGTGTACCTGTGGGACCTGTAGTTACTCACCCGTGATGCCTGTAATTCATCATAAAAGTCTTCACTCGGTCATTTCTCCATCCGACGTGTACCTATGGGACCCTTCAGCATCTGACCTGTGGGACTGTTCTCCATCTCCATCCGACCTGTGGGACCCGACGGCCCATCTCCATCTGACCTATGGGACTCGACGGCTTGCGTGTCACTTGACGCTTGCAGTTCATCATAAAAGTCTCCGCTCGGTCCTTCTACATTCGTACTGTGGGACCCGACAGCTTACGTGTCACGTGTACCTGTGGGACCTTTCTCCATCTCCATCTGACCTATGGGACCTGACGGTTTGCGTGTCACTTGTACCATGTGTGCTGTCGGGGTTTAATTTCTTAAAAAGGTCTGATACCTAGGAGTCTAACACGGGATCTAGACCAAGGATTGGAGCGTCTTAACCATTGCGCTTGACGCCTGGCTATGCTGACATCTCTTTAGAGTCGCTATAGTATCTGTGTGGATGCCCTATAGGTTAACCTAAATTGGATATATCCCCTACAAGTGGAAATAAATCTATGCCCGCTGGACTTGAGGCGGTGATGGCGACAGCGGGGGAGGCAGAGGCGGAGGATCCCCGGTCTGCTGTGGTGGCTCAGGCATCCTTTTGGTGGCGTGGCGGGGCTCTCCTGGTGGAGCGTGGTGGCATTGGCGTCCGCGTGATCAGGTGTGTGCCTTCTTCTACCACGGCATCCTTTTGGTAGAGGCAGCTTGTAGCCGAGCCATCTCAATTCATAGAACAAAGGTATGAGTACCTTCTTCTATGATTATAAAACTCCATTTTCTATACACAATAAAATAAAGAACACATAAAGAAAGGCTATTATGTATGAATTTTAATTGAAATCAATGCTTTTGTCACACAAAAATAGAAAATCAGACTATCCCATAGTATGATATGAACAAATATAAAGATTAGTGCTCTCGAACATTGTATGCTTTGTTCTAATGCTAGTTTTGCCATTGTCCACCCAATGTTCAAAACTCTAATGGATTTTGCATACTTTTGCTACAACAAATGGACTAGATCTTGGATTCCTAATGGGAGACCATTCTCATCGATGTTCATCGCAGGAGTTGAAGAGTTCATAGATATGGTTAAACAAAAATACCCGGAGCAAAATATCCCTTGCCTATGTACACATTGTCTTACTAGGTGGTTAAAACTTAGCAGGAGGTGAAGGATGACTTACTTATACACAGAATGTCACCCACATACACCACATGGATTCATCATATGGAAGAGGGAGGAGGTACTGACATTATAGAGCCATCAGATGCGCATGGATCTCATCATGATGATTGAATTGCGGAGGAGGAGGAGGACCACGATGATAACATATTACCAGATTTTGATGATTTAGTTCAAAACTTGTTGACATCTGAAGAGCAGGCTAGAAGAGTCCCAAAGTTTGAAAGAGTGTTGGATGAGTTGAAGCAATCAATTTCTTTTGGATCTACCTTCTCAAGATTCTCTTTCCTTGTCAGGTTGTTCTATATCAAGTCCCACTATCGAGTTAGCAATAGCTATTTTGATGCACTATTGGCATTGCTGCCTAGATGCATTTCCTAGTAGCAACATACCAAAATCATGTGAGGAGGCACGCAAATATATTCAAGAATTGGGATAAGGTTATGAAAGTATCCATGTGTGCAAGAACAACTGTGTGTTGTTTTGGGGGTGATCATGAGGAATTGTAAGCGTGCCCAAAATGCAAAGAGTCTAGATGGAAGGATACAGATGGTAGTAGGCAGGGTTCCCCATAAGGTTTTGAGGCATTTTCCTCTAATACCGAGGTTATAGAGGATCTTTGCTGCTCGAGGAACAACAGCGGACGCCGAATTGCATGAGACTAAGCAAGAGAAGAATACCGATGAAATGAGCCATCCAGTAGACAGGGGAGGCATGGTAGGACTTTGATAGAAAGCATCCAACTTTTGTAGATGATCCAAGCAACTTGAGGCTTGCTATCGCCATAGATGGTTTCAATCCATTTGGCAACTTTAGCTTGACATATAGTATGTGGCCTATTCTTGTAATGCCTCTGAACCTACCACCATGGGAATGTGTGAACCCATCGAATTGCTTTATGTCTCTACTGATCCTGGGCCCAACCTCTCTAGGAAAGGATTTTATGTATTCTTGGAGCCTCTTATAGAAGAACTAAAAGAACTATAGAAGGGTGTCGACACTTTTCATGTACTACATCGTGATAATAAGAAAGGCTTCACTCTACGCGCTGTCATGCTTTGGTGCATACATGATTTTCTAGCATTGAGCACCTTGTCAGGCTAAACTACAAAAGGTTATTATGCATGTACTTATTGCAACAAAAATCCATTGTCATGGAGCCTAAGAAAGAAGCTAGGCTACCTTGAACACCATTCGTTACCTTCCTAGGGATCACCCTTGGAGGAAGAGATTGGATTTTGATGGAGAAACTGAGGACCGAGATGTGCCAAAAAAGTTCACCTTATAGAAGGTCCTTGAGGAACTCAAGATGGTGAAAGATGTTTGCCTAGGTAAGCACGGTGGAAAAAGGAAACAAAAGGGAGAAGAGCCAGTGATTTATAATTGAAAATCTGCTTGGTGGGGGCTGCCATATTGGATGGACCTATTGCTGCCACATAATCTTGATGTCATGCACATTGAGAAGAACATATGTGAAAATATTCTTTGGATATTGCTAAAAGTGGAGGGTAAGACAAAGGACACAATGAACGCTAGGCTAGATTTGCATGATATGAACATAAGGCCTCAATATCATGGCATGCAACAAGGCACCTCACTTAAATTTCTAGAAGCTCACTATGTCATGACGGAAAAACACAGAGCAGAATTTTGCAAGTTCCTTAAAGGTGTCAAGTTTTTGGATGGTTATGCAGCCAACCTAGCAAAATCCATAAGTCCAGATGGAACCAAGGTAGTTGGCAAGCTGAAAACGCATACTTGCCATGTCCTTCTCCAGAGGATCATACCTATAGGCTTAAAAGGTTTTGTTCCCAAAGATGTATACGAAGCTGTTCAGAATTTGGGAACTTCTTCAGGCAACTGTGCAGTAGAACCCTGAGGAAAGAAGTCAGGAAAAGTTGAAACAAGACATCCCACTCATCTTATGCAAGCTTGAGAAGATTTTTTCACCGGCCTTTTTCGATGTTATGGTGCACTTGGCTGTCCATCTACCTGAACAAGGCACTTCTTAGAGGGCCCATATAGTACGGATGGATGTACCTAATAGAATGACAACTGGGTACGTTGAAGAATTTATTAAGGAATAGGGCCAACCTAGAAGGATCAATTGTGGAGTCTTACTTAGCAAAGTGAGACGTTGGCATTTTGGGAGAGGTTCATGAATGATGTTAAAACAAGATATAACCGGGGCGACAATATATCATGTGATGGGCCAGCACCTGGTGAGACCTCTATTTTCATGCATGGTGTCAAGCCCATTGTCCTAGCTTAGGGTAAAGGACATCAAGGATAAAGCTAAAATCAATAAGCTAGCTTGGTATGTGCTTAATAACTATGACGAAGGTTGGACCATATGTGCAGTAAGTATAATTTTTATATGCTGATTTGCTATTTCCTATATTATGTATGAAATGTTACCAATAATAATGCTTATATGTGCTACAGAATATACAGACAAATTTTAGAGGAACAAGGGGCAAGTGATGATGTACAGTGATTAGCATATTTTAGTTCAGTTAGGCCGATCATTAGCAGAATTATACGACAACTTAGTGGTGACGGTGGTTTCATGTTTGTGAGCAGATCGAGAAGCTACGTAGAGAGAAACCAATAGAGGTTAGTGAAGGTTTGTATGCACTGTCATGTGGTCCTGACACCTGAGTCTAGGTCTATGTAGCTTGCTAGTATTAATGGAGTTAGGTATAGCACTGTTGACCATGAGAAATCCCTACATACATAGAACAGGGATGTCATGACCATCCGCCACACATGAATGGCCAATCAGTGGAATTTTATGGTGTCCTTAGAGAAGTTATTCAATTGATGTATAACTCCAACGTACAAAGCCATAGGACCGTGGTTCTTCTACGCTGTGACTGGGACAATCTAGATGGCACTATGAAGTCTGTAGGCATTGACGATGATGGACATTTCAGATCCATCAACATAAAATCATTCTGGTATAAGGATGACCCTTTCATTCTCATGACACAGGCAAGGAAGATTTTTTATCTAATGGGACACCTCCTTAGGCAAAGATTAGCGGGTCATGTAGAAGTTCTAACATAGGGATATGTATGACATGACTGAAATAGAGCCTATAGTGCACCAAGATGATCACTGTTCTGACAACAAGCATGAAATCCTACTAGGTGATGGTGATCAGGTTATGCACGAAGCTAGTCATGATGGAGAAGGCACTGTCATTGAAGCGAATTTAGAAGACCTTCTAAGAGATAAGAGGGAAGCAGTTGACATACTTGAAGGTAGCGAGGATGAATATGATACTGGAAACCAGTATTGCAGTGACGATAGTTACTGTGGTGGTAGAGATCACATGTCTGGAGGTAACGATGACTTGTAGGAGATTTCATGTATAATCTTTGGGAAAACATGTATTCTAAAGCTCCACTTTGCTTTGGATTTTTGGCTTTGTATTCTGAACATGTTCGGTATGCTTAGTTGTTATAAACTTGTGCTTCAGCGGACACATAGGCTTTGTCTACCGGGGTCAGTACTGCACTATGCAGACTGTCTGTTGTGTACATGACTATTCCATTCAACTGCAACTAGTACTTGTTATAGGTTCATATACACTGCATAAGCCATTGACACAAAGCATTCCTTTCACACAGCATGCTTCAACCACTACAGTGAGATCATTAATCAGTTCTACCAGCATGCCAAGTACGTATACTGATACGTGTATGGTTTACCAAACTGAGGCACAAACCAAACCTTGTGCAGTTGCCAATAGTGAATTGAATGCAGGAGGAAAGCCTCTGTAGTTATTTCACTCCAAAAATGTAGACACAATAGGCGAGGGGTAGACTAAAGGGTGAAGAGGAGTTGCTTTCATAAGCAATTTCTCTAAGTTGGTTTTGTAGAGGCATGCAAGCAGCTAGCTAGAGATGGCTACACTTTTTATTATCCGACGAGAGATGAAATGGACAACGGTGAACTTTCTGGCCTATGTAGTAAAAAATGCAATAGTTATGCCTCCTTTGTTGTGTAGTAGATCAAGGTGACACTTGTTCAGATGAACTCCTCGCAGCATGGTTCTTGCAAATTCAACAAATTTTATCGAAGACATGAGTTGGGTTCACCATAGATCAAAGCCACTCAATGACTACTGCCACTACTGATATGTTTTTTGTTCACTAAACTAGGCACAAAGGTATCCTTGCACGGTTGGCAAGAGTGAGAAGTGTCTAGCTCATACCATCAAGTGCACATGAAGATAGTGGTAAACATTACTTTGTGAACCAAAATGTTTGCACAAATGCGTAGTGCCTCGAGTGCCATCACACTACCTCAAGAATCACAATTGTATTACATCAGAGAAGGCATGTGTGACCGGAGATGTAGGAGTAATGGTGTACCCAACCGATGAGATGGCATGATGATACCAAATATATGGTCATTGGACTTTCTGTCTAAGCGAGACTTGTTCAGATAAACTCCTCATGACATGGTTGTTGCAAGTTCAACAAATTTTATTAGATACATGCAAACAAGATGAGTTGGGTTCACCCTAGATACGTGCGTAGTAGAATTTCAACACCTATGGCTACTCTATTCTGCATTTAGGCCAGGCTCGCTCCTCTCAAAGAAACCTTACGCGGTTGCCGAGAGCGAAGTGATGAGTTGGGTTCAACACAGGTCAAAGCCACTCATGACTACTACTACCACTACTGATACGTGTTTGGTTCACCAAACCAAGGCACAAAGCAACCCTTGCATAGTTGGATTGAGATATGTCCAGCCTGTTTAGGTTTACAATGCTCAGACCATCATGTGTGCACAAAGATAATGGTAAATGATACTTTGTGAACCAAATATTTGCATAAATGCGCACATTGCATGCATAATGAGAGGATATCAGTGCTACTAGATAGAAAGATAACGGCAAACCAGACTTCATATATATGTGGATTATAGCAACGATACGAGTTCAGCCTACATAACCATGCCTTCATCTGCCATAATAATTAGAGGAGAACAGTGCCATCCCACTACTCAAAGTCATCCAACTACTACCCAGACATACTATTTCTAACTATAGATGATTAACATGACTTCATACTAATTCTAACTACACCTGGCAGCAAACTAGTCCTAACTACATATGTTAACATGACTTGATACTACAAATGAGGAGTGTCATCCCACACCTCTACGCAAGTCATGCAACAAGGGCACCAACAGGTGCGAACAAAATCCAATGCTTGCAAGGTAAACCAGCCTTTGTTGAAGCCAGCAAACCTCTCCACCATGGTGAACCAGCATGGCCGGACGATCCCTTTAGGCCATCTAGCTCTAGTTCCTTGTTAGGGTGTGATGGCAGGGCAACATTCTTGTTGTTGGTGTAGGTGCCATCTAGGGGGCGTGTGCCTTGCTAGCACATGCGCCTTGGCGTCGATCTCGATCTAACCACGAGGCTTACAGGTTGGGGCAGATGGGGCACACCAGGCCACCATACGGGCTAACACGCAAGAATAGATTTAGGCCTAGGAGAATAGGCGTTGCATAGCCGTGCAGACTGATCATCCTCTGAGTTTGTCGTGACATAGCTCAAAGAATCGTTGGACTCAAACTCAACCTTGGCCTGAGGTGTCAGCCACAACCTTGGCCTCGACCAAGATGTTGGCCTCATTATCAGCCTCGGTGGATGGCAAGGGGGACCGCAACGGTGCAGGTGACCCACCCACACGAGGGAGCGGATCTGGTGATGGTGAGCGGACCCAGGTGACGGCTGAGTGGGACCGCACTAGGGGCCAGTGGTGGTGAGCGAACTAGCAGTGTCTGGTGGCGTTAGAGTCATCATCGAGGGCAATGGGGAAAGCAGCAGCCAAGGAGATACCATGAGTCTTGGCGATGGAAACACCGATCTACGAGGACTGGACATTGTCGCCGCCTCCACCGACACCAACATGGGGTGTGCCATCAGCCCTGCCTTCACCGAACCACTAGAGGAAGTGGGGACTGTAGCCAGGGCCACTGATGGCCTTCATGGCAACCGATGGGTTGGCGAAGGTGGGTAGTGAGGAGAGGGCTTTTGCACAATGCAAGGTGGAATGGTAAACAATATGAATTGGGGCGAGGCCAGGCTTTATGGATACATAGGGACGCTATGGCTTCTAAGGCAAGATTCTCCGTAAAGATTTATTTATACATAGGGACGCTAAGGCTTCTAAGGCAAGATACTCCATGAAGATTTATCTTTCCTGAAGGTGTGTGCCATCACACTCCCTCAGGAATTGCAACCGTATTACACCAGTGGTTGCAAAAATAGAGCATGTCTCCTCCATTTATGCTGATGAGACAGTGTGAGTCTTGGCACGACAACATCAATTGTGTGGCCGATGGAATTTCTGGCGTGTGTAGTAAAATTTCATAGTTTGTGATCGACTACACCCACTCATCATTTTGATCCAATATTATTATTACTAGTAGTAGAGGCATGGTCATGTGATCGTGTTCTACTTGGCTTTTAATTTAATAATTCCTAAAAGAATGTAACGTTTTTCAGAATCTATGACATGTGGTTGGGAGTACATTTGCATAAATGTGTACAACACGTATACTATCCGACAGCGTTCAAATATAAGGCGGCGGGACTTTCTTGCATGTGCAGTAGAATTCTCAACACCTATGGCTCATCTGTTCTACATTAGACCAGGCTTGCTCCTCTCAAAGAAACATTGCATGATTGCCGAGAGTGAAGTGAATGCAGGATGAAAGCTAGACAGGAATGAAAATTTAAGAGATTTTGACCACCATGACATGGTTGAGACTTGAAAGCCTGGTGCGGTTGTGATTGGTCTTTTCACTCCTATCCAAGTAGTCACAATAGTCGAGGGGCAGACAAAAGAGTGAAGAGGAGGTGCTTTCATAAGCAATTTCACTTGGTTGGTTTTGAAGAGACATGTAGTGGCTAGCTAGAGATGGGTACACTTACTATCCGATGAAAGATCCAATAGACACCGGGGGACTTTCTGGCGTGTGCAGTAAAAATGCAACATCTATGCCTCCTCTGTTGTGCATTAGATCGAGCCGAGACTTGTTTAGATGAACTCCTCGCTACATGGCTGTTACAAGTTCAACAATTTTTATCAGACACATGCAAATAAGACGAGTTGGGTTCATGACGAATCAAAGCTACTCATTTTGAGCATGATTAGAGCGACTCATGACTACTACCACTACTGATACGTGTTTGGTTTACCAAACCAAGGCACAAAGCAACCATTACGCGGTTGCCAAGTGTGAGATGTGTCTGTCCTAGTTAGATTTACAATGCTCGAACTATCATGTGCAATGAGATAATGGTAAATGTTCCTTTGTGAATGAAAATGTTTGCATAAATGCGTATGTCACACCCGATTTTAAGGATAAAATGGGATGCATAATCTTATGTGTGCCCAGAGATCAGTCACACACATAAGTTGACAAATTATAAATAGTATCATCACATGTGTTTATTACATCATGAATAATAAGATAGTCTTCACACAAATGTAGCGGAAGAATAAAGGAAAACCTCTCGTGGAAGCTTGATATCATAGGGATGTCAACTGGTTGACCACAAGTCTAGTAATCCTCAGGAAAGATGTCATTACCATAGACATCTGTTACCCATCCAGGATTTTTATCCAAATAATGAAAATAAACAAGCATAAGTATGTGTCGTACTCAACAAGTGTAACATGGGGTTCATGAGACTCAAAAGGCTTGACATAGGTTTAATAGCATTCAGCTTTTAATTGTCACAATTTTAGCATAAGAGTAGCAACAAGTTGTTTTAATCCCATAATAAACACATGATCAATATAAACATGAATAATGAATAGCATAAATGGATAATTTTTAGTGATCGTCTATTCCATAAGGGCTCCAAGGCCGCTTGTGACTATGAATACGGTTGATATACCAGTTTTACAATTTGCAGAGGTTGTACACATTCACTGTGAGTCATGATACCCATATGCCCAGGTTAATTACTCCTAAAACACTTCCAAGGTGAGTAGGCAGGGTTCACTATGAAGCCTTTCAAAGGTTCGTCTAACAAGTTAGGGCCATTAGATTCACTTGGCAAATAGATATAGGAACCTTCATGTCGAATGGCACAATTCCATCACGGCTATACACATAAGAGTAGAGGCTGTCCTATACCAGATTCGGCAAGCCATTCTTATGCCAATAAAGGTAACCTCTAACAAACTAGAAAATGTCCTCATACTGAGCTAAAGCCAGAGCTATGTAGCCCTCAAAGCTGTACTATAAGTCCCGAATGATCACTTCCAGATAAGTCCTTAGGAAGAGGAAATCTGAAGCATTTAGAAAGTAGCTAAACACTCCAGCCCCCTATTTCCAAGTTGCTAAAAAGTCATGGTTTAATGTTTATTGCATATACCATTAGTCAAGTTACAAGATCAAAGTTTTATTGAGTACTAGCAAAGCTACCCAATGCATATCCCATAGAAGACAAGGTATAAGTACAATTCTAGGGAATCCCTATCAAGGTGACACATGCAACATGAATTAAATGAATTAAAGTTGATAGGAAACAAGGATAATCCCATGCTATACTTGCCTTGAACAAAATGCTCATGCTGATATAGCTCATCAAAGTAGTACTCTTGATCACCCACGAATTTCTCACCGTCTATACTCGATAATCACAACAACATACAACCATCCATAAGCAATCATGCATAGCAAACAAAAGCTATAGATTAGAACTATACACCAACAGCATAAAATATAGATGAAAACTTTGTAAAATGATTCTACGTCTTGCTACGAACACACAGATGTGAAGATCACAAAAATCGGGGCTAAAACGAAGAAGTTATGAATTAAATAAGATTTCCTTTAATAAAATAATAGATTAAATCTAACCTTGAACTTTAAAAGTTGAAAACATACTTAACATTAGTATGAACATGTAGATCACGCAATTATGAATCTAACGCAACTTGAACAGATCAAATCGGAGTTAAAACGAAGATTTTATGGCTAAAACAAGATTTGTGGCAAAACTGTAAATAGATGGAACTTGATTTTAGAATTTAAATTAATAAAATCAGGATTTTAAACCGAAACAAGGATTGCGGGCATGAAAATGAAGAAATACATGGGTTCTTTTAAAAGTTTGCCAACCGAAGAGGTATCTTTGAATCTGGGCCGTCAGATCTTAAACGGATGGTGGAGATTAGATCAGGAGGGGAAAAGAAACTGCCGGCGAGGTCGGCGGTGAGCCCTGACCGTGGCGCCTTGGCCAGAGATGGGCGACTGCTCATGGAATATGGTCTATGGACCATGAAATAGCAAACCAAGGCACTAGGACAAAGAGGAGATCAAGGCAAACTCGGCTAGGTAACTTACCAAGGCACGGAGCGGATGGAAGCAGTGCACGGCTTCAACGGATTGAGCTCGGTGGCGGCGGCTAGGGCTAGCGTGGCTTGGCATCTCGACGAGGTAGCTTCGAAGCTTGGGATGGGGAGGCATGGTCATGGGCACTTGGTATTTATGGCCAGGAGCAGTTTGGGGGCGCAAGGCAAGGACGAGGCATGGCAGCCACGGACTTCCGGTGGTAGCAGAGCAGTGTCCGTGCCAGACACAAGCTGAAAGAAGGAGACGACATGGCTGATAGGTGGGACCGGCTCGTCAGCGAGACACGGTAGGAGAGAGGAGAGCATGGCAACGCTGCTGGGCTGGCCTGCTGGGCTGCCATGGAGAAAGAGAGTAGGCCGCATGGGGAAAGTAGGTCACACAGGAAACGAGGCCGAGCTAGGCTGTTCGGGATGAAAGCAGAGAAAGGGGGAAGAAAAATAATAAAACTCCTTTTCCATTTTCTTACACCTCATTTCAAATCCAATTCAAACTCAAATTCAATTCTTTTGCAAATTTTGATCAAACCCAAGCATCACAAAATAAATATGCAACAGCATGTGATGAGGACATCACTCCTTCAGATGTACCCGCTGATCCTCCAACCGTCATGCAAGGTCCAATGACCCTGGGCTCGAATGCGTCAACTCAATTTAGAGGTGAGCTCGTTCTTAAGCGATCCTTTTTATACTTTTGAGAATAGACTACTACCTAATGATGTTATCTTGCTTAGGAACATTGGAGAGGGTTATGAAGGACTTAGAGGACGTGGTGGAGGCAAAGATGGCCAGCAAGGACGTCCAACAGGAACCGGAGGCCCGGTCCAACATGATTTTGAGTCTGCCTCAGCCTCCAGGACCAGTCTACCTTAAACTGGTCACCTAGGACGCATCTAGACTCTGTTTTTGATGATCCACATATGGATGGAAAGCTAATTTGATAAGGAAGCCAATCCAAGTGGTTTCACGTCAAAATCTATTCAAAATCAACAGGAATCATGGTCACAAGTTAGCATCTAGAATCTGCCAGGGTGCTGCGACACCGTCTTTTGGTCCGTTGGACCATGTATCATGTTTCGGCCCATTAGGGGTGCATCCAGGGGTCTTGCATGACCCTATAGTCTTCATAAACAGCCGCCGCCCCTCTATTAGGGTTTGGGTTTTGTTTAGATTAATCTATTAAGAACAGTTTTGCCGTTCATCGGTTTGTGAGACCCCAACTTCGTGAGATTAATCAATGATTTGCAATTTGGTTGCTTTCTTTCTTGTTTTTGCTTGTGTTCTTCATTGTGCAGGCAGGGATTAGCCTTCTTGGCGAGGTCAACTAGATCCGTGTCTCGGTTGATAACCATAGGAGTTGTGGTGCTAAGATTGCAGGGTTCGATCTTTCGATCTGAAGCCGGATCGGTGTGTTATTCTCCGCCACAATGATAGTTACCTCTATCCGACGGAAGATCAGGATCCCCATTCCCATTAAGTGGTAATCAGAGCTAAGGTATACCATCAGGTTCACATTTATTCCCTAGTTTTGAGTGTTTCGCATTCGTCCCATAGTCCAGTGCCATACTTTTATTTCCTGTCCTTGAACCTTCCGCGCCATAGCCTTTGCATATTTCAGTTTCAGAGTCTGTCGTGTTGAGTTTGTGTCCTGGTCAAGGTCTTGTTGCTAGTTAGGTCATGTTAGAGTCTAGTTCGTGTGTTTTCCCCCATCGTTTCCATCAAATCTTTGCTGCTATAACCAATTTTGCGCACATTATTTTCGTTTTGTCCTCTAATTCGGAGCTAATTATTAAAACTGGTCTAGTTTTTGCATACGAACTCCGATTTCAACGTTCCATATATCAAAATCGATCAGAAAAAAATTTCAAGTCCGTCCATCCCCCATCTTGTCGGGGTTGGAAAATTTTAAATTAGTCAAAAAGTGGTCACAAGATCCTCTTTTCGTGGTCACAAGGTTTTTGTCAATTTTGAGCAAGTTTTCTGAAAATTCCACAGGCCACGTCTTTCACTTGTTTAAGCCCATATTTTTGTGGTTACTTCTTTTGTGCTGCTAAGCGAAGAAAAAATATCAAAAAAATAAAAAAAAAGACGAAATTTCCCAAAAAAACAACGATAGCCCAAAAAAATAGAAAAAAGAGAGGGGCAAAAGAGGAACAATATCTAGAGGAGCACATAGAGAAGACCAAAGTGAGCTGTGTTAGCGTATGCTATCTGGTTCCTTATTTGTGTTGCTGTTTCCATCCACCATACTTGTTTTTCACACACCTGTCTCCTTGCTATCCACCATACTTGCTTGTTTGTTACACACCTAGTACTTGAAGCATTTTAGACCAGCAACGAGAACAAGTACTTTGGACTATAATTCAGCATGACTTTCTGTTACTGACTTGTGTGCTAGATATACATATTACTCTTTGTTTACCTTCCAAGCTCCACAAATTCTTCAGATCAGTACGGAAAAGGGTTTTGCAATCTCGGTACCACTGCTTCATAGGTATCACGAACCAACAGCCAGTTGTACCGCCCACTGCTTGCGTTTTTAAGAACTTTGTAAGAGCTTGGTAAGACGATTCCACTTGCTATGAAAAGTGACACCACTGCAACCATGTAGGTAGGGATAACTTTCACCATTTATTCCTATTTTTGTGTTTACAATGGCAGGAGGTGATCAGACTGGAGATAACAATCCTAAGGGTTTCAACGAGTGTGTCAGCCAAGAGCAACTATAAGTTGTTGTAGAGGATGCCCAAAAAAGGATGAATGAGGCCGTCAGGAATGCCGTCACTGACGCACTCATTGAACTCAACATTGGCAACAGCATGGAGAGATTGGACAAACAAATTTCCATGCTAACCGATAAGGTTACTGAGTTGGAAACATTGGTGGTGGTCAACAACAATGACGTCTCCAACAGCAACACTGATGGTCTCTTGCCAGAAGACACGGTGCATGATGCCGTTGGGAACATAGATCGAGCAGCCTTCCGACAAGCAAGATTACGACGATGTCTTTGCCGCAACACGATAGGTATGGGTGGTGTCCACCACCATCAAGGTAATAATCACCGTGTACCTAATGATCCTTATGCTAAGATTAAGTTCACAATACCATCTTTTTTGGGTCATTATGATGCTGAGGGATATCTTGATTGGGAGATGATAGTAGAACAAAAGTTTAGTGCCCACCTTGTGCCTAAGCATCATAGAGTTCGACAAGCTACTAATGAGTTTAAGGATTTTGCCATTATTTGGTGGAATGGGCTAGCTGCACAGGATGCTTTACCTGGTATGTGGGAAGAACTTAAGGTAGCTATGCATGATTGCTTTGTTCCTCCTTCTTATCATAGAGATTTGCGTAAGAAATTGATGCGATTAGAACAAGGAGATAAATCTATACAAGATTACTATGGTGAGCTCCAAAAGGGATTGATGCGCTGTAGTGTTGTGGAGGGGAACGAAGATGCCATTTGTTGTTTTTATTCGGGTTTGAGGCGTGAGATTCAGGACATTGTTGATTATAAAGTATTTAACACTATCAACCAGTTGTTTCAGTTTGCTATGCTTGCAGAAAAGGAATTACAGGGGCGTGAATAGCAGAGCAAGAGCAAGGTCAGCACCACATACACGCCATGCTCGACACCATCTTTGGGGCTGACCAAGCCAACCACTTTTCGGGTGCCTCCACCAGTGAGCAAGCGACCAACAGCCTCTGGAGTTTCCACTACACCTAAGGCACCTCCCACACGACCTTCAGATTTAGGTAAAAATTCTTTACAGGTGCCTACCAAGAGTGCCTCATCCGTTGCATCGATGGGACGCACTTTGGGCATTCAGTGCCACCATTGCCATGGCATTGGCCATGTGCAGAAGGACTGTCCAAGTCAGCGGGCATATATTGCTATAGAAGATGGTTACATCAGCACCTCTAACATTGTGGATGAAGAAGACCGAGATGCAGATGAGGAGGACGGCGAAGTCCTTGGTGACGAGGCCATGGTGGCCTATAGGAGCATCATTGTACAACGGGTGCTTAGCTCACAAGTCCAGCAACCTGAGAAGCTAGAACACCATAACTTGTTCTAAATTTTCTTCGTCATCAGCAACCGTCAAGCATGTGTCATTATTGATGGAGGTAGCTACAATAATTTAGTGAGTTCTGATTTGGTCAAGAAGCTTGTCTTGACCACACGCCCACACCCATGTCCATACCATATTCAGTGGCTAAATGATTCTGGTAAAGCAAAGGTAACATAAACTTGCAGAGTTTTATTTTCCATTGGTTCTTATGTTGATTCTGTTGATTGTGATGTGGTACCTATGCAAGCTTGTTCACTTTTATTGGGTCATCCTTGGGAACATGATAATGATGCTACACACCATGGTAGAAGTAATAAATATACTTTTGTTCATAAAGGAAAGAAAATTACTTTGGTACCTTTGACCCCTGCTCAAATTGTACAAGCTGATAGAGAACGCACTGCTAGTTTGAATGAACTTCAATATGAAAATCAGCAAGTTGCTAATTCTATTTTCCCACCTAAAAAGGATAAGTCTACATCTATTTCTAAGGCTGAGGAAATTAAATTGAAGGGTGGTGTTATGCTTGCAACAAAATGTGACTTTGCTAAAATTTCTGATGATGATAATTGCTATGCTTTGGTATACAAACGAGCTATGTTTTCACTTGATGATATTGTTAGCTCGGTGCCTCTTGCTATCACTAACCTTTTGTAGGAGTATGAGGACATTTTTCTAGTTGAGATACCCCTGGGGCTGCCACCTATGAGAGGAATAGAGCATCAAATTGATTTGATTCCGGGAGCAACCTTGCCCAACCATGCTGCCTATCGAACCAATCCTGAGGATACTAAGAAAATTCAGTGGCAAGTCCAAGACCTTTTGGACCGTGGGTATGTACATGAAAGCCTTAGTTCTTGTGCCGTTCCTGTATTTTTGGTTCCTAAGAAAGATGGAACTTGGCATATGTGTGTTGATTGTAGATCCATCAGTAATAATACTATTCGGTATCGTTATCCTATTCCTAGGCTAGATGACATGCTTGATGAGTTGTGTGGTTCTATAATTTTCACTAAGATTGACTTGCGAAGTGGCTACCACCAGATTAGAATGAAACTTGGAGATGAATGGAAAACTGCGTTTAAAACTAAATTCGGGTTGTATGAGTGGTTAGTTATGCCTTTTGGTTTGACAAATGCACCTAGCACTTTCATGTGCTTAATGAATGAGGTTTTAAGAGCTTTTGTTGGTTATTTTGTGGTAGTTTACTTTGATGATATATTGATTTACAACAAGTCTTTTGATGAACATATGGATCACTTATATGTTGTTTTTAATACTTTACGTGATGCACGTTTATTTGGTAACCTTGAGAAGTGCATCTTTTGCATGGATCGAGTTTTTTTTTTCTTGGCTATGTTGTAACTCCACAGGGAATTGAGGTGGACGAGATGAAAATTGAAGCCATAAAGAGCTGGCCGATTCCCCAAACCGTCACACAGGTGAGGAGTTTTCTTGGTCTTGCAGGATTCTACCGTGGCTTCATCAAAGATTTTAGCATCATTGCTGCCCCATTGCATGAGTTGATGAAGAAAGGGGTGGTGTTTCATTGGGGAAATGCACATGAGGAGTCCTTTGACACTTTGAAGGACAAGCTTACACATGCACCATTGTTGCAACTTCCAAACTTTGGTAAGACTTTTGAGCTAGAATGTGATGCTAGTGGAGTTGGCATTGGAGGTGTTTTGATGCAAGATGGTAAACCCATTGCTTACTTTAGTGAAAAAGTGCATGGCCCTGTTCTTAATTATTCCACGTATGATAAGGAATTGTATGCACTTGTTCGTTCTTTAGAGACATGGCGTCATTATTTGTGGCCTAAAGAATTTGTTATTCATTTTGATCATGAATCGCTTAAGTATCTTCGCTCTCAAAATAATCTAAATCGTAGGCATGCTAAATGGGTTGAATTTATTGAATCTTTTCCTTATATTATCAAACACAAGAAAGGGAAGGATAATGTGATTGCTGATGCTTTGTCTAGAAGATATACATTGTTGTCCTAGCTTGATTGTCGGATTTTTGGTCTTCAATCAATAAAAGAACAATATGTGCTTGATCCTGATTTTAAGGATGTGTTGCTTAATTATAGAGAGGGACATACATGGACTAAGTTTATGATCAATGATGGGTTTTTGTTTAGAGCTAACCACCTATGCATTCTAGTTGGTTCCGTTCATCTTTTGTTATTGCAGGAGGCACATGGAGATGGATTGCTGGAACATTTTGGTGCCAAGAAGACAGAGGAGGTGCTATTGACACACTTCTTTTGACCAAGGATGAGGCGAGATGTAGAGTGGTACATGGCTCGGTGTGCCACATATCAAAAAGCTAAGTCGCAGTTGAACCCACATGGTTTGTATATGCCTCTTTCTGTTCCTTCTACTCCTTGGTCTGATATATCTATGGATTTTGTGTTGGGTTTGCCAAGGACTAAGAGGGGGAGGGATAGCATTTTTATGGTGGTTGATCATTTTTCTAAGATGGCACATTTTATTCCTTGTCATAAGAGCGACGATGCTATTCATATTGCTGACCTTTTCTTTCAAGAAATCGTTCGCTTGCATGGTATGCCTTCTACTGTTGTTTCAGATCGTGACGCAAAATTCTTGAGTCATTTTTGGCGCACATTGTGGAATAAATTGGGGACCAAGCTGCTATTTTATACAACATGTCATCCCCAAACTGATGGGCAAACTGAGGTTGTGAATCAAACATTGTCCACCATGTTGAGAGCAATTTTGAAGCGCAATTTGAAGATGTGGGAAGAGTGTTTGCCGCATGTGGAGTTTGCATATAACAGGGCGGAACATTCCACCACCAAGGTAAGTCCTTTTCAGGTAGTGTATGGTTTTAACCCCCGTGCTCCTATTGATCTTTTGCCTTTACCTACCACTGAGAGAATACATAGTGATGCTAGAGAGCGTGCTGATTTTATTCATAAGTTGCATGAAACAACTAAAGCAAATATTGAAAGAATGAATGAAAAGTAAAGAATTGCTGGTAGTAAAGGTAGAAAAGAGATTAAATTTGAACCGGGTGATTTGGTTTTGTTACATTTGAGAAAAGATAGATTTCCTGAGCTGTGTAAGTCTAAATTAATGCCAAGAGCAGCTGGTCCTTATAAGATAATTAAGAAAATAAATGATAATGCCTACAAACTTGAGTTGTCACCCGAGTTCGGGGTTAGTCCCACCTTTAACATTGCAGATTTGAAACCTTATTTGGGAGAACAAGATGAGCTTGAGCCAGGGACGACTCCATTTCAAGAGAGGGAGGATGATGAGGACATCACTCCTTTGGATGTACCCGCTGATCCTCCAACTGTCATGCAAGGTCCAATAACCCGGGCTCGAATGCGTCAACCCAATTTAGAGGTGAGCTCGTTCTTAAGCGATCCTTTTTATACTTTTGAGAATAGACTACTACCGTAATAGAACCGACCAAATCATAAGAACGTAAGTACAAAAACAATCACCGAAGTGATCAAATTCCTGTACTTAAGCTCCCATAATCCCGGTAGTCCGGAAATCACGAAGGATTTCAACCAACTCTCGACATACAAACCAAGACCGTAGTGATTCAAAACAACATATCATTCGTTACAACATTTCACAAGTAGCATTTGGATTACATCCATCAGAGTTCAAATAAAATATTACAAACCAAGTTCAATTTGCAGAAGCAACATAGTTTAGTACATAACTTCATAGTTTCAAATACATTGCCAGATCTTAGTCATGTCCCACAAAAGCATCTTCAGGTACGAGATCTAGGAGAGACCGCGCCTAACGGTCTAGTCTTCATCCCCAGCCGGGAGAAGGCAATACTTGCAGCAACCAAACTAGAACTGGTCATCTGCAACAGGTGGGAGATAAACCCTGAGTACAAGAAGGTACTCAGCTAGACTTACCCGTCAAAACCAAAAATAAAAGACACCAAGGGTCATGCAAGGCTTATGAGGTGGGCTAGCTGGACACAGTTGCATAAAAGAGCTTATGAATATAGTAACCAATTTAAACTTCGCATCAAGTTTATCATCATTTACCTGTTCACTAGATTTGCACCTGTACTAGAGCACTCACTTATTAGGAGCAAACAATATTAACCATAGCAGGTATAATAAGGCTATCATCATCATATCATCATTTCTAAACCATTATGTTATTTAGTGTATCTACTTTGGAGATGAGCCCGTCAAGTTCTCACTAACCGGGAGAGACGGCGACTCGAATCGAATTACAACTCAGCTGAGGGGGTATTCCTAACTCTCACCCTGGCATACTTTGCAAGGGTAGCCGTGGGTCACCTTTGGGACAACTCAGGAACCAAATTCGCGGGTTCGATCAATGCCAGCACTCTCAGGGATTATCCTTTTGCCAGGACGATCAGGACTTTTAAATCACCTACCCTTGGACTCACGCCTACGGCTCCCTTCCGAGGAGCACTTTATACTTATCGACTCCTAGCCTGAGGTGAGCTACTCGGCTTCGTGGTCGGTCTCTGGACCCGGCCAACTAAGAGAGAGGCATGCGTTCAACATGAATAGGAAAGGCTCCAAGATTCAGTCCTTAAGCGACACAGACGGAGTCACTGCAAACTGGCAAGCCTCCGCCCGGTCTTCAATTCAAATTAAGACAGGTTCTTTTCCACGATAGCAAATATAGCCAACCGTGCCATATGTATATTCCTATATCTTGTAGGTGATAGGAAATCACCTGACTTCTACCACGTTAAAGCAGGGCTAAGCACTACACGAGCCTGAGCTACATAGGATTCAGGGTATCAATATCTAAACAAGGATTGGATAACCAATGCAGCAAGTGTTTGCATCCAACACCTAAACTTAATGCAACAATATATATATGTAACAATAATACTTTAACTGCATTTCGGAAATTAGGAGGCTTAATATGCTCCGGGGCTTGCCTTTCATAAAGTTGCACGAACGGTGATCCGAGCACTCAACGGGGACCTTGTCTGGCACTTCTCCCGAGGGCTACACCTCCTGAACCTCCGTTGTTGGCTGCTGTTGCTCCCCGCTTGGTTCCTCAAATTCCAGTAGTGTCACTCCTTCTGGTACACCTATTGCATGCCGATGCACAAGATAAATATCATGGATGCATAAAGAATGATATGATGCTCATGATGAATAGATCACAGTAAGTGTTTAACGAACACATCACTGGACACTCGTTTACCGATTAAGAATAGCTCTATTCAAATCACTTTAAAACATGTATCTAACTCAACTTGAAGAACAAGATCAACTTACCTAACTTGCATAACCTAAGATAAAGATGCTCATCTTCAGTTAAAGGCCTAACACCTAGGAACATTACCACAAGCTTAGGAACAGTAAAGGCATACTTAAATCAACAGTTAAAGTTTCATATGCAAATGGGCAGTTCCTTAATTTAATCACAACAAGAGTTCTACAATTTCAAATGACTTGCAAGAGGACATTCTAGAAAGCTTATGAAATTCTCTACAATTGATTTGTAAACATCAAAGCATGATTCTTATGTTAACAAAGTCGAATTCAAGTAAACATAGAATCTGTCCAGAAATGACAGGTTTAATAAATTAATTATTTAGTGATGATGCAAAAGCATAATTGGACCAAACCAAGTTTACCAACTTGTTATGCATACCAGAGGAACATTAGAAAGTATAGTGCCAACTTCTAAATAAATTATTTAATATCCTTTTCTAATTTATTTAGTTAATTAGGTGATTAAAGCAATATATAGTAAAACTATTCAGAAAAATCTATAAAAATTACAGTAGCTATCTCATGCTTCAAATAGTCTACCATAAAAATTTCAAAGCAATTGGTAAAGCAGAACTTGCTGTATCAAAAATAACAGATGGCAGTGCTATTTCTAGCATAATTAGGAAACCCTATTGAAAAGTGTCAAGCAACAGATTTCACATTTTTCCTAGTATCTTTCTAGCATAAGAATAGCACTCACCAAATTTTACCTTTACTGGATCTATAGAAAAATTATGAAAATTCACACAAGATCCATCCATGCAAACAAGAGAATTACCTAACTCCTACATACAGTGTCCAAAATGTATGAAAATTTAACTATAAGCTATTCATGATATGAGCAGTACACCATAAAAATTTCATGCCATTTGGAGCTACATAGAAAAAGATATAATTACCCCTATTTCCCACATGATTAAAAGAGATAATTAGCAACTCCATTTTTCATAACAGAACAAGGCACAGATTATATTTTTAATATAAACTAGACATTACCAGGAACTTAACAAAATTGGAACCATATCATTTGGATCTACCAACTAAGAGATACACATTTTTGAATATATACTCAAATCTGTGAAAAGAATAAAACAAAACAAAAATGAAAAACCTAATCAGCTACGGCTGGGCCAGCCTGAAGGACACGGTGGCCCACAATGCATGCGTAAGCAAACGCCAGCGCGGCCTAGAAACGGCGCGGCCCAGGCTGGCTCCCGCCTCGACTCAGCGACTGACGAAGGGGCCCCGCGTGACAGAGAGACAGACAGGGGAGGAAGAACAGACGGCGGCATAGCTCGTCGCCGGTGGTAGCTCCGGCAAGGCTATCGGTGCTACGGTGTTCGCCTCACCCGTGCACATCTAGCGGTGCCATCAATTGAAGCTATTACTGTGGCTAAAGGCAATGGCGATGGCCATGGGGACGCACGGCCACGGCTTGGCCGGCTCCGGCGAGGTGACGATGTCGCAGCCCTAGTGGCCTACTCTACGAGCATCAACGTCACTCACTGGACCTATAGCAAGGGAAAAAGGAGGCAACAAAAGGCTCAAGTGGCATAGCCACGTGCGAGCTCGACCAGCGGCGGTCATGGCGACATGGTGGAGCCGCCTTCACAGCGAGCGCTACCTGAGGCAAAAATGAGATGACGGTGTGGTCACGGATGTGGAGGAGCTCATGGTGGTGTGGTGGCTCAGAGGAATTGGACAAAGGCGCTCGGTTGAGGGGGTTTGGCTTGCAGCGGCCACAGCTTCCCGGTCGCCGCGCTCGCGAGGAAGAAGATGGCCGAGAGTGAAATGGCGAGATGAAAGGTGAGTGAGCGAGGCGCTGACTTTCATATGGAGCACAGACGCATGACATGGAGACGCTGGCAGAGCATGTATGCCACGCGGTGATCAGCTCCTGAATCGGTCGGCCACGGCGTCCTTCTGACGTTTTTCTGAAACGGCCGATGACACGACTGACAGCGTGCTTTTGACGATCTATAACTCCCAAACGGTGGTGATCTGGTTCAGGGTATAGTTAACAAAATTGAAGATCTAAGTGAGCACAACAACTTTGTCAATTGGAGCTCGAGTTGGTTCGGCCTGGTTAGGGAGATACAAGGCTCCAAACAATGACACACAAAACTGAAAATCGTCTCATGGACTTAGAAAAATTCTAAGTGTAGAATTCAACCCCAAATCTGACTTTTGGGCCATGTTTGAGACTGTTCCACACATTTTCATGAGTTGGTCACAAAATAACTTTTGTTCCTTGATAAATTGGCTACAACTTTGGTAAAGGGTGCACAGCCATGCAAGGTCTCTAGGTTGGTCTTTTGAATCAGTCAAACAGTGGCACTCGATAGGTCATTCTAAGTCAAACCTCCACTTAAGGGCAATTTAGTCATTTTGATCTACATGAACGCTATCCCATCAATTACCCTAAGCGTAGTTAAGGTGTATTAGACCAAAATCAACCACTTTACACAAGTGCTATACCAATTTCAAATGATCACATGTGATGAAGCAACAAAACAAGCAATTCACTCAAATGTTGCAATTCCATGTTTCACATGTTTCATTACTTTTGTTGCAATTTTAACTTGCCACATTCCTACCATTTTGCCATGTTTCAAGGTATAAGAAACTCATGTTGCATTCACATGTTGCACTACTACCATTCACAAGCAAATCAAGTATGAAACAAACAAAATTATAAATGTTGCATATGCATGTTTCAGTGACAATGGCATGATGAGATAGATGATGTACATGTTTATGAAATGAAATGCAATTTTGTGGTAGCCAAACACCTAGGGTGTTATAGCCCTCCCCTCTTAGAAAAATCTCGTCCCGAGATTTGGAAAGCGTACCATTTAATATAGAAAGCCAGATAATTTTCCTTTAGATAATCTTCCCGCTCCTAGGTTGCATCCCGATCACTATGATTACTCCAAACTACCTTGTATAACTTAACTACTCGTCTACGAGTCACTCTTTCTTGAGTATCCAGAACCTGCATGGGCTTCTCCTCATAAGAAAGATCAGATTTCAAGTTGATTCTCCTCGTAGCTACTCTTTCCTCGGGAATATGGAGACACTCCTTCAGCTGGGACACATGGAATACCAGAAATATAGCTCCCATTTCACATGGTAGATCGAGTTTATAGGCTACTCTTCCACTTTTCTCGATAATGCGGTAAGGTCCAACATATCGAGGCTCAAGCTTCCTTTTAATTCCAAAACATTTTACTCCTTTCATAGGGGATACCTTTAGATAAACATGGTCACCTACTTCAAACTCAATAGGTTTTCTTCTCTTGTCAGCATAGCTCTTTTGTCTAGCCTGAGCGGCAGTCATATTCTTCTATATAGTTCGGACTTGCTCTTCGGCTTCTTTTACAAAATCAATACCATAGAATCTTCTTTCTCTGGGTTCCACCCAGTTCAAAGGAGTCCTACACTTGCAGCCATAAAGAGCTTCAAAGGGAGCCATTTTGATACTCTTTTGGTAACTGTTGTTATAAGAGAATTCAGCGAGAGGCAACCATTCCTCCCAAGAGCCTTTGCAAGAGATAAGACAAGCTCTAAGCATGTCTTCAAGAATTTGATTAACATGCTCAGTCTGTCCTGATGTTTGCGGATGATAGGCAGAACTGCAGATTAGATGAGTGCCAAGATTCTGATGTAAGCACTCCCAAAAGCGAGCCATGAATTGCAGTCCTCTATCTGACACAATGGATTTGGGTACACCATGGAGACGTACCACTTGTTGAAAATAAATATCAGCATAATTGTGAGGGTGATAGGTAGACTTGACCAGAATAAAGTGAGCGGATTTGGTTAGACGATCTACGATAACCCAGATGGAATCACAACTCTTTTTGGTAGTGGGTAATCCAACAATGAAATCCATAACAATTTCTTCCCACTTCCAGCCAAGAATAGAGAGTGGCTGCAATAATCTGGGTCTCATGTGAATAGCCTTGACTCTGCAATAGTTATCACACCTTGCCACGTAGGCTATGATTTCTTTCTTCATCTTGGTCCACCAATAATACAGCTTGAGATCTTGATACATTTTACTGCTACCAGGATGGATGGACAATCTAGAAGAATGGGCTTCAGCCATAATTTGATTTCTAAGTTCTTTGTCTTTGGGTACTACAAGCCTATCATTAAACTAGAGAATTCCTTTGTCATCGACCCTAAAGTGCTTGGTCTCCTGATCTTTCATCTTCTGCTTGATATGAAACACACCCACATCAGTCTTCTGGAGTTCGATAATTCAACTTCTAAGAGAGCAATCCATAGTGATATTGTGGAGTACTGTAGGATGAAGGAGGTGTGCTAGATGAAAGTCTTCACTAACTAAGGAATTGCAATGGGCCTTTCTGCTTAAGGCATCAGCAACCACATTTGCCTTGCCAGGATGGTAGTGCACTTGAAGGTTGTAGTCTTTGATTAATTCTAACCATCGTCGTTGATGCATGTTCAGCTCGGGTTGCGTAAAGATGTACTTGAGACTTTTATGGTCAGTATAGATGTTGCACACATTACCTAGCAAGTAATGTCTCCAAATCTTCAGGGCATGAATAACCGCGGCTAGCTCTAAGTCATGGGTAGGATAATTGACTTCATGTTTTTGAAGCTGGCGTGAAGCATAAGTAATGACTCGGCCCTCCTGCATAAGAACACACCCCAAACCGGTGCCACATGCATCACAATAGACATCAAAAGGCTTCTCAATGTCAGGTTGTGCCAATACAGGAGCAGAAGTTAGTAAGGTCCACAAAGTGTGGAAAGCCTCTTCACACTTCGGGGTCCACACAAACTTCTTATCCTTTTGAAGCAGTCGAGTCATGGGCTTGGTGATTTTTGAGAAATCTAGGATAAAGCGACGATAGTAGCCAGCCAAACCTAGGAAACTTTGGACTTCTATGACTGTAGTAGGTGCCTTCCAATTTAGGACTTCTTGCACCTTAGTAGGGTCAACCGAAATCCCATCTCCAGATAACACATGACCTAGAAAAGGTATCTTGTTCAGCCAGAATTCACATTTGCTAAACTTAGCATAAAGCTGGTTGTCACGTAATCGAGTTAAAACAATTCTCATATGTTCAGCATGCTCTTCTTCATTTTGAGAATACATAAGGATATCATCAATGAACACGATGACGAACTTGTCCAATTCCGGCATGAATACCGAATTCATCAGGTACATAAAGTGTGCCAGAGCATTTGTCAACCCAAAGGACATGACAAGATATTCGAACAGACCACAACGAGTAGAGAAAGCTATCTTAGGTATATCTTTAGGACGGATTTTGATCTGATGGTAGCCAGACCTCAAATCGATCTTGGAGAATACCTTAGCTTTGGAGAGCTGATCAAACAGAATATCGATGCGAGGAAGAGGGTATTTGTTCTTGATGGTAACAGCATTAAGGGGGCAATAATCCATGCACATGCGTAGAGACTCGTCCTTCTTCTTCACAAAGATAGCCGGACAATCCCAAGGAGAAGAACTAGGCCGAATCAAACCTTTCTTTAATAGCTCATTTAACTGAATCTTCAGCTCAGCCAACTCATTGGGCGGCATTCTATAGGGCCTTCGAGAAATAGGAGCCATACCCAGAATGAGTTCTATCTTGAATTCTACTTCACGGTCCAGAGGTAATCCAGGCAAGTCATCAGGGAAGACATCTAGAAACTCACAGACAACCGGTATATCTTCAATGGCTTTGGCTAGGGTAGCATTGGCTGTATTGTGGATAGCGATATCACGAGGCAACTGCACTAGAAAACCCTTCTTATCCATAGGATCTCTCAACATTACCACACGGGTTGATGTATCGATCAACACTCCATTTCCGCTCATCCACTTCATCCCTAGGATTACATCAATTCCTACCCCCGATAGAACTACAAGATCCATAAAGAACTCTTGATCCCCAATCTCAATCTTTACATCTTTAACTACTTGGTTAGTCATGATATTATTTCCAGCAGCACTAATACAATAACCCCCCTTGACAATTGTAATCACATTCATCTTATGCTTAGATGCAAAAGTAGAACTCATAAAGGAATGTGAAGCACCAGAATCAAAGAGCACAACTGCAGGGTGATCATTAACAAGGAACTTACCAGCGGTGACCACTTCACCAACAGGAATTTCCTCCACAGTAGTGTAGTGAACACGCCCCTGACGAATGTTTCCCTAAGCATTCTGCTTGGAAGGATAGGGACACTTATTAGCCTAGTGACCAGGCTGGTTATAGTTCTAGCATGGCCTGTTAGCTGGTGGAACATTAGAGCTGCCCTACCTAGAGGTATTCTTTGGCAAGGAAATTGTGTACCCCTTGTGGAAACTAGTTTTGGCTTGATTCTTCTTCTGAGGTGGGTGGTACCGGACATTAGCATTGGGTGGATGATACTGGGTTTTGGATACCACTAGTGCTTTAGACTGAGAAGCACCTGCCTCAAAGTTTCTTTTATGGGTCTTGGAAGCAGCATATACCCTATCATTATTCTCCTGAGTCAGGGTGTCACTGATAAACTCATTGAAGGTGACACACTTGCAGTTGCCCATAGACTTCATCAGTTTAGGGGAAAGTCCCCTCTTGAAACTAGCTATCCTTTTGGCGTCAGTATCGACGAACTCGGAAGCATACCTCGCCAGGTTGTTAAATGCCTGGAGGTATTCAGTAAGACTCTTGTTGCCTTGAGTTAGCTTCATAAACTTGGTATGCTTAATGGCCATGAGACTAGGAGGGATAAAATGTCCCTAGAAAGCTGTCTGGAACTGGTCCTAAACTATCTTGACGTTTGCAGGGAAGGTGGTCCTATGATGGGTCCACCAGATGCCACAGGGCCTTGGAGCTGGTGTCCTGCATATGAGGCCTTCATACCTTCTGTCAATCGGAGCAATCCAAACCTTTGCTCTATCGTACTCAACCATTCATCAGCTTATAATGGTTCTTCTGCCTCTCCAAAGATAGGAGGCTTTGTGTCCATGAAGTCCTTAAAGCTGCTATACTGGTTTGGCTCAGGTCCCTGGCGGACATGTCGATCCTCGCGGTTAGCCATTTGGCGCATAGCCTTAGCTAGCATGTGTTGACTTTCAACAACTGTCTGCATTAGCTCAGCTGGTGTGGGCGGTGGAGGAGGTGGTTGTTCCTCATCTCCCATGCTACGACCGCGACAAAGATTATAAGCCATCTGCAAAATGTATAGCCAATGAGCACTGACGATGTGGAAATTTTGTAGATGAATTGTATAATTATGCCAAATTGACTCCAATGGTGAAAATGAATTTATACTATCAACAGATGCACAATCATCCATCACAATCACACAACTCATCAAGCGCATCAATTGACACATTAATGCGATGAACTTAACCAGCAATGAGATCGATAGACCGCACAGACGAAAATTGTCAAAGGCTCACATACGTGGAGCATAACACGCTTGATAGGTTACATCCAAGCCATAGAGGTTCCAACTGACATCAAAGATAACTTAAGGTTCGCTATTACATCCCAACGATTAACTTATTATAAGCTACAAGTTCATGCATGAGGACCAACAAAAGACTAGCACTAGCGCATTAGCTAAGTAGTAAGCTAAACTACGCATCGTCCTCGGAGTCAGTGTCGAAGATCTCTCCTCCATCTTCATCACTAGTAGGTTCTAACTCCTCATCTTCCTCCTCATCAGGTGGAACGTCCTCAGGTCCATTAATCTCAATGTCATCATCACCTTCAGCCATGATGACACCAGAGCCCATCTCATCCTCATTGTCATTCCCAGCATCAGGTGGTAGGAGAGGGTGAAGCTAATTGTGTAACAGGTGAACCTTCTCATGGAGATGGTCATTGTACTCTTCTGCAGCTGCCAACTGCTGCTCCAGCTCAACCTGTCGCGCTCTCAACGCATTCTCTTCGTTCCAGGCTTCATTCCGCTGGTTCAGCACATGAATCAACATACGTTCACAGTTGCGGTGAGCAACTGTCAACCTCTGAACCTCTAGGGTTTCTTGATCCTGTTCCTGTGTTACTTGCTCCAAACGGTGCTGAGCCGCACTCCTCTCAGCAGTCACCCGAGCTAGCTCTGCCCTCAGCCTTTCCACCTCAGTAGGCTCCGGACCAGGCTCACGAGGAGCTAACTGGTGACAAGGCACCCTGCCTCCGGTGGACTTGAGAGCGGTGCATTTTGTGTGTGCCATCTGTAGCAAAAAAGTTGCAACGTAAGGGGAGAATCATTTAAGAGATACGAAATTTAATTAGTCGAGATCATCAAATTTTTAAAGGAGGGAGTAATGCAAGAAATGCCATGTATGCTTGAACATGATGCATGCACGATCCATACGTCCTCACAAACCTAGAAAAATTTAAAGGCTAGCGAAATATACGGTGGCATACATACGTTCTCTCGTATACGGTAGCTAGTCGATCTACAACGATACGTTGTTAGTGTACCTGCATCAAATTTCATTTTAGCCCAATAATTTCCCAAAAAGGCATGTAAAATAAGCAGTAAACTAAATACTTTCGTACATACATCCCCCGATGTATATACTCTAGTATCACAGCTACCCGACAGAGATACCCACACTTAAGTACTCTCATAGATACATGATTGAACATGTAAGTATGCGAGCAACCACAACTACTCTCTCCTAGACCAATGGTTGGACGGTCATGCTCTCACAACTCCCACTTACCAGAGCGTAGAGGTATTTTGATCCATACATTACCACCCAAGAGGATGGCATCCATACAATAGCATGCCATATGGACAACAAAACAAAAACAAGTAGGAATCCCCCAAGTTAGTACTTTAATAAGCCACCTAAGAGTCCTTATTTGGGCATAAAGGATATGACCACTGACAATACTTAGTATTTAATTTAGAATTTTCACAAATACTTTTGTTTTAAATACACAAATGACATGTTTAGTGTCAAATCTTGCTCTGATGCCAGCTGTAACAGAACCGACCAAATCATAAGAATGTAAGTACAAAAACAATCATCGAAGTGATCAAATTCCTGTACTTAAGCTCCCATAATCCCGGTAGTCCAGAAATCACGAAGGATTTCAACCAACTCTCGACATACAAACCAAGACCGTAGTGATTTAACACAACACATCATTCGTTACAACATTTCACAAGCAGCATTCGGATTACATCCATCAAAGTTCAAATAAAATATTACAAACCAAGTTCAATTTGCGGAAGCAACATAGTTTAGTACATAACTTCATAGTTTCAAATACATTGCTAGATCTTAGTTATGTCCCACAAAGGCATCTTCAGGTATGAGAACTAGGAGAGACCATGCCTAACGGTCTAGTCTTCATCCCCAGCCGGGAGAAGGCAATACTTATAGCAACCAAAGTAGAACTGGTCATCTACAACAGGTGGGAGATAAACCCTGAGTACGAGAAGGTACTCAGCTAGACTTACCCGTCAAAACCAATAATAAAAGACACAAAGGGTCATGCAAGGCTTATGAGGTGGGCTAGCTGGACACAGTTGCATAAAAGAGCTTATGAATATAGTAACCAATTTAAACTTCGCATCAAGTTTATCATCATTTACCTGTTCACTAGATTTGCACCTGTACTAGAGCACTCACTTATTAGGAGAAAAAAATATTAACCATAGCAGGTATAATAAGGCTGTCATCATCATATCATCATTTCCGAACCATTATGTTATTTAGTGTATCTACTTTGGAGATAAGCCCGTCAAGTTCTCACTAACCGGGAGAGACGGTGACTCGAATCGAATTACAACTCAGCTGAGGGGTTATTCCTAACTCTCACCCTGGCATGCTTTGCAAGGGTAGCCGTGGGTCACCTTTGGGATAACTCAGGAACCAAATTCGTGGGTTCAATCAGCGCCAGCACTCTCAGGGATTACCCTTCTGCCAGGATGATCAGGACTTTTAAATCACCTGCCCTTGGACTCACGCCTATGGCTCCCTTCTGAGGCGCACTTTATACTTATCGACTCCCAGCCTGAGGTGAGCTACTCGGCTTCGTGGTCGGTCTCTAGACCTGGCCAACTAAGAGAGAGGCATGCGTTCAACATGAATAGGAAAGGCTCCAAGATTCAGTCCTTAAGTGACACAGACGGAGTCACTACAAACCGGCAAGCCTCCGCCCAGTCTTCAATTCAAATTAAGACAGGTTCTTTTCCACGATAGCAAATATAGCCAACCGTGCCATATGTATATTCCTATATCTCGCAGGTGACAGGAAATCACCTGACTTCTACCGTGTTAAAGCAGGGCTAAGCACTACACGAGCCTGAGCTACATAGGATTCAGGGTATCAATATCTGGACAAGGATTGGATAACCAATGCAGCAAGTGTTTACATCCAACACCTAAACTTAATGCAACAATATATATATGTAACAATAATACTTTAACTGCATTTCAGAAATTAGGAGGCTTAATATGCTCTGGGGCTTGCCTTTCACAAAGTTGCACGGACGGTGATCCGGGCACTCAACGGCGACCTCATCTGGCACTTCTCCTGAGGGCTGCGACCTCATCTAGCTCCCCGCTCGGTTCCTTGAATTCCAGTAGTGTCACTCCTTCCAGTACACCTGTTGCATGCCGATGCACAAGATAAATATCATGGATGCATAAGGAATGATATGATGCTCATGATGAATGGATCACAGTAAGTGTTTAACGAACACATCACTGGACACTCGTTTACCGATTAAGAATAGCTCTATTCAAATCACTTTAAAACATGTATCTAACTCAACTTGAAGAACAAGATCAACTTACCTAACTTGCATAACCTAAGATAAAGATGCCCATCTTCAGTTAAAGGCCTAACACCTAGGAACATTACCACAAGCTTAGGAATAGTAAAGGCATACTTAAATCAACAGTTAAAGTTTCATATGCAAACGGGCAGTTCCTTAATTTAATCACAACAAGAGTTCTACAATTTCAAATGACTTGCAAGAGGACATTCTGGAAAGCTTATGAAATTCTCTACAATTGATTTGTAAACATCAAAGCATGATTCTTATGTTAACCAAATCGAATTCAAGTAAACCTAGAATCTGTCCAGAAATGACAGGTTTACTAAATTAATTATTTAGTGATGATGCAAAAGCATAATTGGACCAAACCAAGTTTACCAACTTGTTATGCATACCAGAGGAACATTACAAAGTATAGTGCCAACTTCTAAATAAATTATTTAATATCCTTTTCTAATTTATTTAGTTAATTAGGTGATTAAAGCAATATATAGTAAAACTGTTCAGAAAAATCTATAAAAATTACAGTAGCTATCTAATGCTTCAAATAGACTACCATAAAAATTTCAAAGCAATTGGTAAAGCAGAACTTGCTCTATCAAAAATAACAGATGGCAGTGCTATTTCTAGCATAATTAGGAAACCCTATTGAAAAGTGTCAAGCAACAAATTTAACATTTTTCCTAGTATCTTTCTAGCATAAGAATAGCACTCACCAAATTTTACCTTTACTGGATATATAGAAAAATTATGAAAATTCACACAAGATCCATCCATGCAAACAAGAGAATTACCTAACTCCTACATATAGTGTTCAAAATGTATGAAAATTTAACTTCAAGCTATTCATGATATGAGCAATACACCATAAAAATTTCATGCCATTTGGAGCTACACAGAAAAAGATATAATTACCCCTATTTCACACATGATTAAAAGAGATAATTAGCAACTCCATTTTTCATAACAGAACAAGGCACAAATTATATTTTTAATATAAACTAGACATTACCAGAAACTTAACAAAATTGGAACCATATCATTTGGATCTACCAACTAAGAGATACACATTTTTGAATATATACTCAAATCTGTGAAAAGAATAAAACAAAACAAAAATGAAAAACCTAATCAGCTACGGCTGGGCCGGCCCGAAGGACACGGCGGCCCACAATGCATGCGCAAGCAAACGCCAGCGTGGCCCAGGCTGGCTCCCGCCTCGGCTCAGTGACTGACGAAGGGGCCCCGCGCGATAGAGAGACAGACAGGGGAGGAAGAACGGACGGCGGCGTAGCTCGTCGGCGGTGGCAACTTCGGCGAGGCTATCGGTGCTACGGTGTTCGCCTCACCCATGCGCATCTAGCGGTGCCATCAATTGAAGCTATTGCTGCGGCTAAAGGCAATGGCGACGGCCATGGCGGCACACGGCCACGGCTTGGCTGGCTCCGACGAGGTGACGATGTTGCGGCCCTAGTGGCCTACTCTATGAGCATCAGCGTCACTCACTGGACCTACAACAAGGGAAAAAGGAGGCAGCAAAAGGCTCGAGTGGCATAGCCATGAGCGAGCTCAGCCAGCGGCGGTCATGGCGACTCGGTGGAGCCGCCTTCACGGCGAGCGCTACTTGAGGCGAAAATGAGATGACGGTATGGTCGCGGACGTGGAGGAGCTCACGGTGGTGCGGTGGCTCAGAGGAATTGGACAAAGGTGCTCGGTTGAGGGGGTTTGGCTCACAGCGGCCACAGCTTCCCGGTCGCCGCGCTCGCGAGGAAGAAGATGGTCGAGAGTGAAATGGCGAGATGAAAGGTGAGTGAGCGAGGCGCTGGCTTTCATATGGAGCATAGATGCACAACATGGAGACGTTGGTAGAGCATGTATGCCACATGGTGATCAGCTCCTGAATTGGTCGGCCACGGCGTCCTTCTGATGTTTTTCTGAAATGGCCGATGACACGACTGACAGCGTGCTTTTGACGATCTATAACTCCCAAACGGTGGTGATCTGGTTCAGGGTATAGTTAACAAAATTGAAGATCTAAGTGAGTACAACAACTTTTTCAATTGGAGCTCGAGTTGGTTCAGCCTGGTTAGGGAGATACAAGGCTCCAAACAATGACACACAAAACTGAAAATCGTCTCATGGACTTAGAAAAATTCTAAGTGTAGAATTCAACCCCAAATCTGACTTGTGGGCCATGTTTGAGACTGTTCCACATATTTTCATGAGTTGGTCACAAAATAACTTTTATTCCTTGATAAATTGGCTATAGCTTTGGTAACGGGTGCACAGCCATGCAAGGTCTCTAGGTTGGTCTTTTTAATCAGTCAAACAGTGGCACTCGATAGGTCATTCTAAGTCAAACCTCCACTTAAGGGCAATTTAGTCATTTTGATCTACATGAACGCTATCCCATCAATTACCCTAAGCGTAGTTAAGGTGTATTAGACCAAAATCAACCACTTTACACAAGTGCTATACCAATTTCAAATGATCACATGTGATGAAGCAACAAAATAAGCAATTCACTCAAATGTTGCAATTCCATGTTTCACATGTTTCATTACTTTTGTTGCAATTTTAACTTGCCACATTCCTACCATGTTGCCATGTTTCAAGGTATAAGAAACTCATGTTGCATTCACATGTTGCACTACTACCATTCACAAGCAAATCAAGTATGAAACAAACAGAATTGCGAATGTTGCATATGTATGTTTCAGTGACAATGGCATGATGAGATAGATGATGTACATGTTTATGAAATGAAATGCAATTTTGTGGCAGCCAAACACCTAGGGTGTTACAGCCCTCCCCTCTTAGAAAAATCTTGTCCCGAGTTTTGGAAAGCATACCATTTAATATAGAAAGCCGAATAATTTTCCTTTAGATAATCTTCCCGCTCCTAGGCTGCATCCCGATCATTATGATTACTCCAAACTACCTTGTATAACTTAACTACTCATCTACAAGTCACTCTTTCTTGAGTATCTAGAACCTGCACGGGCTTCTCCTCATAAGAAAGATCAGATTTCAAGTTGATTCTCCTCGTAGCTACTCTTTCCTCGGGAATACGGAGACACTTCTTCAGCTGGGACACATGGAATACCAGGAATATAGCTCCCATTTCACGTGGAAGATCGACTTTATAGGCTACTCTTCCACTTTTCTCGATAATGTGGTAAGGTCCAACATATCGAGGCTCAAGCTTCCTTTTAATTCCAAAACGTTTTACTCCTTTCATAGGGGATACCTTTAGATAAACATGGTCACCTACTTCAAACTCAATAGGTTTTCTTCTCTTGTCAGCATAGCTCTTTTGTCTAGCCTAAGCAGCAGTCATATTCTTCTGTATAGTTTGGACTTGCTCGTCGGCTTCTTTTACAAAATCAGTACCATAGAATCTTCTTTCTTCGGGTTCCACCCAATTCAAAGGAGTCCTACACTTGCGGCCATAAAGAGCTTCAAAAGGAGCCATTTTGATACTCTCTTAGTAACTGTTGTTATAAGAGAATTCAGCAAGAGGCAACCATTCCTCCCAAGAGCCTTTGCAAGAGATAAGACAAGCTCTAAGCATGTCTTCAAGAATTTGATTAACACGCTAAGTCTGTCCCGATGTTTGCAGATGATAGGTAGAACTGCGGATTAGATGAGTGCCAAGATTCTGATGTAAGCACTCCCAAAAGCGAGCCATGAATTGCGGTCCTCTATATGACACAATGGATTTGGGTACACCATGGAGATGTACCACTTGTTGAAAATAAATATCAGCATAATTGTGAGGGTGATAGGTAGACTTGACCGGAATAAAGTGAGAGGATTTGGTTAGACGATCTACGATAACCCAGATGGAATCACAACCCTTTTTGGTAGTGGGTAATCCAAGAATGAAATCCATAACAATTTCTTCCCACTTCCAGCCAGGAATAGAGAGTGGCTGCAATAATCCGGGCCTCATGTGAATAGCCTTGACTCTACAATAGTTATCGCACCTTGCCACGTAGGCTGCGATTTCTTTCTTCATCTTGGTCCACCAATAATACAGCTTAAGATCTTGATACATTTTACTGCTACCAGAATGGATGGACAATCTAGAAGAATGGGCTTCAGCCATAATTTGATTTCTAAGTTCTTTGTCTTTGGGTACTACAAGCCTATCATTAAACTAGAGAATTCCTTTGTCATCGACCCTAAAGTGCTTGGTCTCCTGATCTTTCATCTTCCGCTTGATATGAAACACACCCACATCAGTCTTCTGGAGTTCGATAATTCAACTTCTAAGAGAGCAATCCATAGTGATATTGTGGAGTACTGTAGGATGAAGGAGGTGTGCCAAATGAAAGTCTTCACTAACTAAGGAATTGCAATGGGCCTTTCTGCTTAAGGCATCAGCAACCACATTTGCCTTGCTAGGATGGTAGTGCACTTGAAGGTTGTAGTCTTTGATTAATTCTAACCATCGTCGTTGATGCATGTTCAGCTTGGGTTGCGTAAAGATGTACTTGAGACTTTTATGGTCAGTATAGATGTTGCACACATTACCTAGCAAGTAATGTCTCCAAATCTTCATGGCATGAATAACCGCGGCTAGCTCTAAGTCATGGGTAGGATAATTGACTTCATGTTTTCGAAGCTGGCGCGAAGCATAAGCAATGACTCGGCCCTCCTGCATAAGAACACACCCCAAACCGGTGCCACATGCATCACAATAGACATCACCCGTGCGCATCTAGCGGTGCCATCAATTGAAGCTATTGCTACGGCTAAAGGCAATGGCGACGGCCATGGCGGCGCACGGCCACGGCTTGGCTGGCTCCGACTAGGTGATGATGTCGCGGCCCTAGTGGCCTACTCTATGAGCATTAGCGTCACTCACTGGACCTACAGCAAGGGAAAAAGGAGGCAGCAAAAGGCTCGAGTGGCACAGCCACGTGCAAGCTCGGCCAGCGGTGGTCATGGCGACCCGGTGGAGCTGCCTTCATGGCGAGTGCTACCTGAGGCAAAAACAAGATGACGGTGTGGTCGCGGACATGGAGGAGCTCACAGTGGTGCGGTGGCTCAGAGGAATCGGACAAAGGCGCTCGGTTGAGGGGGTTTGGCTCACGGTGGCCACAGCTTCCTGGTCGCCCTGCTCGTGAGGAAGAAGATGGCCGAGAGTGAAATGGCGAGATGAAAGGCAAGTGAGCGAGGCGCTGGCTTTCATCTAGAGCACAGACGCATGATGTGGAGACGCTGGCAGAGCATGTACACCACGTGGTGATCAGCTCTTGAATCGGTCGGCCACGGCGTCCTTCTGACGTTTTTTCTGAAACGGCCGATGACACGACTGATAGCATGTTTTTGACGATCTATAACTCCCAAACGGTGGCGATCTGGTTCAGGGTATAGTTAACAAAATTGAAGATCTAAGTGAGTACAACAACTTTGTCAATTGGAGCTCGAGTTGGTTCGGCCTGGTTAGGGAGATACAAGGCTCCAAACAATGACACATGAAACTGAAAATCGTCTCATGGACTTAGAAAAATTCTAAGTGTAGAATTCAACCCCAAATCTGACTTGTGGGCCATGTTTGAGACTGTTCCACACATTTTCATGAGTTGGTCACAAAATAACTTTTGTTCCTTGATAAATTGGCTACAACTTTGGTAAAGGGTGCATAGCCATGCAAGGTCTCTAGGTTGGTCTTTTGAATCTGTCAAACAGTGGCACTCCATAGGTCATTCTAAGTCAAACCTCCACTTAAGGGCAATTTAGTCATTTTGATCTAGATGAACAATGTCCCATCAATTACCCTAAGTGTAGTTAAGGTGTATTAGACCAAAATCAACCACTTTACACAAGTGCTATACCAATTTCAAATGATCACATGTGATGAAGCAACAAAACAAGCAATTCACTCAAATGTTGCAATTCCATGTTTCACATGTTTCATTACTTTTGTTGCAATTTTAACTTGCCACATTCCTACCATGTTGCCATGTTTCAAGGTATAAGAAACTCATGTTGCATTCACATGTTGCACTACTACCATTCACAAGCAAATCAAGTATGAAACAAATAGAATTGCGAGTGTTGCATATGCATGTTTTAGTGACAATGGCATGATGAGATAGATGATGTACATGTTTATGAAATGAAATGCAATTTTGTGGAAGCCAAACACCTAGGGTGTTACAACTACCTAATGATGTTATCTTACTTAGGAACAATGGAGAGGGTCATGAAGGACTTAGAGGACGTGGTGGAGGTGAAGATGACCAGCAAGGATGTCCAACAGGAACTGGAGGCCCGGTTCAACATGATTTCGAGTCTACCTCGGCCTCCAGGACCAGTCTGCCTTAAACTGGTCACCCAAGACGCATCCAGACTCCGTTTTAGATGATCCACATATAGATGGAAAGCTAATTTGATAAGGAATCCAATCCAAGTGGTTTCACATTAAAATATGTTCGGAATCAATAGGAATCGTGGTCACAATTTAGTGTCCAGAATTTGCCAGGGTGCTGCGACACCGTCTTTTGGTCCGTTGGACCATGTATCGTGTTTGGGCCCATTAGGGGCACGTCCAGGGGTCTTGTACGACCCTAATGTCTTCATAAATAGCTGCTGCCCCTCTATTAGGGTTTGGGTTTTGCTTAGATTAATCTGTCAAGAACAGTTTCGCCGTTCATCGGTTTGTGAGACCCCAACTTCGTGAGATTAATCAATCATCTACAATTTGGTTGCTTTCTTTCTTGTTCTTGCTTGTGTTCTTCATTGCGCAGGCAGGGATTAGCCTTCTTGGAGAGGTCAACCGGATCTGTGTCTCAGTTGATAACCAGAGGAGTTGTGGTGCTAAGATTGTAGGGTTCGATCTTTCGATCTGAAGCCGGATCGGTGTGTCATTCTCTGCCACAACGATAGTTATCTCTACCTGACGGAAGATCGGGATCCCCATTCCCATTAGCATGTATGCACATACATGTATGTAGACCTATATTTGATTTTAATTTTAACAAAGTGGTTATTTTTATAAATTTAAATGCTCACAAAATGCATAATTAAATCATTTTCTCCTATTTTAAAACCATGTAAATTTTAGGGTGTTACAATTCTACCCCCCTTAAAATGAATCTCATCCCCAAGATTTGGACGATGCTTACCCAAAAAGCTGTGGGTATGTTTTTTCAGATCCTCTTCTCTTTCCCAAATAGCCTTATTTTCTATATACCGATTCCATTGAACCTTACACATCTTTATAACTCGACTCCTTGTAACTCTTTCTGCCATCTCCAAAATCTTTACCAGAAATTCCTCATATGTAAGATCTTCCTTAACTGTAAGCTCTTCTAACGGTATCTGCTCCTCAGGTATACGCAAACACTTCTTCAGTTGAGACACATGAAACACATCATGTACACCTGACAAGCTCTCAGGCAATTCCAACTGATAAGCTACCTCTCCACATTTCTCTAAAACCTTGAAAGGTCCGATATACCTTGGTGCTAACTTTCCTTTCATGTTAAACCTTCTCACACTTCTCATAGGTGACACCTTCAGGTAAACATAGTCCCCTATTTTGAAAACCAATTCTCTTATCCTAGTGTTGGCATAACTCTTCTGTCGAGACTGTGCCACTCTCAAGTTATCCCTAATCATCCTTACTTGCTCTTCTGCGTCTCTTAAAACATCTGATCCAAACACTTGAGTGTCTCCCGTTTGATTCCAAAACAATAGGGTTCTACACTTTCGTCCGTACAAAGCTTCGAAAGGTGTCATATTGAGACTCTTCTGATAACTGTTGTTATACGAGAACTCTGCATAAGGCAAACTCTTGTCCCAACTTGTACCGTACTGCAATGCACAAGCTCTCAACATGTCTTCTAATATCTGATTAATCCTCTTAGTTTGTCCATCCATTTGAGGATGATATGCTATACTGAAATTCAACTTTGTTCCCAATGAACTATGTACTTGCTGCCAAAAATAAGATGTAAATTGAGTACCCCAATCAGACACAATTTTCTTGGGAACTCCATGTAGACACACTATCTTCTCCATATATAATTAGGCCAACCTCGGTCCATTATAAGTAGTCTTGACTGGTATAAAGTGAGCAACTTTAGTTAACCGATCCACTATCACCCATATTGAATCATAACATCCCTGAGTGCGTGGTAACCCAACAATAAAATCTATACCAACTTCTTCCCACTTCCACTCAGGTATCTTCATTGGTTGTAATAATCCTGTAGGTCTTTGATGTTTAGCTTTGACTCTTTGGCAGGTATCACATATGGCAACATATTCAGCCACATCCCTCTTAAGTCCATACCACCAATACTTCTCTTTTAGATCCAAATACATCTTGGTACTCCTAGGGTGAATAGAGTAAGCAGACCCATGTGCCTCATGAAGAATTGCATCTCGTATAGCCTTAACCTCTGGTACACATAGTCTTTTTCCAAACCACAGAGTTCCATTATCATCCATACGAAAACCTGGTGCCTTGCTAATCACTATGTTCTCCGCTATCTCTTTCAACTTTGCATCCTATAACTGGCCCTTACGTATCTCTAGCTCCAATGTAGGCTCTATCACCAACTCTACTGCATTAGTGATGAAACCCAAGTTTAGTTGCTTAAGTTCAGCACACAACTCACTTGACATAGATGCCATTTGCACCTCATTGGCATAACTCTTTCCGCTAAGAGCATCGACAACAACGTTTGCCTTTCTAGGATGATAGTGTACTTCTAGATCGTAATCCTTAATCAACTCCAACCATCGACGTTGTCTCATATTTAGATCCGTCTGAGTGAAAATGTACTTTAGATTCTTGTGATTAGTATAGATGTCACTGTTATGTTCGATAAGATAGTGCCTCCATATTTTTAGAGCATGAACCATTGCTGCCAATTCCAAATCATGAGTAGGATAGTTTAGCTCATGCTTTCTCAACTGTCAGGATGCATAGGCCACTACTCTTCCTTCTTGCATAAGAACACATCCGAGACCTTGACAAGATGCATCACAATAGATAGAAAAGTTCTTGCTCAAATCTGGCAAAACCAACACTGGTGCTATAGTCAATCTTTTCTTCAATTCCTCAAAGTTAAACTAGCACTTCTCGGACCACACAAACTTAGCATTTTTCTCCAACAAAGCTATCAAAGGCTTGGCAAGTTTAGAAAACCCCTCTATGAACCTCCTATAGTATCTAGCCAGTCCCAAGAAACTACGAATCTCTCCCACATCAGTTGGTGGTTTCCAATTCAACAGATCTCTCACCTTGCTTGGATCTACTGTTATTCCACCATTAGAGACAACATGACCTAGGAAAGAAACTTTCTTCAACCAAAACTCACACTTGCTTCGCTTAGCATATAACTTGTGTTCTTTGAGCTTCTACAAGACCAACCTTAGATGTCCAGCGTGCTCTTCTTCCGTTTTGGAGAATACCAGTATATCATCGATAAATACCACCACAAACTTATCCAAAAACTCCATGAACACCTTATTCATCAAGTACATAAAGTATGTAGGTGCATTGGTCAAACCAAAGGACATAACGGTGTACTCATACAAACCATACCTCATAGTAAAAGTTGTCTTGGGTATGTCAGTTGCATGAATCTTCAACTAATGATAACTAGAACGAAGATCAATCTTAGAGAAAACACAAGCACCTCTCAACTAATCAAACAAGTCATCAATTCTAGGTAGCGGGTACTTGTTCTCGATAGTAACCTCATTGAGTGACTGATAATCGACACACATTCTCTGGGTACCATCCTTCTTGTCCACAAATATAACCGGTGCTCCCCAAGGTGACGAACTAGGATGAATAAAACCTTTCTCCTGCAACTCCTTTATTTGTTTCTTAAGTTCCTCTAGTTCATTAACCCCCATTCTATATGGACGCTTAGCTATAGGTGCAGTTCTAGGTAATAATTCAATAATAAACTCAATGTCATGGTCAGGTGGCATACCTGGCAAGTCATTAGGAAACACATATGGAAACTCATCCACCACTGGGTCCTTGTTGATGCAATCATCAAGCTGGTTCATTGTGGCTATCGGCTGTGTTTGTACTACAACATCGACACTGATTATATCCCCATTCGGTGTGGTCACAACAACTACCTTCTCTTGACATTGAATGACTGTCTGATTTTGCTTCATCCAGTCCATACCCAGAATCACATCAATGCCAGATGTTCTCAACACAATGGGGCTCACTTTGAACTCTACCCCCTTAAGGATAGACTAGTTAGAAGACAACAATAAGAAGCTTGCATACTACCTCCTGGTGATTTTACTAATATGGGATTTTGCATGGCACATAAGGGTATGCTATGCGTTCTAACAAATGCTTGTGATATGAAAGAATGTGAAGCTCTAGAATAAAAAAGAATAGTGGTAGCAGTGGAATTGACATCGAACATATTGAGCATGACTTCTTGTTCTGCAAGCGCCGTCTCTGTAGACACATGGTTCACCTTTCCCATGTTGGGTGCTAGCTTCTGAGGTGTTCCCTTCGGATTGCTATGCTAACCCTGGGGTGTTAGCTGATTCTGCTTCCGGGGATAATGGTTAGCATAATGTCCAACCTCTCCACAACGATAGCATACATTGGGGGTGCTAGGTGCACTGGTCTTCATGGGAGTGTTATTAGGTGTTCCCTGTCGTGGTGTCTGCTGGCCACTCTGCTACTAGGGATGTTGATTGCCATTCTGCTGCTGGTTTGGGATGCGTTGAGGGTACTGACCATGATTCCATTGATTGGGTGGTCCCTGGTACCTCTGCTGGAAGCCTAGCTGAGGGTTGGTGCACGAATGGGTATTACTCCTAGAGGCCTATCCCTGAAGCCTCCTCTTCTTGGCCTCCATCTCTTTGCGCTTATTGTCAATAACAATGGCACAATTCATTGGCGTCTGAAAAATTGGGGTATGTATTGGACATAAGCTAGAGTTGCAGACCATTATACAAACCCTTGAGAAAACGGCGTTGCTTATTAGCATCATCAGCCACCTCATTCAGAGCGTAATGTGACAACTGAGCGAATTTGTCACGATTCTCAGCTACAGACATAGATCCCTATTTCAGAGCTCTGAATTCCTCCTGCTTGAGCTCTATCAATCCTTCATGTATGTGGTAGGATCTGAAATTCTCTCTAAATTCCTACCAGGTGATAGGAGGAGCATTAGTGGGATGTCCATACTAAAATGCCTCCCACCAGTCTTGAGCTTCTCCCTAGAGTTGTCCTGACGCGTACAACACCTTATGCTATTCGTCGCACCGCGCTATGTTGAGTTGCTTTTCTACTGCATGAAGCCAATCATCTGCTTCTAGTGGATCAGTGGCATGAGAGAACACTGGGGGGCAGCCCTTCAAGAATTCACCACACTTGTCACGCGGTGCTCCACCCAATTCGTTGATTCTGCTGTTCTGCACCAGAGCTTGCCTAAGCTATGTCTGCACTGCCAGAAGCTACTTAATAGTAGGTGGCGGTGGTGGTGGTGGATGTGGGGAACACCTCCACGACCTCGGCCTCTTCCTTTCCAAACATCTGACATCCAACACAATTTTAAAATTTAGAGCTTTCTAAATTATAGACAACTTATAGAGATATAGAATATATTTTGAAAATTTTATGGACGAGTTCCAACATCAGCAACTCGGTAAAATGGTCATATCTCGAGTCTTAGATATCCAAAAGAGACATGCTTTACATGGTTGGAAATCTTAATTAAATTATCTACAACTTTCATCAGATCACATGCCCAATTCTGTCGCTTAGATTACTCAAAAATAGGACACACCAAATCCGTCCAGATTTGAGACTGCACAGAGACTTCAAATTAGAACAGCTCTATCTCACAAACCAGATCAGGTATAGGGGTGATTCTAGAGGCATTAGAAATATACTTTAAGTATAGTTGCTCGCATAAAAATTTATAATTTTTGTCAAGTAGATTTAGATTGACATTGAGATAAGGGCAGACTGCTCCAAAAAATAGATCCGAGAGAACAAGATGTACCAAACCCAATATCATTTATTGACTCAAACCTTAATATTCTTAACTATGGAACTTGCGGACATGCCACAAAGTTCCAGCACTCATTACAAAAATCCAACTCACACATAAACATAATAATAATTCAATTAGGCACACCAAAGTTCACACCACACTACTAGAATCGACTTGACTCAACTTGACATGTGCTATTAATGTCTTATTACATAGAAAGGAACTCCAACACCTATGGAGAAATTCATGGGAAGCTCCTCATAGATCCTTGGCTAGTTGAGGCACACCCTTTGCTCATCTATCACTTGTCGAAATCTCTTAAGGGTCGCCTCCTGTGCCTTCAACTGATCTTCCAAGCCGTTGATTCTTGTCTACTAATTCATAGGCATAGTGCACCATCACTTGAGTAGTGGGATCCGTGCCTTTAGGGTCTACTATTGCCTATCCCAAGTCAGGGTGTTGGCGAGGGAGGAAGCGATATTCATCTTCCTTCATATCATCAAAGCGATGACCACAGAGACAGTGTCTGCATCTTCTATGCAATCTTTCATGGTGGCACAGTGAGCGTGATGCACATAGTTTGAGTCCATCTAGTATGCTTCCTTCTCTCCATCCTAGATTGGAGATGCACACCCTGGCCTTCCAATAAGTGTCCTCCAGAGGGTTTGTATGCTCGTTGCAGATGTACTCAATAGCTGCATCCCAATCTGCATAGTAGGTCTAAAGAATCCCCATAAGTCAGTGGTGCGAGATGAAGGATTCACACCCCTAGCTTGTATCAGATCTTTGTAGTCCATCCCATGGTAGGGGTAGGCTGATCTTCTTGAACAACATCCTCCTCCTCCTCCTCATCAGATAATACAACGACCTCCACTTCTTTGGATTCTTCTTTGGGCTCTTCCTAGAATGGCTCAGGCATAGGTGCAGGTGCTGGCGAGTCAACTTCTAGCTCCTAGGGTTCCTCCTCCTCACGTGGCTCCATGAACTCATACAAGCCATGAGGCGAGTAGTAGCCTCTGGTGCTAATGCGAGAGGTCTTATTGGCACGAGGCATCTATAAAATTAGATTTAGTTAGAATAGAAGCAAAAATTTTCATCTCAGAGTGAGGCAAGAGAAGCATAAAATTTAGCAAATAACAAGGGTGAGATGGGAAGCATAAAATGAGTGAAGCAAAAGAAGCTAAAACGACCATTGCTAACAAGGCTTGCATCTTATAGTCAACACGGCTTTGATACCAATCTGTCACACCCGATTTAAGGATAAAATAGGATGCATAATCAGTCACACACATAAGTCAACAAATTATAAATAGTAACATCACAAGTGTTTATTACATCACGAATAATAAGACATAGTCTTCACACAAATGTAGCAGAAGAATAAAGAAAAATCTCTCGTGGAAGCTCCATATCATAGGGACGTCAACTGGTTGACCACAAGTCTAGTAATCCTCAGGAAAGTTGTCATTACCATAGCCATTTGTTACCCATCCGGGATTTTTATCCAAATAATGAAAATAAACAAGCGTAAGTACATGTCGTACTCAACAAGTGTAACATGGGGTTCATGAGGCTCAAAAGGCTTGACATAGGTTTAACAGCATTCAACTTTTAATTATAACAATTTTAGCATAAGAGTAGCAACAAGGTGTTTTAATCCCATAATAAACACATGATCAATGTAAACATGAATAATGAATAGCATAATGGATAATTCTTAGTGATAGTCTATTCCATAAGGGTTCCAAGGCCGCTCATGACCGTGAGCACAGCTGATATACTAGTTTTACAATCTACAAAGGTTGTACACGTTCACTGTGAGTCATGATACCCATATGCCTAGGTTAATTACTCCTAAAACACTTCCAAGGTGAGCAGGCAGGGTTCACTATGAAGCCTTTCAAAGGTTCGTCTAACAAGTTAGGGCCATTAGATTCACTCGGCAAAGAGATATAGGAACCTTCCTGTCGAATGGCACAATTCCATCATGGTTATACACATAAGAGTAGAGGTTGTCCTATACCCGATTCGGTAAGCCATTCTTACGCCAATAAAGGTAACCTCTAACAAGCTAGAAAATGTCCTCATACTGAGCTAAAGCTAGAGCCATGTAGCCCTCATAGCTGTACTATAAGTCTCGAAGATCACTTATAGATAAGTCCTTAGGGAGAGGAATCTAAAGCATTTAGAAAGTAGCTAAACACTCCAGCTTCCTATTTCCAAGTTGCTAAAAAGTCATGTTTTAATGTTTATTGCATATACCATTAGTCAAGTTACAAGATCATAATTTTATTGAGCATTAGCAAAGCTACCCAATGCATATCCCATAGGAGACAAGATATAAGTACAATTCTAGGGAATCCCTATCAAGGTGACACATGCAACATGAATTAAATGTATTAAAGTTGATAGGAAACAAGGATAATCCCATGCTATACTTGCCTTGAACAAAATGCTCCTACTGATCCTGCTCGTCAAAGTAGTACTCTTGATCGCCCACGAATTGCTCACCGTCTATACTCGATAATCACAGCAACATACAAGCATCCATAAGCAATCATGCATAGCAAACAAAAGCTATAGATTAGAACAGTACACCAACAGCATAAAATATAGATGAAAATTTTGTAAAATGATTCTATGTCTTGCTACGAACACACAGACGCGAAGATCACGAAAATCAGGGCTAAAATGAAGAAGTTATGAATTAAATAAGATTTCCTTTAATAAAATAATAGATTAAATCTAACCTTGAACTTTAAAAGTTGAAAACATACTTAATAGTAGTATGAACATGTAGATTACGCAATTATGAATCTAACACAACTTGAACGGATCAAATCGGAGTTAAAACGAAGATTTTATGGCTAAAACAAGATTAGTGGCAAAACTATAAATAGATGGAACTTGATTTTAGAATTTAAATTAATAAAATCGGATTTTAAACCAAAACAGGGACTGCGGGCATGAAAAAGAAGAAATACATGGGCTCTTTTAAAAGTTTGCTAATCGAAGAGGTATCTTTGAATCTGGGCCGTCAGATCTTAAACGGAGGGTGGAGATCAGATCGGGAGGGGAAAAGTAACACCGGTGAGGTCGGTGGTGAGCATCGACAGTGGCGCCATGGCTGGAGATGGGTGGCGCTCATGGAATACGGTCTATGGACCATGAAATAGCAAACCAAGGCTCTGGGAGAGAGAGGAGATCAAGGCGAACTTGGCTAGGTAACTTACCAAGGCGCGGAGTGGGTGGAAGTAGCGCACGGCTTCAGCAGAATGAGCTCAGCGGTGGCGGCAGCTAGGGCTAGCATGGCTCGGTGTCTCGGCAAGGCAGCTTCGAAGCTTGGGCTGGGGAGGCACGACTATGGGCACTCAATATTTATGGCTAGGAGCAGCTTGGGGTGCAAGGCAAGGGCGAGGCGTGGTGGCTGTAGACTTTTGGTGGCGGCGGAGTAGTGTCCATGCCAAACATGAGATAGAAGGAGATGACGTGGCTGACAGGTAGGACCGGCTCATCAGTGAAACACGGCAGGAGAGAGGAGAGCGCGGGTGACGCTGCTGGGCTGGCCTACTACGCCGCTGCGGAGAAAGAGAGCTGGCCGCACGGAGAAAGTGGGCCACGTAGGAAACCAGGCCGAGCTGTCCTGTTCAGGCTAAAAGCAAAGAAGGGGGAAGAAAAATACTAAAACTCCTTTTCCATTTTCTTACACCTCATTTCAAATCCAATTCAAACTCAAATTCAATTCTTTTCCAAATTTTGATCAAACCCAAGCATCACAAAATAAATATGCAGCAACTTGTATGTAGACCTATATTTTATTTTAATTTTAACAAAGTGGTTATTTTTCTAAATTTAAATGCTCATAAAATGCATAATTAAATCATTTTCTCCTATTTTAAAACCAAGCAAATTTTAGGGTGTTATAGCGTACGACATGTATACTATCCGACAAGTTCAAATATACGACGGTAGGACTTTCTGGTTGCCAAGACTTGCTCCTCTCAAAAAAACCTTACGCGGTTGCCGAGAGCGAAGTGAATGCAGGATAAAAGCTGGATAGGAGTGAATTGACCACCAGGACACGGTTGAGACTTGAAAGCCTGATGCGGTGGTGATAGTTCTTTTCACCCCTCGGGTGCCGTCACACTCCCCCAGGAACCTCAACCAGTTGTACTGTAGAAGGCATGTTCGACCGGAGATGCCAGATTATTGACGGTCCCAAGCGTACACTGATGAAAATAGAGCACGTCTCCTCCAGTTGCGCCGATGAGATAGCATTAGTCTCAACGCTGTTTTTTACATGTTAGCTCCGCCATTGATGCCCCAATAGTGTGTGCACTCCTTGTGTTGTGACAACACTAGAAGCATAGGAAAAGAAAGCCCCCCACAAGAGGTGAATGAGAGCAGAGACATACTAGCAAGGATTACTCAACACTGTCAAGTTTCCTAGTTGGCAAGGCGGGGCTACAAGAAGGCATGGCAGGATCGAGCTAGGGTGACCTAGAGTGCATGAAGATCCATCTTCCTGGAATGTATGTAGAAACATTGGTAAGTTCTCATTTTTTGTGTGTTGAATCCGATTTGCTGGGGTTTGCCTTTGGGAATGAACTTGTCCCTCTATCTAGCTATGTTCATTGTTGTGCATGCAGAAACTGCCGGCTATAATGGCCTAGGCCATCGGAGGTCATCGGAAACTCGAGCTTTGTCTAGATGATGAGTAGAGCCTGGCCCGATGGAAGGTGGAGGTGTTCCCCAACAGCAACCACTTGTACCTCTACCAAGGATGGATGCACTTTGCCCACACCCACGATCTCCAAGACGGGTTCTCTCTCATATTATGGTATGACGGCCGGTCATAGATTAACGTCAAGGTCTTTGACCTTACCACCTGCCGCAAGCAGTACCCACTCGACTTTGAGGCTAGCGATAGTCAGCTCTCCCTACCCATCATAGAGCCGAGGAGTTTTGTAGTGATCCTAAAGAAGTACCACCTCAAAGCGAAGTATCTGGTGAGCACTCGCGCGAGACGTAGAACGTACCAATGTTACAAGTTACCAGTGTCATCTTTCTCGTCAATCTTTTTTGCGTGAGGCGAAGAACATGCCAGTGAACTTCGAGGTAGTGCATAGCTACCAGCAGCGGCAAGCCATAAAGCTGTAGATGGCTGGGCAGTCCTAGTTTATGGCCTTGGATAGGACCCGCATGAACAACAAAGTGCACATGTCGTGCAAGTATGGGTGGGATGAGTTCTGCGCAAGCAACCACCTCAACGTCGGTGACACCTGCTTCTTCAATGTGATCCATGAGGCCACCAGCAGCGATGATGAGGATGAGGAATGGGAGGAGGAGTAGGAGTACATGAAGCTAAGCTCAAGGTGGAGGTGCGTAAGACGAATGGCGGATGGTTGCGGTGAACTCAGCGCAAGAGTTGACATGATCTGTATTTTGTTATTTCATCAAAACTATTATCTGGCCTATCAAGATTTTCTAGTATCGGACTATCTTAGGCCCTGTTTGGATGGACTATAACTAGTTAGCCATGGCTTAAAAAGCAAACTAAAAATTAGCCAATTAGTTGTGTTATTAGTCCATACCTATTTGTATCCTGAACTAATTGTTGGGTTCTATAGACTAGAACTAGTTGTTAGCCCCTGATAGTTGGGTTCTATGGACTAGTTGGATAGCCCCTGATAGTGTAGCACCCAGTTTTAAGAACAAAACCATATACACACCATATGTGAGCCCAGGAAGTCAAATCTCACATATAGCTACAAATAAGGGTAATATTAAAAGACAATGCTTAAATACATAGCGTATTAGTAAAAAGATTGTAACCTTAGAGTATAGATAGCAGAAAGACAACCCTCGATCTTCAGGCGAAGACTCCAAATCCACAAGGACAACTGACTGGTTGACCACAAGCCTAATTCCTCCAAACTCTAGCAATCTGGTACCCATCCGGGATTTTTATCCAAATATGTGAAAAATAAAGCAAGCGTAAGCACATGTCGTACTCAACAAATATAACATGGGGTTCATGAGGCTCAAAAGGCTAACACTAGTTCAACCGCGATTAGCTTTTAATGAGTCATCTTTTAGCAATTGAGTAGCAACAAGTATCACAAGCCCATAAACACATGATCAGGTAATCATGAATAATGAATAGCATAAACAATTAACCATTAGTGGGCATCTTCATCATCCATATCATTAGTGTTCATCATCTATTCCGTAAGGGTTCCAAGGCCGCTCGTGACCATGAGCACGGCTGATATACTAGTTTTACACTCTGTAGAGGTTGTACACTTTCACTGTGAGTCGTGATTTACCCTTTCACCCGAGGTAGCTAATCTCTTGACCCACTTCCAAGGAAGGTTGGCAGGGTTCACTATGAAGCCTTTCAAAGGTTTGTCTAACAAGTTAGGGCCATTAGATTCACTCAGCAAATAGATGTAGAGCCCCCCTTCCCGATGGCACAATGATGTGCAGCCTATACACAAGCAGACAAAGGCCGCACTATACCCGATTCAGCAAGCCATTCTTACGCCAATAAAGGTAACCACTAACAAGCTAGAAAAGGTCCTCATACTAAGCTAAAGCCAGAGCCATATAGCCCTCATAACTTTACTGTAAGTCCCGGATGGTCACTTACAGATAAGTCCTTAGGGAGAGGAATCTAGAGCACCATAAAAACAGCCCAATGCTTTAGCCCCCTGATTCCATGTTGCTAAAAACATCTTTTAGTGTTTATTGCATATACCATTAGTCAAGTTACAAGATCATGGTTTCAGTTGAGCACTAGCATCATACTACCCAATGCAATAACCAAAGATATCAAGGTACAGGGTAACAAAGTACTAGGAAATCCTTAGTGGTAGTCAAGGTAGACACATGCATTATGAATTAAATGATTAAAGGTGTATAGGACAACAAGGGAGATCCCATGCTATACTTGCCTTAAACACCGATCGTTCGGTAAGCTTTTAATCTTCAACGTTCTTCTTCTTCTTCTTCTTCTTCTTCTTCTTCTTCTTGATCACCACATATAACTCACCGACTGGACAAGATTATAAAGCACCACACAAGCATGCATGCAATCATACACAAAGAAAACAATAGATCTAAATTAGAATAGTACACCAAACATAAAATCAAGATGAAAACTTTGTAAAACAAATCTACATCTTGCTATGAACATATAGACACGAAAAGCACTCTAATCGGAGCTACGGTGAAAAAGATACATCTACTGAAAGATTTACTTTATACGTGGAAAAGAAAACTATAAGCTTCATTTATTTAACTATATAAAATCTTATATAAATTGGATTAAATCAAATTTAGATTTGAATTATAAAACTAAAGTAGAACAAATCATCTTTTATTTACAAAACCCAGTTGCATAATTATTAATCAAGATATGATTTAAACCATGAAATTTCTGAAATAGTAATATGATAACAACTGTTGCTAATGCGTAGATCTCGTCGTTATGAATCTAACACAGCTTGAATGGACTAAAACGGAGTTAAAACGTAGAAGATATGATTTAAACAAGATTTCCTTTAGTAAAATAATAGATTAAATCTAACCTCAAATTTTAAAAGTTGAAAACATACTTAACAATAGTATGAACACGTAGATTATGAAATTATGAACCTAACACAATTTGAACGGATCAAATCGGAGTTAAAACAGAGAAGTTATGACTAAAACATAATCAGTGGCAAATCCGTAAATAGCTAAAAATGTATTTTAGACTTAACCGAAACAAAATACGCTTTCAAATGAAGAAAACAAAATATGTAAACATGTTTTGGATTGCAGGTTCTATAATTGAAAAAGGCAGGGACTCTTTAGTAAAACGGCCACGCGAAGGGGTATCGGCTAACTCAGACCGTTGGATCTTCCCTGGTCGGCTAAGATCGGATCAGAGGGGAGAGAAAAGGCTAGCTTGCCGAAACAGTGACGGCAGCGAGGTGTCTGCGGTGGCGCCATGGATGAGCTCACCGGAGGAGTTGGTTTCAGTGATTCCGACCACCATCCTTTACGGGAAAAAGACAGGGAGCAAGAGGGAGACTCGGAGAACTCTATGGAGGCATCGGTTGAGGCAGTGGAGGGACGATGACGGCGACATGCGCTAGCTTGCAGCTCGGCTTCAACGGCGAAGTCGCACGAGGTACTAAGAGCAGAAGAACGAGGGGAAAATGACTTCAAAAGGTTTCTTACCTCCACATGTAGCTTGGTAGTGGCTTAGGTCAGAGTTGAAGCTACAGAGGTGATTCGACGGCGTCAAGCTCCATGCAGCAGAATCCGGGCGGCGGCGCTAGGCTAGCTTGAGGCAAAGCGGTGCGAGATAGGGTACGGAATAGGTGGCATGGAACGGGGGCTTGCTATTTATGGGCCGAGGGGACTTGCGGCACAAGGCAACGGCGGACTCGGCACGACCTCGAACACTCGGCGCAGCGGGGAGAGTCTAGGAAGGAGACGTCGTGAGGTAGGAGATGCTCCTGACAGTGGGGTCCCACCGGTCGGTGATGGGAGAAAGAGGGACCGGGCAGTCAGTGAAGGAGAGAGGGAGCGGGGCGAGCTACTGCTGAGTTAGGCTGCGGTAGTGGCTTCGGTCGGTGCAGCTTTACTAGGCCAGCTAGAGAGAGGAAGGGAGAGGGCGCATCCGTGTGGGCCTCAGCACAGCTTGGGCCAGGGTGGTGCGTTGGGCCTATGGGAACAAAGGGGAGAGGGTGAGACTGAGCTGGGCTCGCGCGGGAGGGATCACTTGGGCCAGCTCGGCCCACGCAGGGGAAAACTGAGAAGAAGAAACTATGGCCCAGGAAGGGAAAAGAAATGGAATGCTGGGCCATGAAGGCCGAAAGGGAGAGAAGGGAGGAGAGAGGGGTTTTTTTCCAAATCCTTTTCCATTTTGTTTCCAAATTCAAATCCAAATGCAAACCAAATCAAATTCAAATATGATTTGAAATGCACTTTTTAATTCAAATAAAATTGAGAACTTTTGGTAAGTTCTCCAAAAATAAATTTTACACTTTTTTTAAATATTTTATTTTCAAATTTTCTTTTTCTTTCAAAGCCATTTTTAATTTCATTTACAAAAGCAATTTCAACCATTTTAAATTTTGAATCAAAACCACTCAACCAAATAAATCAAATGCAAGGGCATGTATGCACAAAGATGTTGCTAAACCTTATGATGAATTTTAATTTAATGAAAAAATTATTTTCCTATATTTTATGAGCACAAAATTCCAAATTAAATCATTTTAGCTCTAGTTCCAAAAATTCAAATTTTGGGGTGTTACAGATAGTTGCCAGCACTGTATTTCATTGTTCATCGACTCGTAGTGATCCAAAGCCTCTAAATTTTGTAGGGTCGGCCTATCTTAGGGTCCTGAAAATCTCAACAGCTATACACCCACGTCCTTCGATCAGAAAGGGCAAACTTTGACGATTGCGATGCCCATGGCGATGTGACAGACGTGGCCCAATCTCAATTCAACTGCATTAATGCAGCAGTTACTGATCATCCTCCATCCAGTGTTTAGAACTACCGCAACACATTCCTGTCCTTAAGTGAAAAAGTTAGTAGTGAACAACTTCTTTCTCCTCCCACTTTGTTGTGACATCCATCCACATGACTGTCGCCGCTACCCATGGCCTCCGATGAGCCCACCGGTGGCAACATCTAGCATATGGTGCCAGCAGAGCACAACACTGGCATTGTCCCTAACACCATGGTTGTCGATGCTAATGGCGCCATGATTGTCGACGCTGATGGTGCCGCGGTTGTCGATGCTGATGGCACCGTGGCCATTTCGCTCTGTGGGACATGCATCGAGCGTCGCCCTGTTCGACGATGCTAACGATGACTGCTATGAACAACTTAGCGGTTCATCGGATAATGGAATGCTTGGGCTATAGTGCTGGCCATGGCCTCGGACTACACCACCAAGGGGACGCCAACCTCATCTAGGTGCGACTGCACCATAGGTGCGACTGCACCATAGGTGCGACTGCACCATAGGTGCGACTGGCGCGCAAGATATTGGTCCCTATCATGTAGGAGATGTTCAAGCAGTTGACGTGGTATGATCCGCTAGAGCAGTTGAATAGGAAGATGGAGGCGGTGAGCAAGCTCAAGTACATACTCTTGGATGATGGGTCTGGCTCCTTGCCATATGCTAGGCTGCTCATTGAACTGGTGGTCGACCCCATTATGAAATAGTTGAACAAGACATGGACTCTCACTAGGTTCTCATAGTAGGAACAACTAGTACAGTTCTTGCACAACCTAGCGTGCTAGAGTTCCCTCACGCTAGGGAATTCCTGCATGATGTAGTGTTGCCCGGACTGTTCGGTGCTATCAATAGGTACATCGCTTCTTGGGAGATGGTTCTAGTTAATGTATTTCTACAGCCGTGGATGTCGACCATCGATTGGGAATTGCTACAGTCGATGCTCACCAAGGTGTTCATCGTGGTCTAGAAGTTCCTGTCGAAGTGTACTAGTGAAAATGCACACAAAAATTATGACATTGTGCTACCATGGAAGCAAGCAGCTTGGCCTGATGTTTGGAACAGGTTTGTCGATGGTGTCATCATTCCTTACATGAAGCGTGGACTTGGAAATGTCCGCAACAAGCCGCCACCGGGAGGAATGGCAGCTACGGACGCATGGGTTGACCACCTGATGAGATGGGCATCCAAGATTTCACCCTAGAAAATGCTTGACCTCCTACAGGGTGAGTTCCCTAGAAATGATTGGCAGGGTGCTCTATGTAGGTGGTTCTTCATGGTAGATTGCAATGACAAGATGGTGCTGCAGTATGACCTCACTTTTGGTGCGACCGATTGGTGGACGCCATTTGTTGACAAGCTCGTTGTACCACGCTTGGCATCCTGGTCCATTGCCATTAGTGTCATCACACTAAATGAAGGGTACGACGTGTTCCACATGCTCATCACTAGGTGGAAGTCGATCGTGTCGCCGAAGTCGATGATGAAGAAGGTCTTGAAGCGCTTCATGGAGAAATGGACCAACGTGCTATGCTACTAGTTGTTTGATGCGCAACCAACAAAGGAGGAGGCTGTGGTCTGGTGCTAGGAGTGGATGGGGCTCCTAACGCTAGATCTGCTTGCCATCGACAGTGAAATGCACAATGGCCTCCAACTGATCCACAAAACATATGAAATACCATAGGTAACTTAGTAACTTATTAGTGTATTTTTGTTCTGAATGATTGCACCTACATCAGACATTATAAATGTTAATCATTAGCACAATATGTATTACTCTTTTTTGAATGCGCACACGAGAAAGTCCGAAACTACATGATTATAACACGCCGAACAATGACTAAATGCTCTCACCTATGTTAGGCATTGTATAAATGTAAATTGTTGGCACAATGTGTACTACTCTTTTCTGAATGCACACATGAGAAAGTCTGATACTATGTGATTGTAACATGCCGGACAATGACTGAATGCTTTCACCTGCGTTAGGCATTGTATAAATGTTAATCGTTGGCGCAATGTGTACTACTCTTTACTGAATGCACATGCGAGAAAGTCCAATACTATGTGATTGTAACATGCCGGATAATATCTGTTACTCTTTTTTCTGACTGCACCCGCTGTAACCTATTGCTTGCAAATCCACAACAATTAAATCTGTATTAAATTTGCTTATGTTTGACTCTAGTAATACTAGCATTAGCAGGTTCAAGCATCTTGGCTATTGGAGAAGCCCCAAGAGGCTCTGTATGTGTCCCCGTGGTGGCTTGCACCTCGACTTGAGGGGGTGAAAAAGGTGGATCACCTACCTCATTAGGACCTAAAGCCGGCTTAGGTATCTCGGGCATTGGAGAAGCCCTAAGAGGCTTCGTATGTGCCTCCATGGTGGCTTGCACCTTGACCTGAGGGGGTGAAGAAGGTGGATCACTAGCCTGATAAGGACATAAAGCTAGACTCCGCTTATGTAGAGTTGCAATTGGTAACTCTGTGTGGACAGTTGTATTATCAGGACCAGTTGGATAACCAATAATGGGGTTGACAAGTCAGGAGCCTTAACCCCCTATGGCACTATACAGTTGATTAAAGCAACCAGTGAACACATTGCACATCATGTTGATTTTTTAGCCTTGTTGGTTGATGGCCTCACAAAAAGCAGATGATTGTTGGATCATCTACTCTTTGAGAAGGACCACACTCTCTGCTTGCTTATCAATACTTGCTTTCAAACACCTCTCTTGTCATTTCATATGCTTTTGGTTTTCTTCCTGGCCGATAACTAGCCTAACAAGTATCTGTCCAAGCTTCGACGGTTGTTGAATGGACATTGGAGGTGGTGCCTACTTGGCTAACCTCTTTGTAGTAGGTGGAACATCGTCCATCTCTTTGTCGACCATACCACAGAAGGATGACCCTCCCTCATCGTGGTCGTCTGTCGTAGGGTCACGGTAGTCGCTGTCATCAGAGTCTGAATCTTGCTTTCATACATTCAAGATTCCTCTAATCCTAGACTAGTGCTTTGCCTGCTCTAGGGATGCATCCATCATTTCGTGTCTTTCTCTGTCCAGTATGGGTAATAGCTCTTGAATGGACCTAAGGGCACGCTGACCACGACGATGATCGTCCAAACTTGTTGGCATGTAGGCCATCACCTTGCAAGTTGACTTGTTGTAAAATGGCCCATTCCTTTCAGAGTTAATCGAGCATAGCATATAGCTAATGATGTGAGGGTACACATGCTGTCGTCCAGTACTGATAGCGTCAGCTATCACATCCTCGATCTTAGATAGGAAAAAGTGTAAGAAGTCAAACTGCATGCCTCTCCATATTGATAATAGTAGCCACTGCTGCAAGTTGGTCAATGACTCCCTATTGCCGCCTTGAGACAGGACTGTCTTTCTCAGAGCCATGTGTAGAACGTAAGCCTCTAGACACAGTTTGTATAGTGTATGCAAGGAGCCATCAGCGAAGGGATCCATGAAGAGCAACCGAATCTCCTAGTCTGTAGGAAAAGTACCTCCAGTTTTACTATGACGTGGAGGAAGAGCATCTCCATAGACTATCTAGTGGGGCTTCCTGTCTAAAGTGTCAACCCCGAGGAGTTGTTGTAGGCGGTTATAGTACAATCACTCTAGCCAACCATCGAGCATAAAACCAATGAAGTCATGCTCTAGATGAATCCACACTGTTGCATAGAACTGACGCACCCAGCTTATCACAATTCGATCAACCTCACTGAAAAGGTGAATGAAGCCTAGGAACCGCTCAAAGAGAGGTTGGATGGGTATACCAGCTGCTCTCTCAAGCTCATCCCAACCAAGTATCCTTTGGTCTACTAGTGTCATCCCTCTAGCACGGTAGCTCTTGAAGAAACTTTTTTGAGTCACAGTCCAGAACTATGATTTTGTGCTAGGCTCTTTGAGGAGTGGAAACCAGAACTCAATATCGCAGAACTTGATGCTCTATATCTTTTTTGAGCTATAATACTAAAAGTCATAGAACTGAACCACCTATTTCTTTCTCTTAATATTACTGCCCCTCATAGCACCATTGGCAAACATCAAACCTCCTCAACTGCTCCTTGTACCACCATTGGCATACATCAAATTACCTCCTCGACTGCTCCTCATACCACCAATTGTGGCACACATCAAACCTCTAAGAGTGTGAGCACACGCGTGCCCATGACTAACTGTAGATTGGACCTAGGAAGGTGCAAAGCGACTGGTCTAGTTTTTGAGTGGAACTCGGTCATGAGTTGTAGTTGTTCCTCAGTGAGCTCCTCCTCCCTGAGTTCCATTTTAGCACTCTCCTCATGCTGCTACTGTCAGCGGGCTGTTCGAGTCCGCCTATGAGAATTTCCAGACTCTAGGGCTAGCATAGCTTTGGTTGCTTCTTCCTCTGCTTCTTGGATACTGTCTGCCATCCTCTGTCTCTTCCCGGGCTATGGTGGTGCTTGTTCCTCTACTTCTAGGAGACTGCGAGCCTTTCTCTGGCTCTTTCTGGGTTGTGGTGGTGCTTGTTCCTCTGCTTCTTGGAGAATGGTTGTCTACCTCTGGCTCTTTTTGCGATGTGGTAGTTCTGTTCGCTTTGATTTAACTTGCGCCAGCTGCAACAATAAAAAAAATTACACATACATTTCATCAAACACCATAAATTCATGAAGAAAAAAAGAGATCACAGATGGCCTCATTATGCCAAGGCAAGAAGGCAATCTCGACCGGCTTGCTCGCTGGAGGAGTGGCGCGCTGATAGACTGGGGCATAGTAGATCCCCGCAGCATGGAAGGATTTGGGCAAGAGGTTTCAGTGTGCGGGGGAGAGGGTGGACGATTTTTGGAGAGGGGAGGGGGAGGCGGCACAGGGTGGGTGGCACCGGAGGGGGCAAACGACGACTAAAACGACGCGCAAAAGAGGAAAAGATGGGTACTGAGAGAATGTTTTTAGCAGTGGACTGTCCCACGTGCCACGTAATTGCATCACCGACACATAAACGTTGTCAAGAGTCACCGTCCACCGAAACTTAGGGGGTCCATCAAAACTTGGTAGATTAATATTGGTGATCCGACGGTTAATACACATTAGGCCTTATTTGGATGCACATGTATTCATCTCAATCCACATGTGTCAAAGTGGATTGGATGTAATTGAACTAAATTCTATTCCATTCCACTCCAACACATGTGGATTAAGGTGGATACACATGCATGCAAACAAGGCCTTAGTGTATTACTCCATATATATCGTCACCATTCATCATATAAAATTCGGTCTCTGCTCACCAGACGCCAGATGGGGCGGCGATTTGCTCGCGTGAAAATTTTATTTCGGGCAAAAATGAAATCCACGCGACCAGCAGTGCTACCAACACAAACCAAAAATTAGATCTCTCCCTTTTGCCCTCCTCACTGAAGATTGGTTTACCACGCCATCGATTTCAGACAAGGGTATTTGTGGTATTGTGATGGCCACATAAAAGCACAAGGAATCATCATCACCGCCTCCATCTCCATTCTCCAGCCAGACCAGTCGCACTGTCTCTCCTCCCAATCCAAAGCCTAGCCCCCTCTACCACCCTGGTCTGAACCCTAGCTAGGCTCATCGGCATAGTAGCTTGACTCCCTTTCCACTCTCTAGCCGCACCATCTCTCATACCTTTTTGAACCCTAGCCAGAGCCAAAGCTGGAGCCAGATCTAGATCCAACCCCCTTCATCGACAGCAGGTCCGCTGATGGCGAAAGGACCGCCATCAGCGACGGCACACGCCGGATTTGGACCCTATTGACGATAGTTAACAACCACTATAAACCATTAATTTAACATGTATAAGGGCTTAAATATAATCACCAACAAAGGTTTAGGGGTTTCAACTAATAAATTCTATGAGTTTTGGTGAATCTATATTTTCTGCAGGTTTATTGAGAAAACCGTCAAGGTGGACCTACATGTTAGATTTAATCGCACTTATCTGCAGCGAAATGGACACCAGAAGGTTCTAGAAGACTCTAGAGGACTCCACGCCACAGCAGAGGGGCAGAAGCTACCAGGTGGGGCTAGCCGGCCCCACCTGTAAGCTGCCTAATCCCCTGGACCCACATGTCAGCCCTTCCTTTGAATGTAAGTTCTCCACCACCTCCTAGGTTGCATCTACACCATCCTTTAAGTCGGTTTGATCTAAGGGTTCATATTGGATGCTCCGAGCTATATATACTAGCTCCTGCCACCCCAAGAAGAATCATAACCCCAGTCATCAAGTCATTTGAGAAGACAGAAACCCTAATCATCCTTAGAGCCCTACCAATTATAGGGCATAGCTAGTTAGGCTAGATCTAGAGGGAGGCAAGAAGGCTTCGCTTGGATTCCTGATCTTGTCAAGAGTGTGATTGGTATAATCTTTGTCCCCCTCTCTTTTGTACCTCCATTATTTTTATATGCTAGATACAATTGTTATGACAATATTAGTATTCATCTTATTCATGTTCTTTGTTATAATGTTCATTGTCTACTTTGATTATATGCTTAGTATAGTTGGATTATCATCATATTCATGCATAAGTTCATATAGCGCTCACTCTAAGGTACCATGGGTGAGTTGTCGACATTATGTAAGCATAGTGCTTATACGTTGTTTACCTGATACACCCTATATTTTGGGTCATGTGGTAGATCGCAGATGTGACCCTCCCGTTGAGTCTTTTGTAGTCCACTCCCCGAATATAGGTTCACGTAGGGTCCGGTTACGAAGGAAGAACAAGCTATGTTCTTAATCTTCCTTAGTAATATCCCTTATGTGTAGATATGAAGATGATCTTAGCAATGACTATCAGGTATAATTACACTAATCAATGTATGCTTTGACTTGTAATTAAGAATGACTTAGGAATTATTTCTCTAATATTCTACCTAACCATGCTAATGCCATAGAAAGGAGTACTCTGAGTGATTTATCATTATCATTGATCAATACTTATCATATATCTTATCCTATGACTTACCCTTGTTATGAGTAGAACATTGGTTATGGTTTATTTCTCCATCAATAGTATAAGTTATCAATACATCTCCGTGCCAGATCTTCTCTATGGTAAAAATATAAATAACAATACCTAAAATACTCTCGGGTAAAGTGCTACAATGGTATATTATTTGTGCTCTTGTAGATTCCTTTCATTTATATATCTATTCTATCTAGTCACATAAATTAATAAAGAACTACTTAGTATTATTCTAGTAGTAATGCTATGTAGTACCAACACGCATATCTTGCATCATCACTAGGGATGACAACCTAGTAAAGTAATATTAGAAGATATAGGTTTATAATAAGGTGACTACTTAAAATAAGTGATACGTTAATAAATACCAACAAGCATTTCTGGCGCCGATGCCGAGGACAGATTTCAAACTCTGTTCTTAGTAGTGACGCTAAGAAATGTCAACAAGTATTTTTGGCGCCGTTGCAGGGAAGGTAGCTAGGCAAAGAAAGTATTGATAAACTTATAATTATTGATGTGATCGAAGATAACCAGTGACCTTTGCTCAAACAGGCTTACCACTACAAGAGATGTGTCAGTTTATGACATATATGGCATGACATCAGATCAAAAGGTCACTAATTCAACTAGTTTATGATGTTTGTTTCAGAAGCATTTAAACTTAGTGACTTAAGTAGATGTACGTTACAAAAAGCGTCTTAAAGGTAGTGAAATTTCTTATTGTGACAATATTTGTCGTGTCATAAACACCAATTTACAATAGTCATAAATTTACAATAAGGATGATGTATTATAAACTATTTTATTAATTTTCTTAACATTGCTATCAAGATGGCATGTGGACCGAACTGCCACATGGTAGAGTGGGTTCCATGTGCATATTTTTTTCTTTTTCTCCCATGTATTCAGGAACTAATATTAACATTAAAAAAGAGTCAACATGGTGGATTGAATACAACGATATCTTGAATCCAAAGGAACAGCCATACCACTCACTACTAGAAACTGCATTTTTCCTGTGTGCCGTGTATTTTTTTGACGGGCATAGAAATAACCACAGAGAAATTTTGTTTAACCTGTCGCCTGGCCAAGTACACAGGGAAATATCAATAACCCCATAGGTTTTCACGGAACGCACAAAAAAATTTGGCTCACAGGGTAACTGAACTAATATTCCTGTGTGCTTTTTATATTTTCTGTCAGATTTTGCACATGATAGTTACCATGTTCCTTGGCGCTGAAATATTAGCAGTGGCGCACAAAAAATTCATTGCCGTGCTTTTTTTGGTGCCTGTCTAGGATGTAAAATTGTACAAAAGAAAAAACACACCCGCATTGCATCTGCAGCAGAAGCCAGAAAGAACAGCGACCAAATAATTCACAAAAAAACCCTCCGACCAAGTCCCATCCACTCGGCCACTCCCACCAGGCCAGAATTTTTTTTTAATTTTAACATTTTTTTGAAACTAATTTGAAATCTAGCACGGTCGGGTTTTTTTTAAACTAACACTTTTGGCCGCGCCTATTGTCCTAGCGTGGCTAAATGCCTGTGCCGTGCCATGCATGGTGGCGTGGCAGAGGGCTGACGTGGCGGCAACCGGAGTCGCTGACTGTTGACGGGACAGGGCCTGCCGCGCCACCGATCTTGGCGCGGCACTGCCGCGCCCTGATCTGTGGCGCGGCAGAGCCGAATAAAACCGACGCGGTTAGCCCCGGCCCCCGCCCGGCCCTCCATTGCCGCCTCCCTTCCCTTCCATTCTCCGGACGCCTCCCTCCCTCCTCGTCCTCGTGCAAGGTAATGACGCACATTTTATTTTCGTTTGAATGGTGGATAGATATATTATGAATAGGAGCTAAGTCTATGGAAGATATTAGTTTGATTTTATCAATGTTAAGGTTAATTATTTAGTTAGAAGTATGTTTACCATGTATATTTTTGTTGCTCTAATTGTCGGTTATATTATTTTAGTTGCATTGCAAATGATTATATTTTACATTAATTTGCGTTGTTTTGATTGATGTTTAATTTGAACCGTTTTATTGGATGGAAGACATGTTTCGGGAGCAGTTATGGCGAAAACGGGGTCGTCCTAGAGAATTGTACCCCGACGAGTCTAGCAAAGATGCCTCAGTCCCTCCTGAACTCTCTGTCCCTAACTGTGACTGTGGTCGTCCGGCCGACGTGTTTCAATCGAGACATCTAGACACAGCGGCTCGCTGCTTCTACACGTGCAGTTGTTTTAATGTAAGTAATTGTTTCCGTATGTTTTTTCTTCTTCATTTGTATTACTAGGTTACTAATATTTTTTTGGAATTTTGTTGTGTAGGCCCATGAGAGGTGTTTTTTCTTTCAGTGGATCGACGGTGCAGACAAGTTTGACCCCAGGTACCTCCTTTTCGACGATTGGTGGAGAGGGCGACATCCACGAGAGCACTTCGAGCAGTGGGTTCCATCTCCCCCTAACCCCCCTCCAATGACGGCTAAGGAGAAGCACTTAGCCGCAGTTAGACGACTCGAGGAACCTCCTCTATGCCATTGCGGAGACCGAGCCATGATAAACCCTGACAATACGTTGGAGTTTGTATGTCCAAACAAGCATGAAGTAAGTGCAAAGTGTATGTGTTGAAATGTTGAGCTATATGTGTCATGTACTAATGTCACGTTATTTAGATGCATTCAATGGTGAAGTGTCGTTTTAAGGAGTGGCTGTATGGTCCTAAGAACAAATGGCCCAAAGAACCTCCAAAAGCAAAGCAAAAAAAGAAAGAAATGTTAATTTACAAAGCACTGCCAGTCAAGTGCGAATGTAGTGTTAAATCCAACTACGGTCTAGTCCCTTTGGAGCTTGGAATAGGCCATTATTGCGGCCATATGATTGGCTATGATGAGGTTGGTTATTTTTGTGGTAACCATGGAATCGTATTTTATTTCTTTTGCTAAGACATATATGATATAATTTATCATTTGAATAGAGCACTAGGAAATGCAGGTGGGAATGTTATGATGGTCAAGCTAAGTTTTTGGATGAATTGAAGGGGAAGCAAGTAATTGCACGAAAGAGGAGATATGGGCCTAACTATGTCAATCTTTTCGTTAAACATCACAAAGACAAGATGCGTGAGTTTGCTAGACAACGTGGTATTTGTAACCTGATCGATGTTGGGCTTGTCAAATGGGGATTGGAGAGACGGATGACATTAGAGAAGGAGAGGGCAAGGAAGGAGGCAAGGGAGGAGACAAGAGTATAGATGAATTCCTAAGGGTTTCTTCCTCATGGTTATACAATGAATTCCTACACAACTGGAGACCGGTGTCACAAACTGCCATATCCGTCATGCTGACATCCCTATAGCTCGGAATGCCCATGAAAGGTACATTCTTGGACCTTAGTTGCTCAAGCTTAGTCGCTGTGTAAGGTGGTGGTGGAACATACTACTGTGCTTCGCTAATTTTGGCCCATGAATCATAGGGGGTATCATCTGCAGTCAAATCTGTGACTAGTCTAGCCTGAGCCTGAACACCATGCAAAACCTCAATTGGTACTGGTAATGGCATAGTATGAACCGGTATTGGCATGGCATCAGCCGGTGTTAGCGTAGCATCTGTACCTCCTTGGTCATCATCAGAATCGTCTGAATCACTGCTAACTACATCACCGATCCTGTTCTCCTCCTCCTGCTCCTCCTCTTTCTATTCGAAATCATTCACATCAAAGTCATTACTTATACAACCTACTGTAGTTGAATTAAACTGCTCCTGCGTTAACTGACCATCCAAATCCATGTTACCCTGAGTTGCTTCCCCTTCGACCCCCAATTCTTGCCCATTGCCTCCAACACCGTCAATGGACGGGCCATCCTGAACACCCTGCATCATGCACCCATTCTCCACCACCACCTCAGTCATGGGCACATTGGAACCTTAGAGAACCCTAGTGTAGCGGACCAGTCAGCAGGGTCACGCAAGGGCATGAGGACATAGTGTGCCCTAGTCTTCCCAGTATCAAACCTCCCCTTCAGTGTGAAATCACCGTCAAACTTTGCATTCAAACGGACATAAAGGTCGTTGAAGCTAGGAGGTTCATCAAACTATTCCAATTCTTCTTCCATATCCTCAAACATACCATCTTCTCTTGTAACACTTCCTCCATACAAAACTCTAACACAACAATCCATCTGCAAAAGCATTAAAAGAAACTTCATCATGTCGTCGAAATCGTCGTACGTAATGTCCATAGTAATATTAATACATATTCTAACTATAACTGTACTAACTAATCTAATATTAACATCTATACAAGGCTAACTACAACAACTAATTAGACTAAATCCAATGTATAACTAGACTCAATAATTGTACTAACTAAACTACATAACTTTACTACCTATACTAACTTACTATATTACCTATACTAACTAAACTAAATAACTTTACTAACTCTACTAACTATACTGTAATAATTTTACTACCTATTAGGGGAGTACCTCACTGTAGCGTGCTAGACTAGGCCGAGAGGCGTGGGTACAGTCTTCGGCGGGTAGCCGCCGTGCGTGGCTGGAGGGCGTGGCGTGCCGGCGTGGGGGCTCGGCGGCCGCACCGGGCGGCCGGCGGCCGTGCCGTGCTCGGCGGCAGGCTGGCTGGCGGGCGGACGCGGTCGCGGCGCCCGGCGTGCTCGGCGGCGGGCGGACGCGGCGGCTAGGCGGCCTTGCTGCGTTGCTCGAGCAACGGTGGCTGCTCGGCCATTGGCGGACGCAGGCAACGGTGATCGGTTTTATTCGGCTCTACCGCGCCATGGATCAGGGCGTGTGCCACGGATCAGGGCGCGGTAGTGCTATGCCAAGATCGGTGGCACGGCAGGCCCTGCCCCGTTAGCGGTCAGCGACTCTGGTCGCCGCCACGTCAGCCCTCTACCGCGCCACCATGCATGGCGTGGCACAGTCATTTGGCCACGCCAGGGCAATAAGCGTGGCGAAAAGTGTTAGTTTTAAAAAAACGACCATGTTAGATTTCAAATTAGTTTCCAAAAAAGTGTTAAAATTAAAAAAAAACCCAGGCCACCATGGGGTGCGCCTCATCTCCCCACCTCATCCCATAGTCGGCACTTGACATTATCTATATGTAGCACAGTCGGCCTGTCGCACCAACTCTATAACCCTAAGGCCAAGCGGTGGCGGCAGCGGCGGCACGAGCGAGCAGAGCACGGTGGCGGGCGTCCACGAGCTACCGAGCAGGGAGGCTGCGGTGGGCACGCGGGGATCCATCGCCGAGCTCCAAGAAACATTCATCTGCACAGAGGGAGCCTCCATGTTCTACTCCTCCGACCCCAACCTCAGATCTACCGGCTTCGTCTTCTAGGTCACCCCCATATTTTTCCTTGCTATTCCAACTACGTCTGCAAGATGGATTTGTCCAACCAAGATGTCTGTAGTTCTCTTACTACTTGACATCTATAGAAAAAAAACTGTTTGCCACACATCTTCTGAATATGTTTTTCAGCAATATGACATAGGCAGTAGCATTCAGTGATTTGTTTGTGTACACGCGTAGATGGATGACAGTAGCATCCGTTGATTGTATAAATTCAGTGACAGTAGTATAAATACATGGAATGCCATTGCTTGGACTTTTAGTTGCTACAATTAATTGGGTCGTGTAATCACCAGAAGGTTATAAAAACTAAACTGTACTTGAGTGTTTTTCTGTATATGCGCTAAGTTCGGTTAGCATTTCTGAATGATGGGGAACCATGATAATAGTTTAAGTTTAGCATCAGGAAACAATGTGTGTTCTTACTAGTAGTTTAAGTTCGGTTAGCTTCTGGTTGTGTGCTCTACTCTGCTATGCCTGCTGTAGCCCCACCAAAATAGGTATGCTTCTCTGTGCTCTCGTGCATTAGTTTGGAGGCAAAATTTGGAGGCTTGCATGTAAGATTTCTAATTTTTTATTTCATAAAGGTTGTAGAAACATCCTGAGCTATGTTTGTTGTTCTCATTTGTACTTGCTTTGAGTTCAGATTTAGTTTAAATGGCAACTTATTATGATATATTTGGCTCAAGTAATTGAAGCACATATTTTGTAGTAAAGGCCACATGTTAGATAATTTAAACCACACCATGTCCTAATTCACATTTGTATATGAGTTATGACAATTTTTAGATTTTCATGAACTTGCTTTCGTCTCTTGAAGTTAGTAGTAGAGGTGACTTCAGTTACACATGGGTAAAGATGCCTATTTTAAGTAACAAGTGTGGATGATGCCTATTTTAAGTAACAATTGTGGATGCGTGATAGTACACTACATGCAGTTTTGAACTTTTGTGCTCATGAAAATGTACTATTTCCATCTGTCGGTGTTTTCGCGTCTAGCTCGGATGGTGTGCTCGGAGGACACAAGGGTTTATACTGGTTCGGCGGAACGTCCCTACGTCTAGTTCGCTGCTGCTCGTGTTACCGGCACTTGGTTTGCAGTAGGGGTTACAAACAGGCGAGAGAGGAAAAAGATCACAAGTCTGGTGGAAGGAGTGAACAGGTGCTGAGAGCTCGATTGCCGCTCAACCGTGTGCTCGTATCGTGCTCTTGTGTTTCTTTCCATCTCCCGGGTAGGGGTGCTCTGCTTCCCCTTTTATAGGTGAAGGGAAAGCGTGGGTTATAGAGGAGGAAAAGTAGAAGAACGAGAGAGAAGAAGGCTTCTAGGGTCGCCGGGTCCTTCTTCTCCTTTATGCGGGTCTCGCTGATCCTGTAGATGTAAACAGGGATGGCTCCATGTCGCGGCCTTGTTCATCACTGGCGCCATGTGCATGCGTCATCTGCCAGTCATGGTGTTCCACTCCATCCCGACGGACGTCGTGGTGAACTGACGCGCCTATCAGCGTCCGTACGAGGATTAGGTAGAACAACACCAGCACGTCCGGCACTGTTCTTGATGTGAATCTCTAGGTATGGCCTGTCATGACCATGGGTTATATCGAGGCGTGCCAGCCTCTTCCCTAGTGTTAGAGTTTTGACCCAGGCCCATATGCTTGGACCTAGAGCGGTTGGTCGTGGTATGGGTCCCCGACAAACAAGACGAAACCCGCGTCCTCGGGGTCGGGCGAGACGGAGCCCGTGACCTTGGGCGAGATAGAGCCCGCACCTAAGGGGTCGGGTGAGACTGAACCCATGTCCTCGAGGTCGGGCGAGACGGAGCCCGCACCCAAGGGGTCGGGTGAGACAGAGCCTGCGGCCTCAAGGTCGGGCGAGACAAAAACCTCATCCTTGGGGTCGGGCGAGACAGAGCCCACACCCAAGGGGTTAGGCGAGACAGAGCCCACGGCCTTGAGGTCAGGCAAGATGGATCTTGTGGCCTTGAGGTCAGGTGAGACGAAATCCGCATCCTTGGGGTCGGGCAAGACAGAGCCCGTACCCAAGCGGTCGGGCGAGACGAAGCCCACGGCCTTGAGATCGGGCGAGACCTTTTAATACATCTCAAGCCATCTAGGGGAAGTCAGCGTGGGTGTCAACTTACTTGCTTTGGGTATCCCTAATATCGATACCCGATAGTAGCCCCCAAGCCTACAGAGGAGTAGAATACTTCTTTGGAGGCTTTTTGGATGGGAGGACTATGAGGGCCTTGGCCTTCTTTTTGTAGCCTACGGCGTGTCCCGGTAGGACAGCAAGTAATAGGACAGAGTCTTCACATAAATGTAGCAGAAGTATAAAGAAAAATCTCTCACAGAAGCTCCATATCACAGGGACATCAACTGGTTGACCACAAGTCTAGTAATCCTCAGGAAAGTCATCATTACCATAGCCATCTGTTACCCATCCGGGATTTTTATCTAAATAATGAAAATAAAACAAGCATAAGTACGTGTTGTACTCAACAAGTGTAACATGGAGTTCATGAGGCTCAAAAGGCTTGACACAGGTTTAACATCATTCAGCTTTTAATGGTCACAATTTTATCATAAGAGTAGCAACAAGGTGTTTCAATCCCAAAGTAAAACACATGATCAATGTAAACATGAAGAATGAATTGCATAAGAAGATAATTCTTAGTGACCATCTATTCTATAAATGTTCCAAGGCCGCTCGTGACCGCGAGCACGGCTGATATACTAGTTTTACACACTACAGAGGTTGTACACTTTCACTGTTAGTCGTGATACCTATATGCCTAGGTTAATTACTCCCAAAACACTTCCAAGATGAGCAGGCAGGGATTACTATGAAGCCTTTCAAAGGTTCGTCTAACAAGTTAGGGCCATTAGATTCACTTAACAAACAGATGTAGAGCCCTCCTTCCTGATGGCACATTGACCCACCACCTATACACATGGGGACACAGGCCGCACTATATCCGATTCATCATGCCATTCTTATGCCAATAAAGGTAACCACTAACAAGCTAGAAAAGGTCCTCATACTGAGCTAAAGCCAGAGCCATGTAGCCCTTATAGTTGTACTGTAAGTCTCGGATGATCACTTATAGATAAGTCCTTAGGGAGAGGAATCTAGAGCATTTAGAAAGTAGCTAAACACTCTAGCCCCCTGTTTCCAAGTTGCTAAAAAGTCATGTTTTAATGTTTATTGCATATACCATTAGTCAAGTTACAAGATCATGGTTTAGTTGAGCACTAGAAAAACTGCCCAATGCATAACCCATAGGAGACAAGGTATAAGTCCAATTCTTGGAAATCCTTATCAAGGTGACACATGCAAATATGAATTAAATGTATTAAAGTTGATAGGAAACAAGGATAATCCCATGCCATACTTGCCTTGATCAAAGTGTTGCTGCTGATCCTGCTCATCAAAGTAGTACCCTTGATCACCCACGAATTGATCACTATCTATACTCGAGCAACACAGCAACATACAAACATCCAAGAGCAATCATGCATAGCAAACAAAAGACTATAGATTAGAATAGTACACCAATAGCATAAAATCAAGATGAAAAGTTTGTAAAATGAATCTACGTCTTGCTATGAACACACATATGCGAAGATCACAAAAATCAGAGCTAAAATGGAGAAGTTACAAATTAAACAAGATTTCCTTTAATAAAATTATAGATTAAATCTAACCTTGAATTTTAAAAGTTGAAAACATATCTAACAGTAGTACGAACATGTAGATTATAGAATTATGAACCTAACGCAAGTTGAATGGGTCAAATCGGAGCTAAAACATGAAAGTTATGGCCTATAGAAACTAGTGGCAAAACTGTAAATATATGAAAACGTATTTTAGATCTAAACCAAAAAGAAATTACGCTTTTAAAAGAAGAAGGTGAATTCTGTGATTGCGCTTTGGACTGTGGGTTCTATAATTAAAAACCCGAGGGGCTCTTTAGAAAATAAGCCAGGCAAACGGGTATCTTTGAATCCAAAATGTTGATCATGTAATGGACGGCTACGATTAAGTGGGAGGGAGGGAGAGAGCGCGCTCACCGAAGAAAAAGACGACGCGGCGGCGGCCATGAATGGCGGCGAGGAAGCTCACCGGCGAACCACTTTAGGCCCAATGGACCACCATAGAGCAAAGCGAGGGCACAGGGAGAGAGAGGGGATGCCGATGAACTCACCTAGATGGAATACCAAGACGGGGGACGACGACGGCAGCATAGCTTAGGGTTGCAGCTTTGCTGTGGCTCGGAGTGAGGGCGGCACTGGCTCTAGGCTTAGATAGGAGTGTGGCATAGCTCGGGGCGGTTATTTATGAGCGGGGTGGCGTGGAGCGCATGCCAGCGAGCGTAGCGGAGGTAGACTCTTCAGCGGTGTCTGGCTCGGACAGAGTCCGGTGTGGAGACGAGTTGGAGAAGATAACCCTGACACATGGGCCTGGGCTGTCAGCGAGACAGGCGAGGGAGGAGAGCGCGGGCAGCTGCACGGGCCTTTGGCTTGGCTGGGCCACGGCAAAAAGAAGAGAGGAGCGGCCTGAAGTGGCGCTCTGGCCCAAGTGGGGAGAAGGGGCATGCGGTGGTGGGCTGAAAACTGAAGAGGGTGAGGGGGGGGGAGAAAGAAATCCTTTTCTTTTTCTAAAACATATTTTTAAGACCAATTACAATTCAAATTTAAATTTTCTTTGAAACTTTGATCAAAACTACTCATCACAAAATAATATGTAGCGGCATGTATGCACCAGCATGTAGGTAAACCCTATAGTTGATTTTAATTTAAGAAAAATTATTATTCCACTAGGTTTGAATGCTCACACCAATGCATAAATAAATCATTTTCTCCTATTTTAAAATCATGCAAATTTTAGGGTGTTACACATCTTTATAACTCGGCTCCTCGTAACCCTTTCTATTGTCTCCAAAATCTTCACCGAAAATTCCTCATATGTAAGATCTTCCTTAACTGTAAGCTCCTCTAATGGTATTTGCTCCTCTAGTACACGCAAACACTTCTTTAATTGAGACACTTGGAACACATTGTGTACACCTGACAAACTCTCAAGTAATTCCAACTGATAAGCTCCTTCTCCACGTCTCTCTAAAATCTTGAAAGGCCCAATATACCTTGGTGCTAACTTTCCTTTCATGTCAAATCTTCTCACACTTCTCATTAGGGATATTTTTAGGTAAATGTAATCCCCTATTTTGAAAACCAATTCTCTTATCCTATTGTCGGCATAACTCTTCTGTCGAGACTGTGCCACTCTCAAGTTATCCCTAATCATCCTGACTTGTTCCTCTGCCTCTCTTAGAATATATGGTCCAAACACTTGAGTTTCTCTCGTTTGATTCCAAAACAATGGGGTTCTACACTTTCATCCATACAAAGCCTCGAAAGGTGCCATCTTGAGACTCTTCTGATAACTGTTGTTATATGAAAACTCTGCATAAGGCAAGCTCTTGTCCCAACTTGTACCATAACGCAATGCACAACCCCTCAACATGTCCTCTAATATCTGATTAATCCTCTCAGTTTGCCCATCGGTCTGAGGGTGATTCAACTTTGTTCCCAATGAGTTATGTACTGTTAGCCAAAAGTGTGATGTGAATTGAGTACCTCTATCAGACATGTTCTTCTTTGGAACACCATGCAGACATACTATTCTTTCCATATATAATGCAACCAATTTGGGTCTAGTATAGGTAGTCTTGATCGGTAAGAAGTGAGCAACTTTAGTTAAACGATCCAATATCACCCAAATTGAATCATAACCTCTCTGAGTGCGTGGTAACCCCACAATAAAATCCATACCAACTTCCTCCCACTTTCACTCAGGTATCTTCATTGGTTGTAGCAATCTTGTAGGTCTTTGATGTTCTGCTTTGACTCTTTGATAGGTATCATATATAGCAACATCTCTCTTAGTCCATACCACCAATACTTCTCTTTCAGATTCAAGTACATCTTGGTACTCCTAGGGTGAATAGAGTAAGCAGACCATGTGCCTTATGAAGAATTGCATCTCATATAGCCTTAATCTCAGGTACACATAGTCTTTTCCCAAACCACAGAGTTTCATTATCATCCATACGGAAACTTGGTGCCTTGCCAATCACTATGTTCTCCACTATCTCTTTTAACTTCGCATCCTGTAACTGGCCCTTCCATATTTCTTGCTCTAGTGTGGGTTCTATCACCAATTCCACTGCATTAGTGACAAAACCCAAATTCAGTTGCTTGGCTTCAGCACACAACTCACTTGACATAGCTGCCACTTGCACCTCCTTGGCGTAACTCTTCCTGCTAAGAGCATTGGCAACAATGTTCGCCTTTCCAAGATGATAGTTGACTTCCAGTTCGTAATCCTTAATCAACTACAACCATCGACATTGTCTCATATTCAGATCTATCTGAGTGAAAATGTACTTCAGACTCTTGTGATCAGTATAGATATCACTCTTATGCCTGATAAGATAGTGCCTCCATATTTTCAGAGCATGAACCACTGCTGCTAACTCCAAATCATTAGTAGGATAGTTTAGCTCGTGCTTTCTCAACTGTCGGGATGCATAGGCCACTGCCCTCCCTTCTTGCATAAGAACACATCCGAGACCTTGATGGGATGCATCACAATAGATCAAAAAGTTCTTGCTCAAATCTGGCAAAACCAATACTGGGGCTATAGTCAATCTTTTCTTCAATTCTTCAAAGTTAGCCTGGCACTTCTCTGACCACACAAACTTAGCATTTTTCTCCAACAGAGCTATCAAAGGCTTGGCATGTTTATAAAACCCTTCTATGAATCTTCTGTAGTATCCGGCCAATCCTAGGAAACTTCAAATCTCTCCCACATCGGTTGGTGGTTTCCAATTCAACACATCTCTCACCTTGCTTGGATCTACTGCTATTCCACCATTAGAGACAACATGGCCTAGGAAAGAAACTTCCTTCAACCAAAACTCACACTTGCTTCGCTTAGCATACAACTTGTGTTCCTTGAGCTTTTGCAAGAGCAACCTTAGATGTTCAGCGTGCTCTTCTTCCGTTTTGGAGAATACCAATATATCATTGATAAATACCACCACAAACTTATCCAAAAACTCCATGAACACCTTATTCATCAAGTACATAAAATATGTAGGTGCATTGGTCAAACCAAAAGACATAACGGTGTACTCATACAAACCATACCTCATAGCAAAAGTTGTCTTAGGTATGTCAGTTGCACGAATCTTCAACTGATGATAACTAGAACAAAGATCAATCTTAGAGGAAACACAAGCACCTCTCAATTGATCAAACAAGTCATCAATTCTAGGTAGCGGGTACTTGTTCTTGATAGTAACCTCATTGAGTGACCGATAATCAACACACATCCTATGGGTACCATCCTTCTTGTCAACAAATATAACAAGTGCTCCCCAAGGTGATGAACTAGGACGAATGAAACCTTTCTCCTATGACTTCTTTATTTGTTTCTTAAGTTCCTCTAGTTCATTAACCCCTATTCTATATGGATGCTTAGCTATAGGTGCTATTCTAGGTAACAATTCAATAATAAACTCAATGTCACGGTTAGGTCGCATACCTGACAAGTCATCATGGAACACATCTAGAAACTCATCCACTACTAGGTCCTCCTTGTTGATGCTATCATCAAGCTGGTTCATTATGGCTGTCAGCTGCTTTAGCACTACAATATCGACAATGATTCTATCCCCATTCGATGCGGTCACAACAACTACCTTCTCCTGACACTAAATCACTGCTTGTTGTTACATCATCCAATCCATACCCAAAATCACATCAATACTAGATGTTCTCAACACAATGGGGCTCACTTTGAACTCTACCCTGCTTAAGGATAGACTAGTTGGAAGACAATGATAAGAAGCTTGCATACTACCTCCTGGTGAGTTTACTAGTATAGGATCTTTCATGGCACATAAGGGTATGCTATGCATTCTAACAAATGCTTGTGATATGAAAGAATGTGAAGCTCTAGAATAAAAAAGAACAGTGGCAAGAGTGGAATTGACATCGAACGTACTGAGCATGACTTCCTGTTCCGCAAGTGCCATCTCTATAGACACATGATTCACCTTTCCTGTGTTGGACGCTGGCTTCTGATAACTATTCTGCCTCTGTGGGGTCTGCTGGTTTGGCTTCTCAAGGCAATTATAAGACAAGTGACCCTCTTTACCATAGCAAAAACACTTATTGGGAGTGCTAGGGGAACTGGTCTTCATGGAAGTGTTGTTAGGTGCTCCCTATTGTGGTGTCTGTGGGCCACTCTGCTACTGACTCTGCTGGCACTGCTAGAACTGATTGCACTGAGGGTACTAACCATGATTTCACTGGTTGGGTGGTCCCTGGTATATCTACTGTAAGACTTGCGAAGGATTGGTGTACGGACGAGTATTGCTTCTAGAGGCCTATCCCTGAAGCCTCCTCTTCTTGGCCTCCATCTCTTTGCACTTGTTGTCAATAACAATAGCGTGATTCACTAGCATCTAGAAATTGAGATACGTATTGGACATAAGCTGGAGTTGCAGACCATCATACAAACCCTTGAGAAAGCGGCATTGCTTATCAGCATCATCAGCCACCTCATTCAGAGCATAACATGACAACTGAGCAAATTTGTCATGATACTCAGCTATAGACATAGATCCCTATTTCAGAGCTCTGAATTCCTCCTACTTTGAGCTTTATCAATCCTTCAGGTATGTGGTAAGATCTAAAATTCTCTCTAAATTCCTACCAAGTGACAGGAGGAGCATTAGTGGGACGTCCATACTCGAATGCCTCCCACCAGTCTTGAGCTTCTCCCTAAAGTTGTCCTGACGTGTATAACACCTTCTGCTGGTCATCGCACTGTGCTATGTTGAGTTGTTTTTCCACTACACGAAGCCAATCATTTGCTTCCAGTGGATCAGTGGCATGAGAAAACACTGGGGGGCGACCCTTCAAGAATTCACCATGCTTGTCACGCGGTGCTCCACCAATTGAATGATTCTGCTGATTCTGCACCAGAGCTTGCATAAGTTGTGTCTGCACTGCCAGGAGCTGGTCAATAGTAGGTGGTTGTAGTGGTGGTGGATGTGGGGGCACACCTCTATGACATCAGCCTCTTTCTCTTCCAAACATCTGACATCCAATACAAATATTCAAAGTTTAGAGATTTTGAAGTTATATGCACTTATAGAGATATAGAATACATTCTGAAAATTTTCTGGATGAGTTCCAACATTAGTAGCTCGGTAAAATAGTCATATCTCGAGTTCCAGATATCCAAAAGAGGCATTCTTACATGGTTGGAAATCTTAAGAAATTATCTACAACTTTTATTTGGACCATATGCCCAGATTCTGTCGTTAGGTTACTCAAAAAAGAACACAACCGAATCTATTCCAGATTTTAGACTACACAGAAACCTCAACTTGAAATAGCTATATCTCTCAAACCAGATCAGATATAAGGGTGATTACCAAGTCATTAGAAAGATACTTAAGTCTAGTTGCTCCCATAAAAATTTCATAATTTTTGGTCGAGTAGATTTAGATTAGCATTAAGATAAGGGCAGACTGCTCCGAAAAACAGATCCGAGAGAACAAGATGTACCAAACCCAACTATTTATTTATTGACAACTTTAATATTCTTAACTATAGAGCTTGCAGACATGACCACAAAGTTCCAGCACTCAATACAAAAATCCAACTCACACATAAACATAATAATAAATCAACTAGGCACACCAAGGTCACACCACACTACTAGACTTGACTTGACTCAACTTGTCCCGTGCTACTAACGTCTTGTTACATAGAAATGATCTCCAACACCTATGGGCGAAATTTATGGGGAAGCTCCTCGTAGATCCTTGGTAGGTTGAGGCTCACTCTTTAGTCATCAATCACTTGTTTGTACCTCTTAAGAGTCTCTTGTTGTGCCTTCAACTGATCTTTTAGTCGCCGAATCTTCCCTACTAACTCACAGCCAAAGTGTACCATCACTTGGGTAGTTGGATCCATGCCCTGAGGGTCCATCATTGCCCACTCCAACTCAGGGTGTTGGCGAGGGAGGAATCGATATTGATCCTCCTTCATATCCTCAAAATAGCAGCCATGGAGACCCATGCTGGCTTCAGCAGCTGCATCTTCTATGCCATCTTCCATGGTGGCACAATGAGCATGATGCGAATAACTCGTGTCCAGTTGATATGCTTCCTTCTCTTCATCCCTGATCGAGATGCACACCCTAGTCTTCCAATAAGTGTCCTCTAGAGGGTGCGTATGTTCTTCATAGACATACCCCACAACCATGTCCCAATCAGCATAGTAGGTCTAAAGAATCCCCATAAGTTGATGGTGCAAAATGGAGGATTAACACACTAGCTTGTACCATATCTTTGTAGTACATCCCATGGTAGGGGTAGGCTGATCTTCTTGAACGGCGTCCTCCTCCTCATCATCAGACAATACAATGACCTCCACTTCTTCGGGTTCTTCTTCTTTGGGCTCTTCCTAGAATGGCTCAAGCGTAGGTGTAGGTGCTGGTGAGTCAACTTCTTGCTCCTAGGGTTCCTCCTCACGTGGCTCCATGGACTCATACAAGCCACGAGGTGGGCAGTAGCCTCCGGTGCTGATGCGAGCGGTCTTATTGGCACGAGGCATCTATAGAATTAGATTTAGTCAGATTAGAAGCAATAATTTTCATAACAGAGTGAGGCAAAAGAAGCATAAAATTTAGCAAATAACAAGAGTGAGATGGGAAGCATGAAATGAGTGAAGCAAAAGGGGCTAGAACGACCATTGCTAACTAGGCTTGCGTTCTACGGTCAACACGGCACTAATACCAATCTGTCACACCCTATTTTAAGGATAAAGTGGGATGCAAAATCTTATATGCGCCCAGAGATTAGTCACACACATAAGCCAACAAATTATAAATACTATCATCACAAGTGTTCATTACATCACGAGTAATAGGATAGAGTCTTCACATAAATGTAGCAGAAGTATAAAGAAAAATCTCTCGTGGAAGCTCCATATCACAGGGACGTCAACTGGTTGACTATAAGTCTAGTAATCCTTAGGAAAGTTATCATTACCATAGCCATCTGTTACTCATCCGGGATTTTTATCCAAATAATGAAAATAAAACAAGCATAAGTACGTGTTGTACTCAACAAGTGTAACATGGGGTTCATGAGGCTCAAAAGGCTTGACATAGGTTTAACATCATTCAGCTTTTAATTAACAATTTTATCATAAGAGTAGCAACAAGGTGTTTCAATCCCAAAGTAAAACACATGATCAATGTAAACATGAATAATGAATAGCATAAGAAGATAATTCTTAGTGATCATCTATTCTATAAATGTTCCAAGGCCGCTCGTGACCGTGAGCATGGCTGATATACTAGTTTTACACACTACAGAGGTTGTACACTTTCACTGTTAGTCATGATACCCATATGCCTAGGTTAATTACTCCCGAAACACTTCCAAGGTGAGCAGGCAGGAGTCACTATGAAGCCTTTCAAAGGTTCGTCTAACAAGTTAGGGCCATTAGATTCACTTGACAAACAGATGTAGAGCCCTCCTTCCTGATGGCACATTGACCCACCACCTATACACATGGGGACAGAGGCCGCACTATACCCAATTCATCAAGCCATTCTAGGACATCCTTATCAAGGTGACACATGCAAATATGAATTAAATTTATTAAAGTTGATAGGAAACAAGGATAATCCTATGCCATACTTATCTTGATCAAAGTGTTGCTACTGATCCTGCTCATCAAAGTAGTACCCTTGATCACCCACGAATTGCTCACTGTCTATACTCGAGCAACACAACAACATACAAACATCCAAGAGCAATCATGCATAGCAAACAAAAGGCTATAGATCAGAATAGTACACCAACAGCATAAAATCAAGATGAGAAGTTTGTAAAATGAATCTACGTCTTGCTATGAACACACATACGTGAAGATCACAAAAATCAGAGCTAAAACGGAGAAGTTACGAATTAAACAAGATTTCCTTTAATAAAATTATAGATTAAATCTAACCTCGAATTTTAAAAGTTGAAAACATATCTAACAGTAGTACGAACATGTAGATTATTGAATTACGAACCTAATGCAAGTTGAACGGGTCAAATCAGAGCTAAACGTGAAAGTTATGTCCTATAGAAACTAGTGGCAAAACTGTAAATTGATGAAAACGTATTTTGGATCTAAACCAAAAGAAATTACGCTTTTAAAAGAAGAAGGCGAATTCTATGATTGTGCTTTGGACAGCGGGTTCTATAATTAAAAACCCGAGGGGCTCTTTAGAAAAATAAGCCATGCGAAGGGGTATCTTTGAATCCGAAAAGTTGATCACGTAATGGACGGCTGCGATTAAGTGGGAGGGAGGGAGAGAGAGCGCCCGCCGAAGAAAAAGTTGGTGCGGTGGCGGCCATGAACGGTGGCGAGGAAGCTCACCGGTGAACTGGTCTAGGCCCTATGGACCACCACAGAGCAAAGCGAGGGCACAAGGATAGAGAGGGGATGCCGACGAACTCACCTAGATGGAATACCAAGGCGAGGGACAACGACGACGTGCGGCGGCTGCATAGAATCAACAGCGGCAATGGAGCTTAGGGTTTCGGCTTTGCTATGGCTCGAAGCAAGGGCAGCGTTGGCTCTAGGCATAGATAGGAGTGTAGCGCAGCTTGGGATGGCTATTTATGAGCGGGATGGCATGGCGCGCACGCCAGCGAGCGTAGTGGAGGCAGACTCGACGGTGGTGTCCTACTCAGACGGAGTCTGACACGGAGATGAGATGGAGAAGAAGATAACCATAACACACGGGCCTGGGCTATCAGCGAGACAGGCAAGGGAGGAGAGCGTGGGTAGCTGCGCGGGCCTTTGGCTTGGCTAGGCCACGGAGAAAAGAAGAGAGGAGCGGCCCGAAGTGGCACTCTGGCCCAAGTGGGGAGAAGGGGCCTGCGGTGGTGGGCTAAAAACCGAAGAGGGTGAGGGGGAAAGAAAGAAATCCTTTTCTTTTTCTAAAACATATTTTCAAGACCAATTCCAATTCAAATTTAAATTCTCTTTGAAACTTTGATTAAAACCACTCATCACAAAATAATATGCAGCGGCATGTATGCACCAGCATGTAGGTAAACCCTATAGTTGATTTTAATTTAACAAAAAAATTATTCCACTAGGTTTAAATGCTCACACCACTGCATAAATCAATCATTTTCTCCTATTTTAAAATCATGCAAATTTTAGGGTGTTACAATTCTAGCCCCCTTAAAATGAATCTTGTCCTTGAAATTCGGACGATGCTTACTCAAAAAGTTATGGGTATGTTTTCCTCAAATCCTCTTCTCTTTCCCAAGTAGCCTCAAATTCTATATACCGATTCCACTGAACCTTACACATCTTTATAGCTTGGCTCCTCGTAACCCTTTCTGATGTCTCCAAAATCTTCACCAGAAATTCCTCATAGGTAAGATCTTCCTTAACTATAAGCTCCTCTAATGGTATCTGCTCCTCTGGTACATGCAAACACTTCTTTAATTGAGACACGTGGAACACATCGTGTACACTTGACAAACTCTTAGGTAATTCCAACTGATAAGCTACTTCTCCACGTCTCTCTAAAATCTTGAAATGCCCAATATACCTTGGTGCTAACTTTCCTTTCATGTTAAATGTTCTCACACTTCTCACTGGGGATATTTTTAGGTAAATGTAATCCCCTATTTTGAAAATAAATTCTCTTCTCCTAGTGTCGGCATAACTCTTCTGTCGAGACTGTGCCACTCTCAAGTTATCCCTAATCATCCTGACTTGTTCCTCTACATCTCTTAGAGTATCTATTCCAAACACTTGAGTTTCTCCCGTTTGATACCAAAACAACGGGGTTCTACACTTTCGTCCATACAAAGCCTCGAAAGGTGCCATCTTGAGACTCTTTTGATAACTGTTGTTATATGAAAACTCTGCATAAGGCAAGCTCTTGTACCAACTTGTACCATACTGCAATGCACAAGCTCTCAACATGTTCTCTAATATCTGATTAATCCTCTTAGTTTGCCCATTGGTCTGAGGGTGATATGCTGTACTGAAATTCAACTTTGTTCCCAATGAGATATGTATTGTTTGCCAAAAGTGTGACATGAATTGAGTACCTCTGACAGACACAATCTTCTTTGGAACACCATGCAGACATACTATTCTTTCCATATATAATGCAACCAATTGGTGTCCAATATAGGTAGTCTTAACTGGTAAGAAGTGAGCAACTTTAGTTAAATGATCCACTATCACCCGAATTGTATCATAACCTCTCTGAGTGCGTGGTAACCCCACAATAAAATCCATACCAACTTCCTCCCACTTCCACTAATGTATCTTCATTGGTTGTAGCAATCCTGTAGGTCATTGATGTTCTGCTTTGACTCTTTGATAGGTATCACATATAGAAACATACTCAGCAACATCTCTCTTTAGTCTGTACCACCAATACTTCTCTTTTAGATCCAAGTATATCTTGGTACTCCCAGGGTGAATAGAGTAAGCGAACCATGTGCCTCATGAAGAATTGCATCTCATATGGCCTTAATCTCAGGTACACATAGTCTTTTCCCAAACCACAGAGTTCCATTATCATCCATACGGAAACCTAGTGCCTTGCTAATCACTATGTTCTCCACTATCGGAAGTGTCGTAGCTGCTGGTGTGTAGGTTTCTTTTAGTCCGACCAGGTTTACTCAGTTTTCGCAAACCATGCCTCTACGTTTTTAACATGAGAATGAGTTGGGCATGGCGACTGTTTCAGAAAGGATATATATATACCCTTATCGGCCCCGAGTGAGGCCCGACCCCTTGCCATTGCTGGGGTTAGGTTTCACTAAAGATCGAGGAGACGATAGCAAAACTAGTAAGAGGAAGCATTTTTTGTTTCAGAAACGTTATTCTTAGTTTTTGTACGTACCCCTCCCTAGGATCTGAGCCATTGTCCTATGATTGCGCATTTGGTCTCCTTACGAGTCCAACTTCCCTTGAGCCCCCATACATTGCAGGGGTCTAGTAGAGGGGTCAGCTCGTCTTTATGATCGTCATCCTTCAAGCATTTTTTCAATAAAACAGAGGGACTGAGCCATGCCATGTTTTTCCTCGATGGATGAAACATGGTGCTCGATGAGCTATTAATGGGCTAGTCCAAGTGGGGCCCTAGCTTCCCGTTCATGGGGTCCAGCATGGGTCAGCTGGTGACCGACTCCAAATTCTTAATGGCCAATCCATTAGTTCTCAGGTCTATTCGACCGGTCCCAAGGGCTCGTTGCCTTTCTTCGAGGAAAAACTATGGATTGAGAACCAACAAAGACTCGAACGTGGGCCAAGATGCCTGTGGCACTTGTGCAACCAGGTATTGGCCGCTAGTGGGCCCATCCCTTTCCACCCCTCACTCTAAGGGTGCTCCGAAGTGGCTGTGAACCCATCGGAGGGCCAGCCTTCAAACTCCTAGGCCTGAATGGGCCGTATGAGCATTTTTAGCTCTGTATCCCACCTTACCTATGATAGTTATCATGTCTATCTACACCAACGCTGAGCTAGACGACATCGAGAAGGTGGTGGCCCCTCTAGCACAAGACTTACCTACGGAGATAGAGGATGAGATCATCACCCAAGAAATTAGTTAGGTAGATAAGCCAAGCGGCGAATTTGTCTAGGGGCCTCACTTGGGGTAAGTCTTGTGCTAGGGTGAGGCCCGACCCCATGCCATTGCTAGGGTTGGGTTTCACTAAAGATCGAGGAGTCCATAGCGAAACCGATGAGAAAGACGTACATAAATTAAGCGTAAAAGCGACATAGTTGTTCATTATTCTAGGCATTGACGAAGACTTTGCCATCGATGGTCTTGAGCTTATAGGTGCCTGGTTAGAGCACCACCACAATGATGTATGGTCCCTCCCATAGTGGAGAGAGCTTGTGGTGGTTCTTGTTGCTCTGGATGAGGCAGAGCACCAGGTCCCCGATGTTGAAGGCCTAACCCTGCATTTGACGGCTGTGGTACTGACGCAATGCTTGCTGGTACTTGGCTGAGCGGAGGAGGGTGACATCGCGTGCTTCATTGAGCTAGTCCATGGCATTCTCGAGGGATGCCTCAACTCCCTGTTTGTCGTACGCCTTGACCCTCGGCACTCCATAATCGAGGTCGATTAGGAGGATAGCCTAGGAACCATAGTCCACAAAGAATGGTGTGTAGCCGGTGGCCTAGTTAGGAGTCATCCTCAGGCTCTAGAGCACCACGGGAAGCTCCACGACCCATTGTCTGCCAAACTTGTTCAATCAGTTGAAGATCCTAGGCTTGAGGCCTCGTAGGACCATGTCGTTCATGCGCTCAACCTACCCGTTCATGTGGGGGTGTGCCACGGTGGTCTAATCAACGCGGATGTGGTACTCATCACAGAATTAGAGGAACTTCTTCCCAGTGAACTGCATGTCGTTGTCCGTGATAATGGAGTTCGGGACTCCAAAGCGATGGACGATGTCAAGGAAGAATAGCACGGCTTGCTCAGACTTGATCATGGAGATCGGTCGAGCCTCTATCCACTTTGTAAACTTGTCTACGGCAACAAGCAAGTGCGTATATCGCCTAGGTGCCCTCTTGAGAGGTCCGACCAGATCGAGCCCCTAGACCATGAATGGCCACATGATGGGGATCATTTGGAGTGCTTGGGCTGATAGGTGGGTTGCCAAGCATAGTATTGACACCCTTCATAGGTGCGCATAATCTGTTTAGTGTCAGCTACTGTGGTTGGCCAGCAGAAGCCTTGTCGGAATGCATTTCTGACTAGGGTCCTAGGTGTGGCATGGTGCCCATAGACCCCACCATGGATATCACTCAGCAATAGCTTCCCTTGTTTGATGGGGATGCAGCGCTATAGGATCCTAGTGTGGCTTCGCTTGTAGAGCTCGCCCTTAATAACGACAAAGGACTTGGCATGACATGCAAGCCATCGAGCCTCCATTTTGTCTATCAGCAATGCCTCATAGAGGAGGTAGTTGAGGTAAGGCATCCTCCAGTTAGCTAGAGGGTTAGGCTTTGTCGCTGGATCATCGTCAGGATCCATGACATTGGGGGTTGGATGGAGCCACCGGCTGGTTAGCCCTCGAGCCTACGGTAGGTGGCCTATCACCAGTCTGATCTAGCCCCTCGTAGCAGACTGAGGGCTTGTACTGATTGCTAGCGAAGATGCCCATCGGCACCGCCTCTCGGCCAAACACCATTTTCGCCAGCGTGTCGGCTGCCTCATTGAGACGCCTCAGGATGTGATTGAGCTCGAGACCATCAAACTTGTCCTCCAGCTAGCAGACTTCTTGGCAATACGCAACCATCTTGGTGTTGTAGCAACTTGATTTCTTCATGACTTGTCGATGACCAGCTGGGAGTCGCCTCGGACATCAAGCCATCAGATACCCAACTCGATGGCGATGCATAGGCCATTGATGAGTGCCTCATACTCAGCCACATTGTTGGAGGAGGGGAAATGGATGTGAACCATATACCTCATGCATATCCCGAGGGGCAAAACAAAGACCAACCCCACGTTGGTGCCTTTCTTCATCAGCGATCCATCGAAGTACATCGTCTAGTACTCTTGGTCGATGACTGCTGGCGGCATTTAGATCTTGGTCCACTCTGCAATGAAATTAGATAGCACTTGTGACTTGATGGCCATCGGAGGGGCATATGAAATGCCTTGACTCATTAGCTCGAGTGCCCACTTTGTGATTCTTCCTATGTCATCCTAGTTTTGGATGACCTCATCGAGGGAAGGACGTCACGAGCATCATCGGATGCGACTCGAAGCAGTGACGCAACTTCCTTTTGGTGATAAGGATGGCGTATAGGAGTTTTTGGATTTGGGCATAGCAACTCTTGGAATCAGACAAGACATCGCTAATGAAATACACGGGACACTGCACCTTGAGGGCGTGTCCCTCTTCTTCTCGCTCTACCACCAGGGCGGTGGTAACCACCTATGTGGTGGCAACAACGTAGAGCAAAAGTGGTTCCCCATCGGTTGGGGAAACTAGGATCGAGTCCTTCGTCAGGAGCTGCTTGACCTTGTCAAGTGCCTCCTGGGCCTTGGGCATCCATTCGAAGTGGTCGGCCTTCTTCAAAAGTCCATAGAGGGGGAGACCTCGTTCACCAAAGTGTGAGATAAAGCGGCTGAGTGCGGTGAGGCACCCTATAACTCGTTGTACCCCCTTTATGTTCTGGATTGGGCCCATGCTCGTGATGGCCGAGATCTTCTCCGGGTTGGCTTCGATGCCATGCTCGGAGATGATAAAACCCAGCAGCATACCCCTCGGGACCCCAAAAAAGTATTTCTCAGGGTTGAGTTTGATGTCGTTTGCTTGGAGTTTGGTGAAGGTCTGCCCAAGGTCGGCTATGACCTGGTCATCCCATTTGGACTTGACCACGATGTCGTCTATGTCGGCCTCAACGGTTTGCCCAATGAGGTCACCAAAACACTTGAGCATACAATGCTAATACGTAGCCCCCGCGTTTCTCAGACCGAATGGCATTGTGATGTAGCAGAACAATCCAAATGGGGCAATGAAAGATGTCATGAGCTAGTCGGACTCTTTCAGCATGATTTGATGGTACCTAGAGTATGCATCAAGGAAACAGAGGGTTTTGTACCCTAAGGTCAAGTTGACTACTTGGTCTATGCGTGGCAAAGGGAATGGATCCTTTGGACATGCTTTGTTGAGACCTATGTAGTCAACACACATTCTCCATTTCCCACTACTTTTTCGTACAAGAATGGGATTGGCTAACCACTCGGGGTGGTATACTTCCTTGATGAACCTAGCCGCCAAAAGCTTTGCAATCTCCTCATCGATGGCCCTGCATTTCTCCTCATCGAAGTGACATAGGCACGGCTTCACCAGCTTCGAGCTTAGCCTGATCTTCAAGGCATGCTCAATGACTTCTCTCGGAATGCCTAGCATGTCTGAGGGTCTCCATGCAAAGATGTCTCTACTGGTGCAGAGGAAGTCGGCGAGCATGCTTTCCTATTTCAAGGAAAGCATGGTGCCAATGGCACCACTTTGCCATCAGAGCTGCTAGGGTCTATGAGGACCTCCTTGGCACCCTCTACAGGCTCAAAAGACCTAGCCAATCACTTGGGGTCGGGCCCTTCTTCGACGACCTCCTCCCTAATGGTCGCAAGCTCTTTGGAGGCAACAATTATCACAGCGTGTTCGTAGCACTTGACCTCGCACTCGTAGGTGCACTGGAAGGAGGTGCCAATGGTGATGGCCCTGCATGGACCCAACATCTTCAACTTCAAAGAGGTGTAGTTGAGGATAGCCATGAACTTCGCGTAGCATGGACATCCTAGGATGGTGTGGTAGGTCCTGTGGAACCCAACCACCTCGAAGGTAAGGGTCTCTATCCTATAATTGGTCAGATTCCTAAAGGTGATGGGCAGATTGATCTACCCAAGTGGCACGACTAGCTTTCTAGGTACGTTGTCATGGAAAGGTGCCCTAGTCAGTCAGATGCGTGATCGGTCGATGCCCATGGTGTCGAGCATTTTAGCGTACATGATGTTGAGGCCGCTGCCTCCATCCATCAGCACCTTGGTGAGCCGCTTCGTGCCGATGATCGGGTTGACCACGAGCGGGTATCTTCTCGGCTGTGGACACTTTCTAGGTGGTTGGTCCGATCAAAGGTTATGGTGGACTTCGACCATTGGAGGAAAAAAGGCACAGCCAGCTCATCCGTATAGACCTCGTGGCACATAAGCTATTGGTAGCCCTTGGAGTCATAGGCCACTGGCCCTCTGAAGATCATGAGGCAACCATCCAGTGTCGAAAATCTACCATCCTTCCCCTTAGCGTCGTCAATAGTTGGCTTGGGCTCCTTAATATGCTCCCCCTTGTTGGAGCCTCCAGACAAGATCTGCTTTATGAGGATGTAGTCCTTGTATAGGTGCTTGATAGGGAAAACATGGTTCAGGTATGGCCCTTTGAGCAGCTTCTCAAAGTGGTCTAGGGTACCCTCGGCGGGCTTCTGACCCCCTTGTGGTCGGCAGAGGCCACGAGTGAGCCCTCGCACCTCTGCTTGTTCTTCTTCTTATTGGGGTAGTTGGAGGCGCCTTCACCGGCGTCCTCATCTAGCTTTCCCTTGCCCTTGGGGTGGTAGAAAATTGCCCTGATCAGCTCCTCGCCCAAGGTATGGCTGGTGGTGATGTCGACTAGCTCCTTGGTGGTTCGTAGGCCCCTATGTCCTAGCTTGTGAACTAGGGACTCACAGGTGATCCCAGACAGGAAAGCTCCTATGATGTCGGTGTCGGCGATGTCGAGCAGCTCATTGCACTACCGGGAGAAGCGTCGGATGTACCCACGAAGAGTTTCCCTAGACTTCTATCGATGGTTTTTTAGATCCCATGGGTTCCTAGGACATGCGTATGTGACCTAAAAGTTTCCCACGAAGATTTCTTTTAGGTCTGCCCAACTTTGGATTCAGTTGGGCGGAACCACGTTCGCACTGAATCAGCCAGGAATAATGGAAGGTTGTGGATAAGGAAATTGTCACTATCTGCTCCACCGGCTTGACAAGCAAGCCGATAATCCTTGAGCCATAGTCCAGGTTTGTTTCCCTAGAGTATTTCAAGATGTTGGTTGGCGGTCGGTACCGCAGTGGGAAGACGACGCTAAGGATGTGTCGGCCAAAGGCCTGAGGTCCCAGCAAGTCAAGGCTTGGGCTTTGGTCCTCGCCACTGTCGTAGCATCCACCACGGCGATGGTGGTAGCCATGGCTAGACTCCTCTGTCTCATTACCATGGGCACGCCTATGGGCATCCTAGGTGTCGCTCATGTCATGGTGGAGGCTGAGACGCTCATGCATCGAGGCCACGGCATGTGGCCTACCGCATTGCTGTGCCGGGTGGACTGACATGTCCCTATCGATTTGCTCTAAGGGCACACGCTGGCTAGCGCTGAGCTCGCATCATCGGGACAGCGAGCTCTCAGCCTGCTGTGCCACTACATGCTCGAGTAGCATGCAAATCTCAAGATGGGCGACGATCCTTGGGCACCGTGGGCCCTGGAAGCACCTAGAGCAAGGCCTCTATGGTAGCGATGTTCTGGCTTGCCCGGGTGAAGTGTGGGAGGGCTTCATCATCCTCGATGATCCTCTGATTCACATCATGGGCCACGGCGCATGCACACCCATCGTCTCCATGGCGCTCGATCTCTCGCTCGAGCTCCTCGTGTTCCTACTTGAGCTAGAGTCATGCTTCTTTGAGCTCTTAGTGCCATGCCCTCAACTGCTCTACCTATAGGTGACATGAGGCCCCTGCGTCCCCCTTGACCTCATCATCAAGGTCATCTGTTGGGGTAGCCCTTCCCTTGTGGATGCTTTCAATGTATCCCTCAAGGGTACCTGCCATGAAACATTCTTGTGAGAGGTGATGGCTCCCCCTGCTAGTGTTAGAGTTAGAGGGTGACTCTGATTCTCCCACAAGAAGGTCATGGAAAGATTCCACGATGTATTCAGTTGTCCCCATGAACTCGTCGTTCATAGGGGATGGGGGCGTGTGCTACGCCACAAGGTGGCCAACGGTCTCTATGGCGTGGCATAGACCGAATGGGAGCGCTGTCGGGGTGCTCTAGATGAGGTATTCCAGGGAGAGTAGCTCTCCTCCGGCAAGTTGCGTCATGACATTGGTGAACAAGAAGGTGACACGACGTAGGTCCTCCCAAGATGGTTAGGGTCCTAGGAAGGCACTAAGCTAGCACTCTATCCTCCCATAATCAAAGCCAAGGAGTTGGTCGCTCCTAAGGGTGTGGGCCTCTGGTGCATGCAGCTATAGCTCCTCAAGCACCTCGGTGATCGTGTCTAGGCCAGTGGAGTGGAGAGGCTGGATGACGGTGGGAACCTATGCCAACACTCCCTCCATCATAACAATGAAGTCAAGGTTCTCGAAGTGCACGTGCATGCCCAGGACCTAGCTAACCCCGTGACTAGCCATCTAAGGCTTGATGTGGACGTCGAGATGTGCACTATCGATATTTTTGGACCACCAACATGTAAATTTATATTTGTGCATCTGGCTCGGATGGTGTGCTTAGAGGACACAAGGGTTTATACTAGTTCGGGCAAAATGTCCCTACGTCCAGTTTGCTACTGCTCGTGTTACCAGCACTTGGTTTGAAGTAGGGGTTACAAATAGGCGAGAGAGGGAAAGGATCCCAAGTCTTTGGTGGAAGGAGTGAATGGGTGCTAAGAGCTCAATTGTCACTCAGTCGTGTGCTCATGTCATGCTCTTATGTTTCTTTCCATCTCCCCGGTAGGGGCGCCCTGCTTCCCCTTTTATAGGTGAAGGGAAAGCACGGGTTATAGAGGAGGAAAAGTAGAAGAACAAGGGAGAGAAGGCTTCTAGGGTCGCCGGATCCTTCTTCTCCTTCATGCAGGTCCCGCTGATCCTATAGATGTCAATAGGGATGGCTCCATGTCATGGCCCTATTCGTCACTGGAACCATGCACAGGCGTCATCTACCGGTCATGGCATTCCACTCCGTCCTAGCGAATGTCGTGGTGAACTAATGCGCCTGTCAGCATCTGTAGAAGGATTAGGCAGAACAGCACCGGCACGTCCGGCACTATTCTTGATATGAATCCCTAGGTATGGCCTATCATGGCCATGGGTTACATCGAGGCATGCCAACCTATTCCCTAATGTTAGAGTTTTGACCCAGGCCCATACGCTTGGACCTAGAGTGGTTGATGGCGGTATGGGTCCCCATCGGATGAGACGGAACCCATGTTCTCGAGGTTGGGTGAGACAGAGCCCGTGACCTTGGGTGAGACGGAGCTCATACCCAAGGGGTCGAGCGAGATGGAACCCGCATCCTTGAGGTCGGGTGAGATGGAGCCCGCTCCTAAGGGGTCGGGTGAGACAGAAGCCCGTGGCCTTGAGGTTGGGCAAGATGGAAACCACGTCCTTGGGGTCGGGCGAGACGGAGCCCGTACCTAAGGGATCGGGCGAGACAGAGCCCGTGACCTTGAGGTCAAGCGACACCTTTTAATACGTCTCAAGCCATCTGGGGAAGTCAGCGTGGGTGTTAACTTTCTTGCTTTGGGTATCCCTAATATCGATACATGACACCATCCATATATTGATTTCTTGTACTATTTCTTACCTTATTCATTTCTAAACGCACTTGAAAAAAACTAATTTGCAAATAGAGCAAAATTTTTACCTATGCTCAGATCTTGGGATGACTTTTAGAAGTTATGGTATGATTCATAAATAAATTTTTCCTATGCTCATATCTAAATTTCCTTCAACTAGAAAAATTGCAATGTAATGTATGTTGATATATGTTGAACTAGGAGCTTGATGTCGTCCAATACATATGCATGAACCTAGAGTTGACATGAATCTTTATATCTTTTACTCAAATCTTTATTTCTTTGACTAATGTTTGTAGTTTGTGGTTGTAGGGTGCTACCTTAGAGGTTAATAGTTTGGCCTAGAGGGTATCTCGATGAAGCAAAAAGCTTTAGTTTGATGAATGTTCAAGAAGAAATGTATGTTGTTGGTGTCATTTTGGACTTGTGACTTAGATGTAACATGATGTATGATGCATATTACTACCAAGTTTGATATTGTAATTTTTTGCTACATGGGATTTGCTCAAGATTGTGTAATTTGAATATAGATGAGATATGCAAATTAAAATTTGGGCTAAAAATGAAATGCAAATTGGAATGATCCTGTTATGTGGTATGGTGTAAGTTGTGACTTAAAATCAAATGTCATAAAGCTTTGTGACTTCAAAACCAATGTCATAAATGTATGATGTGAACATATAAACATCACAAAACATAGTTTAAGGTGCATGGTTTTGGACACATGTTTTCGTCATGTTGGTGTCACAAATATTGATATTTGACAAAAATTCCATATATTATGACTTAAATGAATTGTCATAAATTGGCACATTTCTTGTAGTGTACCCTTGTTTTGTCTACTTATGTATCTTATGCAGGGTAATGTATGACCAGTTTTGACCTTCCAACAAACTACGCTGAAGATTCAGAAGCATTAATCAGGAGGACTAGAGCTAAACTCAAGAAAGTTCCAGCTTTAAAGTCGGAAAACAACCATATAAGGCGAAGCTTAACACCTGAATTTGAAGCTATGGCTAATAGGACTCTCCATGAATTTTCTGCTCCAACTATGGCTAACATCCATACTGGACCGACAGTCAATGTCGGAGATAATGGATTCGAGCTCAAGCCATCCTTCATCAACATGGTGCAAGCAAGTCAGTTTAGTGGAAAGGCACATGAAGATGCAAGTGCACATGTCCAACACTTTCTGGAGATCTGCAACACTTTTACCATCAAAGGATTAACCCAAGATGCCATATTACTTCGCCTCTTCCCATTCTCACTCTTGGGAAAGGTGAAGCAATGGTTCTATGTCAACAAAGATAGAAATACTACATGGGATAACTGCTCCACTGTCTTCCTAGCCAAGTTCTTTCCCATAGGAAACACCAATGCTCTACATGGGAGAATTTCAAGTTTTTAGTAGCAACATGATGAAGATGTCCCTAAGGCATGGGAACGCTTTCAAGATTACATTATGGAATGTCCTCATCATGGGATGGAGAATCGGCTACTCATGTAGACTTTCTACCATGGGTTGACCAATAGTACCCGTGAGACTATGGATGCTGCTACTGGAGGTGCATTCAAGTCACTCACAATACCAGCTGCAACAGCTCTTGTGGAGAAGATGGCCACCAACCAAGGTTGGAATAAAGAACGTCTTCAGACCCACAAGAGGGGTGGAGGTATGCATCAACTCAAGGAGGTAGACATGTTGTTTGCTAAGATGGACCTACTGATGAAGAAGCTTGAAGACTGAGCCAATGAGAAGCAAGAAGTCATGCACATTCAAGATTCTCGCATGACATGTGAAGAGTGTGGAAATACTAGGCATTTAGGGAACAACTGTCCTAAAACCCAAGAGGATGTGAACTTTGTCAACAACAGTAACTACTTTCGTCCTCAGCAGAATCAAGGATGGAATCAGCAACAGAGACTAAACTACCAAGCTAATTACCAAGTTAACTATCAAGGTAATAATTTTAATAATTTCAATCAGCCACCCTTGAGAGAATTAAGTGCTAGCCAATCCAAACTTATGGAGGGATTATCTAGAAAGGTAGCTACCAATGATAAAATTCTAGATAACATAAATAATAGAATGGATAGCTTTGCTTCTACCATTAAGAACCAGCATAGCTTTAATAAAATGATAGAATCACAAATAGCTCAGCTAGCTACTGTTGTTCCTCCGTCCGACAAAGGTAAGATTCCGAGGCAACTGGAAGGTCTAGAAACTACAAATCTTGTCAATATTCACAATGTAGCATACTACTATATATAACTATCGACGGGAAGGTGGATAGACTATACCTTGCCAGAAAAGAAGAGTGATCCAGGAAGACCAGTCATCCCCATTGCCATTGGACCTCACATTTTTCAAAAAGTTGTCTATGACTTCGGAGCAAGTGTGAACATCATGCCTAAGGTAATTTATGATCAAATTAATGGAGATACTTTGTTGTACATAAATATGTGTTAGCAGCTTGTAGATTAGTCACTCTGTTACCCCAAGGGAGTTCTTGAAGATGCCATTGTTCGAGTGAGACAATCATATGTTCCTATGGACTTTGTGGTTTTGAAAACATATGGAGATGTAGGGCACCCATTATTTTAGGTTGACCTTTCCTAAGCACCGCAAAAGCCATCATCTACGCGGACAGTGCCAAGATCTGTTTCATAATCAAGGATAGGAAGGAGAAGTTTTCTTTTAAGAACCGCCTCTTGTGATCCCCTGGACATTCACAAACGACGTACCAACCCAAAGAGACAATAGTGACTAAGAAGAAGACCAACAGGAGAAGGAGGAAGAACAAGGCCAGGCAGCCTCAAGAAGAATCAGTTAATATGATCCACACACTCAAATTAGAGTACGACCACCTCCTCGCTTCACCATTCCTTGCTAAGAAGGATGATCTAGGCGTACCAATGATCGAGTGTACCGTTGGATAAAGAATATTCCACAAGACCTTCTGTGATATTGGATCGGGTATCAATATAATATCCAAGGTAACGTATGAACACTTATTCGGTGATGAACCTTTGTTCCCTACATATATGCAATTACAGATGGCGGACCAATCAATCCGATTTCTAGAAGGAATAGCAAAAGATGTTATGGTAAGAATACACGATTAGTTTGCCCCTACCGATTTCATGGTTCTAGACATGGGTGAAGAAGAAGATGATACGCCCATCATCTTTGGAAGACCGTTCCTCAACACTACCAATGCAATCATCTATGTTGGATCTAGACAAGTTCACTTCCAATTCCCTAGAGAAAAGGTACGTTGTTATTTTAATAGCTATACCACTTATGAGCAGCCGAAGAAGTCCCGCTCTAGGAGGAGACGTCGATCATCCCAAAACCAAAAGAATCAATTCCCAAAGAAAAGTTGGGAGGAAGATGAGGAACCTAAAGAAGTTGTAAAAGATGAACCTACTCCGCCTAAGTCAAGCCCACAGACCAAGCAGTCATGAAAAGAGAAGGTGACATCACCATCAGAGACACCGTCACAAGATGTGCAGCCATCTGGGTCTCCATTGTTGAGACTGGATGATGCACCCGAAGAGTAAAGGATTTTTCTCCAACCAAGTCTTGTTCGAAGGACTTAAAAATCCGAACCTTGGCTATGAGGTAACATCGGTAGTTATCCATATTTACTTTCTAGCATTGCATAAATTCTTTTCACTTTAGCATATTTACTTGTTTGCATTAGCATTGCATTTAAAAAAAAGATAAAAAGTATCATGACTGCATTACATCATTGCATTATAAAGCCTAAGCCCCATGTGAAAAATTTTCTCGATGTGTAAAAGCCCAAGGGAATATTCACTGTGGTGGGATAAAAATAATATATATCATTCATGCATATTTTCTTTCTGTATTATATAAATAAGAAAATCCAAAAAAATATTAAATAGACATCCTGCAAGAACTTTGCCAATTAGGAAATCTATCTAAACCCCAAGGACAACAAATTTCTGAATGGCTAACCGCTAACCCCATATCCTAATCCATGCTACGAGTTTTGATGTTCTTGTTGGAGTATTTTGCAGGATGATCAAGAGTAAAATCATCCATCCAAAGTACATTTTTCTAAACCATCACTACACTCACTGCACAAGGAACCTACTTCTAGACGGATGAGAAAGACTTCTGCTGGTAGACTCACTCTAAGAAAGACCACGACAACATCCAGCTTAGGGGAGGAGCATCCCCCATGTATCTTGCTAAGTATTTCTTTCCCTTTTGGTTTTACTATTTTTATTTTTGCTTCATATTTGCTAAAGAAATAAAAAGCTGCATAACATAATAAAAACAAAATAAAAATTTGAATTTGTATTAGTCATATATATAATAGTAAGGTGTGATCTTAAAAATGAAAAAACAAAATAAAATGTGTGTCTAGTTTTCTGTTTTTAGAAGCTAAATAAATGAACTTTGAGGATAATCTCTTGCAATGGAAATGATAAATAGTTGCTCTATCGTAATTCCTTTCAAGTACCTAGTTTTGAGCCTTGAATTCCCCTGAGTTTTGGATACGACTGTTTTTATCTAAGAATTTACTTTGAACTTGAAACTCATGGGTAGCATATGCTTGATCTAAGTCTAGATAATTGATGGAATGATATGAGAAGGTCTGAGCTGCTATTTATCTTGTTCTCAGTGGTACTAAAGTTCTGCAGATTTATCTTTTGAAAAACATAAAAATCCTACATGATGAGCTCCTATATGACAAAGCTTGAATTACTACCAGAGCCATAGATGGTATTTAGATTAGGAAAACTTCCACTTATATGTTGCTTGCATTGCATTGAGTTTAGTCAAGTTTTGTTGACCCTTATGAGAGGTTTGTCATGCTCTTAAAATTAAGATCACGTACACACCATCCAAATATGCACTACTCTTACACCGGGAGTAAACACCAAAAATATTCTTGATAGGATATCCACTAAATAAATTCTCTAAAGTTCTTGTTGCTATCTCTCAAAAGTTCTGTTGCAGAAAAGAAGCATGTGACTATGCAAAAGTTATTCATAAAAAAAGAAGATAAAAAACATGGACAAGTGTCCAAGATAATGAAAACAATGGGTACTTAGATGCCTGCCCGAAAAAACAGAAAAGATGAATAAGATAGCCCATGTTTTCTTGCAAAGTTGTTTTTAAGTTTTAAGAGAGATATGTTTTCAAGAAGCATAGTAGAATTAGGTTAGCCACCATATATATCCACCATACATCCACACACATGCACATCTTGATTTGATTGTATGACTCAACTCTCTTTGGATCCGAGGTTTGACTTTACAATATATATATTACAAGTATGCTCTTTCATGCTATTTCCACTCCTATGAGCTCCACATAAGCCTTAGTTGTAGGAAGAGAAAGGCATAACATCATTATTGCCTTGGTGAGGATCCACAAATACCACATATATTGAGAGACTTGAGAGTGTCATACCATGGAAGCTCTGAGTTTTATTTTGAAAACCTATAAAAACTCTGGAATAATGGTTGAGCAAAGAACTTGAGACATAGTGCTTGACTTGATCGTTCTATCTTTCAATTGCTCAAGGCCCAAGTAAAGGCTGAGAAGCCCCATGGTTGAAGGTAATATAGGTAAGTTTAAAAGTCAGATCGATTCATTCTAATCCAGAGGAGAATTCTTGTTTGAATGCATGTGTACTTTTGAGGAGTTGCGTCAATGTTTTCAAAATCTTTAAACTCTTGATCCATTTACTAAGTTTAGCTTTGCTAAGGGACTAGCAAAGGGTAAGCTTGGGGGAGTTTGTTGATGGTAGTTAACAACCATTATAAACCATCAATATAACATGTATAAGGGCATAGATATAATCACCAACAAAGGTTTAGGGGTTCAAACTAACAAATTCCATGAGTTTTGGTGAATCTATATTTTTTGTAGGGTTTATTCAGAAAAACCGTCAAGGTGGACCTACATGTCAGATTTAATCACGCTTATTCGCAGCGAAATGGACACTAGAAGGTTCTAGAAGACTCAAGAGGACTCCACACCAAGGCAGAGGGGAAGAAGTTGCCACCAGCCCCCTAGGCCCACATGTCAGTCCCTCCTTCGAATGTCGGTTCTCCACCGCATCCTAGGTTGTATCTACATTGTCCTTTAAGTTGGTTTGAGCCAAGGGCTCATGTTGGATGCTATGGGCTATATATACCAACTCCTGCCACCCTCACAGGAAGAATCATAACCCTAGTCATCAAGTCATTTGAGAAGATAGAAACTCTAATCATCCTCAGAGCTCCACCAATTCTAGGGCATAGCTAGTTAGGCTAGATCTAGAGGGAGGCAAGCAGGCTTTGCTTGGATTCCTGATCTTGTCAAGAGCGTGGTTGGTATAATCTTTGTACCCCCTCTCTTTTGTACCTCCACTATTTTGATATGCTAGATACAATTGTTATGACAATATTAGTATTCATCTTATTCATATTCTTTGTTATAATGTTCATCATCTACTATGATTATATGCTTAGTATAGTTGGATTATCATCATGTTCATGCATAAGTTCGTATAGCGCTCACTCTAAGGTACCATGGGTGAGTGGTCGACATTGTGTAAGAGTGGTGCTTATACGTTGTTTACCTATAGATACACCCTATATTCTGAGTCCTGTGGTAGATCGCGGATGTGACACTCCTGTTGAGCCCTTTGTAGTCCACTCCCTGAATATAGGTACACGTAGGGTTCGGTTATGAAGGAAGAACAAGCTCTGTTCTTAATCTTCCTTAGTAATATGCCTTATGTGTAGATGTGAAGATGATCTTAGCAATGACTACTAGGTATAATTTCACCAATCAATGTATGCTTTGACTTGTAATTAAGAATGACTTAGGAGTTATTCCTCTAATATTCTACCTAACCATGCTAATGCTATAGAAAGAAGTACTCTGAGTGAATTATCATTATCATTGATCAATACTTATCATATATCTTATCCTATGACTTACCCCTGTTATGAGTAGAACATTGGTTATGGTTTATTTCTCCATCAATAGTATAAGTTATCAATACATGTTCGTGCCAGACCTTTCCTATGGTAAAAATATAAATAATGATACCTAAAATAGTCTCGGGTAAAGTGCTACAATGGTATATTACCTGTGTGCTTGCAGATTCCTTTCATTTATATATATATTCTATCTAGTGACATAAATTAATAATGAACTGCTTAGTATTATTCTAATAGTAATGCTATGTAGTACCAACAAGCATCTCTGGCATCATCACTAGGGATGACAACCTAGTAAAGTAATGTTAGGAGATATAGGTTTATAATAAGGTGACTACTTAAAACAAGTGACACGTTAATAAATACCAACAAGCATTTCTAGCGCCATTGCTGGGGATAGATTTCAAACTCTGTTCTTAGTAGTGACACTAAGCAATGCCAATAGACCCCCTATGCCGGCACTTGTCATGACCGAGCCCCAGCGTCATTGTTGACAACCGCCACACCGGATCTACTACCCCTTCGTCAATGTTGGCCGCACCACTTCCATGACCATGATAACAAGAGGGCGGTGCCGATGACGCAGCGTAGCCAGGAATAGAAAGATATTCCCAAATTCCTTTTAGGCCTTGTTTGGATGCATGCGTATCCACTTCAATCCATATGTGTTGGAGTGGATTGGAATGTAACTTAGTTTAATTCCACTCCAATGCACTTCAACACATATGGATCAAGATGAATACATGCGCATCCAAACAAGGCCGTATGATGCGTGTTGTATTCTAGTGGTTGGACCTAGGACATGAAGATATATAGTGACAAGGTTACATGTTTCTTAGTTGATTATAGTTCACATGTGCTTTATTCGAGTAATGGCTTCCATATAAGTTGTAGTTTAGGCGCCTAATTTACATGCTCCTGCACTATTTTGTTGACATTCGGTACAAGGTTAACACAATAAATGCCTTTGTAATCTACATATTGACATCCAGAATATCTCTCTGAAGTAGGGGAGCGTGTTCAGGGATATGGTGATATAGATACAGATTTAGAAGAGCCAGTACCCCTTGCAATTGAGGTGCTTGTTTTATCTTGTCATGTTGGGATGCCAGGGGGGTTGGTTTAGGTAGTAGTGCAATTCAATTCTTTGATGTGTGAATAGCAATGTAATTTTTACATGCTTGCCACTTAAGTTTGTTTCTCCAATTTCAGGTTGTGGGTTGAACAAGCCGTAGTGAAGTCCCTGCCAGTAGGGCAAAAGGCAGCACTGATATGGGTCCTAGGGGATGGCAATCCAAGAGAGTGAAGCCAACTAGTCCAGCAGAGTTGTAGCATCTTGTACTTCCAACTAGGTCCAAAAGTTAGCACGCATACGACGAACAAAGCCCTATGAGGGACTGGTCACGTGAAGATGACCTTAGCCATGCTGAAGAGAAGACTCCACCTCCCCACCAGAAGAATGACCAAACTTGCGAAGGTTGGTACTACCTTAGACATGTCTATAAATCAAGTCACACTATTTGATATCCATGTTACTTTTCTAACAATCTGAATGTATGAAAACTGTGTAGTACCATTATAGAGACGAGCGAGGAAGTCAAGGCAAGCAACTAAGGGGATTGGGCTTCACAAAACCACCCAATCAATGGGAACAAGGATGCCCATCTCGATTGTCAAGGGGAACATAAGGCCACATTATCCATTGCAAGCTATCAAGTTTGCCTCAGAGGCTGGTGTACTAGTTAGGTCTCAAGTATCAATTTTCCCGCACTAGAAACATTACAAGCAATGGATCAAACATCTCAATGGATTTGTGGCCAAGCTATCTATAAGTATGTATATCCTCTATTGACATTCAACTCTGCCTTGAGAAACTTAGTAATGGATTTAATTTGCATTCACATTTCCGCAGTTGAGGCTGGCCATTGATGACAATGATGAAGCAACAAAAGAAGCATGCACAAGTATATTCCTGTCAATTTTACGGCAGACACGGTACAAGTTTAAGCGATCTTACTTCAACGGCGTCCCCGCTAATGAAATTAGAAATACCTCTCCTGTGTCTTGCATGAATGACGCACAGTGGTGTGCACTTGTCCACATGTGGTTAAGTTCCGAGAACAAGGGGTGTGTGTGAACTTATTTATTTCTTGTTTAGTCTTTTATGTGGTCTACTTGTGTTGTAGTCTAACACAATTGTGGTTATAGGTAGTCTCAGAGAAGAACAAGCAAAACCGTGGAAAAGTCCAGTGCCACCAGGGTACAGGATCTCGCTCCTATATTGCCCACCTACAAGCATATGTAAGTGATGGTTGTGTTACTCTTTTTATATCAAATACGCAATGTCTTTTGTATCAACAGAAAGACATGCGCAATTTTAACAGAAGGACAAAAACACGAAGAACGTAGGACACGATCAAGAAGTGCTCGTTGAAGAACATGATTGACCTCATGAAGATGTTGATGCAGGGGGACTCTTCAACAACTTCCATACTAGTAGCAACATGGGACTGAGCGATGCTACAAGAGAAACAGTGGTAAGTACCTTCATTTGCTTTCCTTGAAATATGTTGAAGCCATTGGCATAAAAGAAGTAAAAGTAGGAGGAGCCTAAAGTGGCACCATCATTTTGAAGTTATAATATTACAACATTTAATATGTTACCTATGCATTGTGCTTATAAAACTCCATCGATAGTAGGCTGAGGAAGACCTATGCATTACTTGTAATGAAATAATCTCTTGGTTCTGCAATTTAAATCCTCTTCCTAATGTTTACTCCTTGGTTTTTGCAAGAAGCTATGGAAACTATATGAGCAGAACCTGTTGTTGATGTTGTTTCCAAAGTCCTCTCCCAGGCCAGCTGCAACACCTTTTTCTTTGAACAATGTTGGTATCAGGATAAGCTGCTTCAGACATTGGGAATGGCTTGCTGCTCATCAGAAAAGTTCAACTATCCTCGCCGAACAAGTGGATCAACTGAAGAGAAAGGCAGAAAACACTGATAGGGAGTTTGAGTTTAAGAAACAGCAACAAGAGGAGTACAATAAGCTCCATGAGCATATCATGCACTTAAGTGCTGGTAACTCTTAGTCTTGTTGATGCAGTGAACATATGGTTTGTTTGTTGTTTTGGTGTGAAATTTTGGTAGCTTGATATGTGAACTCTGTCAGTAGTTTGCTGCTAAGATGAACTGTTGTTATTTGATTCAAATTCAATATAATTATGCATGTAGTCATTTTGTGCAGCGGTGTAGATCTGAAATCATTTTCTCTGATGTAATGATTGGTGTGCACGTGATAGATCCGGTACAGGCACGTTGTTAAATAAGAATCTGACACGTGAACGAACCAGTGAATGACACGTGTAACAACCATGACAAGGCACATGGGCCAATACAAACAAAATATGTGGTACAAATCTGTCCTACCACATGGTCAAATCAGAAAAAGACACGTGGATATCTTAGGGCGCGACACATGGCCCAATAAAATACTGACACGTGGACGTACAACATCGAGACACGTGGTCGAGTAAAAGAAAGACACGCGGTGTATTGTGGTCACGCCACGTGAACCAATAAAAATACGACACATGGTCCAATAAAGAAGTGACATGTGACCCAACCACAACACGACACGTGTGCAAATAGAAAACTAACATGTGGAACAACAGGGTCTCGACATGTGGTCCAGTAAGAACCTAAAACGTGCAAGAACCAGAGATGGTCACGTTGTGCAATAAAAAGGTGACACGTACCCGAACCATCTCCAATATAACCAGCTATAGCATGTACACGTGGAAAGCATCTTCGACGGAAGCACCCACCAGTGTGGCTGCCCCCGGCCACACATGCCAAAGCAGTTCTATGACAGTCAGTTTTCGTCATAGATCTATCCACATCATCATAGAATTACAAGAATGACGTGACTTATATGACGAACCATTTTTCGTCATAAATTCGTCATAAAACTAAAATTATGACGAATTTGGCTCCTTCAATAATGATAGTTGTTCGTCATAGAAGTAGATATTTCTAATAGTGTATCCATATACTTATACCGGTGGCGCCCATCCCCACAGGGTTAGATTACCATCCCTATTTAGGGCATGTTGGAACGTACATAGCTAATTGTCAGCCAGTTATTTTTTAATTTAGATTAGCTTTAGCACATCCAAATACTGGGGGGTGTTAATAAGTGAGCTAATTTATTAGCAGGTCTATAACTAGTTGACCGACCAACTAGCTGACCAATCTTGTTTTGGGCTGATTTTTTACCGTAAGGCCAGTGTCAATGTGAGTTTTAAAGAAGTTTCATTCTCATTTAATGATGTGACACATCAGCAAATCTACTAAATTGGTAGGTTAATTATGACGCGAGAGTTTCATCTAGACGAAGTGTGGCAGAACCGCCTAATCTAATGCCTCACAGGAGTGCTTATCTTCCATTAGACACTAAGCACTCGAGGAAGAACACTAAATTACTCGGTTCCGTCGAGCACACCCCAGGGGAGAACCCAAAAATCCACATTTTTCCCTCAGGATCACAAATGAGAGAATAAAGCTTACATCATTCTGAGCCATTTCTTATATCACTTTTAATACAACATCAGAGTATAATATTTATTAATATAACAGCGGAATGAAATCATATGATCAGAGTTATAAACAATTGAGTTGAACAGCGGAATATAAACATGTGATCAGAGTTATAGCGGAAATAAACATCTATTAATGATATGGTGAAGTTTTGATATATAACTACGACAACAGATTATTAAACTTTCATTTATAAAAACATTTGATAAGAGTTATAAATAACAACTACGATCGTAGCATAAAGGAAATCCTCGCTGAGCCCACCAGGAGGAATCTACACACAAGGTCAGCTTTAGCCTTCACTTGTCACCTGCAACAGGGGGAATAAAACCCTAAGTACTCAATTGTACTCAGTAAGACTTACCCGATAGGAGAAAAGAAAAGAAGACTCCAAGGATATGCAAGGCTATCTGGTTTGTGGGTTGCATTTGCAGAAAGCATTACTAAGCATGCGTCCTTATATTTGATTTTTAGTAATAGCCGCATTGGTTCATTAGCTAACCATTCTATGTAAGCACCTGTGCTACTTTCAAGCAAGTGATAAGCAATCAGATTTCCTTTTTGTCCATCTTCCATCTTTCATCTTCAGTTCTTACTACGATGCTAAACCATAGACAAGCCGTACCGGATATCCCGGCGATTCGTGAATCAATGCCCCCAGCTGGGTACCCCGAAAACACACGCCCCGCTTGTACCCCAGGCACAAGCAAGACCAACCCATCACTCTCCTGTCCCGGGTGTCTAGGTCCCCGTCCAAACTAGGACTCCAAGCCCCCACCCCTGAGTCCCGGACTCAGTGCGGCGCAAGGACCTCCTCCACCAAAATAAAACCCTGACTGTCGGTCCGGAAAGAGCCGGATCCGCGACAAGAGAGCAACAAGCTTTCCAAGCGCCCATACACAAGTATGTGCTTGGGATAATAAGTCTGTGACCTGCCTAGAGTCATATGCAACGATCGGTCCTTGATCGACCAGACAGGGAGAAACGGTGTAACCAAGCTATGACCCGCCTCCGCGGCGACACAACTTCTTACACCCACCAATACCCAAACCATATCCCTGCTCGGTCACCATTTTCCTTTCCACCATTTTATATATTCCAAGTGATAATCATATAGTAACATATTTCCTATATCTTGCGAGTGACAGGCAATCACTCGACTTTTACCGGAGTCCTGTAGCATAGCAATCTACACGATCCTGTCATACTAGTAAGACTCATAGGATAAAGATATATATATGCAAGTCGGTTTCATTTAACTCCTTAAAACTTAATGCACAAATATAATTTAAACTGCAGAAAGTAGGGGTTATGCACCGGGGCTTGCCTGGGTAAGATATATTAAAAGTTAGTATCAGCATCTTCAGATCATCCACCATCAGCTGGATAACAAGCCCATTGCAGCATCTCCTGGAGAGAATACCCTTACACCATCTTCGGATTCCCAATCATCCTTTGATCGATCCGTTGATCCATCATCATACCTATATGATATGCATGCGATGCAATGCAAAGATGTAATTAGTCAACTGCAATCGTGACTCGTATAAATATGCTCTACGTCTCTCAAGTGAACGAGCTAGTTCTAACGACGACCGTACTTAGGCTACATATCCATGTTGTCGGATAAGACATTATTTCCCAATTATTTTAGTTATATAAACCCAAGTTGTTTCTTTATTCGCAATAGAACATTATTATTTATCTAGCAACTAATTATTCTAGAGCTACAAAAATTATGGTGAGTAGCTAATATTGCTAGGAACCTACTGTAAAGATTTCAGATCCACTACTATCAATTTATCATGGAAGTCCCTATAAGTTTATATCTTATAATATTAAGTACCTTAAGTTAATTATATAGCTTTCAAGAATATTATCCAACTATGTGAACAAACTATACTAACAGGTAGATCATGATTTTAGGGGACTAACAAAACTGGTTTCGCTATTTTTGGATAGCTACAGAATTTTATATTGATTTTACAAATTTGTTCCCGAGCTAAATTAGCTAATCGTTTTAGAAATAAAAAGACCAACGGCCATCAGCCGGCCCAACGGTCAGGGCAGCCCAGGCGCTGTAGTCCATGGTAGGCCGGCCTAGCGCCTACACCAGCAGCGCCAGCGGCCCAGCAGCGACGGCCACCGGCCGGCCCAAGCGCGGGACAGCACGCACGGCCCAGCGACCAGGCGTGGGCGCGCGACCGGCCCAGCAGGGCAGACCAGCCAAAGACCCAGGCGGCCAGCAGCAAGGGTGAGGCGGCCCACGTGGCCAGGACCAGATAACGATGGCGTTTGAGCGATTAGGCCCCTAATCTTCCTCTAAATCATTCCGTGGTACTAACGCACTATTTGAGTGAGTCTAGTATTTTGCAAGGACACCCCTGTATAATTCTTTTGCTTGGACACATGCCCTCCTCACCTTGCTTCTTCCATCTCCGATAGAACGCACGGAGCAGAGGGAGCACCGGTCGACAGCAAAACCTGGCTGCGCTCTCGTTGACGGCGACGAGGAGAAGTAGAGGAAGGACGTCGGCGCCAGCAATGGTTGGCTCCAGGACAACACGAGTGGTGGCGCGCGTGGCTGAAGGTGGAGCAGCGTGGGTAGACCCGGCGCACCGGTGGGGGTGCGGCACGGCAGCTGGCGAGGGCAGCCTTGCTGACGCGGTCCAGCGCGGGAGCGCGGCGGTTGTGGGCTCGGCCACGGCGACGGCAGCGTGGGGCCAAGGGGCTCGGCTGAGGATGCATAAGCGGCAGCGGGCCGGCCCATGGGAGGGCGCTGTAGTGCTCCGAGCAGCACGGTCAGCAGCGGCTTGTTGCCTGCGCACTAAGGCCAGGTGATGGTGGGCATGGCCTGAGCTGATACTGTGGGCTTGCGCGTGCGCCAGGCAGTAGAGAGAGCGCCGGCGCACGAGGAGGGCGCCTTGGTGGTGCAGGTGCGCCTGCGCGTGAGGAGGAAGAAGAAGGGGGCGAGCAGGCACGGCAGAGAGCAGAGGGAGCGGCCGAGCTTGGCTCGCAGTACCCACGGCGGCAGGCATGCTCGCGCGCGGAGGCGACGGTGGGGCGTGGATGCGAGGTACCGTGCGGGCTCGGCACGGGGTTCAGCGGCTGAGTGGCTCGGGGAAGCGGAGAGGGAAGGAGAGGTGCCGCGCACGGGCTCGGGCAGCGGCGTCCGCGATTGTCAGCAGAGAAAAAGGGAACGGACGGAGGCAAGATCAAATGTGCGTGAGAGAGGGGGACAGGGCGGGACAGCATCACGTGGCCGTCAGCTACGCGCCTGAGCGAACACGCCCAAGCACATGGCCCGGATGACGATGGGCGATACAGCAACGCTGCTCGGCTTGGAAAAGCAATGGAGACAGAGTTAGACAGACAAGACAGTGACAGAGGCAAACAGATGCACGAGGGCAGGGCATGGGCTGCCAGGGCGATCAGAGGAAAAGAAATGAGCCAGCAGCGGGTAAACGTACTATGTTTACCACGGTGCTATAGGAGTGACGTGACAGGAACAGTGGTGCCTTTCTTCTTTTTTCTTTATCAGATGAGTGATGAATGATAACGCAGTGCACCATGTGCCTAGCATGGAAGAGGGCCTAGGGCAGCAGGAAAGCAGCGAAATACTGCTGTCATAAATGCTCGTTCTCCCTCCTACCGGACCTCCGCTCGCTCCTTCGCTACACAGCAAAACTACTGCGGTGCAGAGAGTAGACAGAGACCATACAGGTGTAGACAAGGTCGTAGAGTAGCAGGTCAACTAGCATAGTCACACGTTCTTAATTTAGAGTTATTGCCGGAACATGTATATATATATGTATACTTGTGTATATATATATATAACGGTTTACTACTTTACGTGATGTCTAGGCATAGAAAAATTTCAGCAAAGCTCAAATTTAAATTCGATTCAAACGCTATATATATGTATATTGTGCTATTTATTAATGGATTTTATTTTATTTTTAAATGGTGCTTTTCATGCTGAATCTAATAGAATGAACCGTTTGCTATCGATCAGCCCGCATTGCCGTTCGACGTTCCTAAATATTTCTACGCTCAGCGTTATTTTAACTTGAGCGTTTACTTGAGTCCGCGAAACTATGTCACACAGGATCCGTGTATCGCGTCGAATACGTTTTAAATCAAAAATCCGAGAAACTCGTTTCGAAAATTTGCCGTAGGCCTAAATCGCGGTGCTAAGTAAGATCGTAACACCGGGGTGTTACAACTGACCCCCCTTAAAAAGAATCTCGTCCCAAGATTCGAAACTAGAAGCAGAAAAGGGGAAACGCGATTACATTCCGTAGATCAGGGATTACAACAAAGATTACATGACTTCAAATACTAAACCACACGGGGATCTAGGGATACATGGTTACGAGCAACTTGGTACAATCGAGTCCTACTCCAGAAGTCGAGATAGACGAGGAGAATGGAGAAACAACAAGATAATGATTATCCAAAACATGGCGTAGCACCAACAAATCCAGAAACAGTCGACTGAGAAGTAAAACATCGTGAATCCTACGGCCAACTAACCAAGGGAACTTGAACTTCTTCGATGAACCGGGTCCTTTCTTCTTCTTCGATCACACCATCACCTCAGACGGACGAACCTAGCTTCACAACATCGACTGGATTTCGTAGTTCTGCTCCAAAGGAGAGGGGAAATGGGGATGAAGGAGAAAAGCAAGGACCAAGAGTTACTTATAGTGGAGAACGGAGGTGGGGAGCAACACACCGGAGTGGAGATAAGATTGGACATGTTGCGCTCCCTGCGTGAGCGACGGAGGGGGAAATAAAGGAGAGTAGAGGAGGTCCGCTCGACGAGGCAGGCGTGCGGGCGGTCGTGTCACAAAAAGAAGAAGGAAAAGAGAGGGGAGTGGGGGGGTCCAGTACGGTGAACGACGGTGCGGGGTAGAGAGCCGACCGGATGCTGGGAAAAGAGAAGTGCATAGTGCACAAGGATGGCAAGCACTGCACGATGCCGCGGCCACGCAAAAATGGGATGCTACCGATCCAGACACAGACGGCGTTCGCAGGGCACGCAGCGAAATAACCCGGCATGCGTAGCACGGTCAACTAAGCACAGGGCTTGGGACAAAACGTCCACTCTGACTTTTGCAGCTACTCCCGACTATCCACTGCTGACCTTCCTCGACCACATCCGTATTTTCTATAAACCCATATCATGTCATACTTCCTTTCTCCAAACCATCTCCTTTTTACCTTGAAAGACACTTTTGCATCCCCATTATGGATTTCCCGTTTGAACACCCGAACATTTTCAAGGAGAAAACTTTAAAACAAAATGGTACAGTGGTGTAACTTGGTAAAGGTACTTGGTTAACAACCTCGATACCAGCGCGTGCCGAGCAGCGTCACAGGTGGTAGCTGTTCCACAGGGAGCCCTCGGTTTCGTCGTGGCACCATAAGCTTTTAACCAGGCATCTACTACCAACTTACACGCCATGAAGGCAGTGGGGTCATAGACCATAGAGTAAGGGGGTATCACAAGGGAAAAATTTAACAACAAAGGTTTCCCTCCACAACAAGGGACAAGGAATTCAAATCCAATGACGGATTTGTTTTAAAAAGATTCAAGTGTTCTGCTGGGACATCCACAATTAGTCGATACAATGTCCAATAACATCCAATCCCGGCTGGTCTGTTGGCCTCTAAATGTCAACTTCTCTTGTAACTCACTTATCATCGCCCTTGAAAACTTGGAGCAAGCCTAACAAGACTTTAAAGTAAATGAACGCAATAAACACAGCGAATAAAATGCATGTTCCAACGATCTTATACGGTACAACGTACAGACATTCAGGCTCACGTTCATGGCCTAGCATTCACCTACGGTCGAACGATCTCAACAACTACGGACGACAACAACGGCAAGAGTACAATACTAAGGGACAGCGACGAACTGCACTACTACTACGGATACAGCATCCCAAAGCAACTAATCTACATCTTTGCGGGGCAACGGCTGAGTGAGAGGAATCAAGGGTTCTTCTTCTGACACTTTCGAGGGTGGAGGTGCGGGCGGTGCTATAACACCAGTTCTTCTTCTTTCGGGTGGGTGGATAGGGATCCCTTCCAAGACCAGGGCATCCTGCCTTCCAGTGGCCAACGTCCTCTGTTCGGCCCTGGTGACAAGATAGGCCACCCGTAGCTGATGAACATGCCAGTCTTCGGCTCCCTTTAGAGCTTCCTCCATGGTAGCCTCTCGGCTCTCAGTAGCTGCAGTGCTGGCATGTGTGTCGGCGAGCTGCACCTGGAGCATCCGGTTGAAGATCTCAGCTTCTTCGGCACGCCGAAGACACGCCCTCAGCTCCAAGGCTTGACGGTCGTACTGCTCATCCAGAGCGAGCAGGTACGTGGTCAAGTGCACCACGGTGGGACTGTCCTCTTGCACCTCTCGTCCTTGCAAAACCTCCATGCGAGCCCTCCATGCCCGCCGATTCTTGTCCAAAGGAGGAAAGAACCGTATGGGGGTACAGGCAATGGGCTCCTCATAGATCTAGCAGAGGAACCACAAGGCTTTGCGGGCCACAACCTGGTAGGTGTCAACAAAGCAAAACCCGGTCGCGGTCACACTCTAGGCTTCAGTGAGGTCAGGGAACTCCTCACTCTTCCCGATGTAGACGGTAACCTCACACCGCTCGGTGCCATGCTCCTCATACTCACGGCCCTCATACTCAGGACGATCCTTGACTCCGAGCTTTTGCAGGGTGGCATGCAGGATTCTGGGAAAACCCTCAACGTTCAGGCAGTAGGTACTAACCCAGGCTCCTGCCATCTTGGGCGGTGGTTGCAAGGAAGGCTGAGCGAAAAGCAGGCTCAAGGAAAAGCTAAGCGAGCTAAAGTGCGCCGAGTGGTGGTACCAATGGCTAAGCCAGGCTCTACTTATAAAGGCGGAGCGTTCAGTGGTCCTGGCGTGGTTCACTAGGGTTCCCGCGCGATATCACTACGGTGGATCGACCAAATTCCACGAGTTCGAGGTGAGCGACGTGCGATGCCATTACCGACTAGTACGACTATAGGGCAAGGGTCCGACAAGAGCGTAGAAAGGGGTATGGGGAGACGTGGGTCACGACCAGCGTGAACCACGGGCGAACACCAAACACGAAGCCACAGTTCAGACCTAACTCTAGAACAGGACGAGTCAGTCGTGCACAATACGACACGCGTGACACCTATGGATGGCGTATCTGCAAATAATACGAGTACTACAATGCACAGGTAGGATATGTATGAATGCACGTCCTATACGTCCTTTCACTGTTGCCACATATAGGGCAACCGTCCTTAGAATTTTGGCACATCGTTCTCCCCCTGTAACTAGTCGATACTATCGAACTATGCTCGAGTCAGTGTACCTGCAGAAACTTGATTAAGTCTACCTAAGTCAGCAAAGTGCCATCTATCCTGGATACATAACCATAGTAATATGGCTACTTATATAACTTCGCATATAAACGTCCTAACTTTTTGCAACAATGGGTTGTCAATTTTTAGTTTAGAAAAGGTTTTCGAAGCTTTATTTCCTCATTTATGCTCTGATACCACCTGTGGTAGAACCGCCTAATCTAATGCCTCACAGGAGTGCTTGTCTTCCATTAGACACTAAGCACTCGAGGAAGAACACTAAATTACTCGGTTCCGTCGGGCACACCCCAGGGGAGAACCCGAAAATCCATATTTTTCCCTCAGGATCACAAATGAGAGAATAAAGCTTACATCATTCTGAGCCATTTCTTATATCACTTTTAATACAACATCAGAGTATAATATTTATTAATATAACAGCGGAATGAAATCATATGATCAGAGTTATAAACAATTGAGTTGAACAGCGGAATATAAATATGTGATCAGAGTTATAGCGGAAATAAACATCTATTAATGATATGGTGAAGTTTTGATATATAACTACGATAACAGATTATTAAACTTTCATTTATAAAAACATTTGATAAGAGTTATAAATAACAACTACGATCGTAGCATAAAGAAAATCCTCACTGAGCCCACCAGGAGGAATCCACACACAAGGTCAGCTTTAGCCTTCACTTGTCACCTGCAACAGGGGGAATAAAACCCTAAGTACTCAATTATACTCAGCAAGACTTACCCGATAGGAGAAAAGAAACGAAGACTCCAAGGATATGCAAGGCTATCTGGTTTGTGGGTTGCATTTGCAGAAAGCATTACTAAGCATGCGTCCTTATATTTGATTTTTAGTAATAGCCGCATTGGTTCATTAGCTAACCATTCTATGTAAGCACCTATGCTACTTTCAAGCAAGTGATAAGCAATTAGATTTCCTTTTTGTCCATCTTCCATCTTTCATCTTTAGTTCTTACTACGATGCTAAACCATAGACACGCCGTACCGGATATCCCGGCGATTCGCGAATCAATGCCCCCAGCTGGGTACCCCGAAAACACACGCCCCGCTTGTACCCCAGGCACAAGCAAGACCAACCCATCACTCTCCTGTCCCGGGTGTCTAGGTCCCCGTCCAAACTGGGACTCCAAGCCCCCGCCCCTGAGTCCCGGACTCAGTGCGGCGCAAGGACCTCCTCCACCAAAATAAAACCCTAACAGTCGGTCCGGAAAGAGCCGGATCCGCGACAAGAGAGCAACAAGCTTTCCAAGCGCCCATACACAAGTATGTGCTCGGGATAATAAGTCTGTGACCTGCCTAGAGTCATATGCAACGATCGGTCCTTGATCGACCAGACAGGGAGAAACGGTGTAACCAAGCTATGACCCGCCTCCGCGGCGACACAACTTCTTACACCCACCAATACCCAAACCATATCCCTGCCCGGTCACCATTTTCCTTTCCACCATTTTATATATTCCAAGTGATAATCATATAGTAACATATTTCCTATATCTCGCGAGTGACAGGCAATCACTCGACTTTTACCGGAGTCCTATAGCATAGCAATCTACACGATCCTGTCATACTAGTAAGACTCATAGAATAAAGATATATATATATGCAAGTGGGTTTCATTTAACTCCTTAAAACTTAATGCATAAATATAATTTAAACTGCAGAAAGTAGGGGTTATGCACCGGGGCTTGCCTGGGTAAGATATATTAAAAGTTAGTATCAGCATCTTCAGATCATCCACCATCAGCTGGATAACAAGCCCATTGCAGCATCTCCTGGAGAGAATACCCTTACACCATCTTCGGATTCCCAATCATCCTTCGATCGAGCCGTTGATCCATCATCGTACCTATATGATATGCATGCGATGCAATGCAAAGATGTAATTAGTCAACTGCAATCGTGACTCGTATAAATACGCTCTACGTCTCTCAAGTGAACGAGCTAGTTCTAACGACGACCGTACTTAGGCTACATATCCATGTTGTCGGATAAGACATTATTTCCCAATTATTTTAGTTATATAAACCCAAGTTGTTTCTTTATTCGCAATAGAACATTATTATTTATCTAGCAACTAATTATTCTCGAGCTACAAAAATTATGGTGAGTAGCTAATATTGCTAGGAACCTACTATAAAGATTTTAGATCCACTACTATCAATTTATCACGGAAGTCCCTATAAGTTTATATCTTATAATATTAAGTACCTTAAGTTAATTATATAGCTTTCAAGAATATTATCCAACTATGTGAACAAACTATACTAACAGGTAGATCATGATTTTAGGGGACTAACAAAACTGGTTTCGCTATTTTTGGACAGCTACAGAATTTTATATTGATTTTATAACTTTGTTCCTGAGCTAAATTAGCTAATCGTTTTAGAAATAAAAAGACCAACGGCCATCAGCCGGCCCAACGGTCAGGGCAGCCCAGGCGCTGTAGTCCATGGTAGGTCGGCCCAGCGCCTACGCCAGCAGCGCCAGCGGCCCAGCAGCGACGGCCACCGGCCGGCCCAAGCGCGGGACAGCACGCACGGCCCAGCGACCAGGCGCGGGCGCACGATCAGCCCAGCAGGGCAGATCGGCCAAAGACCTAGGCGGCCAGCAGCAAGGGCGAGGCGGCCCACGCGGCCAAGACCAGATAACGACGGCGTTTGAGCGATTAGGCCCCTAATCTTCCTCTAAATCATTCCACGGTACTAACGCACTATTTGAGTGAGTCTAGTATTTTGCAAGGACACCCCTGTATAATTCTTTTGCTTGGACACATGCCCTCCTCACCTTGTTTCTTCCATCTCCGACAGAACGCACGGAGCAGAGGGAGCACCGGCCGACGGCAAAACCCGGCTGCACTCTCGTTGACGGCGACGAGGAGAAGCAGAGGAAGGACGTCGGCGCTAGCAATGGTTGGCTCCAGGACAACACGAGTGGTGGCGCGCGTGGCCGAAGGTGGAGCAGCGTGGGCAGACCCGGCGCACCGGTGGGGTGCGGCACGGTAGCTGGCGAGGGCAGCCTTGCTGACGCGGTCCAGCGCGGGAGCGCGGCGGTTGTGGGCTCGGCCATGGCAACGGCAGCGTGGGGCCAAGGGGCTCGGCTGAGGATGCACAAGCGGCAGCGGGCCGGCCCATGGGAGGGCGCTGCAGTGCTCCGAGCAGCGCGGTCAGCAGCGGCTTGTTGCCTGCGCGCTAAGGCCAGGTGATGGTGGGCGTGGCCTGAGCCGATACTGCGGGCTCGCGCGTGCGCCAGGCGGCAGAGAGAGCACCGGCGCGCAAGGAGGGCGCCTTGGTGGTGCGGGTGCGCCTGCACGCGAGGAGGAAGAAGAAGGGGGCGAGCAGGCACGGCAGAGAGCAGAGGGAGCGGCCGAGCTTGGCTCGCAGTACCCACGGCGGCAGGCATGCTCGCGCGCGGAGGCGACAGTGGGGCGCGGATGCGAGGTACCGTGCGGGCTCGGCACGGGGTTCAGCGGCTAAGTGGCTCGGGGAAGCGGAGAGGGAAGGAGAGGTGCCGCGCACGGGCTCGGGCAGCGGCGTCCGCGATTGTCAGCAGAGAAAAAGGGAACGGACGGAGGCAAGATCAAACGTGCGTGAGAGAGGGGGACAGGGCGGGACAGCATCACGTGGCCGTCAGCTGCGCGCCTGAGCGAACACGCCCAAGCACATGGCCCGGACGACGATGGGCGATACAGCAACGCTGCTCGGCTTGGAAAAGCAATGGAGACAGAGTTAGACAGACAAGACAGTGACAGAGGCAAACAGACGCACGAGGGCAGGGCATGGGCATGGGCATGGGCTGCCAGGGCGATCAGAGGAAAAGAAATGAGCCAGCAGCGGGTAAACGTACTATGTTTACCACGGTGCTATAGGAGTGACGTGACAGGAACAGTGGTGCCTTTCTTCTTTTTTTTCTTTATCAGATGATGAATGATAACGCAGTGCACCATGTGCCTAGCACGGAAGAGGGCCTGGGGCAGCAGGAAAGCAGCGAAATACTGCTGTCATAAATGCTCGTTCTCCCTCCTGCCGGACCTCCGCTCGCTCCTTCGCTACACAGCAAAACTGCTGCGGTGCAGAGAGTAGACAAAGACCATACAGGTGTAGACAAGGTCGCAGAGTAGCAGGTCAACTAGCATAGTCACACGTTCTTAATTTAGAGTTATTGCCGGAACATGTATATATATATGTATACTTGTGTATATATATAACGGTTTACTACTTTACGTGATGTCTAGGCATAGAAAAATTTCAGCAAAGCTCAAATTTAAATTCGATTTAAACGCTATATATATGTATATTGTGCTATTTATTAATGGATTTTATTTTATTTTTAAACGGTGCTTTTCATGCTGAATCTAATAGAATGAACCGTTTGCTATCGATCGGCCCGCATTGCCGTTCGACGTTCCTAAATATTTCTACGCTCGGCGTTATTTTAACTTGAGCGTTTACTTGAGTCCGCGAAACTATGTCACACAGGATCGGTGTATCGCGTCGAATACGTTTTAAATCAAAAATCCGAGAAACTCGTTTCGAAAATTTGCCGTAGGCCTAAATCGCGGTGCTAAGTAAGATCGTAACACCGGGGTGTTACACGAAGCCTACTGTCTCCCTCAGTTACCAACACAAAAGCTGATGTAACAGTCTTAGTAACTATTTTATGAAACTCTTCATTGAAACCAGCCTAACTAGTAATTAGTCTTGGCTCATCCAAATGGGCCTTACACGGCCGAAGAAAAATTATACCTTTTGAGGCTTGCTCTCCTCATGTAGACGTGTTGATGAACTTATGGACATGAAGTACATGGTTGATCCAGGATGAGCCTGTGCCTCGAAGCGGAGACCGGTGGCAATCTTCCACCTCGACCTTAGGTCCAATTGCCAGCAGGTCTTTCGCTATTGCTGGGTATTCGGTTTTTGGTTCGGTTTTGGTTCACTTCCTAAGTTATCGAAGAAATTTAGTCCTTAGAAAATAGGAACAGATCAGTTCTAAATTTTTTTGAAACCAAGTATTTCGGTTCTCGGTTATTTCGGTTTGGTTCCGGTTCTAAACGAACTAACCGATTTTTTCCAGCAGAGGTCAAGACAACAAAATATGCAGATTCTAGTAAATTTAGCTAAGACTACCTCTATTTTAGATAATAATATTTGGTAAGGCAACAATAGCAATATAGCAACACAAATACATAGTAATTCAATATAAGACATCACATATAAAGCAAACATAGTCTTATAAAAATACAAGTAAGTGATGTACAATTCATGTATTTCGGTTAATTTTGTTATCTATGTTGTAGAAACCAAAATTTCTTTGGTTATTTCGATTCCTTAATATCTGGAACCGAATAAGGAACCATTTTTTTGGTTTGGTTTATCATTTTTGGTTAATTATGCCCACTCCTATTTAGGACACAAATTGATAATCATAAAAATATACTTCATAATATGCATAATGTTACTAATTGGATCACGGAACAAAATTTGCTTGTTCTAATTACTGCACTTCATTGGCCCTAGGGGTCAAAGTGGTATGGATAATCTTCCACTCTAATCTGCTCCGAATCCAAAAAAAATTAAGGATATGGAGAAGTGTTTTTAATATCCGTGCGGATATGGATAATCCGAATCCGATTATATGCGGATGCGGTGTAGGATATGGGATTGGCGAAATCCGGCAGATATGGATTATCCGATAATTGAACGTGGATTATCCGACACTTATAATAGCATAATCAGAATATTTTAAGGTGCCCAAGTGGCAAGAATACAAGTCAACCTAGCCCATGACACAAGCATTATTATATTATAGCCCACAACAAAGCTCGTCAACTATAGGTTGGTACATTAAAATTACAAGCGATGAAAGAATTATCATCTACCAAAGTGGAGGACTAATACATGGTAAAGAGTGAAGGCAAAGTTTTGTCTACTTAAGAATATTTATTTCTTTTACACACTTGTTTTATACTCTTAAATTCAAACGGAGAACTTGTAATAATTTTGTGAGCTCTTAAATCATCAAAGTGGTGAGTTGACGGTGATTATTTCGTGGGTTCATGCTAATAGAGACGGCGCGAGACTAGCGGCCGGCACGGTGGCGTAGACGTCGAGCTCCAGCACCATGTGGTCACTGGACTCCATCATGCCCGTCCGCCACAGCACGTGGCCCGTGGCCCTCCGGAACGCGCCGGTGCCGCCGACCACCGCGAGCTCCCTGACGCCAGCCGAGACGTCGTCCCGGCCCACGACGGCGAGGGTGCTGCCGTTGTAGGCCCCGCCCGTGAGCGCCGCGGTCATGGACACCGCCAGCACGGGCTCCGTGAGCGACGCCAGCGTGTGGGTGCCCTGGGCGCCCCCGACGAGCCACGACGACGACGCGCTGAGCCCGTCCGTCGGGGCGTCGTCGATCACCGTGGTGTCGCCGAAGTGGTAGCCGGGCATCACCGGCCTAGCGGTGGACCCAGAAAATATTTCAGGGGTTAAACAATACCGCTGTTCGATCTTAAGTCTCAGCTCCTCCTACGTTATAGAACTTTATCTAAAAATTTATGGAGGCTCTATAGTAATTCCACTGCTGCGATATAGATAGAGGGGCTTGAGCCCCCGCCCCACCGCTGTGTCCGCCCCTAGGTTCGCCGGCCCCGGACCCTTCACCACCTGCACCGCCGTCTGCCCCGGCCCGCCCGTGATGTCGTGCATGTAGAAGTGCAGGTGGATGAGGCGGCTGCGGCCCCCTGCATCATGCGCTGCCGCCGCCGCTGGCCCAATGGCCATGGCGAGCGCCGCCGCGAGAGAGACGAGGAAGAGGAATCGAGGCGCCGATTCAGCCATGGATCGAAGAGAGGAGAGCAAACCAGTGGAATGACCGATGGTCGAGCTCGGCTTCTTCGAGCGTCGTTACTTATAGGCTATAGCCACACCATACATGAGCGCACGCATGGTTCTATTGAGTCGCCATGGCAGTTGGCATGGCATTGGTGACCGTCGTGTGCTTGCTTGCCTGCGACTCTGCCATTGCCAGTCAGAGCAAGAACAGCTTGGTGACCGGCCTACTGGTACGTGACAACTACGCTACGCTACACGACTAACATGCGTCCTGGCCGCCGTCTAGAGTCTAGAATGTCTCTCGATCAGAAAAGGCTGAGCCAGCTACCGACGCGTTCTGAAAATTGGCAACCTGTACATGGACATTCATATGGTGATATGGGTCACGGACGTCAAACTTACTCGGGGTGAAGCCACTCAAAATCACAAATAATATAACTACCAGATACAAGTCATTCTCTTCCTCGACCTAGCAACCGTTCTAAAAGCTCTCTACCAGTCACTGTTCGCCTAAACGGTCGTTTAGCCCGTTTAAACACCATGTAAACGCTACACGGTGGTGCGCCGTTTCCGTTTAATCACCCGTTTACCCCGTTTAATTGGCCGTTTAGCCCGTTTAATGGAACGTTTTGCCCGAATAATGGCTAAACGGTATGTGACCGACTGTTTACCGTTTAGCGTTTAGGAAAACACTGCTACCAGTACCACCCCATCGTAGGGCATCCAGACATTCAGACTGCAAGGCTATCAGTGAAAAGCAACATAATAACCTCGACATGGATATCGATATGCCAAGTCAGCCTGGACGTTCGGTTAGACCGAACCAAACCGATCGGTTCCTCGGTTTTTACCAAACTTCGGTTACCAGAAAACGTGAACCAATCAGTTAGTTAGAAATCCCAAGACCGGGAATTCAGTCTCGGGTAGTTCGGTTTCGGTCCCGGTCATGACCGAACTATCCGACCTAGACATATTTACATAGCAAACGGGTGCCTCCTTCACCAAACTAGACAAAATCGGGGGCACCAGGATGATCATAGGCCTGCCGTTTTCATTCAGCATCAACCAATCACTGTGACTCTTCCATGACACACTTAGGATATGCTACTACCTATAATCCTATCCTATCCTATATACAAAATGAGGACCATTACATGATACATCAAGAGTAGTTTCTGGACCATAATCGATCAGATCTTCTCAGACTGAGAGCTGATAGTCAGAACAAGCCCGAAGTGGTCGCTGGGTAAGACAGGTAACACCAGCTGACGGATCTCCTGGCGAACTTTCTTCTCCTTGATGTACGTGACACCTGGTATCACTTCCTCCCCGATCATCTCGATGCTCTCGACCTTGAAATCTGACAACTTGCACACGAACCGGTCCAGCCTCTTCTGCAGCTTACGGTTACCAGATAGCATGACGTTAGCTTTCGTGTCGTAGGTCCAGCCATTTTCGCCGGGCTTCAACTCATCCCAAGCGTCGATCCACCCATCTGGTAGGGGGAAGGGCCCATCTCCTTTGTCATCCCAGTTTGTATCCCCACAGAATATTACATTGCGGAAGGCTCCCAGAGTCCTCACAGATTCATTTGCCTGGCCTACTCTTTCCTTGCTGAACATCTGGTCCCAAGTAGGAGGTCCAGGGGATGGGCTCTCAAGGTGGCTTGTAGCCACCACCAACTTGATCACACCTCCAACAGTCACATCAGCTATGCACAGCTCCCGTCCCATTTTTGAGTTATAGAATGGTTTGCGGTCAAATGACTTCACAGGCAACTTGCTCATCTGAATTTGTTTGTAACAAAGTAAATCAGGATATACAGTCCTCAACCAATCGGGAACAACAAAATTGCACAAGAAATGGCATTTCTGGATGCGCAAAGTTCAGGCACCAAAAGACTAAACATAAAAAAAATCATGAGGCAAACAATCCAAAGTAAAAATGCCTCAACATGTAAAACACAGCATATGCAGATGTTGCTGTTAATACTATGCAGAGAAGCAGGAAGCCCATCAGTGTATGGGCAGGCATGAGTATCCTTTGTTGTGTGCCTGAAAAGTAGTAAGCCGTATAGTAGCACCAGCTTATCCATACGGAGTACAGATGGACATGAGCGCATAAAACAGTAACAGGATAGCTAAGCTTTCTAACATCCTGAAGGGATAGAGTTTACCTCACATTTTATTAAAACCTAGGTACATCTAATATTCTGAAATCTGAATTATGGAACAGGAATTTAGCTCAGATAAAGAAACAGGCTGAGGTAGCGACTAAAACTTCGAAATGGCAACTAAATCCAGCATTAAACCATGAAATGAATTCTATGCATCAAGAAAACATAAGTACATAACCCTAGCCCCCATGTTATAAAAAACTAAAAAAGAGAAGTCATATGGAACAGTATTTTAAAACTTGACAGGAAACTTAGATAAACTTATACAATCTAAGCAATTCTAATAGAGTATTACATGCCTAAAGTGGTTAATGGTTTATACCTGCATAAAGTAGTATGGTATTTCCATGACCATCTCAGTTTGAGAAATGTTTTATACCTGCATGCTGTAATATGGTCTTTGCATGGCCATCTCATGCGGCAAGGAGCATTTGTAAGCTTGCCACCAATCCGATTTTTCGAAAAGCAGATAAATGTTTGGAGTGACCTCCTGCAGTTCCACAAATGAATATCCGAAACCCAAGTAGAAGAGGAAAATAAGTAATGCGTAGTTTGAATAAAGGACCTGGAAGCATATAAGATCTGGGCTGTGATGCAGAATAAGATCTCCAATAGCATTCATCCTTCTAATCAGTTCCAATTCCTCTCGGAACCATACATTGTATGTCATTATTTTGACAGTCTTCTTATCCGAATGATTATTTGAATTTCCTATTGAAGTCATTTAGCCATCAGTGTGACAATACCATACAATTAGGATAGTATATTTGGACATATACAGAATATGAACCCAGCTTATAGCATGCATGAGTTTGTTTGCAACTTTTAATTTTTTTATCGAAAACATATGATAAACCTCTTTATAATATCAGTTCATGCAATGATGCAAAGAACAAAAATGGTGCGATCACATAAAAGGTTCATAAAATAAATAATGTAGCCATGATAGAAAACCATATTAGCGTCAAGCTGAAATATAGCCATGAACAATAATGGAAAAACAATATCTAATTTTCAATCAATAGAATAGTGCATCAAGATTTCTCATCAGCGAACATCTGTACCATTATCACCATCAGTTAGTGGATAAGCAATGATAAAATTAATGCCTTATAAAGGACCAATTGAAGCTAGATAAGTTCTGGATTGCAACTTCTAAAAGAAAACAGATATAAGCTATGATGTTGCAAGTGCCAGGCCAAATACTATGTAAAAATATAGGTGAGCTAAATCCATAAATGCACGATGCGACAATAATAGAGGGCACACTTTTTGCTGGTAACTAGCTTCCAGAGATGAGGATGATGACATGTGTAAGACTGTTATGGGTTTACAGAAAAGGTAGAACGTGGTAAAAAATACATATGGTCAAAAATATGTAAACAACTTGTAACTCAATAACTGATTAAAATGTAGCGTATCAAGACAAGAAAGAATCATATATTTGTATCCAACTATCAAAAAGTGGAGCCTAAAAGGAAGAGAAAAAAATCAGCAGTTCACATTAAACAGGTTATCAAAGTAAAATAGCCAAAAGGTGACCAAGCTAATACCAAAACAAGACAAATAGCACTCAGACTCAAATGAAGTTGATCCCTGATACACCCATATCCATGGTGGCAAAAAGCCAAAAACATACCTCAATTTGAGGTCTTGGGCACACCAGATGCGAAATAACTACTAATTAGCAGTTAACATGTGACTAACATTTCTGCCCGTCCCTACTTTCTCCGATTTCATATTATAGTGGCTAGTTTGTTACATTTATTGGCAAAATTTTACTGAGGGGATTTAGGATTCAGGAACAATAAAAAGCAAATCTATGTTTCAAAATTACCCTCAGAAACCAACGAATAAGTATCTATGGCTTCCAAAAATCTAACCTTGGTAAAGAAACAAAAGAACCAGACTACCACAGATTATGCGATATTGAACCATGTAATAAAATAAGGATTAGTACTATAATGCCACGAGGAAGCAATTCTTGGCGCATCCACCACCATCGTTAACGGAAAAATCGAATATTTAATCCGCGAAAAAAAGAATGGGAAACCCCTAAAATAACCTTTCTTGGCGGCGGGCGCCTTCTCCTCTTCCTCCGCCGCGCCGCCGCCCCGCTCGTCAACGGCGCGCGCCTGAACGGCCTCCGGCGACACCGCGGGTTCCCGCTTCGCCGCGCGCCGCTGTAGCGGGAGGAACGCGGCGCCGGCGAACGCGCCGAAATCCAGCGGGTCGTCGGCGCAGTCCCACGACAATAAACGGAGGTTGGTGGCGGAGGACATGGCTCGGTAGGGCGACGTGGCGACTCTCCTTGGGAGGGGGAGGGGGAGGGGGAGGTGGGATGGTTTGAGGGCGCAGAAGGTGCGGAGAAGCGAGAAAGTCATCCGGATGTTTGAAGAGGGTTTTAGCCGCGTGCTATTATAAAAGATGTTAATTATCTATATATCACTAAAAAATTTAAAAGCACATAGACATCATCGATCGAAACTTTTTTTTTCATCCATGTTATTCCGTCCACATTCGTTGACAGTGACTAACGAAGCTATGAAAAAACTTAAATGCCTTCAGGCTAGAGAAAAAATAAAGTTCTGTTTTTTTCCTATGCCACTCCCTGGCTGAGTGTTTTGTCGTTGACCATTATTAACTGTACTAATTTAATTGGTATTTAAATTATTTGTAATATTTTTTATTTTGAATATCATAAATTTGAAAATCTTGCTACACAACGTATTCCAACAGCAATATTTTCAAGGACTAAAATCAAAACAAAAATAATATTAAGTTAAACTAAATATTGAAAAACAAAAACAATATCATCAGACATCTCCTTGTATTAGCAATCATAATTTTAAAAATGCCAAACAATCCTTTTCAAACCAGAGAATATGGAGCGGTTGGCAGCCCGTGGTTGAGGCATTCGCTCGAACATGTGGTGCGCAAGTGCGTCTTCCTTCGGCACCACGCAAAGATGCAGGGGCCTAGTTACAAAAAAAAGATGCAGGGGCCTACTACTGTGCACACCGTGCTCCCACAGGCATTCTCCATCCTCCCGCCCAGCCATCTACCATGCATGCATCGCACGGGGGCACCGATCGATCGATCCCTCGAGAAGCAGAGGCCCAGCCATCTGCAAGTACCAGTAGCCCGCACGCATACAAAGAGGCAGAGACAGATGCGGGTGCTCACGGCGACACCTTGTGGCCGACCTCACGCCCAAGGCAACCCCCGCGGAACGGCAAGGCCGACAAGGCCGTGGCGGTCGCCGAGCGCTCGCTGCGCGTGCTGCTTGGCCGACCGACGCGCTGCGGGACCGGCACAGCACACTGCGCGTCGTCGTCGGGCTGCTCACACCAATCACGGACATCGGACGGGAGAAGAGTAGCGGGGAGCACCGGAGCGGGGACCAACGTGGCCACGTGCGCGGGGCCAGCTCTGCCTCATCCACCGTGGGCACGGGCGCGGGCGAGCTCCGCCCAACCGCTGCGAGCGCACGCACAGGGGAGCTCTGCCCCTCGCCGCGGGTGCGGGCGTGGGCGTAGGCGAACTCCGCCTAGTCGCTGCGAGCGCGAGCCAGGGAGCTCTGCCCCGTCTGCCACGGGCGCGGGCGTGGGCGCAAGCGAGCTCCGCCCGGCAGTAGCGAGCGCACGCAGGGGGGACCTCCGCCCTAGCCACCACGGTTGCGCGTGGAGGGCAGCTCCGTCCCTGCCACCGTGGGCGCGGGCACATGCGAGCTCTGCCCGACCATCGTGGGCGCGCGTGCGGGGGAGCTCCGCCCGGCCGCCGCGAGCGCGAGTGAGTGAGCTCCGCCGCGGTGCGGGCGAGCGAGCTCCACCCTGGCGTCGGCACGGCGCGAGGCTGGCGCGTGACGAGGAGGAAGGTGGAGCCAAGTCGCTGACAGCTTGACCCCAATAGATGGAGAGAAAGAAGCAAGAGGATAGAACGACATAAGGGTATTTTGGACGTTTACACTGATCAGATTCATATGTAAGGATTGCCAAATGGTGAAAAACAAACAAAACACCGACATAATAGCTTGGAGAGCAAAGAAGTTTAGAATGATGGCACTCGTGGGAGCTCAACTTTTTAATAATTTGTACGTAATTACAGATTTTTTTAATGACACACAGCTAAAAGCCTCATGTTCAAATTGGGAGCCATTTGGTCCGGTCGAGTCCCGCAGGATTTTAGGGGATCTCTGGTTCTGTAATTGAGAGAATTTCTTATTTGACACTGGGAAAATGAGTCGTTCATTTCTTGGTCCTGAAATTTTCTTCGTTCCCTATTTGACACTCACTTTAACTTTCATCCCTAATTTGACACTACCGTCAAATCCGTTAGCTAACGGTGTTAACTAGCTATTAAAAAGACGTTTTTGCCTATAGAAAAAAAGCGGCGAAGCAAATTTGAGAGGAAAAAAAAACCTGCGCCCGCCTCTTATGCATGCGCCCAGCTGCAAAAAAAAGGCGCAGGTTTTTTTTTCCTCTCAAATTTGCTTGGCCGCTTTTTTTCTAGGGGCAAAAACGTCTTTTTAATAGCCAGTTAACACCGTTAGCTAACGGATTTGATGGTAGTGTCAAATTAGGAATGAAAGTTGAAGTGAGTGTCAAATAGGGAACGAAGAAAATTTTAAGGCCAAGAAACTCATTTTCCCAGTGTCAAATAAGGAATTCTCTCTCTGTACTTCTGTCCTTCGGCTCTCCGTGAAAACAAAAAAAAATCAGTCCAATGTATATCATATTGATGCGTCGTGAGAACCTATTGATATTATTATTATATTCCCTTCTTTTCATAAAAAAGTCGTTCCCGCTTTCTAGCAAACGTTGAATATATTTTCATAGTAAACGTGTTTGGAAATATAAATGTTGTTTATATTTTCTACAAATCTGTTCGAACTTTAAAAAATTGATCAACATGAATCCCATAGTGACTCTTTTATAGGACAGAGAAAGTACATGTCTGTCTATACACAAGTAATATTCAAAAGTATTAAATAAAGTCAAAAGGAACATTTAGAAATAAATGTTACGGTATAAGTTTAGGGGGACATAGTCGCATGTATTTGGAAACAAGTGCATTAATAGTGTAACACCTCTGGTGTTACGAGCTCGTTTAGCATCATGATTTAAGCCTAAGTTAAATTTTTTAAACGAGTTTTTTGGAATTTTTTATTTAAAAATATACTTGACGTGATCAGTGAATCCGGTGACCTAGTTTTATGGACTCAAATAAACGCTCAAGTTAAATTATGTCGTGCGTAGAAATATTTAGGAATGTCCACTAACGATTCTAGCGAACGGTTTGTCCTGTTAGATTAAGCATGAAAAGCAACTTTTATAAATAAAATAAAATCCATTAATAAATCGAATGATATACATATATATATAGCTTTTGAATCAACTTTAAATTCGAGCTTGTTGAAATTTTCCTGTGACTAGATGTTGTAAATTATCTAAATTAGTAAATCGTTAAAGATATATATATATATAGGTATATATACATTACGACGATAACTCTAAACAAATAATTAAAAGAAAGGGCAAACGTACTCAGAGATACTTGTAGCGATTGACTGTACAAGTTGATCGACTGCTCTCTCTCTCTCTCTCTCGCGTCCTTTCTCTCTGAGAGCGTGTTAGGGAAAGTTGGCCGAGCTGCTGGTGCCGTGTACTGCCTGACTCGTCTCTGCCTGCCTTGATTTCTTTTGTCTGCCTCTACCGACATGTCTGTGCTGGATCATCTCCGAGCCGTTGTTGCTGCCTCTGTTGGTCTGCCAAGTTCGGCCGAACCCTCGTGCTGCTTTCCTCCCTCCTTTTTTCTTCTCTGCTGCCGAAAGGGCATCACAGCTCCTGCCTACCTTTCCCCGCTGCGCTGCCCCGTGTCTACAGCGTCGCCCTTCTTCCATTTCCCCCGCTAGTGCTGGCCCGTCCCCATGAATGAGCACACACCGCCCCTATCATCCCGCACTAGAGCCACGATCCAGCTCCTGCTTTTCCCCCACGGCGCCGCCTTGCTCCCTACTGCTCCTCCGTGTGTAGCCGCAGCCACCTTGCCCTGGAGCTCCGCTCGGCTCTCCTTCGTGAACACCCGCGCGTCCCGCACCGACGTCCCCTCTCCTTCCCCCTCCGCCTCGATCCACCGCCGTGGCCAGGCGCCTGTGCCCAGCTGCCGCCCGAGCACGCACCGCCCTCCTTTCCCCACTCCTCGTCAGCGCTGGGCACCCTACAAGACCATGCCACCACCACATCCCCATAGCTCCACCTTGCGTCCGTCGGTGCCGGCTCTTCCCCGCGTGCGAGGCTCCCTTGGTTCCGCGCTGGAGCCACGGTCCTAGTCCTACTGTTTCTTTCCCCCCCCCCACGCCGTTTGCCTCACCTCGTTCCTCCGTGCCACCGTGACCGCTTCCTCTGCCACCACCGCGCGCGAGCGCGCATTGTCCACAGCGCTCCAAGGCCACGTGTGTGCGCCGAGTCCGCGTAGCCCACTACGTTGCTGGAGCCGTAGCTGGTCGCCTGGCCAGCGCTGTCGCAGCCGGCAAGCCACCACCATGGCTCGCGCGGGCGGGCTACCGGGGGTCGGTTCGGCTCTTGTCGTGGCTAGCCCAAGGCCGCACGGGTCCCCGTGCAGCTTGCCGATGGGCTCTCCGCCGCCGCCGTGTCTTTCCCGGCCCACAGCACCGTTGCCGCCGCCGCCGACCAGTGGCTCTGCTCTAGGCTCTGCTTTGAGAAGGAAGGAAGGGTAAGAATCTAAGAATAGAAGTAATACAGGGTCCCTATTGCAAAATACGAGACTCACGTAAATAGTATGTTAGTACCACGGATTAATTTAAGGAAAGTAGAGGGGCCTTTTCGCAACTTAGTGTCGCCGTCGCTGGATTCTTTCCTGTGGGCTAGCTTGTTGGGCCAGCCTGCCGCTAGCGGCCACGTGGGCTGCTGCTGCATGCGCGCCTGGTGGGCCATCGGCCTCTGCTAGGCCGCCGGCCGGGCGCATTGCTAGGTCGTCTGCGCCTCTACCGTGCCTGGGCCACCATTTGTGCCACGCTGGCCGCGCCCCGCCCCGCCCCACCTAGTGCCACCTCCGCTGGGCCGCTCGCGCTAGTGCGCGCCTACGGGCTGAGCTAGGTCGTTCGGCCTGTATCTGTTTGTATGTTTTTCGGTTTTTTGTTAAATCAGTGCTCTTCAAAAATTGAAAATAAAGTGTAGAAAAATCATAAAAATGTCAAATCAGTTTTGTTAGTCTCCTAAAATCATGATCTACCTGTTAGTATATTTTGTTCACATAATTTGATAATATTCTTGGAAGCTATATAATTAATTTAAGGTACTTAATATTATAAAAATATAAACTTGTAGGAATTATTGTGATAAATTGGTAATAGTGTTGAATCTGAAATTTATACAGTAGGCTCCTAGCAATATTAGGTACCACTCTAATTTTTGTAGCTCTAGAATAATTAGTTGCTAGATAGATAATGATGTCCTATTTTGAACAAAGATTAAATCGATAGAATGAAATAATAAAACAACTTGGGTTTATATAACTAAAATATTTGTTGGGAGATAACGCCTTATTTGCCAACATGGATATGTAGCCTAAGTATGGACGTCGTTAGAGCGAGCTCATTAGCTTGTGAGGCATGATTGGGTTTCTAAGCATTCGGCTATCGTTGATTAATTACATCTATGCATTTACATCAATGCATATCATATAGGTACGATGATGGATCAACAGATCAATTGAAGGATGATTGGGAATCTGCATATGGTATTCTCTTTAGGAGATGATGCAATGGGCTTTCTATTTAGATGTTGGTGGATGATCTGATGATGCATACATTAACTTTTTAATATATATCTTACACAGGCAAGCCCCGGTGTATAACCCCTACTTTGTACAGTTTAAATTATATTTGTGCATTAAGTTTTAAGGAGTTAAATGAAACCCACTTGTATATATATCTCTATCCTATGAGTCTCACTAGTATGATAGGATCATGTAGAATGCTATGCTACAGGACTCCGGTAGAAGTCGAGTGATGGCTGTCACTCGCGAGAGATAGGAAATATATTATGGGATTATTATCACTTGGAATATATGAATGGTGGAAAGGAAAATGGTGACCGGGAAGGGATATGGTTTGGGTATTGGTGGGTGTAAGAGGTTGTGTTGTCGTGGACACGGGGCATAGCTTGGTTACACTACTTTCCCTGTCTGTGTCGGTTAAGGACCGATCGTTGCATAAGCCATCGAGGCAAGTCACAGACTTATTATCGCGAGCACATACTTGGGTATGGGCGATTGGAAGACTTGTTGTTGTCTTGTCGTGGGTTCTGGCTCTTTCTGGACCAACTGTCAGGGTTTCTTTTTGGTGGAGGAGGTCCTTGCACCGCACTGAGTCTAGGACTTAGGTGCGGGGGCTTAGAGTCCCAGTTTGGATGGGGACCTAGGAACCCAGGATAGGAGGGTGATGGGTTAGTCCTGCTTGTGCCTTGAGTACAAGCGGGGCGTGTGTTTTTGGGGTACCTAGCTGGGGGCATTGATTCGTGAATCGCCGAGCAATCCGGTACGGCTTGTCTTATGTCTAGCACCGTAGTAAGAATAGAAAGATGAAAGATGGAAGGAAAAGGAAATCTAATTGCTTACCACCTGCTTGAAAGTAGTACAGTTGCTTACATAGAATGGTTAGTTAATGAACCAATGCGGCTATTAATAAAAATTGAATATAAGGACGCACGTTTAGTAATGCTCCTGCAAATATAATAAACCCACAAGCCAGATAGCCTTGCATATCCTTGGAGTCTTTTCTTTTCTCATATCGGGTAAGTCTTGCTGAGTACAATTGAGTACTCAGGGTCTTATTCCCCCTGTTGCAGGTGATAGGTGGATGCTAGAGCTGATCCTTGTGTATGAATACCTCCTAGTGGGCTCAGTGAGGATTCTTTTATATTGTGATCATAGTTTTTATTTACAACACTCACCAAATGCTTTTATTAATGAAAGTTTCATAATCTATTGTCATAGTTTATATATCAATACTTCATCATGTCATGTTAGATATTTATTTCCGCTGTAATTTGGATCACTTGTTATATTCCGTTGTTCAATTAAATTGTTTATAACTCTGATAATATGTTCATATTCTGCTATTATAAATGATAAATATTGTACTCTGATGTTACATGCAAAGTGATGTAAGAAATGGTTAAGAATGGTGTAAACTTTATTCTCTCATTTGTGATCCTGATGGCAAAAATGTGGATTTTCGGGTTCTTCCCTAGGGTGTGCCCGATAGGACCGTGTAATTTAGTGTTCTCCTTCGAGTGCTTAGTGTCTAATGGAAGACGAGCACTCCTAGGAGGCATTAGATTAGGCGGTTCTGCCACAGGTGGTATCAGAGCGCAAATAAGGAAATAAAGCTTCAAAAACCTTTTCTAAACTAAAATTTCACAACCTACTTTTGCAAAAAGTTAGGACGTCTTTATGCAAAGTTATATAAGTAAGCCTTATTACTATGGTTATGTATCTAGGATAGATGGCACTCTGCTGACTTAGATAGGAGTAATCAATTTTTCTATAGGTACACTGACTCGAGCATAGTTCGATAGTATCGATTAGCTACAGTGAGAGAACGTTGTGCTAGAAATCTAAGAACGGTTACCCTATATGTTGGCAACAGTGAAAGGACGTATAGGACGTGCATTCATACATATCCTGATTGTGCATTATAGCGCTCGTATTACGTATAGATATGCCATCCATAGGTGTCATATTGTGCACGATTGACTCGTTCTGCTCCAGAGTTAGGCCTACACTGTGGCTTTGTGTTCCATGTTCACCCGTGTTTCACATCTATCGTGACCCATGTCTCCTCGTACCCCCATTTCTACGCTCTTGTCGGACCCTTGCCCTATAGTCGTACTAGTCAGTAATGGCATCGCACGTCGCTTGCCTTGAACACATGGAATTTGGTCGATTCATTCATAGTGATCCTACGTGGGAACCCTGGTGAACCGTGCTAGGACCACTGAACGCTCCACCTTTGTAAGTAGAGCCTGGCTTAGCCATTGGTATCACCACTCGATGCACTTTAGCTCACTTAGCTTTTCCTTTGAGCCAGTTTTTCGCTCAGCCTTCCTCACCGCCACCGCTAGAAATGGCAGGAGCCTAGGTTAGTAGTTACTGCCTGAATGTTGAGGGTTTTCCTAGAATCCTGCATGCCACCCTGCAAAAGCTCGGAGTCAAAGATCATCCTGAGTATGAGGGCCGTGAGTATGAGGAGCTTGGCACTGAGCGGTGTGAGGTTACAGTCTACATCGGGAAGAGAGAAGAGTTCCCCGACCTCACTGAAGCCTAGAGTGTGATCGCAACTGGGTTTAGCTTCATCGACACCTACCAGGTTGTAGCCCACAAAGCCTTGTGGTACCTCTGCCAGATCTATGAGGAGCCCATTGCCCATACCCCCATGAGGTTCATTCCATCTTTGGACAAGAATCGACGGGCATGGAGGGCTCGTATGGAGGCTTTGCAAGGGTAGAATGCTCAAGAGGACAGTCCAACCATGGTGCACTTGACCACGTACCTGCTCGCTCTAGATGAGCATATGGTAAGCCTTGGAGCTAAGGGCGTGCCTTTGGCACACCGAGGAAGCCGAGATCTTCAACCAGATGCTCTAGATGTAGCTCGCCAAAGCGCATGCCAGTGAGGCAACTGCTGAGAGCCAGGAGACTGCCATGTCAGAAGCTCTAATAGAGGCTAAAGACCGGCATGTCCATTAGCTACGTGAGGCCTATCTTGTCACCAGGGCCAAACAGAGGATGCTAGCTACTGAAAGGCGGGATGCCCTGATCTTGGAAGGGATCCCTATCCACCCACCAAAAAGAAGAAGAACTGGTGTTGCAGCACCGCCAGCACTTCCACCGTCAGAAGTGTCAGAAGAAGAGCCCTTGATTCCTCTCACTCAGCCATTGCCATGGGAAGATATAGATTAGTTGCCTTGGGATGTTGTACCCGTAGTAGTAGTGCTTTCGTTGTTGTCCTCTGGTATTGTACTCTTGCCATTTATTTTGTCCGTAGTTGTTGAGATCGTCCGACCGTAGGTGAATGTTGTGTCGTGAATGGGAGCCTAAATGCCTATACGTTGTACCCATATAAGACCATTGGAATGTGCATTTTGTTTATTTCTCTGTGTTTATTGCGTTCATCTACCTTAAGTTTCATTAGACGTGCTCCATGTTTTCAAGGGCGATGTTAAGTGAGTTACAAGAGAAGTTACCATCCAGATATCAACAAATCAGCCATGATTAGATAATATTGGACACTGTATCGACTAATTGTGGATGTCCCAATAAAACACTTGAATCTCTTTAAATCAAATCCACCGTTGGATTTGAATTCATTGTCCCTTGTTGTGAAGGGAACCCTTATTGTTTGAATCTTCCCTTGCCCTACTCCCCTTATTCTATGGTCTAGGACCCCACCACCTTCATGACATGTAAGTTAGTAGTAGCTACCTGGTTAATAGCTTATGGTGCCACGATGACACCGAGGGCTCTCTGTGGAATAGCTATCACATGTGACACTGCTCGGTACATTCTAGTATCAAGGTTGTTGACCAAGCACCTTTACCAAGTTACACCGCCATACCACTTTTGCTACAAATATTCTCCTTGGAAATGTTTAGGTGTTTAAACAGGAAATCCACAATAGGTTGATGACATAGTGTTCTCTCAAGGTAAGCAAGAGGAGGTGGTTTTGGAGGAAGAACGTATGACATGGTCTTAGTCTACATGAAAGATGGATGTGGTCGAGTAAAGGAAAGAAAATGAAGAGTAGTAAGGGAAGTTAACCTTGGATAGTTGGAAGTAATTGTAAAAGTCTGAGTGGATGTCATGTCCCAAGCCCTATGTTTAGTTGACCGCACTACACATGCTGGGTCATTTCGCTGTGTGCCTTGCGAACGATGTCTATATTGGGTCCTTAGCTCCCCATTCTCGCGTGGCCACGGCATCGTGCCACACTCGTCGTCTTTGTGCACTGTGCGTTTCTCCTTTTCTCAGCATCCGGTCGGCTCTTGACTCTCACGCCTCTTTCTCGTACCGGACCCCTTTCCCTTTCTCTTTTCTCTTGGAAACATGGTCACCCGCACGCCTGCCTCGTCGAGTAGACCCCCCTCTCCTCTCCTCTCCCTTATCTTCTGCCCGCTCACGCAGGAAGCGTACCATGGTTGTGCTTATCCCCACAGCATGAACCATTTGTGTATCTCCTCCATGCCCTCTCCACTTCCTATGTGTTGTGCCCCACCTCTGTTTGCCTCTATAAAATACTCTTGGTCCTTGCTCTTCATCTTCATCATCCCATTCCCTCGCATTCGGAGTGGAGCTATGAGATCCAGTCGTTATTGTGGAGCTAGGTTCATCAGTCTAAGGTAATGGTGTAATCTAAGAAGAAAGGATCTGGTTTCTGAAGAAGTTCAAGTTCCCTTAGTTAGTTTGGTTTTAGGGTTCACGATGTTTGACTTCTCAGTCGACTGTTTCTGGATCTGTTAGACCTACACCATGTTTTGGATACTCATTATCTTATTGTTTCTCCATTGTCCTCGTCTATCTCAACTTCTGGATTAAGTCTCGGTTGTATTAGGTTGCTCTTAACCATGTATCCCTAAATCTCTATGTGGCCTAGCATTCAAAGTCATGTAATCTTTTGTGTGATCCTAGATCTACGAAATGTAATCGTGTTTCCCCTCTTTTGGTTCTTGCTTCGAATCTCGAGATGAGATTCTTTTTAAGGGGGGTTGGTTGTAACACCCCTGGTGTAACGAGCTCGTTTAGCACCATGATTTAAGCCTAAGTCAAATTTTCAAAATGAGTTTCTCGGAATTTTTTATTTAAAAATATACTTGATGTGATCAGTGAATCCGGTGACCGAGTTTTGTGGACTCAAATAAACGCTCAAGTTCAATTATGCCATGCGTAGAAATATTTAGGAATGTTCAATAATGATTCTAGCGAACGGTTTGTCCTGTTGGATTAAGCATGAAAAGCAACTTTTATAAATAAAATAAAATCCATTAATAAATCGAATGATATACATATATATAGCTTTTGAATCAACTTTAAATTCGAGCTTGTTGAAATTTTCCTGTGACTAGACGTTGCAAATTATCTAAATTAGTAAATCGTTAAACATATATATATAGGTATATATACGTTACGACGGTAACTCTAAACAAAGAATTAGAAGAAAGCGCAAACGTACTCAGAGATACTTGTAGCTATTGACTGTACAAGTTGATCGATTGCTCTCTCTCTCTCTCTCGCGCGTCCTTTCTCTCTGAGAGCGTGTTAGGGAAAGTTGGCCGAGCTGCTGGTGCCGTGTACTGCCTGACTCGTCTCTGCCAGCCTTGATTTCTTTTGTCTGCCTCTACCGACATGTCTGTGCTGGGTCATCTCTGAGCCGCTTCTACTGCCTCTATTGGTCTGCCAAGTTCGGCTAAACCCTCGTGCTGCTTTCCTCCCTCCTTTTTTCTTCTCTGCTGCCGAAAGGGCGTCACAACTCCTGCCTACCTTTCCCCGCTGTGCTGCCCCGTGTCTGCAGTGCCTCCCTCCTTCCATTTCCCCATCGGTGCTGGCCCATCCCCATGAGCGAGCACACACTGCCCCTTTCTTCCCGCGCTGGAGCCGCGATCCAGCTCCTACTTTTTCCCCCACGGCGCCGCCTCGCTCCCTGCTGCTCCTCCGTGTGTAGCCACAGCCACCTCACCCTAGAGCTCCGCTCGGCTCTCCTTCGTGAACACCCGCACGTTGCGCACCGGCGTCCCCTCTCCTTCCCCCTCCGCCTCGGTCTGCCGCCGTGGCCAGGCACTCGTGCCCAGCAGCCGCCCGAGCACGCACCGCCCTCCTTTCCCCGCTCCTCATCAGCGCTGGGCACCCGATTGGACCACGCCACCACCGCATCCCCACAGCTCCACCTTGTGTCCATCGTTGCCGGCTCTTCCCCGCACGCGAGGCTCCCTTGGTTCCGCTCTAGAGTCGCGGTCCCATTGCTACTGTTTCTTCCCCCCACGTCGTTCGCCATGGCCGCTTCCTCTACTGCCACCGCACGTGAGTGCGCATTATCCACGGCGCGCCAGGGCCATGTGTGTGTGCCAAGTCCACGTACCTCCACCTTACCACGTAGCCCACTGCGTTGCCGGAGCCACAGCCGCTCGCCTGGCCGGCGTCATCGCAGCCGGTGGGCCACCGCCATGGCTCACGCGGGTGAGCTACCAGGGGTTGGTTCGGCTCTTGCCGCGGCCAGCCCAAGGCCGTGCGGATCCCCATGTAGCTCGCCATGGGCTCTCCGCCACCAACGTGTCTTCCCCAGCCCACAGTGTCGTTGCCATCGCCGCCGACCGGTGGCTCTGCTCCAGGCTCTGCTTTGAGAAGGAAGGAAGGATAAGAATCCAAGAATATAAGTAATACAGGGTCCCTATTGCAAAATATGAGACTCGCATAAATAGTACGTTAGTACCATAGATTAATTTAAGGAAAGTACAGGGGCCTTTTCACAATTTAGTGCCGCCGTCGCTGGATTCTTTCTCGTGGGCCAGCTTGTTGGGCCAGCCTGCCGCTAGGGGCCGCGTGGGCTGCTGCCGTGCGCGCGCCTGGTGGGCCACCGGCCGGGCGCATTGCTGGGCCGTCCACGCCTCTGCCGCGTCTGGGCAACCCTTTGTGCCATGCTGCGCCGTGCGCGCCCTGCCCGCCCTGGTGCCACCTCCGCTGGGCCGCTCACGCCAGTGCGCGCCTGCGGGCCGAGCTAGCCCGTTCGGCCTGTATCTGTTTGTATGTTTTTCGGTTATTTTGTTAAATCAGTGCTCTTCAAAAATTGAAAATAAACTTTAGAAAAATCATAAAAATGTCAAACTAGTTTTGTTAGTCTCCTAAAATCGGGTTTCTAAGCATTCGGCTACCGTTGATTAATTACATATATGCATTTGCATCAATGCATATCATATAGGTACGATGATGGATCAACGGATCAATTAAAGTATGATTGGGAATCTGCATATGGTATTCTCTCCAGGAGATGATGCAATGGGCTTTCTATTCAGATGATGGTGGATGATCTGACGATGCAGACACTAACTTTTTAATATATATCTTACCTAGGCAAGCCCTGGTGCATAACCCCTACTTTCTGTAGTTTAAATTATATTTGTGCATTAAGTTTTAAGGAGTTGAATGAAACCCACTTGCATATATATATATATCTATCCTATGAGTCTTACTAGTATGATAGGATCGTGTAGAATGCTATGCTACAGGACTCCGATAGAAGTCGAGTGATGGTTGTCACTCGCGAGAGATAGGAAATATATTATGGGATTATTATCACTTGGAATATATAAATGGTGAAAAGAAAAATGGTGACCGGGCAGGGATATGGTTTGGGTATTGGTGGGTTTAAGAGGTTGTGTCACCGTGGATGCAGGGCATAGCTTGGTTACACTGCTTTCCCGGTCTATGTCAGTTAAGAACCGATCATTGCATAGCCATCGAGGCAAGTCACAGACTTATTATCCCGAGCACATACTTAGGTATGGGCGCTTGGAAGACTTGTTGCTCTCTTGTCATGGGTTTTGGCTGTTTTTTCGGACCCACTGTTAGGGTTTCTTTTTTGTGGAGGAGGTCCTTGCACCGCACTGAGTCCAGGACTCAGGAGCAGGGGCTTGGAGTCCCAGTTTGGACAGGGACTTAGAAACCTAGGACAGGAGGGTGATGGGTTGGTCCTACTTGTGCCTTGGGTATAAGCGGGGCATGTGTTTTTGGGGTACCCAGCTGGGGGCATTGATTCACGAATCACCGGGCGATCCAGTACAACTTGTCTTATGTCTAGCACCATAGTAAGAACTGAAAGATGAAAGATGAAAGAAAAAGGAAATTTAATTGCTTACCACCTGCTTGAAAGTAGTATAGGTGCTTACATAGAATGGTTAGTTAATGAACCAATACGGCTATTAATAAAAATCGAATATAAGGACACACGCTTAGTAATGCTTCCTACAAATGCAATAAACCCACGAGCCAGATAGTCTTGCATATCTTTAGAGTCTTTTCTTTCCTCCTGTTGGGTAAGTCTTGCTGAGTACAATTGAGTACTCAGGGTTTTATTCCCCCTATTGCAGGTGACAGGTGGATGCTAGAGCTGACCCTTGTGTGTGGATACCTCCTAGTGGATTCAGCGAGGATTCCTTTACGCTGCGATCGTAGTTTTTATTTATAACTCTCACCAAATGATTTTATAAATGAAAGTTTTATAATCTATTGTTGTAGTTTATATATCAATACTTCATCATGTCATGTTAGATATTTATTTCCATTGTAATTCGGATCACTTGTTATATTCCGTTGTTCAATTAAATTGTTTATAACTCTGATAATATGTTCATATTCCGCTATTATAAATGATAAATATTGTACTCTGATGTTACATGCAAAGTGATGTAAGAAATGGTTAAGAATGATGTAAGCTTTATTCTCTTATTTGTGATCCTGATGGCAAAAATATGGATTTTCGGGTTCTCCCCCGATGGGACCGTGTAATTTGGTGTTCTCCTTCGAGTGCTTAGTGTCTAATGGAAGACGAGCACTCCTGAGAGGCATTAGATTAGACGGTTCTACCACAAATAGATAGACCAACAAAAAAATTCTCAAGTAATAGCCAAATTTCAATTTTATCAAACATCATAGAGGAAACGCATGCACACTTCTTTACGGTGCAATTTCGTCATTAAGAAATCCATTTCAACACATGCCTTAGTGAAATTTTACATCATATAAAAGCGATAGTATACCTAGCATTGTGTTCATCTCTAGCATCCAACCAACCATTCATCTATGGCACACATAAGAACTTGAGGGTGAACTGAGGAGGTGTGCATGAGTCCAATGGTAGGTACAAGCTCGGAGAGGTGGAGACTGTGATGGCTGGCGTGGGCATGTAGGCCCCGTTCGTTTGGAGGAATTCTGGAGGAATCTGGATGAATCTGAAGAAATTTATAAGAGGAAAACACTGTTTTGGATGAAAAAAGAAGCGGATCAAACCGGATTTAAGGACACGCGAACAGGGCCGTAGATGGAAGAATTCACTAGAGTGGAGGAGGAGCCTAGTCTCGTGGAGGTCAAGGAGAAGGAGGAGGTAGGCATTGAAGTATACAAAGTGGATGAAGGGGAGGAGGAGCCTCGCTTCAAGAGACATGATGGAGGATTGTTGTGTGTTCTCAAGGTGAGAGGGGGGTGGCAAGTCGCCCACAGCAGGGTAGCGTAGGTTAGCTACATCGTGGTGTGGAGGAGATCTAGCACGACGACATGGGACTAAGGTCGATAGTAGATTATAGCTAGGAGGTAGACACATGGGTGCTGAGTGGATCTCAACTTATGGGGTGTTTGGTTTCTCCTCCTAAACTTTAGTCGTTGTCCCATCGGATGTTTGGACATATATATGGAGTATTAAATATAGATTAATTACGAAACTAATTGCGCAGCTTACAACTAATTTACGAGACGAATCTTTTAAGCTTAATTAGTCTATGATTTGACAATGTAGTGCTACAATAACATATGCTAATGACAGATTAATTAGGCTTAATAAATTCGTCTCGTGAAGTACCAACGAATTCTATAATTTGTTTTTTTATTAGTATCCGAACACCCCATGCGACACCCTTACGTGATACCTCCTAAATTTTAGTCACCGGATCCAAACACCCCCTTAGGAGGTTTTTGAAATGATGATGTCGTAATAATATATGGACATTTCAAAAGTTAGAACAAAAAATACTAAAACTAGTTACTATAATAACTTGCACCAATAAGACTTGTCACTTAGGAGTGAGTAATAAGTAGCAAACTATTACTATTATTATAAGTGATGGAGCATGATTCCACTTTCCGTTACTATTAGTAACTGCTCATTAGTGATGGGTCTCATCGCGTCTTAACCTGAAGGACACATAAGAGGCTGTCATGGGGTCTGTCACTAATTAGTTAGTCATAAGGTCACAAAAATCACAACATAGTTTCTGATGATGACAAATCTAATAATATTTCCATTGCAAAGTTATTCCGTTGGTTGACAAAAGCCTTTTATAGTCATTAATATTAATATATAAATATATTTGATGATGTTGGAACGGCCTCAATAAAACAGCATGACATGATGAAGACTTTACCATCTAAAAATGTTGCAAGTCCGAACATGTCAAGAGGTTAACACTCCAAAAAAGTCAACACTGGCTAGTTACCTAAGATATCGATAAACCACTTTGGCCATGTTCGTTTCTCTTATAATCTGTATTTTTAGCTTAATTTTTCAGCCAGAACAGTATTTTTCTCCCACAACAAATCAGTCAGAACAGTGTTTTGACTTATTTCTTGAACGAGGTGAACGGGCCTTTATATCAGTATGTATAATGGGCATGCGCACTTAGCTTTTCTTGTACACATAGAATGGAAACCCGTCAAAGCAGTTGGCAGCAAATGGATCACCTGGAGGCATTCAGAGGTGCTTAGCTTAACGCAGATCTTCGAGAAGAACAGATGCGATCGAGAGCTGTCACAGCTGCAAAGCAACCGGCCGAACAGAAAGCAAATGTGGAAGCAGGAATAATGAGCTGGAAAGGTCATGTGAAACTTTGCATTTCGAATTATCAAAGTACGTGTGAACGGTTGCATCCTTGTTTTCTAAAGATCAAAGCAAAATAGGGCATGTTCGCTTCTCTTGTAATTCATATTTTTCAGCTTGTTTTTTTAGTCGAAACATTATTTTTCTCTCACAACAAATCAATCAGAACAGTGTTTTGGCTTAATTTTTTCAGCGAACGGGGTCATATTCTGCGTTTCCATTCTTCGAACACGACAGGCAGTAAAATTGTTTGGTATACACCGATAACAGGGTTTAGAGCATGTATTTATTTGCTGAAGTGCGTATATACTTGCCAATTACCAGTTTTTGTTATAACAAATCTCAAATAAACCATGCATCAGTAAACTCCTAATAAGAAGTTCTAATATATTAGTAACTAGAAGAAAGCTCCGCACGTTGCTGCGGGAATCACTGATAAAATTATACTACTTATATTTTCTAATATGAATAAATAAATATCATAATACATGTTAGTAGATGATTTTTAGCATTCTGACGTGGACAACTAAATATACGTTAGTAAATAATATGGTTTACTAATGTGAATATTTTGAATGAAGACATAATAGCATGTGCTAGTGGATGCTGATGAGGACACTTTATATGGCAAGATAGTTGCATGTGCTAGTGGGATATTCTAGTGGATGCTGACGTGGACACTTTGCATGGCAAGATAAATTGCTAGTGGGGTTTGAAAATATAAAATATATAGATATAGATATGTTCACTCATGTGTGCGCAGATCAATCCAGATAATGATCAACACAATCTAGCAAAGTTAGTTTTGCTTCCTGCGTATTGACCATGAAAATATGGATTTTGTTCTTGTATTTGTAACCTTTGTTTGTACCATCTTTTTTTAATATCCCCTATGTCCAAGAAAGAATATAATTATAGTATAGTGTCATATTTTAGGATCTTAAATTTAATCAATTATCTATCCCTAATACTAAAAAGGTAAAATTTCTGCCACGTAATTTTTCATCCTACCTATCCGCATCTATATCGAGCCTGGTTAGAGCATGGCTAATAAGCCAGCTCGCTGCCAGCTAAATGAAACTGTCAGGTCCCAGGTCACTTCCAGCCATCAGGAGTAGTCAGCTCATAGAATAGATTGGCTAAGAGGTAGATTATAATAATAAGGGTTAAGTCCAATTTACACCTTCCAACTTGCAGCAAAGTTCGGATTTCAACCTCAAACTTCAAAACCGGGCAACTTTGACCCTCCAACTCTCGAAAAAGTTCAAATTTCAACCTTCTGGGCGGTTTTGTCTGGTGAACAGTTACTTTTGATATTTTCGGGAGCGCCGAAATTTTATATTATTTTTTCGAGCATCTTAACGTCCTCAAATGAAAAAACTCAAAACTACAAAGTTGTAGATCTCATCAAGGTCTATAATTTACAAATAAAAATTATCTTCATCCGACATCGTATTGAAGGGTTTTCTATTTTTTGAAATTTGAGTCTCATCATGCGATAAAATATGGTGCTGAAATTTTATATTATTTTTTCGAGTATCTTACTGTCCTCAAATAAAAAAACTCAAAACTATAAAGTTGTAGATCTCATCGAGGTCTACAATTTACATATAAAAATTATCTTCATCCGACATCGTATTGAAGGGTTTTCTATTTTTTGAAATTTGAGTCTCATCACGCGACAAAATTGTTTCACGCGTGATGAGACTCAAATTTCAAAAAATAGAAAATCCTTCAATACGATGTCGGATGAAGATAATTTTTATATTTAAATTGTAGACCTCGATGAGATCTACAACTTTGTAGTTTTGAGTTTTTTGATTTGAGGACAGTAAGATGCTCGAAAAAATAATATAAAATTTCAGCACCATATTTTATCGCGTGATGAGACTCAAATTTCAAAAAATAGAAAACCCTTCAATACGATGTCGGATGAAGATAATTTTTATATGTAAATTGTAGACCTCGATGAGATCTACAACTTTTTAGTTTTGAGTTTTTTCATTTGAGGACGTTTAGATGCTCAAAAAAATAATATAAAATTTTGGCGCTCCCAAAAATATCAAAAGTTACTGTTCACCCGACAAAACAGCCCAAAATGTTGAAATTTGAACTTTTTCGAGAGCTGGAGGGTCAAAGTTGCCCGGTTTTGAAGTTCGAGGTTGAAATCCGAACTTTGTTATAAGTTGAAGGGTGTAAATTGGACTTAACCCTAATAATAATTCAAGTATTTAATGGCTACATGTACGGGCCCTCAACTGCATGGACGGCCCCGTGAAAAACGTTGGCTCTGCGCCCGCTGAAGGCTGGAAGCAGGCGATTACTTCCTCGATTTGTGCGTGCAGCCCGGCGTTTCACTAACCGCCCGCTCCATTCTCTCTCTTCTATTCTCACTCCTCCACCTCAGATTCTGTTGACGTGGAACTCTATTTAGCCTGCTCACTCTACCTTATTATACTTGCTCTTACCGGCAGTCAGTCCAAATCTTTTTTTTCATTTCTGTTTCTCGTCGGACTGCTTCGTCTTTTTGCCCTTTTCCTGCCATGTATAATTTTTCGTCCTGTCTATCCGTATCTGTATCGAGCCTGGTTACCTGTGGTCGCTCCGGATCTTTTTTTTATTCCGTTTCCATTTCTTGTTGGACTGCTTTGTCTTTTTTCCCCTTTTCTTGTGTTTCGTGGGTCAGGGCCTTAGGAAGGTGCCATCCCGTCTCCTGGATGGTGTCGTGTCCGTGACTTTTTCTGTCCCATTTATTTGTTTGTTTGTTTTTTATTTCCTGACCATGACGTAACTATGCTTTTTATTATAAAAAAAGATAAAAAATATACAATATTACGAGTCTTTTAAATGTTGACCCTTACTTAATAAACAAATATTTATATTACTAAGTTGTTAGTATTAATTAGGAATAGACTATTATTATAACACAAATCAATCGATGACATAACTAATCAAACCGTAAACTTAAATCTTGAACACTTTGTCATTCAGTGAATAAAAATAAGGATTACGTCCAATTTTGACCCCTAAACTATTGGGATCGTCTAATTTTGATCCCTAACTATAAAACCATCTAATGCTAGTACCCCAACTATCAAAACCGTTCACTTTTAGCACCTGGGCACGGGTGAGACTATTTTGTCCAACGTGGAGCAGTTTTGTCCATCTCAGTGACATGTGGGGCCCACGCGTCATCGACTCAACCCCTCCCTCTCCATCCTCACGGTCACTCCACCTACGCCTCCTCTCTCCGCGAGCAGCGGGGCGGGCGCTGCTCCGGGCCGCGCGGGAAAGAATAGAACAAGTGTCTATCTTTCAAAGGCAAATCGACTCCTTTTGCTGTGTATCTGACATTGATCGGCCATGGGCAGTCAATTCTTCCCCACCGCCGGCGGGCAAGGTTTGTCCGACGAGACGGCCGCCCAGAACTCGTCGTCCTGCTCCAACAACGCCATGTGCTTCGGCGTCAGCACCACCTCCGCATCGATGCTGCCGCCGCCCTCCAGCTCCCGGTACAACGACGCCTTCCCATCGAACTTGTTGGCCCTACCGCTGCGCGGCGCCAGCGGCGGCCCACAGCCAAGGTCGTAGCCGTACATTTCAAACCGCGGCGATCTGCCCATCATGACGTCGTTAGGGTCGAAGTACCTGAGCGTGTACACGACGGGCTTGGCCATCCACGCCGCCACGCGCGCCCGGATGTCGGCGTTCGTGTGCGCCACCACCGCGCGCCCCATGGCCGCCATCGCCCACCCGTGGCCACGCGCCAGCAGATCCCCCACGGTCACCACCTCTGTGGAGATGGCGTAGATTGTGTTGCCGAAGTACTCGGCTGGCAGCTACGGGCGGAGGCGCGTGCGGTTGTTGATGGCAGCGCGACATACGGTGGACTGGTCCGGCGCCTTGCGCCGCGCACAGGTGAAGCAGTGCCACACCAGGGAGCTCTGCGTCTAGAACTTAGTTACGGCGGCCACATCAGTGGCGTCACCGGCCGCCAGGAGCTCCTACCGTGCTCGATCCTTGAGCGCCTCTAAGGATTCTGCCGAGAAGTGCAGCATCCGCTCACGCAGCGGCGGCGGGGACAGCCACTTGATGAGCCCCGTGAGGTCGGGATAGGGGAGCACGACCGGTGGCGGCGGTGTCAGCCCGTCGGGCGACCAGCGCTCCAACAAGGGCAGAGGGGAGACAGAGAGGCTACCACGCGCGATGCCTGCCCAGGCGTTGAGGAAGTCCTAGAAGGCGGTGCGGAGAGCGAGTGGTTGTGGATGAAGGCGAGGAAGACGCCGTCGGTGAGGTCGGTGACCTGGACGACGAAGAGGGGTAGGTGGTGGCCGTCGTGGTTGACGGCGCCGTCGAGGGGGAAGAAAGAATGCACGAGGCGTGGGACATCGGCGATGGAGACGTCGTCGGCGATGGCATGGATGATGTCGGCTCCCTGCCCGTCGCAGTCGATGGAGACAAAGCAACCGAGGATGTTGACTCGATGATGCGTGGGCCCTACATGTCACTGAGATGGACAAAACCGCTTCACGTTGGATAAAACAGTCTCATCCGCACCCACGTGCTAAAAGTGAACGATTTTGACAGTTGGGGTACTAGCATTAGACGGTTTTGTAGTTGAGCATCAAAATTAGACGAACCAAATAGGTAAGGGACCAAAAGTGGAGTTAATCCTAAAAATAAATGTTTCTTTAAGCTATCTGCCCGTGCAAATCTCTAAGTTTTCCGCGTATAACAATGAAACTCTCGCTAAGGATGATATGTAAAAATCGAGACACGATAACGATTAACTCCTTGCTGACTTTAATAATATATAAAATTACATATCTCTATAGATCCTCAAAAGACGCTACAAAACTTCATATTTAACTGTACTAAAAATAAATAGATATCTAACATTTGACATCCTTGTTTCCATTAATGACCCCGTTTGTTTGTGATTGCTACAGTAAACACTCACACTGTCAAAAGTAGCACCTATACAGATTAAGCTATTGCGGACATTGCAGCTGTGTAGCAAGTTGAAGCGAACAAATCGAATGTTAGATAGTTTTTTTTCTCCCGTCGCAACGCACGGACATATTTGCTATATAGTAGATAAACACCATATTCGCTTGTTGGTTTTAGCCAGCCCAAACCAGCCAGCTAACAATATTTTCCTTTCACAACAAACCAGCACCAGCCAGCCCAAACCAGCCCAGAAACCAACCAGCGAACAGGCAAAAAAAGTATCAATAATTATTATATCAAATAAATATCATTAGATTAATTACGAAATATATTTTCATAATAAATTGATTTGGAGTCATAAATGTGAATATTATTTACTATAAACTTGGTCAAATGTGAATCATTTTAACTGGCACGCAACACATAGTTGCATTCTTTCTTAGATGGAGGGGGTATTTATATCAGTAGGGGTTGTCGACGAAATCTGGTTAACAGTCTACCGAGGGGTATACCCACGGTAGTAGATGAATCAGTGGAGGTGCGCGTGAGAGAACTAGATGGTGCCACAGAACGCAAAAGACAGTGATTTAGACAGATTCAGGCCATCAACTTGACATAATACCCTATATCCTATGTCTCTGTGGTTTGTATTGCGTATGATTCAATCAAAATGAGGGGTCCCTACCCGCCTTATATAGCTTAGGGGTAGGGTTACAGATCGGTTATTTTCATTCTGATTGGTTTACAAGATAGGAAGTTACAGATCGTATAATACCTATCATATCCGAGTAGATTTCATCGATCACCGATAATCTTTGCATTGCCTTGTGAAGCACGCCGTCCTGCGGCATACTTCGTATGACATTGTCATGTGAGATGGGCCCCTACCGGTGGCGCGACCCGTGCCTAGTCTTGTAGGTTGGGCCTCCCCTAGCGGCTTGGCCCATGTGGAGTCTTGTGGGTACTGGGGGTGACCCGTGCCTAGTCTTGTAGGTTGGGCCTCCCCTAGCGGCTTGGCCCATGTGGAGTCTTGTGGGTACTGGGGGTCATACCCCCACAGCTAGTCCCCGAGCACCTTGCATCTGTTGAGTATCACCATCTTGCATCCATCCGAGCTGTCCAACTTGCATCAACTCATCAGGATCAGTCTTCCGACTAGTTCAAATAGGGGCCGAGCTGTTGAAGCAAGCGTCCGAGCAGTTCGAACGAGCGTCCAACCAGTTTAACTAGGCGTCAAGCTCGGACTCACTCGAAGTCGTGGTTTGTCATAAGGATGTAAGGAGCTCAAGTAAAAAAATAAAGTCTTGGTCGGTGAAGTGTACACACTTAAGTGCCAATTGCGATGGTCCTTATGACGTGGTCATCAGGGGAGAGCATAGGTGGAGATTTGACGAAGTCAACACACTGTGAATAAGAAAAAGTACATGCACCACAAGGTGCATTGTACATAATGTAGTCCTCGATCCTATTGAAAGATAATAAAGGAATCTTATAGCAGGGTCAAAGAAAAATATGCAGTCCCTATCATTGCCGAAAGATCGTGCAATCGGGGAACCAGTACATTCACCACAAGGTGAAGTGTACACACTTAGTCCCTGAACCTACTGGAAGATGATAAAGGAATCTTGTAGTGGGGTCAAAGAGAAATATGTAGGTGTAGATGCATAACGAATTCTAACGATCCAGCGTTGAGTCTAGAGATTCGTATCATCGTTCCACATGCCATGTGATTTAATGCCATGGCCCACCTTGTGCCTTTGGTGTCCCATCAGCGTGTGGCGGTTTCGGGAGGGAATGCAGCGGGTCTGGTGTGGTTTCCCCGAAATCCCTAGAAGGAAAAGGGTCGAGGGTTGAACCGTTATAAAGTGCCACAGGCTCGGTGCACATTCTCCACCCTGCTCCCGCCTCTTCGTCTTCTTTCTCGTGCCCATACCACATCACCTGGCAACTGATCCACCATCTTAGCAACAACAAGCTCATAATCTCCCACCATTTTTTAGATCTATGAGATGGCACCCAAGAGAAGCCGTAGCAGAGCGAGCAGGGCGTCGCGCGAGCTCAATCGCGTTGAGGAATGGGTGAGCTCCGTCAGCAACGAGGCAGCTCTCAACCAGTTGGTGGTGGACAGCGTGCTGTCGGATAGGGTGATGGTGGGATGGCATCCTACTTGTGGTGAGAGCTTTCCAACTCCCCGCGGTGATGAATTGGTCGTGTTTGAAGATTATTTCTATCGTGGATTTGGCGTTCCGATCCATCTGTTCCTCCATGGATTGATTGAGTATTATGCCATTAGTCTTTGTAATATGGGCCCAAACTCCATTTCTGCGAAGCCTATCTTGGCGTTCTCCCACATTTTGATCTCATCCGCCACTTTTTTGTTTGAAATCTCGTGGGCGACATTGATTAGATTCCCGTGAGCAATGCCAGGTGGGCAGAGAGACCTAGTGCCAGTGGAATGGAGCTAGTGAGGGAGCTCCTGGCATTGATTGACCGAAGGAGAATAGATGGGGTCATAGTGGCGACGCACTTCACTTTTTGGTGATGCCAGCCTAGCAAGGAAAGGGCACACCCCGCATATGAATTCTGGGGGACACTGACGGTACCCGAGAGGTGCCTGAGCCGATTGCCTAAGAGAAAGTCAAGAGGTAGATTGGGGTGTTGTTTAACCTCAAGGGGCGCCGCAAGGTTGAGGACCAGCAAAAGGACTTTAGTGTTGGGAACCTCCTGCCAGCGGTAAGAGTCTTTGTATTAGTTTGGCCTAATTCCTTTTTTGTTGCGATGTACTCACTCGTGCTCTTGAAAATTCATGGGCAGGACCGAGCAGCATACTTTTCAGCCATGCCATTGGTGGACTAGCCGAGGGGTGTTGATGCCTGGTTGAGCAGTCCCTAGTGTCGAGCCAGCTCGGGTGCTGGTGGGGATAGCTTAGATGACGACGACAATGAAATAGGGGGTGAGCAGACATCAGATGTCCATGAAAAAACTTTAGGGGAAGCGGCCTACTAGCACGGAGCCATCTTTGAAGAGAAGGAAGATACAGGATCGTCCCATCGAGAAGAGCGGTCGGTGGAAATCGGTGCTCCAACTCACCTCCAAAGATGGCAAATGGTGGTTTCAAGCTCGTCGGATGATGATGGGTTGGCAGCACCACCATCTCCAAGGGACAGGACACCACCACCGGCCGTGCCAGCCAGAGCTAGGACCCACGAGATGTGACGGACGCAGTAAGCCATGGCCATGACACCCAGTGGTGTTCAGGCGTCGTCCGCGGTGATGACTCGACCAGCACTAGCAACAATAAACTGAGCACCTACTGAAGCCCCTGAGATCATAGTTACACCCCTTGTGGTAATAGCACAGGTAGCCACCGCAGTCCCCGAGACCACGTGGACGACTCCGGTGGCGGTGATGGAGACACCGACCTATTCGGGTGGTAGGCTGATAGGTAGCAGGCGGGGGCACTGGTTCCGAGCTACGCAACGGGAGTCATAGTTGTAAGTACCTTGTTTACTTGCAATGTTGCTTCAGTATTGTAGTTTGTTTCTTTAACTTATTGTTTCTTCTTGAAGCGCGGAGTCGATGGAGGAACTGCAGCCATTGGCTGCTAGTGACAAAAGGCATGCGGGGGAGCCGGTGGCTCCCCCACTAACCGAGCATAGACAAGAGCAGATCTAGTTGCCCCTGTCTTGGAACCATCAACACTACAGGGCCAACCTGCCATACCATAGGAGAGCCCACGACAACCAGACTGGCATCGCTTGGCGATGGGTTGCACGACAAGGGCGATCCTAATGTGAAGGAAATGTGGGATGTAGCGGCGACGTCAAGTGGCCTTGTGGGGGCAACTATGGAGCTTGTAGGGGATGTGTTGAGCAGTACGGTGCAAGGTCCTCCCACAGTTGCTGAACAAGCACCATCTGGGGGTGCATCAACAGCGGAGGCGGTGCTTGAATGCCCTGTTCGAGCACGGCGGCAGTCAAGGAGGGCGTCTTTGCTGTCGACCACCGCTAGGGTCAAAGAGATAGTGCAGGAGCCCACCCCACCGCCCCAACTCCTTCGCACCATCATCCAGCGCGGTGAAGAGTTTGAGATGCTGGAGGAGAGGGAGGCGAGCTCGGAGGCAAAAATGTTGAGGACTGATCTGACTTCAATGCTAGTCCACATTGAAGTAAGCTTGAGGGAATTTTTTAGGGAGAAAGGGTCAGCTAATCTATTTGCTCGCTATAGAATGTGATGAAGGTGTCCGAGCAATGCCAGCGGTAGCTTGAGGAAATGGCCTCGGTGCTGGAAAAGAACAAGAATTTATAGGCATCGGTGGACGACCTCCTGGCACGCCTGTTCTGAGAGCGCAACCGCAGGGAGGACCTAGAGGTGAAGGTTGAGGCATTGGAGAAGGAGTGCTAGCAGATGGAGGCTGAGGGCCTATCGATGGCTGAGCAGCTTTGCCACAGCGCCGATCGGGAAAAAGGTTTGGCTCAAAATTTTGCTTTGCTGTTATTCAGTGATGTGACACGTCTGTCTATTGTGCGTAGCATTAGAGATGGAGCTCAGCCTATCCTAGGAAACCATCAACTAGCTTCTAGAGGTGAAGGAGAAAACGGAGGAGAGGACCGAGAAGGCCATTGAGGACCTTTGTTGTGAGTGTTTTTTCATGTAGTTTTAACTTGAACGACCTTAGGCATGCGTTTAACATGTACCTATGTCATTTGCAGAGTATCAACATCAGTCTCAAGCATAATTCCAAGTGCTCATGGAGTAGGTAATGACTCAAGATGATAAGCTAGAGACAATGATCGTGGGGATCTAGCCCATGCTGGACTATGTTGGTCTAGAGCAACCCGAGGGTGGACGTCTGCCCAGTGATGGGCCATACCGATCGGTGGTGGATCATTGCCTAACAACATGGGTGGATTTCAAGGAGTTTGCATGTAGCACGGCCCATGGAACTATCATCCACATGCTCACACAGCTGAGGTCACACTACCCTTCGGTGGATTTCCAACGGGTGGCGATCGGATACACGCAGGGTACGAACACGGAGAAGATTGCTGGGCTGGAAGACGAGGCGGAGGAGCCAGCGAAGAGGTTGGCCAAAGATGTTGAGTTGTTTGTTGAGGGGGAGAGCAGTGCTCTGTAGATTAGGAAAAACTTGTGTTGGGTACGTCACAAATTTTGCTGAATGCTTGTAGTTATGGTATGTTTATGTTTATATTTGATATAAACCATCCGATCAGTGGTGTGTAGCTGAGTCCTCAGCCTTAGCTAGCCTGTTAACCATAACATAAGGTGCTAGGGCCATGTGCGTGTGGGAAGAATAGGGCGTCACTAAGGAACCACTGTCGACCACCCATGACATAAAGGGCGGACACTCATGCATGTGCAGGGAGAAGTTGGAGACAGGGTCATTTCTGTAGGCATCCGAGCGTCGTCATGTTTGATCGGGTGTTATGCGTAGTTGGCACGTCATCTTTGAGATGTTGTACGTAGAATCAGAATCACTTGGTGGAAAAGTGTGGAGAAGACAATATGGAGAAACATCAGTGTAAAAAACTTCATTGAATACTTAAATATGAAAGGTACACATCTTTGAAATGGATGCTTCAGGGGTAGAAACATCTAAGCAAGTCGATGTGCCAAGAGTTTGGGACGTCTCTTTCATCCATATCGCACGGTCTGTAGGAACATGGTCGAGTGACCGCCTTGACGATGATGGGGCCTTCCTAAGGTGAGGAGAGCTTGTGCATCCTGTCTGTCTTCTGTTTCCTACGGAGTACTAAATCCCCGACCACGAAGAATCGGTCATTGACATTGCGATTGTAGTATCCACGTAGGCCATCAAGGTATTTAGCCGTCCAAACATAGGTGACCAGACATCCTCTTCTAGGCTGTCTAGTTCAACGAATCATGCGTGGTTGGAGTTCTCCTCATTGTAGTACGACCTCAGAAGTTTCTCTTCTAGGCTCGAAAGATGACGTCAGCAGGCAGTACGGCCTCAGAGCCAAAAACCATAAAGTATGGGGAGACGCCAGTGTTACAACTAGGTTGGGTCCTTAGTCCCCAGACCATGGCCGATAGTTCCTTGAGCCATTTTCCTGGGTACTTTTGTTCCTTCTCATATAGTCGTTTCTTCAATGCATTCAGGATCATGTCATTGGCGCGCTCTACATGGTCATTGGCCCTTGGGTGTGTGACAGAGACATACTTGACTGAGATGCATCTGTCATCACAAAAATCCTAGAAGTCACTGTCGGTGAACGTGGACCCAAGGTCGATGATAATGTTGTTCAGCTGGCCGAACCTATGGATTATGTCGTCAAGCAGCTCGGCTGCTTTCTTTGTTGTAGATTGGACTAGGGGTTTGTATTCGATCCACTTGGAGAATTTGTCAATGCAGACGTAGACCCAGCAGAAACCTCTCGGCACAGGCTTGAGCGGCCTAGTCATATCTAGTCCCTAGTATGCAAAGGGCCATGATGTAGGAATCATTTACAAGACCTAAGCTAGGATGTGGATTTGCTTGGCAAAAAAATGGCAGTTCTCACATCGGCGAACAAGTGCTTTAGCATCAGCTACGGCTGAGGGCCAATAGAAACTAGCTTGGAAAGCCTTTCCGACTAGTGTTCTATAGGTAGCATGGTTGCCACAGGTGCCTACATGGATCTCCTTGAGTATCTTCTCGCCATCTTCCACGGAGACATATTTCTATAGTAGCTCGCCTTTGGAGTTTTTGCAATACAACCTCTTGTCAACGAGGACGTAGTGCTTACTACAGCGAGTAAGGCATTCTCTCTATGTGCTGTCAGCTGGGACATCTGCAGTGGTTAGATACCTGGTGAAAGGTTGTCTCCAATCACTGCTAGGAGCAAGGACCGCTGCGACTATCTGCTCAGCAGGTGGTTTTTCTTCAACTGCTTCTTCTTCCTGCTTGATGGAAGGAGCCACAAGGTCCTGAATGAACACTCTAGCTGGAACATCGGCCTGGGTTGATCCTATCTTTGATAGCTCATCAGCTGCTTGATTATTGTCCCAAACCATGTGGTGGTATTCGATGCCATAGAACTTGTCTTCTAACTTTCTTATCACGGCACAGTAAGCGCCCATCTTTTTATTGGTGCAATTCCAATCTTTATTGAGCTGATTGATCACGAGTGCAAAGTCGCCGTACACCTAGAGGCATTTGATGCTGAGCTCGACAGCTATATGGAGACCGTGAAGTGCCGCTTCGTATTTAGCGGTATTGTTGGATGCTGGAAAGTGTAGGCGGAGGACATAGTGAAGCTTATCCCCCGATGGTGAGATGAAATATATGCCTGCCCTAGTAACATCGAGGTTGAGAGACCCATCGAAGTACATGGTCTAGTGCTTGAGGTGGTCGACCAGGATAGGAGTCTGCATATCCGTCCACTCAGCGATGAAATCGGTGAGTGCCTACGATTTGATCATGTGGTGGGGCCTAAAATCAATGGTATAGGTGCCAAGCTCGACCGCCCATTTGATGATGTGGCCGCTGGCTTCCTTGTTGTGGAGAATGTCATCGAGTGGGTACTCCATGATGACCACTATGTGGTTGGAGTCGAAGTAGTGGTGGAGCTTTCTAGGATGTGATAAGGATGGCATACAGTAGCTTCTAGACTTGTAGGTAGCGAGTCTTAGACTCATTTAAGACGTCACTGATGAAGTAGATTGGGCGCTGGACTTTGTATGCGTGGCTAGCCTCTTCTCATTCGACGACGATGGCGGTGCTGATTACCCGGTTGGTCGCTGCTATGTAGATTAGCAGGGTCTCATCCTTTTAGGGGGCAGTCATGATCAGAGGTATGGTGAGGAACCACTTGAGATCGACAAATGCCTTGTCAGTGTCCTCTGACCAAATGAATTTCTCTTGAGCTTTAAGTAGCTTGAAGAAGGGGAGTCCCTTTTTGCCCAGGTGGGATATGAAACGACTTAAAGCCGCCATGCACCCTGTTAACTTCTGGACATCTATGATGTGGGTTGATGGCTTCATGTTGGTCACTATCGCTATCTTCTCTAGGTTGGCTTCGATGCCACGGCGACTGATGATGTTGCCTAGCAATATACCAGACAGAACGCTAAAAATATACTTGGTGGGATTTAGCTTCCATCGGTACACGTTCAATGCTTTAAAAACTTCAGTGAGGTCGGCGATGAGAGTGTCAGCAGTCCTAGACTTAACTACCACAACATCGACGTAGGCCTCGATATTCTTCCTAATTTGGTCCTTGAGACAGCGTTGGATGGCTCTTTGATAAGTCGCACCCACGTTTTTTAGACCGAAAGACATGGTCATGTAGCAGTAGGCGCCGAAGGGCGTGATGAACGATGTCTTGATCTGGTCTTCTTCCTTTAGTGTGATCTAGTGATATCTAGAGTAGCAATCTAGAGAGCACAGGAGCTCACAACCGGCTATAGAATCTATGACCTTGTCGATGCGAGGTAAGCCAAAGGGGTCTTTAGGGCAATGTTTGTTGAGATCAGTATAATCAACGCATATTCTCCATTCTCTATTTTTTTCTTACAAAGAACCTAGTTGGCAAGATAGTCTGGATGGTACACCTCTTTTATGAAATTGGTGGCTAAGAGCTAGGTTATCTCTACCCTAATAGCCTCCTTTTTGTCTAGCATGAATAGTCAAAGCTTTTGCTTGATGGGCTTGGCGATCACCGAGACATTTAAGGAGTGCTCGATCAGCTCCCTTGACACACCGGGCATGTCCACAGGTTTCCATGCGAACATGTCGATATGCTTGCATAGGATGCTGACGAGCGCATCTTCCTATTTAGGATCGAGGTTGGCCCCAATCCGAGCAGTCTTGGACTAGTCATCGAGGACGAGGACTACTTCTTTGAATTCCCTAGACTTGGTTGAGCCTCAGGCAGCCTCTAGGGTAGGGATCTCTAGGTCCTCTGGAGGGATCACCTGTGAAGTCGTGATGCAGTCCTACATACGAATGGAGATATCAGTTGCCTCAACGAGCACAAAGCTTTCCTTCTCGCAGTTGGATGCAACGTCAAGGTTGGCGCACAGGGAGAGGATCCCCTGCTCTATCGGCATCTTCAGTACTAGATATGTATAGTGTGGCACGGCCATGAACTTAGCAAGAGTTGATCAATCGAGGATGGTGTGGTATGCCGTGTTAAAGTCGACGATGAGGAAGTTGACGTAGTCGACATAGAAGTGCTTTGTGGTGCCAAACTGGACCGGCAGTACAATCTATCCTAAGGGGAGGGACACCTTCCCAAGAACGATTCCCCAGAATGGAGAGTCCATGGAGGTGAGATCTTTCTTCTTGAGAACTAGCTCCTCTAGAGATCTTGCGAAAAGAATGTTGAGGGCGCTCCCTCCATCAATGAGGACCTTCTAGAAGCGCACGTCCTTGATTATAGGATCCAAGATGAGTGGGAAACGTCCTGGGTACGGGATGTCTGACCACTGATCAGCCCTAGAGAAGGTGATCCGGTGCTTCGACTAGTCGAGATATTTTGGATTAGAGACGGGGCCATCATATGTAGCGACCGACATGACGCGTCGGGCTATGAGCTTCTGCTCTTGCTTGTCCTCAGAGACAACCCTCCCACCAAAAATTGTAGCAATGGTCTTGGTGGGATCCTGGTATGTAGGGCCCTTGTTCTTGCCTCGCTCTCCACATGGACCGTCATCTGTCTCATCATCATTGCGCTGCTGCTTTTTTTATGGTTCTCCCCTGAGCGCAGTCTTTAGGCCCCTGCACTCCCGCATGGTCTACTTGGCATCCTTGTGGATAGGGCATAGGCCATCCAGTAGCTTGCCAAAATCCACGTCATAGGTATGCTTGACATGGGTGTCAACGGTGTTGATGGAGGTATCAGGTCAGCGATGGTGGCTTTGTCTGTTTCTTGAGCTCTCTGGATGATCATAATGCCAGGGGTCGCGGTCATCGTGACGGCGATCATGGTCATCACAAGGGTCAAGACCATCGCGGCGGTGATCGTGATCGTCGTGGCATCTGTCTTCGCGATGAGTAGAGCGGGCAGCCCATTTGGCTTCTTTGGCATCAACGTACCCGTTCGCCGTTTGTATCAGCTCGCCGATGGTGGTAGGCCTTTTGTGGTACAGCTTACCACGAAGCTGCTCGAGTCGAAGCCCTTTGGTGAAGGCGACAATGACCTCGGCATTGGTGATGTTGGGGATGGAGTTTCTTGTCTCTGAGAAGCGCCTGATGAAGTCATGCAGAGATTCCCTAGAGGACTGATGAAGCTTTTCCAAGTCAAACTTGGTGCGGGGCTGCTCGCATGTAGCCATGTAGTTGTCGGTAAAGACTTTCTTGAGGTCATCCCAAGATTGGATGGAGTTCTCCTGCAAGCTAAGGAGCCAATTATTTGTAGACTGGTTAAGCATGATAGGAAGATAGGTTGCCATGATGTCCTCGTCTCCACCCATAGCTTTTACGATGATCTCATATAGAGTTAGCCACTGAGCGGGGTTGGCCTTTCTGTCATAAGTATTGACACCAATGACCTTGAAGCCTACCGGCCACCAGACGGCTTGAAGCCTCCCTATAAAGGGGCGAAGTCCCGATGTGCCGACGGGAAGTGGTGCTTGGCGAGCAGTGAATCCTTCATGTTTAGTGTCGAATCTTCGGTGGTGCTCTATCTTTGCATCGTAGTGTGCAGACCTACTATTTTTTATGCGGCCACAGGCATCCGCACTAGCGTTAAGGTGATCGCGAAGGTCACGAGGAGCGGGTTGGTTGACCTCCTGGTTGCGGTTGCCGCCCTGACCTCCCTAGGGACATGGTGGGTGGGCGTCTTGGCATGAATAGGCTTCATAGTTGCCCCTGGAACCTCTATAGAGTAGGGGCCTCTAGTATGAGATCGAGCAGGGTCAGCTCCATGATGTTGCCCTCCTCCGTCGCGGCGGGAGCAGCGGCTACGAGCCAACACGGTGGAGTAAGATGGCGCATCGTTTCAAAACTCATTGACCTAGACTTGTGCAGCTATGATGTGTGCACGAACCTTCTTGACCTCTAGAGTGTGAGGGAGTTTGTCGAGCTCATTGAAAGCGATAGTGAGATTGGCGCTTGGAGTCTGATAGACTGGCTGGTCGCCAACCATGTCAAATGCCCCTTCTAGATTGCGTTGATGGTGGGACAGGCCACGACCATCTTTGCTGGCCTCAGGGGCCACTTTTGCGTCTCGACGACGTTGGCGATGGGCGTTCTTCACTAGACGAGCGTCGCGCTCTTCAGCGGTTTCACCCTCCTTGGTAACACTATCATGGCTGACGTGGAAAATCATGCCCCGAACCCCGAAGAGAAAGTAGGGCAGCTAGACAGGGTCCTGGTCGAGCCCTCGGAAGAATCGTCAAGGCTTTTGTCCAAGACGTGATGAAGAGGGGAATCCCCCGAGAGCTGATGAATAGCCACCATGTTGACCACGGGCGTGGGTTGACCGGGGTCAGTTGGGTCGATCACGTAAAGGTTGGTGATGTGATTGCGTTCGACGTGGTGGGCGAAGAGGTGGTGGATGGCGTTCTGATACGCAGATCCTGCACCCTCTAACCTGAAGGGGTAGGGCCTCGTCGAGTTCTCCATCGGAGCTTCATAGTCATCCAAGCGAAGGCCGGTGGCGGGCAGTGGTTGGCGCCGCACCGTGCGCCCTTCTGGAGTAGCCATGATCACCAGATCGGAATCTATCCGCCTTGCACGGTGTGGCCGAGCAGGTCGCTCGGTCACTATGGCTTGGTGGTCTCGGAGCATAGGAAAATCGCCGCTCGCTCTAGATCGATCTAGGATCGAATCCACGAGGAGCTGGCATTCTATCAAGCGATCTGTGACCCGGTCGATGGATGTAATTAGATCATCGTTGCTGATGGATCTCCTGATCCAGCGATGTGGCGTCGGGACCAGAGATGTCATTGCTGGTGTTGGCGTGATCGGCGCAGGGTGATCCTGCATCGGCTCCACGATCTCCTCGTTGCCGCCGGGGCCGTTGACCTAGGTCATGGATCCAACCATGAAGATCTGGTCTGGCTCGAGGGGGCCATAGAGCTTGACAAGGTGACCATCTGGTTTGCCATAGATTCAGCACGCACACCCCCTACCTAGCGCGTCACTGTCGATGAAATCTGGTTGGCAGTCTATCGAGGGGTATACCCACGGTAGTAGATGAATCGGTGGTGGTGCGCGTGAGGGAATTGGATGGTGACACGTAACGCTAGAGACAGTGATTTAGATAGGTTCATGCCGTCAACTCGACGTAATACCCTACGTCCTGTGTCTTTGTGGTTTATATTGCGTATGATTCGATCAAAACGAGGGGGTCCCTACCCACCTTATATAGCTTGGGGTAGGGTTATAGATCGGTTACTTCCATTCCGATCGGTTTATAAGATAGGAAGTTACAAATCGTATAATACATATCATATCCGAGCAGATTTCGTCAATCACCAATAATCTTTGTGTTGCCTGGTGAAGCACGTCATCCTGCGGCATACTTCGTACGACATTGTCTTGCGAGGTGGCCCCCGACCGATGGCGCGACCCATGCATTGTCTTGTAGGCTGGGCCTCCCCTAGCGACCCGGCCCATGTGGAGTCTTGCGGGTACTGGGGTCATACCCCCATAGGGGCCCCACTCGTTCCATAAAAAACAATATAGATTTTGGATAAGTAATCTGAACTGTATTCAAGAAATGAAAACTTGGAAGCATCAATCCCTACAAGCAAAGCTCGTTGGTCGTGTAGATTATTAGACTTGATTTTTGGCAGCTTAAATTTATTATATAGATTTATAAGCCTTATTAAACAAGTGCATCTAGCAATTGTCATGGCCATGTGGTCTACTTTCACCTCTCAACATGGCCATGTGTGCTTCACAGCTCACTACGATCGATCACCTTTTTTTCGCCTACTTGAGATTACTTTCGTGCAGAATCGCTCAGCAGAACTGGCTAGCTCTATATAAAGCTGCCCTTGAGTAGTGTAGTGCAGCAAACTGAAGCTCCACAGGCCATCCTTCCATGCACACTCCCATGGCAAGCTCCCCATGCCGCCGCCTGGCCATTTCAGTTCTACTACTATCGTGCTTCTTCCTTCTCCCGCTTACCCATGCAAGCAGGCTTCTCCTTGCCGCCGCCGCCGTCAATGACAGCAAATCATTTTCCATCAGAGCCGGCGGGAGTGGGGAGGGCGGTGGCCGCGGTTTCGGCGTGAGCATCAGCCACGGCGGGCACGACACGTCAATCGGCATCGGTGGCGGGTTCGGAGGCGGAGCCGGCACTACCCGTGGCGGCGGCGTGAGCGCGGGGGCCGGAGCGGGTGCTGGTGTTGGCATCGACGTTGGACATGGCGGGGCCGATGTCGGGATCGGCGGCGGTGGAGGCGGCGCGGTTAGCGCCGGCGGTGTTGGTGTTCACATAGGCCGCGGTGGAGTGAGTGTGAGCACCGGTGGTGGCGGCGGTGGCGGAGGTGCGGACGGGGGAAGCGGTGGAGGCGGTTATGGTGGTGGCAGTGGTGCTGGACGCTCTGGCAACGCGGTGGGGAACGGCGGAGGGTACGGAGGTGCGAGTGGTAGCGCCGGAGGTGGAGCAGGCAGTGGAGTTGGGTCAGCCGGCGGAGCTGTTGGCGGCTCCTCTGGAGGTGGTGGTGGCCAAGGTTGAAGCAACTTGTCTATCTTAATTAATTCAATAATAATATACGTACTAAGTTTGTAGGAAATAGTATCCAAAAACTAAAGGGCATGTATACCCATATACTACCGATCGACATGGATGATGCCATGATGCGATGTGCAAGTTATATATGCCAGCCATATTGTGCATGCATGCTAAAATGTGTGTCTATCTAGTTGTGCATCTAGCATATATGTGCTTTTTTTAGGGCAGCATCTTGTATGTGTTTGTGTTGACAAGCTTGCGCTATGTACTGCAACGCTAAAGTAATTGTAATGTATCTGCACGATATAAATGGATGAATGAAATGTATATGGTGTGTATTGGTATACTAATATGTTGGTATCCTTAAAGTTACACATGCGGCGTGTTCGCTGGTTGGTTTCTGGACTGGTTTAAACTGACTGGTGCTGGTTTATTGTGAGAGGAAAACACTATTGGCTGGTTGAATAAGCCTGGCTGAAACCAACAAGCGAACAGGGCCATGGTATACAGTCCACGATAGATATAATTCTAGGTCCAATTAGAGTCAGGCTATCTTAGGGCCTACTAAGTTTGTAGGAAATAGTATCAACATGTATGACTTCAAATATATACTATGAAAATATATGTAATGTTTAATCTAATGATACTTATTTAGTATAATTAAAATTAGTACTTTTTTACATAAACTTAGTCAAATTTTGGATCGTTTGACCTAGTACTATTCTAGAATTATATCATTTTTAGATGAAGGGAGTAGTAATGTTTTGCAAAAGCAATCAGATAGATTATTTTGCTATCTCTATGTGCAAATACATTGGATGGATAATGTGCCCTCTTTTTCCTTGCGCCATAATTCCATAAAATATATCGCGCATTTATTCTTACACCATAAATATATTCTGATTGTACATTTATTTAAGCTTGTAGCTATTTTTATTTAAAAAATTCAAAGTAAGAAAAGTTTAACTTACAACGAGGCCAAAGTGAATTATAACTTAATTATTTCTATCATTTTAGTGTACCTGACCCCGGGCGCTATTTCTGGCTGGCTTGGCCCATGTTGTGCAGTTACTTTCCCAAATACAGTAGCTGCCCATTCTTAATTTGTGTACTACTGAAGTCCAACATCTAGGATCGTCAGTAGCTTTGTGCACAGTGCACTTGGTGGCCATTTTCGTTGAAGAAGAAAAGGACACAGTTTAAAATCAATATCCAAAAAAGATGGTTTGCCATACAATTCGCATGCACATTGCACAATGAACCAACCAAGGCAACTCCCATTTGGGGTCATATGTATCAATGGTCGAATAATTTTTTTGAAGCTACATGGAGTAGCAATATGTAGCAGTATCAACCCAAATAGGCAAATATTTAGTGGCGAAGGTAGTTTTTTTTTTTTTTGAGCAAAACAAAGGTAGTTGTTACATCGGTTACTCATTTTTGAGGGAAGAAAGAGAGGACCCAACCCAAGAAAGGCCCAACCCAGACGGCCAGCCCAGGTTGGCTCTTGTGGGGCAGCTACAGCCCATGTAGACAGAACAAGTTTCAACAGCCACTGATGACTGATCTTTCCCTCGCGCAATGGCGATACGAGTGCGTGAGTGTATATGTACATGTATATCTACAGTTTTTTTCTTCTGTTTGTACAATATCATTCTAAAATTGAATGTACGGTACGGTGAAAGATTGTACGCAATCAACTGCTACTGCAAGCTTAGCTCAGTGCCTGTTTAGTTCCTAAAATTTTGCAAAATTTTTCTAGATTCTCTGTCACATCAAATCTTTGGACGCATGCACGAAGTATTAAATATAAATATAAATAAAACTAATTACATAGTTTAGACGAAATTCACGAGACGAATCTTTTAAGTCTAATTAGACTATGATTAGACACTAATTATTAAATAACAATAAAAGTGCTACAGTACCATTTTCCAAAATATTTCGCCAACTAAACGAGGCCTCAATCTCCAAGAGGCAGAGATGGCGTTTGATAGAGGCAAAGAATGTACATCGTTCAATGATTGCCTGACAGAGGTGATAGCCGACAGCACCTCAGCAAACAAGTCGAGGGCTTGAATTGGAAGATCGCTGAAGAAACCTCATGGTTTGATCAGAGCGGCAGATAGAGTGCCCCCAAGTGAACGGAGCTCTCGCTAGCGACGACGACGGCGCCCGCTCGATTGGTGATTTGGGCCTCGTTTAGATTGCGAAAAAATTTCAATCCGATGAATAGTAGCACTTTCGTCTTATCTGACAAATATTGTCTAATCGTGGACCAACTAGGTTCAAAAGATTCATCTCGTAATTTCAAACTAAACTATGCAATTAGTTATTTTTTTACCTACATTTAATACTCCATATAAGCGGCTAAAAATTGATGTGACAAAGAAAAAATAAAAAAACTTAGAATTTAGATGGCATCTAAACAAGGCCTTGGTGCTTTGCCTGTGGCGTGCCGAGGAGCCGAGCCAAATCCTTCGTTTGACCAACTGGCGCGTGAGTGTGACTACCAGCTTATCTCTTCCCTCGCTTAATTCTGGGGCCCGGCGGCCGGCGCGGTGGGGCACGGCGGCTGCGCTGTAGGCCACGACACTGTATATATAAAAAATGCTACTAAACGCTACAAGATCGCTCCTGCGTCCACCGGTTTGCGGCGTGGGGATCTCGGCCCTGACTGACCTGACCGTACCCGGAGCTCGGAGGCAGGCGCGATGGCAGTTCCGGCCGCGGTGAGCGCCGGAGCCGGGCAGGGCAAGGAGTACCCCGGCGGGCTCACCCTCTACGTCCTCCTCACCTGCGCCGTCGCTGCCACCGGGGGCCTTATCGTCGGCTACGACATCGGCATATCCGGTAACCACCGTCCAAGCTCTCCGTCTCCCATCCTTCGGTGTGCTCCACTTCTGCGACTTGGTGTTGGCTGTGTGGTTGTGGACTTGTGGTTGTAGTTGTAGCTTAGCTGGGTGCCTGGGTAGGGATCACCGCTTCGGCACTCGGCGGTGATTGCTGTACGTGGATTATGGAAACATACTCGCTTTCACTAACTACTACCAAAGTACTCGAGCCATTAGTCACATTTGGGGATGTTTTAACTTTCTTTTAGAATTAGACAGTTGTCGACACGGAATTTTGCCCCGTGCCAAGGACACACGAGCAAGTCGGAAGGGTCCACTCGATGGAGCTGAGGATCCGTCTAGCTTAACATAGGGATGGTCGATTCTACGCACTCCTCCCGAGACGTGCCAGTCAATTTGACCCTGCAATTGCCAAGGAGAGAAAGTTTATGAGTAATTAAGGGCGGAACGTGCCGGTGTTGCCAGTCAGTCCCGAATGTGCGGCTCTGAGAGCCGATATGAAAGGAGATCGACTAAATAGTCAATTCCGGCATATTCATAAGAATAAATCGATTAAAGCTCATGAGGTTGTGTAAAAAGAATCGGTTATCATTCTGAATGAATATCATTGTTTAGACAAATATTAGTCGCTGGCAAAAGGATATCAACAGTAATTAGTCCATGCTAAGTAAGTGACTGCAAGTAACCGAACTCCTTTTTATGAAAGAAATAGTTCATCATCATTCAACCATTTAATAGAAATAGATCTAATGAACATATTAGATCTTATCTATCGTTGTGATCAGTGGGGCATGAGGCAGAATCATGCAGACCCTAGAAACAATAATTGACTCGATGACCCTAACCTACACTAATATCAGTGGGGTATGAGCCAGAATCATGCAGGTCGTAATACAATAATAAGATTATGAGGCTAATACATCTTTCAACCTATCGCTACTTCAACGATCTCGTGATGCGAACTGTTCGTGAAAGCGCTCGATATAGGCTAAACTAGCCAATTCAGGCATAGCGTACAGTTAAGGTCATGCTCTCTTAGTAACAGATCTACCAAATAACGATCCCCACTCCACAGTGCTAACAGTTGGGTGTGAGGCAGAATCACATCGGCCGTGATAACGGGCCATGAAACAGTTTTCGCTGGCCAATAGATCTACTCAAAATCAGACACGCCTTAACCGCGCGCTATGCACGATCAAGATTGATATGAAACAGTCGATAAAACATAACTCATCGTTTAAAATAAATATTAGATCAGTTTAGATTAACAAACGATGGGTTAAAAAAGATATATGGCCGATCTAGATCAATCCCAATTGGACGAAGTGATATTGCTGTAATTAAATAAATAATAGAAGCAATAAGCAATATCGGTAACTTAATGAATCTATCCGAAGGAGCGTCACCCTTAGATAGAGTCGATAACTTGACCTTAATATAGTTCGAGCAGTGGAGGTCGACCGAATCGATACAGCCGTACTTAAACTAGACAAGAGTCGATAACTAACTCATACCAGAGTCGCAGTGGAGGTCGACCGGATCATTGCAGCCGTACGAACAGAGGTATAAGCCATGACGGTACTTACAGACAAGCAGTGGAGGTCGACCGGATCGATGCAGCCTTACTTACTGAAGAACTCGCCGAGATCTACTCTACTCCTACTCCTAAGGGGTGGCCAGAGCTGAAAAGGTAAATAACTGGTATTTGATTAATTGTGTGTCCTTTACAATAGCCGGGCTTTAATATTTATACCCAGGACCTACGCATGACTCATGTCTAAGCACGACCATCATAATTTTTGACCATAGAGAAAACATTTCTAATTTAAGATAACTTGGACTCTAATCTTTCCCCTTTTCGAAGAGTTCAACATGTCTCGTTCTGATGCCGATCATAGCCTTTGTCGTTATCTGCTGGCGCTATCTGAAGAAAGTCGATTCCAGTTTTGCATTCGAATCAGTTGGTTCCGATCTTCACACAATTGATTCCTTGATGACATGATCTTGGGAGCTTTCGAGTCCCTGTGACTCTTTTTTTTAATTTTGGTGTAAACACATGCCACCCTAATTTTGGGATAAAAATAATTTTATTTCAAAATTATCACGTCTATGCCCTCGATAGGTCTGCAGTCACGGGTAAAGAATCTTGATCTAGGGTTTACTGTTTGTCGCCGTCTATATCAGCTCATGAGCCCATGCTTCAAAACTTTTACGAGAGCATCATCGCTTCACGGGCACTTGGATTCATCTTTCCAAGCCGGCTATAAAATGTCTATCCGACTTTGGCAAGAGCAATTCAACAATTCAACCATGTTTCTCTTCTATCTTCCTCCTCGAGCGCTCCCAACTCCGCTGGACCCTCCATGGTCTATCCCTTTGTTATGAAGATCTTGAGCGGTTAGAAGAATTCTTATGGATAGGGTGATTGTGTCTCCCATTTTAGCACCTTGTCGAGCAAGAGAATCAGTTACTGCGGTTAGAAGAATTCTTGTGATATCACCTGAGTCTTCTTTCCATGCTCGCAAAATCTGTTCTAGTGTTTGCGATGGCTAAAATATGTGGACACCTTCCCTTTGTTTGCTCCTCCAAACGCCCACCGAAAAAGCCATGGGCTTTTTACCATAGTTCCTCAATTTACCGAGAAATCGGCTGAGCATATGTTAGGCGGTCGACCTTTCCTCTTCTCTGACACAATTTTATCAACGGGCCGACGTTGATTCGGTTCATGATGACCTTCGGTCTTGTTGGCTCCCGAACTCCCTTCAATCCAAAGAAGCCTTGATAGGTTGATCTCTAGTCATTACCAAAACGTTGACAATCCTGGCACCCCTTGTAATATTTAAAATAATCTTCCAATATCATTGGCCAGAAATATCCTGTTCTGTAAATAATCCACTTCATCTTATAAGCCGATTGATGAGCTCCACATATCCCTTCATGCACCTCACCCATCAGCACCTTAGCTTCTTCTTGGTTTAAGCATTTGAGCAACACCCCATCGACTGTTTTATAATATAATTGATCATCTAACAAAACATACTTTGCCGATTTATACCTTAACTTTCTGATAACTTTCTGAGATGGATCTCTAAGGCAATCGGCTATTTCGACTCTCCAATCATCACTTGAGGCTTCATTACTCAAGACTTCTTAAAACACTCGATATCCTGATGCACTTTGAGCTAGGCGATTAGCCTCTTGATTTTATGCTCTCGGAATATGTTGGAAAGAGATATGAAGGAACTCCTTGAGCAACTTTTGGCACTTATCATAGTATCCTTTTAAAGTCTCTTCTTTGCACTCATATAGGCTGATCAACTAATTAATAATTAATTGTGAATCTCCAAATACTTCAATTGCTTCAGCCTTTACTTCGTGAAGAAGTTGAAGTCCCTTAAGAACAGCTTCATACCCCGCTTGATTGTTAGTAATCATTGGTTCAGTTGGAAGAGCAAACTCAAAACTTACCCCCCGAGACAAAATAATAACAATACCAATGCCACCACCTTGCTTGCATGATGATCCATCAAAGAATAATGTCCAAGGCATCGACTCTACATAACCAATGCTTGGCTTATGATGCTGGGTGACAAAATCGGCCATTATTTATCCCTTGATTGCTTTAGCCAATTCATACTTCAAGTCAAATTCTGATAACGCAATAATCTACTTTCCTACTCTTTCATTCAGTATTGGCATTGATAACATGTGCTTAACCACATCGGCCTTGGAAATAACTGTACACTCGGTCGATAATAAGTAGTGTCGCAACTTAGTGCAGGAGAAATATAAGCACAAGCATAACTTCTTGGTGGGAGAATATCTTGTCTCTAGATCCAGTAGTCTTCTACTCATATAGAAAACAACTCTCTTTTCTTTCAAATTCTTGCATCAAGGCCGATCCAATTGTCTTGTCATCAGCCGATATGTATAACTTAAAAGGCTTACCTTGCTAAGGAGAGACCAGTATAGGTGGACGCTTCATGTATTCTTTTATCTCTTCAAACACCTTTTATTGTATGTCACCCCACTTGAATTCTTGATCATTCTTCAACTTCAACAAGGGAGAAAATAGCAGGATCCTTTCCGATAAATTTGAAATGAATCTTCTGATGAAATTGATCTTACCAAGCAAAGATTACAACTCTATTTTGGTAGTCGGGAGAACTGCCTCATCAATTGTTTTTACGCTTTTCTGACCAACTTTGATTCCTCTCTCGTGGACCATGAATCCCAAGAATTATCCAGCTGATACTCCAAAAGCACATTTATTAGGATTCATCTTTAAACTATGTTTTCTTGTGTATTTCAGAGTCTTGCAAGTCAGCCAGGTGCTCTTTGTAGCATTTGGATTTTATCATCACATCATCGATGTAGATTTCAATAATCCTACCGATCAACTTATGGAAAATGTAATTCATTGCCCTTTGATAAGTTGCACCAGCATTCTTCAGACCAAAGGTCATCACAACCCACTCGAACAGACCAATTGCGCCAGGGCACCAAAAGCGGTCTTTGCTATATCTTCCTCAGCCATAAAAATTTGGTTGTATCCTGTATTACTGTCCATGAAGCTAATAACCATATGCCCAGCTGCTGCATCCACTAACATATTAGCTATCGGTATTGGATAACCATCCATGGGTGTGGCTTTGTTTAGATCCCTGAAATCGATACAAACTCTCAATTTTCTATTTTTCTTATATACAGGGACAACATTCGATATCCACTCTGCATATCGGCATGGTCGGATAAATTTTGCTTCTAGTAACCTTTCAGTCTCTTTTTTTATATCATCGAGCACGTTCGGGTTGAATCTCCTTGGAGCTTGTTTAAACGGCTGATATCCAGGTTTGGTTGGTAACCGTTGTTCAATAATTGACTGGTCTAAACCAGACATCTCATAATATTCTTAAGCAAAGCAGTCTTTAAATTCCTTTAATAAATCAATTAATTCCCGCTTATACTCCGGATCTAATTTAGCACTTACGTACGTCGGCCTAGGTCTATCTCTAGGACCAATATCTACTTCTTTCAATTCATCGGCCGACGTGAAGCCATGTCCTAGTTTGCCATCTGTACCATATATTGGATTATCCATTAATACAAATTTTCAAAGACGAATGCTTGGATCGGCTGTTGGCTTTCACCATTAACTCTGAATTCTGATGGCAACAGAAAAGCTATTTGGATATTAGCCGATGGTTGCTTTCTATCGGCTGTTTGCTTAGTACGCCACACTTGAGGTTTACCGAATACCTAAGCTTGTTCCATCTCTTTATTCCTTAGGCGTTGCACCCTTCTCTTCTGGCTTCTTATTAAACATCTCGGACACCATTGACCTTCTTGACAAACATATTTTCTTTCGTTGCCTTCTTCTTCATAATCAGTCCAGTCCTGGTCAATAACTCTTTTTCCCAGCTGATTATGAATACTTTTATTTTTAAGCGTCGATCCATATTATTATGATGATATGCATCTTGAGTATGGATAGACCGGCGGTTGGTTTGAGATTGCCTAAACTCTCAATATTGATTGCTGCATTCTGGACAGTCATGTCTGGTAGGTAACTTCAAACCTTCATTCCAGCAATGTCTGAAGAAAGGACAATTCCAATGTGATTCGGCTTGTTTCCTTTCATACCTCTCTCTTTTCCAGTTGACGCTGGTATTCTTGATCCTTTAACCAACGCTGATAATTCTTTTCCTTCTGCGGCTGCTACTTATTCAACAGAATCCGAGATGTAACTTGTGGCTTTGTCATCCTTGCTTTTGACGTTCCTCCCTGCTCATATCGGCTCTTTTGTTCATCGCGATGTCTTTTAATTTCCCTGTATTCGTCGGCCGATATTTACATCTTGGGATCGACTGTTCCAGCTTCTTTTGATTTGGTTGATGTTAGGACCTTAGTCTTTTCTTTGATCAGCCTAGTATCAACCATATTTTGATCTGCTGGGAAAGGATTACCATCAACTTTCATTTTCCGAGGCGTATCAAATTTGAGACTCCCTTGCTAAATAGCTCTCTGTATATGTTGCCGAAAAGTTCTGCGTTCATTAGTGGAATGAGAAGTAGCATTATGGAACTTGTAGAACTTCTTATTCTTCAATTGATCAGGGGGTAACATAACATGACCATCGGGCAGCTTGATTTGCCCCTTCTCAAGCAAGAAATCAAAGAGCTTGTCTAATTTGGTGACATCAAAGTCATAGCTCTCCTCGACTCCTCTTCCCCAAGGATTTGTCACCATTACTGTTTTCTTGTCCTAATTCCATTCGGCCATAGCAACCTCTTCTTCTTCATCTTCATAGCCGTCATCGACTGAATATGGATTGTAAGCCTCGACCACTATAGTAGTTTTCTGAAATCGGATATCTCTACGCATATTCTGGAATTGGCTATTGAGCGTTGCCACTCGTTAAGCCAATTGACCCAAGTTATCAAATTCTTGTCCCAATAGCTTTTCTTTCCACATTGACAACATTCCCTGAATGGCTAAAGCAGCTAGTTGATCATCAGCCAAGTTTAAGGAGAAGCACAAGTTCCTAGTTTCTTAAAACCTCTGAAGAAATTCAATGCTAGATTCATTAGTCTTCTGTCTTATAGTTGTCAGATCGGTAATCTTCTTTTCTCCAGTCCTAGTGTAAAAATATGTATGAAACTTCTTCTCTAGGTCAGCCCAATTGACAATAGAATTGACTGGTAGTGATGAAAACCAAGTGAAGGCTAGCCCTGATAAGGACAAGGAGAAGAAACGAACTCGATGAGCATCCTCAACTGATGCTTTGCCCAATTGCGTAAGATACCGACTGACATGTTCTATCATGCTTGTACTGTCTTGGTCAGTGAACTTAGCGAATTCTAGGAGCCTGTAATTTGTGGGAAGAGCGACCAAATCATACTATTCTAGATATGGGCGTTTATACGAAAAGGTCAGCCCTTTTGGCTTCAGACCGAACTGGTTTTTCATCATCTCAGTCACCTTCAGTAGCAACTCATCAGCATTTGAATTTGTATTTCTCTGTACTTGCTGACCCATCTATGGATTAAAATCCTGTATGCCTTGATACCCTGGATTTGGAATCATGTAAAGGGTGTTATAGTCTGATCCATAGTGATATCCTTGTGGAACCTCTATCTGTTGGGTCCTTTGCTGGCTTGCTGCTTGAAGTCTTTGATTATAGACATAAGGATCTATATCTCTACGGATCCTTTGAATTGAGGGTGCTATTTTTTGAGCCGACGACATATGTGGACTGATGTGCCAAAATTGATCACCTGGTTCTGACCGTGCCCCGCCGGCTGTTGCACATGTTGTACTGGTGGTCTAGGATTATATTGTATCTGATTCGTAGTAGTTCCTTGAGTCTATTTGGATGAACCCTGAACTGCCTGGACATCATTATTACCAGCTGGTACTGCTTGTTGATGGCTGGTACCGACTTGGTTAGCCCCTTGGGTCGATGGATCTGGAATGTTGTAATAAGCTAGCCTAACTTGACCAACTAGAAACCCATAAATCGCTTCTTTCATGGCGTTGTAGAATGTGTCCAAGAAAGCTTCATTTTGGCTTGATATGGCATCACGAACAGATTTGTCTACAACTTCCGTAAAGAAATACATGTCTTTAGCTTCAGTTGTATCTGTCTGTCCGTGTAATAGAACTCTTGGTAGTGGAAATTTCTGAACAATTGTGTTGTCACGTGTTTTGGTGTAGGACAACAAATATTTACTCTGAAACTCTTCTGTGGCTTTGTCGATGACATCTTTATCTCCATCAGGTAGATCTTTATAATATAGCATAAGGATGCCTTTGTTGTTGTGAACCGCCATGATGATTGTGGGGTCCCACCGAGCATGCCAGAAACGTGTGTCGACACGGAATTTTGTCCCATGCCGAGGACACATGAGCAAGCCAGAAGGGTCCACTCGATGGACCTGAGGATCCGCCTAGCTTTAGCGCAAGGATGGTCGATCCTGCGCACTCCTCTAGAGACATGCCAGTCAATTTGACTCTACAATTGATAAGAAGAGAAAGTTTATCAATAATTAAGGGTAGAACGTGCCGGTGCTGCTAGACAGTCCCGAATGTGCGGCTTTGAGAGCCGATATGAATGGAGATCGACTAAATAGTCGATTCCGGCATATTTATAAGAATAAATCAATTAAAGCTCATGGGGTTGTGTAAGAAGAATCGGTTATCATTCTAGATGAATATCATTGTTTAGACAAATATTAGTCGCTGGCAAAAGGATATCAACAGTAATTAGTTCATGCTAAGTTAGTGACTGCAAGTAACCGAATCCCTTTTTATGAAAGAAATAGTTCATCATCAGTCAACAATTTAATAGAAATAGATCTGATGAACATATTAGATCTCATCTTTCACTGTGACCAGTGGGCATGAGGCAGAATCATGCAGGCCGTAGAAATAACAATAGACTCGATGACCTTAACTTATTACTAATATCAGTGGGGCATGAGGCAGAATCATGCAGGCCGTAATACAATAATAAGATCATGGGGCTAATACATCTTTTAACCTATCGCTATTTCAACGATCTCGTGATGCGAACTGTTCGTGAAAGCGCTCGATATCGGCTAAAACAGCCAATTCGGACATAGCGCACAGTTAAGATCATGCCCTCTTAGGAACAGATCTATCAAATAACGATCCCCACTCTACGGTGCTAATAGTGGGGGTGTGAGGTAGAATCACACAGGCCGTGATAACGGGCCATGAAACGGTTTTCGTTGGCCAACAGATCTACTTAAAATCAGACACGCCTTAACCGCACGCTATGCACGATCAAGATTGATATGAAACAGCCGATAAAACATAACTCATCGTTTAAAATAAATATTAGATCAGTTTAGATTAACAAACGATGGGTTAAAAAAGATATATGGCCGATCTAGATCAATCCCAATTGGACGAAGTGATATTGCTGTAATTAAATAAATAATAGAAGCAATAAGCAATATCGGTAACTTAATGAATCTATCCGAAGGAGCGTCACCCTTAGATAGAGCCGATAACTTGACCTTAATCTAGTTCAAGCAGTGGAGGTCGACGGAATCAATGCAACCGTACTTGAACTAGACAAGAGTCGATAACTAACTCATATCAGAGTCGTAGTGGAGATCGACTGAATCGATGCTGCCATACGAACAGAGGTATAAGCCATGACGGTACTTACAGACAAGCAGTGGAGGTCGACCGGATCGATGCAGCCTTACTTGCTGAAGAACTCACCGAGATCTACTCTACTCCTACTCTTAAGGGGTGGCCAGAGCCGAAAAAGGTAAATAACTGGTATTTGATTGATTGTGTGTCCTTTACAATAGTCGGACTTTGATATTTATACCTGGACCTGCGCATGACTTCTGTCTAAGCATGACACATCATAATTTTTGACCATAGAGAAAATATTCCTAATTTAAGATAACTTGGACTCTAATCTTTCTATTTTTTGTAGAGTCCAACATGTCTCGTCCTGGCGCCGATCATAGCCTTTACCGTTATCTGTTGGCGCTATTTGAAGAAAACCGATTCTAGTTTTGCATTCGAATCAGCTGGTTCCGATCTGCACGTAATTGATTCCTTGATGACATGATCTTGGGAGCTTTCGAGTCTCTGTGACTCTTCTTCCAAATTTTGGTGTAAACAACAGTACAATGTAAACACGCACGCACGCTCACCCCTACAAACACACGTAAACAAACCCTACCGCTATGAGCACCTCCACAGGACTGAACCGGCAGATCTCGAGATTCACGAAATCACGACAGGCGTCTCGCTGTCGGCGTAGACGTCGTCTACCATTGCAAGTCAACAATTATGAAAGCAGATTAGTACTTACAAGTTACAACAAAGATACATCGAGACACTAACACCAAATCACCAATGCACATAATTGCATAATTTTCTAAAACACCTCACGTAAGGAGTTTAATGTCTCGTGCTACTCCGTTTTAAATCGTAAGCCATTCCCATTTATACCTTTTCTAGTACATAGTTTATATATATATATATATATATATATATATATATATATATATATATATAAATAATATATCTGAGACATAATAAAAACTATGTATCTAGAAAATCCATCCAAAATGACTTACAATTTGAAACCAAATTCAAAACCGATGGAGTGGAAAAGTTAAGCTTAGTTACAAAATTACAGGAGTTCGGAAGTTATCTAGAGCAAGTTGTGAAATCACGCTGGTAAAAGTAAGACTTTGAAGTGACCAGGTTGACCATGCTTTGCTGTAGTGCCGCCACAAAAGAATTCTAGCTTCTGCCCATCCAGCAGGATGACTCTGTAGTCTGTACACACATGCGCAGGCGGCGTGACATCCATGGACGCATTCCTGCACAAGTTCTTCCCGTCGGTGTACCGCAAGGAGCAGACGGCGCGGGGAGGCGGCAGCAGCCAGTACTGCAAGTTCGACAGCCAGCTGCTTACCGCGTTCACGTCGTCGCTGTACCTGGCGGCGCTCGTCGCCTCCTTCTTCGTCGCGTCCGTGGCGCGCTCCCTCGGCCGGAAATGGTCCATGTTCGGCGGCGGCATCTCCTTCCTCGCCGGTGCCACCCTCAACGCCGCCGCGCAGGACGTCGCCATGCTCATCGTCGGCCGCATCCTTCTCGGCATCGGCGTCAGCTTCGCTGCTCTGGTAAGTTAATGTTTAATACAGACTCAGAGTCAGAGCTGCCTCCAACATTGTAGGATTACTTGGTGAAGAAATGAACCAAACATAGCATTCTCTGTTCTGCTACACATTGTGTTGCAGTGCATCCCGATCTACCTGTCCGAGATGGCGCCGCACCGCCTCCGCGGCACGCTGAACATCGGCTTCCAGCTGATGATCACCGTGGGCATCTTCTCCGCCAACCTCGTCAACTACGGCGCCGCCAAGATCGAAGGCGGCTGGGGCTGGCGGCTCAGCCTCGGGCTCGCCGCGGTCCCGGCGGCCGTAATCACCGTGGGCTCGCTGTTCCTCCCGGACACGCCAAGCTCCCTCATCCGCCGCGGTTACCATGAGCAGGCGCGGCAGGTCCTCGCCCGGATCCGTGGCGCCGACGTCGACGTGGCCGACGAGTACGGCGACCTCGTGGCGGCGGCCAGAGAGGCGTCCGTCGCCGTCGACGTCAGGCGCCCGTGGCAGGACATCCTCGGGCGCAGGTCGTACCGGCCGCAGCTTACCATGGCCGTCCTCGTGCCCTTCTTCCAGCAGCTCACCGGCATCAACGTCATCATGTTCTACGCGCCCGTCCTGTTCAAGACGATCGGGCTCGGAGGGGACGCGTCGCTCATGTCGGCGGTCATCACCGGGCTGGTCAACATCGTCGCGACGTTCGTGTCCATCGCCACCGTCGACGGGCTCGGCCGGCGCAAGCTCTTCTTCCAGGGAGGGTGCCAAATGCTCGTCTGCCAGGTCGTCATCGGAACGCTGATCGGCGTCGAGTTCGGGGCGAGCGGAGACGGAGCCGCCATCCCGAAGAACTCCGCGGCCACCGTCGTGGCGTTCATCTGCATCTACGTCGCCGGCTTCGCGTGGTCGTGGGGCCCGCTCGGTATCCTGGTGCCCAGCGAGATCTTCCCGATGGAGATCCGGCCGGCGGGGCAGGGCATCAGCGTGGCCGTCAGCATGCTGTGCAACTTCGCCGTCGCGCAGTCCTTCCTCCCGATGCTCTGCCACTTGAGGTTCGGGCTCTTCTACTTCTTCGGCGGGTGGGTGCTCGTGATGACGCTCTTCGTCGCCATGTTCCTGCCGGAGACGAAGGGCGTGCCCGTTGAGAGGATGGGGGTTGTGTGGAGGACACACTGGTTTTGGGGAAGGTTCGTCACTGATATGGACGGCCGTGATGAAAACTGCGACTCCGCCTTCCACAAGGGCAATGGCATTGCTGTTAGAGAGCCGTAGGCGTCCTGTGTACATGGGGATCGGATGGTGCAAGTGAAACACATGAAACACGGTGGGCGGGCTGAGCTACACAGAAGGGTTTCTCTTAGGGCTCATTCGGTCAGGGGATTCTGGACTGAATTCGTTCCACTCCTTTACGGTTACAGTTAGAGGCCGTTTGGATACTTTTATTTTTGAGGAATTGAAATCTACATAATAGATTATGCTATTTAACTTGAAATTTAATATTCTATAACTTTTTCAAACTCATAAATAAGTCTATCTCAAATTCATAGGATGGAAGATGGAAATAGATTCTATAGATCACTATGATATAATTCTATTCTCTAACTTATAGCACAATTTTCAACTCATTTTCCTACGATAAAAATGCAGCATATAATGATATAAATATGTCCCTTGTATGCCTATATAACAATAAATATACAAATGTATTCCATATACAACTATATTAGCTTAATTAATCTATGACTAAATTGTAATTATTACAATGTATTCAATTCCAAAAATCCAAACGGATCTTATATAAATTAGACTACCATTCCTTATAGGAATTGATTCCGTGGCACTGTTTTCCCATAAACGAACGATGCCTTACACTTTTTCTAAAAAAGCAGGCGCCTAGTTCAGACGATAACATGATCTTTTGATCTCCCTTTAAGATCCATACATCTAATCTATTAGATCTTCATCTCATGGCTCATAGTCGTTGCCAGAACAAACATGCTATATTTCAGGCACTTGAAAAAATAGAAAATCCCTTTTTTATGTTGGGGGTGGGTTGGGGGTTGGTGGGTGGGGGGGGAGCACACAAAATGTTGGCAAGCAACTACTGTTTCGAATTTCTACATGATATAAAAAAATTATACGACAAATATAAGAAGCAAATCTGCAAATGAAGAAGCGCATATAAACTTATAAATCTATATCATAGTTCAGGTTAAATTGCAAAATGTTTTCGTCACTGCATTGGACTTAAAAAATAAACAAAGTTATTAGAAAAGTGAGAGAATAAATTTGTAGTAATTAGTCCATGAACCATGTTCCTATATGGGTATTAAGTTTAACGGAGCCAAAATGTTACAAATTTGTGGGTAACTCTAGAGTGCACAGATAACCTGAATTGTTTGTCTTTGCTCATTTTAATTTGTTCATATTGTAAGACAACTCAAAACGGTGCTCCCTCAATCCTACAAAAATACCTACTTCTATACATTCACACACAGATTAAGAAGAGCTTATATAAAGCACCAAATTTCTTATATTGCATAAGTTGTTTTAGGATAATACTTTAAAAATAATTTAAGATATAAGAAAACATTATTATAGCAGATTATCTAAAATTTCTCTCATGTTTCTGTACAGATAAGGAAGAGGGATTTGTCTACTTTATTTATAAAAAATAAAGTTGGTCCTTTGTAGGATATCTCTTGAAAATACTCCCTCGGTGCCCTTTTGATCATCATGTTTGATCGCTCCACAAGACTTAGTTTGGGACTGCTCCGCTCTAGTTTTTGTAGCTTCGCTCTACCAACTCCACCATGGAGCAGCTTCACCGTGGAGTTCATGGAGCAGGTTGTCGGGTACCATAAAAAGGGGTCCCCTAAGCAAGAACCGAAAAAATCGCTTAGACCGTGTAAAAATCGAAGCCAAGGGACAACTACCGGCAAAACCCCACCTTATCCGAGGCTCGGCTTGACCGCCCAGCCCACCTCGAACAATTCTCCGCCTCGCTTGAGGCCCCGCACGTAAGGCCTCGGATGAGGTGCCGATTCTCCGCCTCGCTCAAGGCCCCGCACGTAAGGCCTCGGATGAGGTGCCGATTATCCGCCTCGCTCGAGGCCCCAGCCGTAAGGCCTCGGATGAGGTGCCGATTCTCCGCCTCGCTCGAGGTCCCGCGCGTAAGGCCTCGGATGGGGTGCCGATTCTCCGCCTCGCTCGAGGCCCCGCACGTAAGGCCTCGGATGAGGTACCGATTCTCTGGCTCGCTCGAGGCCCCGCCCTCCAGGCCTCGGGCGAGGTACCGATTCTCTGCCTCGCTCGAGGCCGGCTCGGCAGCTACCCCGTCATCGCCGCCTCGGCCGGGACGTCACGTCCAACTCACGCGACCAACCACTCCTGTGACGTCAGTCGAATGATAGCTCGACACAGTGGAGTGATCGATGAGATCGGAGTCGCATCAACACCATGCCGTCCGGGACAGGACAGGGCAGGGGTTACCGGCCGCTGTGCTCGGCACTGTGCCCACGATTGACACCCGTTCGGCACTATGCTGCCTAACCCCACCTGCTCCAAGGACAGCGCGACGTGGAGAGTCAAGTCCGGGTCCCTGTAGCCTCGGAATCAGTGTACAGGACCAACTGCTCCCTCCGAGCCTTGGCTATCCGCTTCGGGGTCTCGGTAGCCTTAGGATTCACGCCCATCGAGCCCCCCACGATAGTTTGGCCTCTGCACCGACTGGGCCTCGGCTCTCTACGCTGTCGACATGTAGTGACCGGCATGTCGTCCACAGTATGCGCCATGCCCTGCGTCAAGCCATCACAGGAGCTCCCACGTCGCACAGGATCGGGCGTGACCGACGCATTGCTCCAGTACACCGAGGACAAGACCGCTCCGTCAACCATGCCACCATAGTGACAGGCTACAGGGCTAGGCATACTGCCTCCGCTCATGAACCACCACGTAGCGAACACATGTATCGCCCCTGTCCCCCCCTTCAACTATAAAGGGGAGTGACCGGGGCCGTTTCTAGACACGCTTAGACACACGCACAGACGGAGACATCGCACACACACACGCAAGCAACGCGCAACACTTTGTAATACGCACACTCCTCCGCGCTGCCTGAGATCAACATCTCAAGCAGGCCACGCCGCTCCACGCAGAGACCTGGGACTAGCTCCCTCTCTCGCCTTGCTTGTAACCCCCTACTACAAGCACCTCGGTGCAAGGAATACAAGATCGCTCTCTCAGACTGGACGTAGGGCACCTATTGCCTGAACCAGTATAAACCTTGTGTCTCTTTGCATCACCATCCAGGATTAGGGGCACGCAGTACACTTTCACTAGCCGGTTGAGGGCCCGCCGGTCCAAAACACCAACAATTGGCACGCTAGGTAGGGGATCTGCTGCGTGTCAGCTTCGTCATCCCAACAAGTTCCGGATGGTAGACCTCGTACGACCACTGCGTCTCGGCACGATGATCTGGTTCAGGAGCCTAGAGTTCATGTCTCTAGGATGCGAGTACGATATGGTTAGGATGTGAGTACGATATGGTACTCCTCACACCCAGAGCCCCACCGACCAAAGACGACACCACGCACCAGCAGCCTAGGCGCAGGCGACGCCCGGGCCGCCGCTCTCGTCGTGCTCGCCAGGCATGCCGTGGGTGGGACCACCCTGACACCACGCGAGCTCAAGACGACACACTGCGCCCCGCCGGTACCCCATGCCCGGCTATTGGTACAGAGTCCCTGGTTGGGGACCTGTCCAGCTTAAGCCTAGGCAAGGGAAAGACGCCGGTGGCATGCAGCGATGCCCCGTCATCAAGCTCTACCCCGCCACCACCTGAGGGGTCGACTCCGGTGGAGCAAAGCCCAGCAAAGGCACCATCCCCGTACCCCTTCGGGTTGACTAATGTCGCCGCCGCCTACGCTTCCGCCCACGCGGAGCCCTCAAGACTCCACCAACGCTTCGCCCTCAACCTCGATGCCACAACCTCGACCCACACCCACACTGACTCCTCAGAGGAGGACGAGGCATGGGCCGGAGCAGACTTCTCTAGGCTTCGTGACCCTGAAGCCATGCGCTGCTTCATGGCCGCGAGCGACTACTGCTTCGGCTACTCCAACTCTGATGACGAAGGCACTTACAACCCCACTCGCGAGTGCTTCCACATCGGCCTCGGGATGCCGAGAGTGAGCGATGAGGATGAAGGGACATACAACCGCTCCCCGCACCATGAAGGGGTAGGCGACGCCACACCTCCATGCGTCGAGCCCCTGGCGGCGCGGAATGAGAACCCTACCCACGAGGAACTTCGACGCCTTGACTTGGAGCAGCTCTTTGAGCTTCAGGCCAAGGTCGAACAAGACCGATTCCTTCTGCAGCAGCTCCGAGACACTCTCGAGCGAGAGCAGCGGGGTCACGATGATGGCGGAGCAGCCCGGCAAAGGGCTCGCGACATCAACCACCGCATCAACAACGACAAAGGGGGCGAACAACCCCCAGTCTTCAATCGCGCTAGCCAGAACGTCACGGCGACGACAATGCTACCCCGGATGATGCCCGAGCCCTCTACCTTGGGGGGGCGATGGGTCCACGGTGTGGGGGTATTAACCCCTATACCCTTATGGCTAGGCTTGGGCCGGCTCGGACCAGGGGGTCTAGCCCATTAGAAGACGACACGTGGCCCGACCAATTTGCTCGGAGTCCCACGCAAGGAATCAAGGCAGACTTGGAGATTAAGCAAGATCCTAGTCGGTTAGAATAGAAATCCTTATTCGGCCACTTATGGCAATTGTAACTGGTTAGGATTAGTTTTTAGATCTATAACCCTGCCCCCTAGACTATATAAGGCGGGTAGGGGACCCCTCTCAAAAACATCTCTCATTAACATACAACAATACAATCAGACATAGGACGTAGGTATTATGCCTTCACGGCGGCCGAACTTGGATAAAACCTCATATCTGTCTTGCGTCACCATCTTGTTTGTAGCTTGCGCATCTGTCTATTGATAATCTACTACCTTGGGCATACCCCTAGGTAGACTGCCAACCATATTTCGTCGACAGTGATGTGCTAGGTAGGGGGTGTGCGTACTGCTCTCTAGACGAACAAGATGGTCATCATCCTCGGTTCCATGGCTATGTCGAACGGCCTCACGTTCACCATCGGCCAGATCACCTGGACCACTGGCTCCAACAACTTCATCGCCATGACCACGGAGGAGGCGCGGATCCAATCTGTGTCAACTACTGCTTCACCAGCATCACCTATGGCTCCGACCACGTTGGATCTGGCTCTGGCCACACCAGCATCGTCTTCAGCCACACCAACAACCCATCGTCTGCTTCCTCGTTACAAAGGGAGGCAAATCGATAACACCGACCTGCTCGACTCCATCGATTGGGTCGGCACCAAGCTTGCTGAAACCCTAGCTCTGGTAGATTCGATTCAAAATCAACCTATCGAGCAGGTAACCACTACCCACAACAGATCTACCCAACCAGCTCGGGCCAGTCGTCCTGCACAACTCGGTACAGATCTCATGGTCACGTCTACTCCTGAAGGGCGCTCCATTCATCACCGACCAGCCCCCGCGATGGGTCTCCGGCTCTTCGAGTGCGAAGCCCCAATGGAGAACTACCAGGCTCAGCCCTATGGCCTATGAAACACTGCTTCCAACTACGCGCACAATATACAACGCTGCTCGGATCTGTGTTCTATACATCGACCTTGGCCAAAGCCACACAACTTCGTCAACATGGTTTAGATCGAGGAGTATCAAGAAGGGTCGGTCCACACAGTTCAAGAGGGCGGTTCAAGCTCCCCGCCCAGCATCACATCTATTGGCTTCGTCCACACTAAGCTCTAGCGTCGTGACAATGAAGAAGTTGAATACGATCTGGATATCCCAGACCACTCCCCGGGTTTCCCACGATTCCCATCTTTCCCACCAAGGCGAGGAGACTTGATCAATGTCATCAGTAATGACGAGGCATCGATAGTTGGCGAAACAAAACAAGAAAGGCTAGCACGCGAAGCACGTAATATTGACCGGTTTAATCATCGACAAGCCAAAGCCGAGGCAGAAGAGGAGGCACGACGCATAAGGGTCAAGCCACGCGATCTCAATAATGCCTTTGATAGGGTAGGGGACAAGCAGGTCTTTAGGACTCCAAGCGCCAACATAGTTGTTGCTATGGTGACAATGCAACGACTACCCAATACCCCAGAAATCTACGTAGTTTGTGATGATGTACAAGCTTACCTAACGGCTACTATAGCCCAGACCGCAGAGATTGCAAACCAAGCCCGGGCTCCGTCCGTCTCAGTCGAATCAAGCCGCAGCCGCTAGTACTCAAGTCACTCACAGCCACCCAACCAACGTGGCTCGCACAACAACGACCCATCAGACAACCGTCAAGGCAGAAATGGTGGTCATGATGGTGGTCAGGACGACAACCGCCGCGACTACCGAGACGACAACCGCCGCGACTACCGGGACGACAACCGACGAGACAACCGCCATAATCGTTGTGATAACCGTGGTCGCGGGGTCAACCAGGGGGGCAATCGGGATCACCGTGATGGCAATAATGATCTCTACCATTACCTCGAAGAACGCGATCTGCACGACCGCATTAACCAAAGAGCCAACGATCGTGCATCCCACGAAAGCTATCGCCGTATGGAATATGATACCACCCATGGCCCTCTGGGTTTGAAGCAGTTTACCCCTCACCTTCGCCAAGTCATATGGCCCAAAAACTTCAAGCTTGAAAAACTCCAGAAATACGACGGCAAGGAGAACCCCGAGTTATGGGTCATGCTCTATGAAACCACGTGTAGATCAGCCACGGCTGATGAGCACATCATGTCTAATTACTTTCCAGTCGCCATTGGCCATGCATGCCACCAATGGCTGGTCAGCTTGCCGATGAACTACTTTGATTCTTGGCAAGAGCTCAAGCAAGCATTCATCAACAACTTCATTGCTACTTGTGAACAACCCGGTAACAAATATGATCTACAGTGGATTCGAGATCGCAAAGATGAGCCACTGCGCGAGTACGTCCGACGCTTCTCGGAGATGCGCATCAAGGTCCCGTCAATCTCTGACAACGAGGCAATCGAACCACGATGCCCTAAGGGACAAGCTCCTCCACAAAAGACCTGAATCGGTCACAACGCTCCTAGCCACTGCTAAAAAATATGTGGATGCCGATGATGCTAAAAAGATAATCATCGAAGAAGCAGCATGGGTTCCACGCTCCGACCACCCCCCACACCATGACGACTACCGCGGCAACCGTGGTTGGAATGACAATTTTGATCGCCGCAACCAGTGCAACGATTCCCGTGACCACCACGACCAGCGTAATCAGCGACATAATCGCCATGATGATTACAAGGGCAAGCGTGCTCGGGAAGATGACGACAAAGTCAACGTCGTTAAAAAAGGTGGCGGACGTCGCAACTACGAAGAAGACTATGCCAAAGCATTGAAAGGACCCTGCCAGCTCCATCCCAAGTCAAACCATACCACGGAGAAATTGCCGTGTTCTCAAATCTATCTACACGCGCCAACAGGCTTCGGATACATCCGACAAGCCTAACGACACAGGGGAGCAGCGTAACAAGGACAACGATGATGAAGACGCAGATCCTTGTCACAAGTACGTCAAGCCAACCAATCGCGTCCACACCATCATTGGGGGCAGAGTGTCCATCAAGACCGAACAAGAACGCAAGCTGCTCGCCCGCGCTTGCTTGAACGTGGCCAATACCGACAACCTCATCGCCGACCCATGGCTCCCTCCTTGGTCTCACCACGAGATCTCCTTCAGTAGAAAGGACCAATGGGCTGCAATACCTGAGCTAGGGCGTTTTCCTCTGGTTCTCGATCCTTGTATCAACAAGGTTCAGTTCGATAGAGTGCTGATTGACGGTGGCAGTTCCATCGATATACTATTCAAGAACAGTTTGCCAGCCCTGAAGATAACCTAGGCTGATCTCAAGCCATATGAGGCACAGTTCTGGGGCGTTCTCCTCGGATAGAGCTCCACACCTCTTGGGCAGATCACGCTACCTGTGCAATTTGGTACCCCAGACCACTTCCGCACTAACTACGTCAACTTCATGGTCACCGACTTCGAAGGCACCTACCATGCTATCCTTGGCCGACCAGCGCTCACCAAGTTCATGGCCATACCTCACTACAGGTATCTAGTGCTCAAGATGCCTATCGAGAAGGGGGTTCTAACTCTCAGGGGCAACGTATATGTAGCTTACACCTGCGAGGATGACAGCTTCAAAATAGCAGAGGCTCATGACCTCTCTATTCACATGGTCGAGACCACGCTCAACGCCAAGAAGACCCCAGCTGATCACCTGGAGATCCTAGAGCTCAAGGCCCCATGCAAGAACATCAAGTCCAAAGAGCACAAAGTGATCCAGCTGGTCGATGGCGATCCTAGCAAAATAGCCCTTATCGGGGCCAACCTGGATCCTAAATAGGAAGACGCGCTCATCAGGTTCTTGAGAAGCAACATGAGTGTGTTCGCATGGAAACCCACTAACATGCCTGGTGTACCTCGGAACTTGATCGAGCACTCCTTAAATGTCGATGGCAAGGCCAAACCCATCAAGCAGAAGCTACAATGGTTCGCTCACGACAAAAAGGAGGCTATTAGGGTAGAAGTTATATGGCTTTCAGCAGCCGGTTTTATCAAAGAAGTATATCATTCGGAGTGGTTAGCCAACCTAGTTCTTGTACGCAAAAAGAATAATGAATGGAGAATGTACGTTGATTACACTAATCTCAACAAACACTACCCTAAAGACCCCTTCAGCTTACCTCGCATAGACGAGGTCATAGATTCAACTGCCGGTTGCGAGTTGCTTTCCTTTCTCGATTGCTACTCTGGTTATCACCAGATCACTCTAAAAAGGATGACCAGATCAAGACATCCTTCATCACGTCCTTCGGCGCCTACTGCTACATGACCATGTCGTTCGGGCTCAAGAACACCGGGGCTACCTACTAATGCGCCATACAGGCCTGCCTCAAAGACGAGATAAAAGATGACCTCATCGAGGCTTATGTTGATGATGTAGTTGTTAAAACCAAGGAAGCATACACCCTTGTTGACAACCTAGAACGTACCTTTGCAGCTCTTAACACATTCTAATGGAAATTAAACCCAAAGAAGTGCATCTTTGGTGTTCCATCTGGTATATTGCTTGGCAACATCGTCAGTCACGATGGCATACTCCCTAACCCAGAGAAGGTAAAAGCTATCTTGGACATGAAGCCGCCCAAAAAGGTGAAGGATGTTCAGAAGCTTACCGGATGCATGGCTGCCCTCAGTCGTTTCATATCAAGATTAGGCGAAAAAGGACTACCATTTTTCAAGCTGCTCAAAGCATCTGAGAAGTTTGAGTGGTCGAAGGAAGCAGACGCTACCTTTACACAGCTGAAACAATTTCTTACATCACCTCTGGTCCTCACTGCTCCCAGAGAAGACGAAACCCTCCTGCTTTACATTGCGGCAACTAATCGAGTGGTCTCCACTACCATGGTGGTCGAGCGCGACAAGCCCGACCACATCTACAAGGTACAGCGACCAATTTATTTCGTTAGTGAGGTGCTCAATGAATCCAAGACCAGGTACCCACAGATTCAGAAACTAATCTACGCCATACTAATCACATCCCAAAAGTTGAAACACTACTTCGACGGATATCGTGTGGTGGTCATGACTGAGTACCCTTTGGGAGACATCATTCGCAACAAGGATGCAAATGGGCGCATCATCAAATGGGCAATGGAGCTATGCCCTTTCTCCTTGGAATTTGCAAGCCGTACTACAATCAAGTCTCAGGCACTTGTCGATTTCATCATCGAGTGGACAGACTTAAGCACACCTGCCTCTCAGGGGCCCGCCGAGTATTGGAAGATGTACTTCGACGGCTCTCTCAACATCGACAGCGCAGGTGCAGGAGTCCTTTTCATATCACCATCCAAGGAGCAGCTCCAATATGTCCTCAGGATTTATTTCTCGGCGTCTAATAACGCCGCTCACAAAGCATGCCTACACGGTCTGCGCATTGCGGTTGAGCTCGGTGTCAAACGTCTCTACGTCTATGGAGACTTGGCTCTGGTCATCAACCAACTCAACAAGGACTGGGATATGACCAGCAAAAAGATGGATGCATACTGCAAAGCGATTAGAAAGCTGGAAGGCAAGTTCTATGGCATCGAGTACACACATGTGGTCCAAGACAAAAACCAAGTAGTAGATGCGCTGTCAAAGTTAGGATAATCCTGAGCCAAAGTACCACATGGCGTATTTGTTCAAGACCTGCTCACGCCCTCCATCAAAGAAGAGGATCCTGCGGTCGACAAGCCTCTAGACCAGCTATTGGTGGCTACGGTTCCGGTGTCAAACACCACCAAATCACCTACGACCACTAAGGAGCCTAACTAAAGAGTACCTTTCATCAAATACCTAATAGATGGCAGCAGTTACACCGATCGGATAGAAAATGAATGCCTGATGCGTCGCAGTAAGCAGTATCTGCTCGTCGATGGCAAATTATGGTGCAAGAACGCGAAGGAGGAAATCTTGATGAAGTGTATAACCTAGGAGGATGGTGAACATCTCCTAGACAAAATCCTCTAGCTCCTGCGGCAACCATGTGGCCTTGAGAATGCTGGTTGGCAAGGCTTTCCGAGCAGGGTTCTATTGGCCGTCAGCCATAGCCGATGCAGAGAAGCTAGTCCGCCATTGTGAAGGTTGTTAGTTTTTCGCTAAGAGGATCCACGTATCAGCACATAAGATTCAGACTATACCAGCCTCTTGGCCCTTCGGGTGCTGGGGACTGGATATGATCGGGCCTTTCAAACCGGCTCCTAGAAAATTTACATGCATCTTTGTGCTGATCGACAAATTCTCTAAGTGGATAGAGTACATGCCCCTGGTCAAGGCATCTTCAGAAAAGGCTATCGCGTTCCTCGACCAGGTCATCCACCATTTCGGCATACCCAACAGCATCATCACTGATCTAGGTACTCAGTTCACCGGGAATGTTTTTTGGGACTTCTGTGATGAAAGGAGCATAGTAGTAAAATACGTCTCGGTGGCACACCCTAGAGCTAATGGATAGGTCGAGCGGGCAAATGGTATGATCTTGGACGCACTTAAGAAGAGGATGTATAGAGAGAATGACAAAGCTCCTAGAAGATGGCTTAAAGAGTTACCAGCCGTGGTCTGGGGTCTCAGAACCTAGCCCAATCGCAATACAGGCGTATCATCATACTTTATGGTTTATGGCGCTGAGGCAGTGCTCCCAGCAGATATAGCCTTTAGATCAGCACGGGTAGAGAACTTCGATGAAGACAAGGCCAATGAAGTATGGGAGCTAGAAGTGAATAGTGCAGAAGAGAAGTGGCTCGATTCTTGCGTACATACAGCCAAATACCTTGTTGTGTTGCGCAGGTACTACAACAAGAATGACAAGGAGCGGTTCTTCATGGTTGGGGACCTGGTCCTAAAGTGGAAGACGAATCAGGCTGGTGTCCACAAACTCGCAACCCCATGGGAAGGGCCCTTCATGATCAAGGAGGTTACATGCCCTACATCTTACAGGTTAGCTCGCCTAGATGGAACAGACGTACCCAATTCCTGGCACATCGATAACTTAGGCGTTTCTATGCTTAACTACTAAGATATGTACCCCTCTTGTACTTTCAATTTATTTCAATAAAGCTATTATGATTTCTTCGACCACTCTAATGTGTCACTTCGAAGTCTATTGTTATTCTAACTCTACCAGTTAAAACCGACCACCATTCCTTCTCGGGTTCTCGGAGCAGGCCCTGTCTCCGGTTCCTCCCAACACGTGCATGGGATCCACTCTCTACGCTATGGGTGATCGGCAGGTGCTCTCTAGTTTGACTTGTGTGTTTCTACGTGTGCACAAGCTACGCACCTTACACTCCGACCACAAGACAAACCAGGGCCATACAAACCTTTTAGGATGACATGTCGACTAAACTGGTACAACTAAATAGAACGCCAACACGTTCTAACTTAGTTACATCAACACGATATCTGAGCTTAAACACGTTTTCTACAAAACAAACAAGCTTATGTTGATATACAGTTATGTTATTACAAGCTTGCCTAAAAAGGTCCAAGTTTACAATAACACAACTACATCTTCTTCTACAGCTATAGCCTATACTATTGGCTGATCGAGGCACGCAGCACCTGCTGCTCGCTGGGCCTGACATTGTGCAAGGGTCTTAGGGACTCTAGCATTGATCGAGCTGAAGAAGATGGCCCTGCCGATGCCTGGCTAGTTGAGACCGCAGACTTTGCCGGTTGGCTTGAAAATGACGGCGCTCCTAGCTGACTTGTTGACGGCGTTCCTTATACGGGTGGTGTCGCACCTCCATACAAGTTAATATCGCCAATTATTTCACCGACAAGTCCAGCTGGGTCATTCGTAGCTCCTCAGCCTTGTCTAGATCTACCTCCTTCAGGTATCTAGCCTCCAGGCGCTTGAGATTGATCAAGGGGTAGTGAGCACGTACCATGCTTAGCACATGTGCGCCTACGTACTCTCCCGCCTCCTTCATGAACTCCTAGAACCATCCCCATGCCCTTTGGCATCTCTCGATCAATCCCAGCTGCGGCATCCTTGGCACATCTTCTGTTAGCACCGGATCGATGAGGTTAAGGATCGGCAAAATGCCCTTTGCCACCTCCTGGCACCAGCTTCTCTAGGTGTCACGGTCCTTGGTGATCTCTTGGCATTGCGCCTTCCAGCTGTCACGGTCTTTCATCACGGCCTCCAGATGCTTCTTTGCATTGATTTTTATAACTGCAAACCGCACACGCTGTTAAGACGCTATGCTACGCCAAACTACGGTAGGCAACAAAAATGAGCAAAGGTGGTTGGACAACTTACCTTTTAGCTCTTCTATCATCTTGGTCGTGTGGTCCCAGAGCTATGACTAGTCTTGCGCTAGTTTTCTGTTGTCCTCGTTCAGGCGATCACACTCCACGACCGCACGTCTATTCTCCTCTCGAAGACGGATCACTTTAGCTTCTAAGCCTGCACTACAGTTGTTACTACCAACAACGCAACAGCACTTGTCAGTAGTCGGTATGATAAAATGGCTACTTACTTGTTCTTTCCTACTCTTTATTACTAAGCTGGATGACCAGGTTCTGGTTCTGGGAATCTTGCACCATCTTTTCATGATCAGCGGCTTCAAGTCACTGGCGCAAGCGGTCCACCTCCACCGTCAGCTCCTTGTTGTTTGCAATGATTCCCTCGATCTGGTCGAAGCATCTCTTGTGGTACCTTGCGGTCTTCATTAAGTCCTGAGTGCAGATAGCTAAGTAAGACAACTACGACTAAACCGCAAGACCAATGGGTAAAGCGAAGCTTACCTGCACTTCCGTAATAAGCCGCTTCACCGCCCGCTCAACTTTCTTGGTTTCTTCAACCTCCGGGGTTTCCTCATGGACAACCCATTGGTCGTTCCACCAACGTGACACATAAACATGTTGTCGCTTGTCTTGCGGATGGCCTAGGACCTCCTCCACCTCGTCCTCTTCGGGCCCTTCTTCGGGTCCTCGTGCTGGTCCAGCGTCAGCAGCATCTGTGATCACCACAGCCTTCCCACGGGCTACAGCGTCGATAAACGTGGTCTGTGCTCTCACCTCTGGCCACTGCTCCTCGGTCTACTCTGTTATCCTCGACGTTGAGGTGTTGACCTCAGCAGGTTTAGCGCTCGGAGCACTCGTTCCCGGCTCAGCTATTCCCTCGACCACCTGCTTGGGGCCTATTGTCTGACTGTTTGCTTGCTGAGGCCCTGACGGATCTTCTACTATGGGTTCCTCGGTGGTAGGCTGCTGGGCAGTCTGCTCTGCACTTATTGGCAGCGCCATGCCACTTTCGGCTACCTGGTCTGGACTTTTGGTGGACGCCGAGCTAGTACATTCGAGATAAGTTTAGAAAGCAATCATATTAAATGCAAATTGCTAACTTATAATAAGGTTACAAATACTTACATGTTGGAAGCGCGGAATGATGTGGAGAAGGCACGTCTCTTCGGCCGTACTTGCTCCACGTGCTGTGCGGGTGACTCCTGGTCTCCCTCTACATCTAGCACTGTCGCTGGGCCTTGGTGCTCGACCCCTCCACCGCTTGTCCTTCGCGCTGTAGTGGTCGGTGGTGTGCTCGATCGAGTTGTCGCTCCCATTGCCGGTCGCGTTCCTTGCCTAGGTACTCCCGAGGTCAACCCGGCTGCATCCTTCACCGCCATCGGCGATGTGGGTCCCATAGGTGCGGAGGAGACACCTTGCTCCATCGACTCCAGTTGCTTCCTCCTTTTTTGAGGGACAAGTCGAAAGGTGTCTGCATCCTCTCTCTCCTCTGCGTCATCATCCGACCAAGCAAAAATCGCCTATCAACGCTTGCTGGCCAGGTTCTCCTCCGGGCCCCCTTGGGCTCATTGATATTTAGCGCTCCCCCAGTGAGCAGGGTGGTTACTAATCTCTTCTTTGACTGTTTAGGGGCAGCCAGCCGCTTACCAGCAGCTTTGGCCGCTGCCTCCTCTGTAGCTCCGAGCACCGCCCAGTTGACGTCTTCGTCCTCGATCTCGACGCTGGTCTGGGTGATGGGATCAGCTCCTTGTGGCCAATCTACTCTAGGGGGTGGCGACACAAACACTATCACTCTATCACGACCATTAAACTAGGTAAAAAAGGGAGTGAACATAGTAAGTTTCCACTTACCTGTCAATGGGGAACCCTACGGGCCCCCCATAGACCATACTGTAGGGAGGTAGGCCTTAGTAACAAGGCCTACAGCCCAATCGCCAAGAAGAACGTGGAGCAAAGCAACATGCAAAACCGAAACTCCAACTCAAACTATACAAGGAAAGGCACCCGAAGCGTAGCTTAGGACTCTGACCTTGTACCCGAATAGGACACAAACAATGCCTCTCAGCGCCTAGACTATAAAGGGCTGGTGAGGTTACCCATTGTAAGAGGAGAACGCATACCCGATACTCAAAGCAATACAACGCAAACAAGCTAACGCCAAAACTGGATGTAAGGTTATTACTCGACCAAGTCGAGGGCCTGAACTAGTATAAATCGTGAGTCTCTTTGCGTAACCGCCGAATTTCGCTATTTGCCGAAGCCCGAACAACTGTCTCGGGTACCCCCATGGCAGGCTATCGGTGGTAAAACATCGATAGCTGGCGCACCAGGTAGGGGCTTTCGACAAATTTTTTCTCGAGAGTTCGGCAGACCGCAACCTCAAGATGACCTTTTCGGTGGGAACAACCTTTGTCTTTGGATCCTGGATCTGCAAGGCTGACGGCGACGGCAAGCTTCGTACCCGTCTCCGAGAAGAAAAAGAATTCGATGACGAAGTTCAATACAAACTCGCCGAGAAGATGACGAGACTCTCAACTTCGGATACAACTTGGAATAAGGCAGAAAGCGGATACGAAACCGACTCTGAAAAAGAGATACAACCCAATTCCAAGACAATCTTCATGGCACAAGAGCCAAGCCTAATTGGACTCGGAGACACAACAACGATCGCGAAGGGATACGACCTGTACAACTCAAAGAAGAACTTGGGAACTTACGGACTGCGCAACGCGGCATCAGTCTATCAACACTTTACCCAAAACAAGATGAACTCAGCAAGAAGAATACTCCTAGAGGGAGCACAAGAAGGGATGATCATGACAGTGACCTCGCAAGATTGTGTGGTGCATTGGCCAGGTTCTTTCACCTCAAGCAAAGTCTAGACTGGCACGCGTGTTGAAGAACTACCTTATCAAGAGGGAAAGGAACTCGGATCCAGTTCAGAAGCTATAGACAGCTCAACCAAACGAAGGATGGAATACCGTATAAGAAGAGCTCGGAAGAGGTATACTGTATACATGGCAGAGCAATTAGAACAACCTTTGGAACCACCACAGATACCAGATATAAAATCTTCAGACGAATTAGAAGGCAACATCTCGCCAGATGAGAAAAGCGACAGCAACGAAAATGATGAGCAAAGACTAGCAAGGCTAAAGAAGAACAAATTGAAAGCTGGAAGGAGGAACTGAGCTAAACAAAGGAAGCAAGTCTGGAATAAATACAAAGCGGAGCTAACGTAATACAACAGAAAGAAGGCGGAAAAAGAAGCCACAAAAAATACAAAAAGGGAAAGAATTGAAGAATTAACAAAGGAGTTGTACACCCTCATGAATAACGAGAAAGCAAAGGAAGACCAGAAGAAAAAAGTCGGGGGATCAGAAAAACAACCCGGCGAAGAAATTCCACAGGAGCCACAAAGGGAGCAGCCACCCAAAATATTGAATTTTCAAAGGATAGGACCAGTAGAAAGTGCTGATATCAATGGAAGGAAGGAACACTACTCAAAGCAACAAGAAAGAGACAAACTAGAATTGAGCCAACGCTACCAAGAAATATCAATAAGATTTGACAAAGAAGATGACTACGGAGAGTCTGAGTTAAAAGAAGACAGGTCTTATTACAGAAGGGCAAGATCGCCAGATTATAGAAGAACGGAACCATACGACAGATTCCCTTATTTCGTAGGAAGACTACAAACTTTGAAGCTACCGCACAAGTTTAAACCAACAAATCATTCCAAGTATGATGGCAAAGTCCAACCAAGACAATGGCTAAGGGTTTACTCCCAATCTATTGAATTAGCTAGAGGAGACGACGACATCAAGGCTCTATTCTTCCCAATGGCCCTCGAAGCAATGCCGCTACAATGGTTTGACAAATTGAGGCCAAGATCAATCAGGTATTGGGTAGACTTGCAAGAAGCTTTCTACAACAACTTCGCAGGCATTATTACCCATCCAATGACTGTGGTCGAATTGAAAGGAGTAAAGAAAAGGAGAGGAGAAAGTCTAAGGGAATACTATAGAAGATTTGGAGAATTCAGGGCTCAAGTCCATGACATTACTGATAGGGAGGTGATAGAGGCCTTTGCAAAAGGAATCTGGGCAAACTGGCAATATAAGGACTATTTCAATGAGAACCCAAGAACAAATGAAGACTTCAAGAGGGTTGTTGAGAAGCTAATTTCATCAGAAGAAAGAACTCGGCATAGATTTGCTAGGGACAACCCAGAGAATAGAAGACCCAATTACAGACAGCAAGACAAAAGACCAAGGCAGGACAATATGGTGGCAACCACAGACAACAAAAGAAGATACAATGGCAACGGCAATGATAGCAATGGTAGCAATCACAATGGCAACTACAACAATAGCAACAACCGTAACAACAGCGGTTACAACAGTAATAGCAACTATCAGAGTAACAACTACCGAGGAAGAGCGTCAAAAAACATAGAAAACATGCCGTGTCACATACACCTAGGGGCCAGACACAAGTTAGTTGAATGCAGCACTTTTCAACGGCAATTCATGAAGAGAGAAAATAGGAATCAAAACAACTCAGAGCCAAAGCAAGAAGAATCCAAGAAGGTGGAAAAGAGAGCTGAAGGAGATTATCAAGAACCCCAATGCCAATTAGCGGTCATATTTTCAGGTGTTCCTAACACACGAAGCAAAAGACAAGAGAAACTAGCTCACAGAGCCATCATGGCAGCTGAACCAGCCATCCCAAGATATCTAGATTGGTCAGAGTACCCCATCCACTTCACAAGAGAAGACCAATGGACCAGTGCAGCAAACGTAGGATGCTACCCGCTGGTACTGGGTCTGACTATCGTAGGAGTAGCAGTAACTAAAGTACTCATTGATGGAGGAGCCAGGCTTAACATAATTTTCGCAGATACTCTCAAAAGGATGAATCTGGATTGTGAAGGTCTAATGACACCCACAAGCACACCATTCTATGGAATAGTACCCGGCAGAGTAGCTATGCCCCTCGGATAGATAACCCTACCCGTCACCTTTGGCACACCAGACAAATACCGGACGGAATTCATAAAATTCGAAGTTGCAGACTTTGAATCATGCTACCACGCAATACTTGGGAGATCAGCTTTAACAAAATACATGGCAGTACCACATTATCCATACCTATTGCTCAAGATGCCAACAACAAAGGGCGTATTATCATTGAAAGGAGATCTAAAGAAAGCATATGATTGCGACGTACAAGCAGTACAAATATCCGAAAGATTACAAGATATAAAGGAAGGAAAGGAGATTGCAATACTAGTCAACGAAATGAACCCAGATGAGATTAAGATACTGGCTAAGAAGCCAAGCAACTTCACACCACCAAAAGAAGCCGCTACCAAGACTATTGACCTACTGACTGGTGATCCGGAGATGACGGCAATCATCAGTGCAAATCTCGACCCCAAATAGGAACTCGTGCTCACCAACTTTCTTCGGGACAACAAAGATATTTTCGCTTGGAAGCCAGCAGACATGCCAGGGGTCCCAAGGGAGTTGGCTGAGCACATAATTGATGTGAACAAAGGGTCCAAACCTGTTAAGCAGAAGTTACGAAGATTCGCTCTAGACAGAAAAGCAGCAATCAAAAAAGAAATCACCAAGCTCATGGTAGCAGGATTCATCAGAGAAATAATCAACCTGGATTGGCTTGCCAACCCGGTCCTAGTAGAGAAGAAGAATTCAAAAGAATGGCGCATGTGCATCGACTACATAGACCTCAAAAAACATTGCTCAAAAGATCCATATGTCCCACCAAGGATTGATCAAATCATCGACTCGACAGCAGGATCAGCTCTGTTGTCCTTTCTAGATTGCTATTCAGGCTATCATCAAATATCCTTAAGAGAAGAAGACCAAAGCAAGACTTCATTCATTACACCCTTTGGGACATATTGCTATAAATCAATGCCTTTTGGGCTAAAAAATGCAGGGGCAACATATCAAAGAGCAATTCAAACTTGCTTGGGGAGTCAAGTCGGAAGAATGCAGAAGCATACATTGATGATGTAGTAATCAAGACAAAAGGACTCGGATCATTGATAGAAGACCTCGAGGAGACATTCAAGAATCTAAAAGCATGGCAGTGGAAGCTAAACCCCACAAAGTGTGTTTTTGGGGTACCATCAGGACAACTACTCGGGTTTCTAGTCAGTAACCGAGGAATTGAAGCAAGTACAAAGCAGGTTAAAGCCATCATGGATATGAAACCTCCAAAGAAAGTTAAAGACATATAGAAGCTTACAGGATGCATGGCAGCACTCAACAGATTCATCTCCCGACTAGGAGAAAAAGGGCTACCTTTCTTCAAATTATTGAAAAAGGCAGGAAATTTTGAATGGACAGAAGAGGCAGAAGAAGCATTCCAAAAGTTAAAAGAATACTTGGCATCATCACCAGTAATGACACCACCAAAAGACAAAGAGGACATGATGCTATACATTACAGCAACCAAGAACGTTGTCAGCACAGCAATTATGGTTGAGAGAGAAGAACTCGGACACACATACAAAATGCAAAGACCAGTCTATTACATAAGCAAAGTACTAACAGAATCAAAAGTGAGATACCCACACGTGCAAAAACTACTTTATGCAGTGTTGATATCATTAAGAAAGCTGAGACATTATTTCCATGAACACAAGATTATAGTGGTAACCAATTTTCCACTTCAAGACATTCTACGCAACAAAGATGCAATAGGTCGGATATCAAAATGGGCAGTAGAACTCGGTGCTCTCAACCTAGACTTCAAACCAAGAACAGCAATCAAATCTCAAGCATTATCCAACTTCATTGCTGAATGGATAGAAATCAGTCAAAAAGAACCCGAACCAATACTTGATCATTGGAAAATGTATTTTGATGGTTCCCTAAAGTTAGGAGGAGCTGGAGCAGGAGTACTATTCATATCACCAGAAGGGAGATAGTTAAAATATATGCTACAAATACTTTGGAAGGCAACTAACAATGAGGCAGAATACGAAGCATTAATACACGGTCTAAGAGTTGCAAGCTCGCTTGGGATCAAAAGACTACTTGTCTACGGTGATTCAGATGTAGTAATCAATCAAGTCAACAAGGATTGGGATTGTACAAAAGATAACATGGATGCGTACTGTGCAGAAGTCAGAAAATTGGAGAAATTTTTCCAAGGACTCGAAATCCATCATGTACTAAGAGATTCCAATGTTGCAGCAGATGTGCTAGCCAAATTAGGATCAGATAGAGCAAAAGTACCACCCGGTATATTTGTAGAAGAACTCACAGCCCCATCCATCAAACAACTCGAAAACACAGAAAAAGAGAAGGAGACAACAGATCCAATGGAAATAGATCAAGCAGAAGAACCAGACCAGTCAAGACAAATCATGGTCATACAAAGTGATTGGAGACAAACATACATTGATTTTATCAAAGAGAAGAAACTACCCGAAGACAAAGCAAAAGCAACTTGGGTTGTACGAAGAAGCAAAAACTACGTTCTGGTGGGGGATAAACTATACAAAAGAGCAGCATCATCAGGAGTACTGCTTAAATGTGTTCCGACAGATAAAGGAAAGGAAATCTTGGACGAAATCCACCGAGAATGCTGTGAAAATCATGCAGCCTCTAGGACACTAGTCGGCAAAGCATTCAGAACCGGTTTCTATTGGCCAACAGCACTCAAAGATGCAGAAGAGCTCGTCAGAACATGCAAGAATTGCCAAATGTTTGCCAGGCAATCACATGTGCCGGCTCACAACTTAATATGCATACCGCCGGCTTGGCCGTTCTCATGCTGGGGGCTGGATCAAGTCGGACCACTCAAAAAAGCAAAAGGAGGCTTCGAATACATATTTATGGCAATCGACAAATTTACAAAGTGGATTGAATACAAACCTTTTGTCAAATACAGTGTAGAAAAGGCAGTGGAATTCATACAAGACATCATGCATAGGTTCGACATGCCCAATAGAATAATCACAGATCTTGGTTCACCATTTACAGCAAGAGAATTTCAATACTGGGCAAGAGATTGTGGGATAGAAATCGACTTTGCATCAGTAGCACACCTGCAGGCCAATGGACAAGTCGAAAGAGCAAATGGACTCATATTACAAGGTTTAAAACCAAGATTATATGAAGATTTGAAAGATTATGGTGGAAAATGGATCGATGAATTACCAAAAGTAGTATGGGGTCTAAGAACCTAGATCAGCAGAGCAACTAGATACTCACCATTCTTTCTGGTCTATGGATCAGAGGCAGTACTACCAGCCGACTTAATATGGCTATCTCCAAGAATAGAACAATATGAAGAAGGTGAAGCAGAAGAAACAAGGCGGTTAGAAATTGATTCAATAGAAGAAATAAGAGACGGCGCAATCATACAAAATGCAAGATATCAGCAAGGGTTACGAAGACATTATGACAAAAGTACTCAACCCCGATCACTAAAGCCAGGGGACTAAGTACTATGACTAATCTAGAAGAAAGATGGACGACACAAACTACTCAGTCCATGGGAAGGACCCTTCATCATGAAGACAGCAACAGGACCCGGCACATACGAGTTGATGACTCTAGATGAAATACCTATAAAGAACACTTGGCATATCAGCCAGCTCAAAAGATTCTATAATTAAGTACAACAGATTGTACTCAAGTTTCAAGAGAAATAAAATAGAGATTATTCAAGAAGAATAGCTTCAAATATGAGCCATGTCCAACGGACAGAACCAACCCGTAATTAGGTTGGGGAAAAAGGGGCTTCCCTGTTAACAGCCAACCTAGAAACAGTTGCGCTACATGGGCAATCTTGTCACTCAACCATATGGAGATGGTCTGACTGGCGGCCAATGGCCAAATAGCTTCTTGGGTATGGAGACCCAAGCTAGCATTTGTCACTCTACCATAAAGAGATGGTACGACTGACAGCCCTATCCAATGGACAGAACCAACCCATAATCAGGTTGGGGAAAAAGGGGTAGCCCTGCAAATAGCTCAACTCGGAAACGGTTGTTGCTATATGGGCGCAATCACTTATCCCAAGAGCTGGTACGATTGCATACTTACCCTACAAACAGCCAACCCAGAAATGGTTGTGCTATACGGGTCCGATCGCCTACCCTAAGAGTGGTACGATCGAATACTTCACCCAAGAAGCGGCACAAGCACTCCAACAACTCGGTCGCCTACCCCAAGAGTGGTACGATCGACTACTTTGCCCAAGAAGCGGCACAAACACTCCAACAACTCGGTCGCCTACCCCAAGAGTGGTACGATCGACTACTTCACCCAAGAAGCGGCACAAGCACTCCAACAACTCGGTCGCCTACCCCAAGAGTGGTACGATCGACTACTTCGCCCAAGAAGCGGCACAAGCACTCCAACAGCTCGATCGCCTACCCCAAGAGTGGTACGATCAACTACTTTGCCCAAGAAGCGGCACAAGCACTCCAACAACTCGGTTGCCTACCCCAAGAGTGGTACGATCGACTACTTCACCCAAGAAGCGGCACAAGCACTCCAACAGCTCGGTCGCCAACCCCAAGAGTGGTACGATCGACTACTTCGCCCAAGAAGCGGAGAGTGGTACGATCGACTACTTTGCCCAAGAAGCGGCACAAGCACTCCAATAACTCAGTCGCCTACCCCAAGAGTGGTACGATCGCCTACTTCACCTAGAGAGGGACACAAGCACTCCAACAACTCAGTCGCCTACCCTAAGAGCGGCACGATCGACTACATTGACCAAGGAGGGGCACAAACACTCCAACAACTCGATCGCCTAACTCAAGAGTGGTACGATCAACTACTTCGCCCAAGAAGCGGTACAAGCACTCCAACAACTCGGTCGCCTACCCCAAGAGTGGTACGATCGACTACTTCGCCTAAGAAGTGGCATAAGCACTCCAATAGCTCGGTCACCTACCCCAAGAGTGGTACGATCAACTACTTCGCCTAGAAAGGAACACAAGCACTCCAACAACTCGGTCGCCTACCCCAAGAGCAGCACGATCGACTACGTTCCCAAAGAGGGGCACAAACACTCCAACAACTCGATCGTCTACCCCAAGAGCGGTACAATCGACTACTTCAACCAAAAAGTGGCACAAACACTCCAAACAGCTCGGTCGCCGACCCAAAGAGCGAAACAAGCTATGGCAAAGTAGAAAAAAGCCACAAGGAAAGACAGGGCGAAACTTGTCCATATTATTCAAAGACATCTAAGAAGAAAAGAAAGACAGGACGAAGCCTGCTCACATCTTAAAAATTCAGAGACAAAGTATATTACAAGGACATCAAAAGAAGGTTGACTTTTCACATCTATTCAAGAAGACGGAAGAGAAGGAGGAAGTACATTCATTTGATCAAGAATTTGGTCTGATAGACCACTAAGCTATACTTTGGCCTCCCCCCAGTGTCTTGAAAACTCAGCCATTACAAAAGCATCAGTAATCCGCTCAAAAGGAGCATCAGGGGCAACAACCTGGACATAAGAAACCACATTGTTGATGCACCGGTAAAAGCCACCCTTCACAAAATCATAAAACCGAGAAAAAAGCACTAGTAATCCCTGCTCGGCAAAGACCTAAAGGAACAAGAAGAAAATCCTAGAACTCCACCATGAAGTACTCAGAGGCTTATCAATCTCAAGATTGCCGATCCTAAGTCTTTTCAGTACTAGCAAGAACATGAAGTCTGACAAAACAACAATTTATACCGAGTTGTTTGCACGAGAGCCAGACAAAGCACTCGAAGACAGTCTCTCAAGACGATGTTCTACACATACCGAGTTGTTTACATGGTGCAAACGAAAGCCAGACAAAGCACTCCACCTACCAAAGAGTCATTTCACAACAAATGGAAACAACTCGTCTACTCAAAGCTACGGATACGTACCACGAAGCAACTGCTCGGAAGAAATCCTGATCATTCACACAATTCGTCTGACAAATAAGTAAAGCAGAGACATCCACACAGAGAAACAAAAGAAGCCACATCAAAAGAAAAGGAAAAGAGAAATTGGGGAAACAAAGTTTATGATGATCATAGAAGAACACGACTACTACATACATCAAATCACCAAGATAAATCTACGACCGGACAATCTGCCCTTCGATATCCTTTACGCCAACATCAAAGCGAGGGCTAATGACAACGCATCCAGCCATCATCAGTTCCTCACCGGAGACCCGCTACCCATAGATTTGACATCATCACCATCTTCGACAGCAAGGGCGCCCCAGTCAACTTCATCTTCGGCGGCGAGCGCCTCCCAATCAACCTCATCTTCACTATCACTACTAAGGACGATCAAATCTGCCCTTGTTGATGTAGCATCAGCAACAGAGAGGGGGACAAGAGTGACCACAGGAGCAGCCGAGGGATCCTCCTTCTTCTACAGAGGGACAACCGGCGCTGATGTCCCAACAAGGGGAGCCTTCCCCACCACTGGAGGGGCTGGCAATGAAGGCGATGATGAAGACCTTCTGCTCGACGACTCCACCACGGCTATCCTCGGAGAGCGAACAAGCGAAGAACGTGACACCTTACGGACACTCTGCCTATGGATGAACTTCTTCTTTGTCATTGTGGCTATGGCGAAACAATTGCGGAGTGGCCAGTTAAATAGAGACCAAATCGCCATCCCAAGCAGTTCAACAGCCTCCTCGAGATAAGGATGGAGTTAAAACTTTCTTCATAAAAGGTTAAGGGCGGAGTTAATTCCTTCATCAAAACCAATATGGTGATTCGGCTTCTACCATCAACCACGCGATGATCCATTTACTGACACAGCTAAAATGATAGAAGGCACAAATCTACACAATGGTACGATCCAACAGGTAGATTTCAGACTTATCCATCCAGCACCACGGCAGAGTTTTTAGATTACTACAAGAACAACCCGTCAACCATGAAGAAACGAAGGGCCACCTCGCAAGGAACAAAAGAACCCAATTATTAAAGAAAGAACTCGGGAGCCTCATGAATAACCAGGATTACAGAAGAAAAATGAATGACAACTCTGAAGACAAGATTCTATCCATTACAAATGGCTTCAAAAATAGAAGATTACACATCTTACAAGACCCAATGAACTTGACACTACAACAAGCAAGGTAGCAAAAAGGAGCCCGGACACAACTAGGCTCTGGAACGACTACGTGCTCCAATTTGCTACTCGGTAGAACAAACCGCGCTCGGCTACACTATTTTTTCTTCAAAGGACGGACGTAGTGCATCCAAGGCGGAAATCAGCAGCACGGCGGGACAACATAAACTAGGGGAAGTCAGCAGGCATCTGTCTACCCAAGCCCGACGTGATGCAGGATCAGGTGTTGATCTGCACCGGACAGTCTCAAGACAGACGGCGAGGATCAACCCAGAACTGCCGGATGAAGGAACAAAGCCCACATCACAAGACTTCCTCCAACTACCACCACGTACTTCCAAGTACAATGCCGTTGCGGGATTAGTCTACCTCTAATCCCTATCACAAGACTTCCTCCAGCTACAACAAAATGTACAAGAACTACAAAATATGTCCGAGGGCTGCTCTACTTCACACACTATCATATTCATAACTACAGAGCCTTCAGAACAGGCAACAAAAGGCTCGATGAATCAAAACAACACTCTGAAAGGGCATTTATAGGCAAAAGAAGTGGTGCACATGGACTAGGAGCACCAACAGAAGAAATCTAACAAAGGACACAATGAAAAGATAGAATTCAATGAAAGAGGACTCTGGCGTAAAAGAATAGCACTCAAGGACAAGCATATCCAAGAGAATATTCCACAAGCAACAATACAACCCATGAAGACATGCATTGAATTCTCTAACAACTAGAATGACAACAGCAATAAGTAACCGAACAAACAACTCAGAGACATATGAAGGATCACATACAAAATTACAATGTCAAAGGATTACAGTCGAAAAAGAACTCGGACAGAGAAAAATTATACATCTCATTGATCGAAGACAAATACAAAGGTTACAGACGGCCAAACAGGACTGGATAAACTCAGACATAAGATAGAGACAAGATTCTTAAATATTGCAACAAGAAACCTAGTGGCGGCAGCAGCGGCAGCCCGGACGTAGAAGAACAGATAGAGCAGCATGTTCATTACCAAGCAAGCATAAGCCCGGGGGCTGCTCAACCTCACACACCAGCATATCTACGAATGAAGAAAGAATCGAAGAAGAAATTTCCTACTCGAGGAAGAACCACAACCAACAAAGAAGGTATTTATAGCAAACCAGAGGTAAACAAGGCTAAAGATCACAAGAAAGAAAGAGGAAAAGAACAAAAGAGCAAAGCAACAAAGGCAAATAGTACCCAAAAGCAAGATTCCTGACAAAAAGTAAAAGAAGACGCTCACTCATGGCTATACAAGACCCATCCGTGACCAGCAAAAGACAAAGATCAAAGGAGTACAAATCAAGACCCTTCTTTCGGCTTTTTTTCAACAGAAAAGAACTCGGAGAAGGCTCAGGGGCTGTAAGTACCTACCACAGAAAAACATATTTTCAATTTTTTTGACCCTCCAGCTTTTTGTACCAAAAAACAAGAGGCTCGGGGGCTACACTCAATGAGTGCAATTTTTGCAAAATTGCACTCGCTGCACTCAAAGCAAAAAGAACCCAGAGGACATCAAGCAAAAGTGCACTTCAGCCAAAAGAAAAATCAAAGAAGACAATCTCAAGATTTCACTTCAAAAAGGACCCGGATCAAGACTACAACAACTCGGCCCTTGAAGCTCGATCATGAAATGCTCAGGGGCTTGTCGATGGGGAACCCTATGGCCCCCCCATAGACCATACTGCAGGGAGGTAGGCCTTGGTAACAAGGCCTACAGCCCAGTCGCCAAGAAGAACACGGAGCAAAGCAACGTGCAAAACCGAAACTTCAACTCAAACTATACAAGGAAAGGCACCCGAAGTGTAGCTTAGCACTCTGACCTTGTACCCGAATAGGACACAAACAACGCCTCTCAGCGCCTAGACTATAAAGGGCTGGTGAGGGTACCCATTGTAAGAGGAGAATGCATACCTGATACTCAAAGCAATACAACGCAAATAGGATAACGCCAAAACTGGACGTAAGGTTATTACTCGACCAAGTAGAGGGCCTGAACTAGTATAAATCGTTAGTCTCTTTGCGTAACCACCGAATTCCGCTATTCACCGAAGCCTGAACAACTGTCCCGGGTACCCCCGTGGCAGGCTATTGATGGTAAAACATCAACATTACCCTGCCACAATATAAGACTACAGGTATGCGGCAAGACGAGTTACCTTTGGGGGAGGTCGGGCAAGCTTGAAAGCATGCTCGATGTCACTCAATCTGGCATAATTTAGATTGGCTAAGTTAAATAGCTCGCCAATTCTGGCTTTGACTTCGTTTTTGTCAAGCGCCTCCTGCCTTGTCCTCGTCGGGTCCGCGCTCCCTTGATACTCATAGCCAGGATGTACCCTCCTCTGGCAGGGCTGGATCCGTCGGCTGATGAAGCTCCCGACCACGCTCGAACCATCCAGTTTTTTCCACGGGATCATTCCAAATATTTCTGGAATCTGTTCCAGATGCTCGGGCTTCTCCGACTAGCTTGTCTTCTTCTCCAAAATGTAGCCCATGTCGCACAGCGTGATCGTGTTTGGCTCTTCATGGATGTAGAACCATTTCTTGTACCAGTCGTCGAGCGACGTGTTCCATGGGCAGTGGAGGAATTGGGCTTTCATGCCGTCACAGAGGTTGAGGTACACACCCCCGGCTATCTTCGAACCACCGCTTCCTTTCTTCCGTAGACAGAAAAGATGGCGGAAAAAATCGAAATGGGGCTGGAAGCCGCCATATGCTTCGCAGAGATGTATAAAAGTGGCAACAAGGAGGATCGAGTTGGGATGCAGATTGCAAATCCCAATCTCATAGTAAAGACAGAGCCCCTGAAGAAACGGATGTACCGGAACCCCAAATTCCCGTTTAAAGAAATCCTCGAACACCACGATCTCACCTAGTTGTGGATCGGGGTACACCTCGCCCTCCGGCGTATGCCATCCTGCAAGCTCCTTGTTGTGGAGTACCCCCATGGTGACGAGGTCTTCAATGGTCTGCTCGTTGCTTTTTGATTTCCACCATTCCTTCGCCATGACCCCTACTTTCTTCTACGCATCACTTTTCGCCATGACTCTGGCCTTGCTGGTGAACGGGGAAATGGCGGTGGATTGATTGGTGGCGATTTCGAATGTAGTAGGGTTGGTGGGGGGAAGAAGAAAGCTACGGTTGCGAATGGCAATGGGGTTCAGTAAATAGTAACTGACCTATCATACACCGTATTTAACCCAAGAGTTATGCCATTTCGTCTGCCAGGGATTCTTGGGGGATGTGCGCACGCGCTGTAGATGGTTGCTTTCATGTTTGCAGCATTACTTAGCCTCGAGATCTACGCCAGTATATGCAACTCTTTGTTGCAAGTGTGGGAGGGCCCACGCTGACGCACCTACTAACAGGTGCCACGCAGCTGTTTGCTTGACAAGACAAAAAGGTAGTATGATGTGCTATACCCGTCTACTTTTTTGACCAGATGTGTCAGATTGGACTTGACAGAACAAGTAAATAAATAAATACATAAAATAATAGTACAAGTGGCATATTCTTTTTTGCCACACTTTTTGTGCTCGGGGGCTGTCCAGACCACCATCGTGCTCGGGAACTGTCCAGACCACCATCGTGCTTGGGAACTGTCCAAACCACCATCGTGCTCGGGGACTGTTCCGACCACTCTTGTGCTCGGGGACTGCCCCGACCACTCTCCGACCATTGCTCGGAGACCGCTCTCCTCGGCTACATGTGATTTGTACTCACATACAGTTGAGAGGCATTTATTTTTTCTCACTTAGACCTTGCTACAAGGTTGATACCTCACCTTCCAGCAAGCTCGGGGACTACATCGGTACGATGCACCTTCCGGTGCATCTCGTATTGCTTGTACGATGATTGGATTCTCAACATAATTGGGAATTCTTTTTAGACCCTAGCACCACGTGCCTGCGCCACCTACTACCAGGCTCGGGGACTAAGTGGGCACACTTCAACTTGCGGTGAATATGCTTATTTTATCGACGCCTACGCTCTGATTGTTGGCCATAACTACTATTGTACAAGGGTCACTTACATTTCTTTTTAGAAATACAAGTGGGCACACTTGATCAGGAAAGAAATCTTTTTCTTTTTTCTTTAGAGCACCATGCATTCTTCGGACAACTAGAATCTTTGGCTATAATTATGGTCTACTATTCTCTGTGCTGACCAAAATACTAGCACATTTGCTTGGTCAATGTTTCAACCAGTTGGAGATGACATGAAGACAGATCGCATTAGCCGAAGAAGATCGAATGGTGTGTTGCAACATAATACATGGTGCTCGGGGACTAGCTGTGGAGGTATTAACCCCTATACCCTTATGGCTAGGCTTGGGCCAGGCCAGACTAGGGGGTCTGGCCCATTAGAAGACGACGTGCAGCCCGGCCAATTTGCTCAGAGTCCCGCGCAAGGAATCAAGGCAGACTTGGAGATCAAGCAAGATCCTGGTCGGTTAGAATATGAATCCTTATTCGGCCACTTATGGCAATTGTAACTGGTTAGGATTAGTTTCTAGATCTGTAACCTGGCCCCCCAGACTATATAAGGCGGGCAGGGGATCCCTCTCAAAAACATCTCTCATTGACATACAGCAATACAATCAGACATAGGACGTAGGTATTACGCCTTCATGACGGCCGAACCTGGATAAAACCTCGTGTCTACCTTACGTCACCATCTTGTTTGTAGCTTACGCATCTGTCTGCCAATAATCTACTACCTTGGGCATACTCCTAGGTAGACTACCAACCATATTTCATCGACACACGGCAAGCTCTGAGACCTCCTTGAGACTGCCGCGGTACAGTAGGCCAAAAGTTCCGCCTCTCGATGGCGCGAAGGCGCCTCGAAACTTCCCACGGCACTACCTTGGCAGGATAGGGAGGCCACAGTTTGTCCCGAGCCCGCTTGGGCACTGACGGCCAACAGGGCCCCCTCGGTGCATGACCGCCTCGGCGATCGACGCGAGGCGCAAGGCGACCACGATGTGGTCAGCAGGCGATGGCGCCACGACAACGAGGGGCCCACGCGAGGCTACCACCCGCACCGAGGCGGTCGCTACGACAGTGGGGAGGACCACAGTCCTTCTCCTAGGCCACCTGGCCCTCGAGTCTTTAGCAGGGCCATCCGCGGTGCTCACTTCCTGGCCTAGTTTCGACAACCGGCCAACCTTGCAAAGTACAGCGGCGAGACAAACCCTGAGCTATGGCTGGCCGATTACTGCCTGGCTTGTCAACTAGGCAGCGCAGACAATGACGTGCTCATCATCCGCAACCTCCCCTTATTCTTGTCAGACTCGGCATGAGCCTGGCTCGAACACCTCCCTCCCTTGCAAATCCACAACTAGCGCGACTTGGTAAAGGTCTTCGTCAGGAATTTCTAGGGCACATACGTATGCCCTGGGAACTCTTGGGACCTCAAGAGTTGTCGCTAGAAGCCGGGCGAGTCTCTTCGAGACTTCATCCGACGCTTCTCCAAGCAATGCACTGAGTTGCCCCACGTCGATGACTCAGAAATTGTCTAGGTATTCCTCTCCGGCACCTCCTGCCGAGACCTGGTCCGAGAGTTAGGCCGGAACGTGCCGACCTCGGTGGCCGTGCTCCTCGACATCGCCACTAACTTCGCCTCGGGCGAAGAGGGTGTCGGGGCCATCTTCCCCAACAACAACACCAAGGGGAAGCGGAGGAATGAGGCCCCCGAGGCCTCAGCTCCCCACCTCCCCAAGAAAAAGAAAAAGGGTCGACAGGGGAAGCAGGAGGTCCTCGAGGCTGGTCTAGTCGCGGCCGTAGATCGCAAGAATCCCCAAGGCCCCAGAGGCCTCGGGCTCTTCGACGATATGCTTAAGAAGCCCTACCCTTACCACCAGGGCCCAGTGAAGCACACCCTCGAAGAGTGCACCATGCTCCGACGTTACTACGCCAAGCTCGGGCTCCCCAATGATGATGCCAACGAGAAGGGCGAAATCCTCTACAACGCTTGGAACATAGAACAGATACGTCGCTTCTACCCATAAATTTCCAAGCATTATATACATTGTTTCTCGAAATATAATAAAGAAACGTTCTTTAGTTGTTCTAATTTTTCGAGAAACCCCCCGAACCTATCGATGGGGGATCAGCGTTACTATAACACTACAAGGGAGACTTAGCTCTGCCTCTATAGAGGTGCCCACCGCGGGGCTCGAACAAGACTCAGCTCTGCCTCTACAGAACCAAGCCTCCTTCGGGGGCTAGAAGGGGGGACCCCCCTAAGTCCCAGGCACCATTTTTTAGTCGTTTTTCGAAAAAATTTCTACGCCAAACCCTCTAGCGTGCTCTGACAAATCGATTGTAAAAAACCTAAGGACCGAAAGTCTATCTCAGGGCCAAAAGGCCGGCCAAGCCGCGAGACGGCCTAGGCCTCCGGGCTACGGCAACTCCCTCACCACCTTTTGCCCGAGGGGCAGCTTAGGCTCCGAGGAAGTTTTTTGCAAGTGATATGTTCAGAGACGAGACAGAGGGCAGAGGCTCGAAAATACAATAAAAACGATTAAAAAGCGTAGACGCATAAGTACTTTAAAAAAGGCCTCGACGGCCACAAGCGTTACGATACAATAATAATCCTAATTTATTTACATGGCCCCTTTGGCCCAGGTCAAGGCTCAGGGTCACTAGCATCGGTGATCGGCGTAGGAGGAACCACCTTCTTTTCGAACAGCTTGGCCAGTGCCATGCCAGGGGCCTTAGCCGCCTCCACCAGCTTTGTGACCTCCTCCTCGGCCTCCTCATCATCCTCAACCAAGACGTAGCCATCACTGACGGCCTCGAGGTCGATGCCGGCATAGTGCGAGGAGACGACGGCCAGGGCACGCTTGATGCCCATGTGCAGCGCCCCCCGGAGTCGCTCGCGCACTTGGCCGCTCAACGCGATCAAGCGGCTCCCAAGGGAGCTGCCCGACTCGACCCCCTTAACCTCTAGGGCCTCGCAGGTAGTACGGGTGGCGCTTTGCAGCACGTTGTGCTCCCCGATCTCGGCCTTGAGTGTGGTAGAACCTCCTAAGGAATCAGGCCCACGTGCACCTATCATTGTCTTAACAGACCTCGGATAGCGTACATGAGTTCCCAACAACTCAACAGGTCTGTCGGGTGTCCTCGGGAAACCTGAATCATCCACGATTCTCTTTTCAAACAGGATCCCCATCACAGACATTGCAGATTACAACAGTTTATTCAAATATATACATCAGAGTAAAGATAGCGGAAGTCTTAAGATAACATAGTTACAAACCAGTTGTTTTCAAACTTACAATACCATAAGTGTCATACAACCATAGTAGCGGGATAATATTACATTAACTTTATTTATCAAACAAACTAGTGCCTTGTCCAAAGGCCATTCATTACTCCTCATCGTCGTTGACTTCAAACACCGACATGCACCTGGGATCAAAACAAGCCTGCGCATGCGACTCACCTGCAACAAGGGTTAACAAACCCTGAGTACAAAAGTACTCAACAAGACTAACCCGACGTAACGGGGTGTAAGACTTTTAGAGATGCAGGGGTTAGGGCAAGGTAAGGATGTAGCAAGATTCAAAGTTCTTTTCCAAAAGCTTACTATTCTTATCTTATTTTCAAGTTTTACCCCTAAGTCCTTTTAGTTCATTATCTCAACTAAATGTACATTTCCCATATTCCAATCCTTCTCATTCCATTCTTTTCTCATGTTTTAGTAATTCACCAGTCCTACATTGCTTCTGTAATGAATTGAGTCTCCATATCCGAGGAGCACCGGCAATTCGAATTGATTCAAGTCCCAGCTAGGTGTCGGTGTTTTGGAACCGGGGGTCCCTCAACCAACGAGTGAATTTGTGCTGCGTGCCCCTAATCCCGGATGGTGATGCAAAGAGACACAAGGTTTATACTAGTTCAGGCAATCGAGGCCCTACGTCCAGTCTGAGAGATCGATCTTGTATTCCTTGCACCTGAGTGCTCGCAGTAGGGGTTACAAGCTAGGTGAGAGAGAGAGCTAGTCCCAGGTCTCGGCGAGGGTGGTGCGGACTGCTCGAGACGTTGTTCCCAAGCAGCGTGGAAGCGTGGTTCTATCGGTGTGTTCGTCTTCTTGTTCCCCCCTTCTCCCCTAGAAATGGTACCGGCTACCTCCTTTTATACCCACAAGGAGGATGCCAGAAGTACATGAGAAGGCTACTATTTGCTGACGTATTCTGCTCCCGGAGTAGCGCGGCGTCGTGGGAGTTCCCGTCGGTGTCTAGTCGGTATGGTCTCCTGGCCGGCGACATGCTGCGCTCCTGTTCATTTGTTGACTTGGTGAAGTGCCGAGACCTAGGGGCTGCTGTAGTCAGTTGTGCCGAGACCCGCCGCGCTGAGGCCGAGACCCGCTGTGCCGAGGCCTGCTGTGCCGAGGCCTTTGCAGGCGGCAATGCGGGGTCTTGGCGGTCATCGTCGTTGTTGATTTAGGCGGAACAGTGCGGAACGTGCGTCTACAGGATACGGTACCCTGTATTGTCAGTAAGGGATGGTAAAAAGGCGATTTGACCGTTGTCCCGTCGCTCCTGTCGCGGCGTACTGCCGATCGTGGCTTACGTAGTGGGTGCAGCCGGGTGCATTAATTGGATGCGACAGCCTGCTAGAGCGACCTTTGAGGCGGAGGCGACGAGGTTGCGGGACGAGCCCAGCCTCGGACGAGGCGGAGCATGGCCAGCTCGCCCGAGGCCCTACCGGGAGTCTCGGGCGAGGCGGAACTCGGTCAGTTCGCTGGTCCCGAGGTCACAGGAACCCAGTTCTGACTCCCCACGTTGCGTTTGTCCTTGGTGGAGGAGTTTAGGCAGCACAGTAGCCGGTAACCCCTGCACGATCCCGTCGTGGGTGGCAGGGCGCTGACGTGCTGGTCTACCACTTCGCTGTACTGTGCCGTCGTGTGGTTGTCGGGGTGGTTGAGCGCCTTGATTAGATGTGATGTCCAGCCGGAATAGTCTAGTCAAAGCGGTGGTCGTGGGGCTGGTGGCGAGCCGGCCTCGCGCGAATCGGAGAACCACAGACCTCGGCAAGGAGGCCTCGGGCGAATCGGAGAATCGGTATTTCTTCTGAGGCCGCAGCAAGGAGGCCTCGGGCGAAGGGGCCTTGGCGAGGGGGCCTTGGGCGAATCGGAGATTTTTTGGCTGGGACCTCGTCTGCCTTATTGGATCTCGTTTTAGGGTCTAAGCAGTTTGTTGGATCTTGCTTAGGGTACCCCTCCTCACGGTATCCGACACTAGGGATTCCTTATCACACGACATATGTAGAGCTTAATCTTGCATATATCAACCTCGCTACCGGATCCTCCTATACTAAGCCGTCTCCATGCCACCTGAGCGCATAGCACACCTCAAATCCGGCCACATTCTAGCCATGAGGGTACACGCTACTCCCGCCATCTCTCCACTCCCAGTGCGTGGGCATTCGTCTTAGTATCGGATTAGCCGAAGTAGGCTTACCGGAGTATGTGACCAGTACTACAAAGTGTCTCGTTCAGAAGATCCACAATGAGTGGCCTTTAAGCGACATAGTCGGCAATATTACCCAAAATTCAAGATAAGTCACTCGACTAGTCTCTAGTTCATTCAACCTTCTTTCTTTCTTTGGCCAGAATGCCATCTTTGATTGTATCAAAACTTTTATTTTGAAAGCCTATCATAAAGCGTACTAAGCATTCTACGCATTTGTAAATGAAAACATCTTCAAGTATGGTAAAGAATTAACAATGTAGGTAATGCATCAAGTAGGTAACATTTGAATTAATCAACTTAATGCAATAGGTAACATAGGTGATAAACTTTTCAAAGTAAACAAGGTAATGGTTTAATGCTTAAACCGGGGCTTGCCTTCGTTGACGATCTCAGGTTCCGGATCAGTATCACGAATATCAAATCCCATGACAACCGGGGATTCTTCCAGAACTTGCTCAACTAGAATTATTTCACTCACGAGTTCTACACAAAACGATAACATATGCTTTAACATGATGATAATGTAAACATGATGCTTTCATGGTACATGAAATGTAAAAACACCCCGAATACGATTTTCCTTCACGGTATAGTTGCAAGCCAACAAAACCAACTTGCAATCCTACCATCAAGAACCACACATGTGACTTGACCAAATGAATCTTGAAACTCTACTAGTCACAAAACATGACCAAAACAAGATTCAACACTAATCAAATACTTAGGGTTTGCTTTTATTTATTTTTGAATTAATTTAGAAATAAGCCCAAAAATAAACTTGTTCCAAATGACCTGAAAATTTTATGTAAGCTTCCACATGACAAATTAGTGTACCAAAATAAATTTCATAATTTTTGGAATTATACAGTGGCCTACAAAATTCTTGGAAATTGCATTTATCAATTAATGTACTGAATATTTGAACATTAAAAATATATTCAAATTTCAAGTTTCAAATTTTTGAACCATACTAGAGCATGTACAGAGGCTACACACAAAATTTCAGAATTTTTGGAGCTATGATTATTTTCCTACAAATTTCCTAAGATTCAACACTATTTAAAATCAGAAAATAACAAAACTCACTATTCTCTCTCTTGCTCTCACTGAGAGCCGACCCCCACCTGTCATCCCCAACCTCGGGCATTGACCGTGGCTGCGACAGTGCTGACCGGCGCGAACTCACCAACGGTGAGCCCAACAGTGACGGCCAAAGCACTAACATGATCACAAGAGCTAGGCGCATCGATTAGTGGCACTTTGGAGGTCGATTACGACATGGAACAAGGCTAACACCGGCCATGGCGGACGCGGTGGCATGGCAACGTTACGCCAGCAAAACAAGGCCAGTAACGGTGAAACAAAGAGTATAGGAAGCATCAGTGGCTCACCCCGATCGTGTTGAAGCAACAGGCGAGACCGGAGAAGCTACGGTCATGTGTTTCGACGGTGACCGAGATCACGGCGGAGCGGACCTCGTCGACGACAGCGTTTCGGCGACTGTAGTGGGCAAAATGAGCAGGCAAGAGTGGAATGAGCACTACAGCATCGCGATGAAACCAGAGAGCCAACAATCAAGGGCAACGGCTCACCGGATGAGGCTGGCCACAGTGATTCGACGTTTCCGTTGAGGTCGCCAGCCGCGAGGAAGATGAACGTGGACAGCGAGCTCTCGGCGAAATCAAGCGACAGCAACAACTCAGTCGGATGCGCAAGGAGCGGGCGGAACTAGAACACAGCTTTTCCTAGGCTATCTTGTGCTAAGGAGGAGAGCGAAGCTCACCGGAGTCGAGACGGCGGCGTCGGGAAAGCAGAGAGAAGGAAGAAACGTGAATGGCGTCGTCTGGATCTTATAGCTCGGCCTAGAGCGCGCGGACTCGACACGCAGAGTACTCCCTGTGCTAGCGCTAAGCCAAGGGCAGTCGCAGACACGCCTGGAAGACCGGAGAAAGGACACCGGCGGTGAGGCGGTGAAGGCCTGTGTTTATCTAGATTTTTGAAGTATTTACAGATTTGCCACTGCGTCTATTTTTCAAATTACTCACAAATTTTCTAAAGAAGTTGAAAATATCCAAAAATGAAAGTTGCTCAACTTTTCAAACTCTACAACTTTGCTTCAAGGAACATTTTCAAATTCTGCCTCCATTTTGAAATTTGAATTTGGGGTACATTTGAGCATTTGAATCATTTCAAAATTACTCCAAATTTTATATGTAAACTTGAAAAACTTTGAATACCAAAGTTGATCCTTATAAAATATACTTCAACTTTGCTTTTTGCCTCAACCCCAAATTCCAAATGAATTATGAATTAGTCAAAAGGGGCAAAAAGGACTTTTATGATTTGAATTTGAATTCAAATTTGATTTGTTTACCTTTTGCTTTAACTTTGATTTTTTACCAGTAACATGGCCCATTAGGGTTATTTGAGTCAAATGACACATGGCCTCACATGATCACATGAAATTTGACCCTTGTGGTCATGATCTTTATTTAGGGTTTTGAATCACATTACATAAAATAACAACATTATGAAATAAAGCTTATTTAGTGAATGCATTCAAAATTTTCTACTTTATGAATGCTTTGCAATGCATATGATGACATGGCAAGTTTTAGTGTTAGGTCAAAACACCAGAGGTGTTACATCGAGCACCGCCTGCACCTCAACGGAGGCCTCAGCTGCCCGGGAGACCTCCTTCTCCAACCCTACGCCAAGACAAGTAGGATGGGGTTAAGCACAAAAGAAAATAAGCCGAACAGGGGCGAAGGCCTATGGGACTCACCCTCAGCTTTCTCTTTCCAGCGTTGGACCTCGACCCGAGAGGCCTCGGCCGCCCTGGAAGCCTCCTTCTCCAGCTTTGCATCACATCAGGGAGTTAGGGGTCGAACACAAGAAAAACAAATAAAACAAGGGGAACAGGACTCACCCTCGGCCTTTCCCTTCCAGACTAAAGCCTCGGCCCGGGAGGCCTCGACCACCTTGAGGGCCTCCACCAGGGTGCCTTTCGTCAGTAGGTGCACGCCCTGCTCTGGCCCCCAGCTGCAGCCTTGGTAGAGACCCCCAATTGTGCGGCCTAGGACCTGAAGGCGTCCCGCTCGCTAGCCACCCGGGTCAACGCCTCCTCCAGCTCCTTGATCCGTGCCGCCAAAGGGGTGGCCTGCTCCCGAGCCGCAGCCGCCTCGGCCGTCATATCAGCACAGTGAAGGTGGAGGACCTCCACCTCCGTGCTCCGCACCGATAGAAGCTCATTGGCATGGGTGAGCAAGTCCTTCTGCCACTGGAGCTGGTCCCAGACGTCCCTCTCCTGCCGGAGGAACAACAATATCCCGAGGGACCGAGCCTCGAGCTCCTAGATAGGCAGAATGGACGTCAAGCACTATGAGAAAACTCGAGAAAAAGATGACACCACATGAGAAAAGAAGGCGCGCACCTGGGCAACCCCGGGTAGATCATCAACCATGATGGACAGCACTGTCCATAGTGACCGCTCCGCCAGCTGGTGAAATTGCTCGAAGGAGCCCCAGTGCCCCCCTCGGCAGCGTCCTCAAGGGCGAACAGAGGCTCCCCCTCAGGGTCGTCCCGGCTCTGCCACAAGACACGCGGGTGATCCCACCCATAGGGCTCCGGTTGTACCCGCATGAGGGCCGAGCTTCCCTCGCCAGAAGTCAGAGCTGGCTGCTCCGTGGTGCTGGCCGCCTCGGCATCTGCCACCTCCCTCCCTCGAGAAGTATCGTCGAAGGAGATTGAATGAACCTCTACTTCCCGGGCGCTCTCCTACGACGGCGACGGGCCTTGGACCGGGGGCGGTACTGAAGCTTGCCCCACCTCCATCTCCGCTTCCTAGGTTGTCAGCTCCACCGCACCCACACCGGCCTCCGCCACCTCAGCCTCGGTGGTCCCAGGGGCTCTAGCCTCCGCCACCTCGGCCTCGTGGTCCTGGGTGCCCCAGCCTTCGTCGCCTTGGCCTTGGAGGTCCGAGGGGCCTCGGCCTCGCCTTTGGTGGCCTCAGCGACTGAGGGCGCCTCGGCCCCATCTAACTCATGGGCCTTGGCCTCATGGGGCGTAAGCACCTCCTCCTCTACTTGCTTCGTGGCTGCCTCGATAGCCTCTCCTTGGGCGACCGACTCCTTTGGGTCGGCCCTGGCCGATGCCGCGCCACGCTATATGGCGGCTTGCGCCTCCACCACCCATTGGGCAGTGGAGCTGGTGCACACCTTGAGCGCCTTACGTGGTGCCAAGGCGGGCGCTTCCGCCTGACGCTTCCGGCTGAGGACAAAATGCTTACTGGGTCTACGTACGAGTGGAAGATGCTGCAAACTCCACTAACAAAGCACTTACCTCGAATGGGGACACAACTGCTTCTGCACTACATCCCTTGTCCTCTTCAACGGCAGTGGCGGCGGCGGTGGCACGGCCTCCATGTCCGTCGATGTCGGCCAGCCCTCGCCGGACTCCGGCGCCCCCTCAACCCTCTACGGAGGTGGTTGCATCGCCCCCGCCGTCGCCTGCTCCACCTCCGCCGTCGAGCCCACCGGGCTGACGGCGTGCTTCCCTAACGCCCGTGCCTCGGGCGTGTCGGCCTCGGCCCTAGGGCAGGCGATCGTCGGCCCCGAGGCGTCCTCTCCTCCTCCTCTTGGAAACGCTGGGCTACTCATTGATGCCCCGAACGCCATCCCCCTGATGTCAGGGAGATGGTCCAGGGTACCCTGCCCTACCTCGCTCTCGTCGTCATCGCTCGAGGAATCCGACAACGACGGTGACGGAGATGGCTCCACCGGGAGACCATCGTGCCTCTGCTGCTGGCGACGCTTCTCTAGCTCTTCGCGCTCAAGGTTCTTCCTCTTGTGCCTTGCCTCCTCGGCATCCTTCCACTTCTTCTATGCCTCGGCATGCGCCTGGTTCACCACCCGCTGCTCTGCGTCCTCAGGAACGGGCGGCGGGGAGGCTCGCACATCCCTCATCCCCTACAAGAACAGCGAACACCAATAAGGGAACAGGAAAATGCGAGGAGCAAGGAGGCCTCGGGGGCCGCAGTGGCGCGTGACTTACCAGAGAGAGGTACTCCCGCGACGGGCACATCAAGAACGAAGATAGACCACTGCTCCTCAGCCGCCCCTCCACCATCTCTCTCACCCGACGTAGAATCTCTTCGTCGAAGAGGGCAGCGGTAGACATCTAGACGCCATCGATCGGCTCGTCCGGTGTCATCTCGAACAGGCGCTGCCACCGAGCCATTAGCGACAGCACCCTCCAGTGGTGGAAGGCGGCCATGACCATAGCCACGATAAGGCCATGGCTGCGTAGCCTCTCTAGCGCCTCCAGGAGTGGCCACAGCTTGGGCTGATCAACCACCGAGACGTCATACCTCCACTTCTCTGGCTAGCTCTCCACGACTCGCCCGATGTAGGGGGGAAGTCTGCCGTCGTTGTTGAGGAGGTAGAACCAGCTGTTGTACCAGCGACAGTTGGACGACGTGAGCTAGGCCGAGATGTAGAGAAGCTACCGGTCTTGGCGCACTTGGAGAGTGCAGCCGCCGGCCCTCATCGCCTTCCGCATGCTCGTCGTGCCCATCGGCTTGGTGGTGAGCCCCGCCCAAAAGAGGTGGAGCCACAGCTCCTAGTGGGGGGTAATGCCTAGGTACCCCTCACAGACGGCGACGAAGATGGCCGCCTACGCGATGGAGTTGGGGTTGAAGTTGTGGAGCGCCATGCTGTAATAGTGCGGGAGCGCCCGCATGAACCGGTCCGCCGGTAGGTCGACACCATGCTCGTGGAAGGCCACGAAGCTCACGATGTAGCCATCGTGTGGCCTCGGCTTTGGCTCGCCCCCCGGAGCAATCCACTTCGGTCTATTGGGGTCGGTAACCGGGCGGAGGAGGCCATCGTCGACAAGCGACTGCAGCTCCACCGTAGACACGTCGGATGGACCCCAAGGATCCGCCTGAATGACAACAGCGCCACTGGCTATGGATACAGTGGAGAATGCGGCTACGGTGGTAAGGCGAGCTCTCGCTATCCCTCTCTCTTTCTTGTGCCTTTCCTCTCCCTTTTCCCTTCTTCTCCCCGGTGCTCTCTTCCTCTGTTCTTAGCAACCGCTCGAGGGCAGAAAAGGCAAATGCAGGCAAGGTAAGGAGGGGAAGGGCGAGGCTCCTCATGTATTTATGAGGGAAGGGAACGAAACCGAGGAAGTTTCACTCAGATCTGGCGCAGTTAATCTAGATCCGATTAAACTGCCCACGCGCCCACCTTTTCCTTGTTAATCGCGCACGCATAATAACGTCCCATCTGCAGACATCGTGTTGCATCCAACCACAGCAATGGTAGGCGTCGTTCCGTCTCCCTGAGAAACTACCTCAAAAGGCGCACCTACCGTTGTCAGCCGATGAGAGGGGAATATCCCCCACCCAATTCCTTTCAGACGAAGGAACTGGGCACCGAGCCGATTACGGTCTAGGGGTTCGAAGGCTAGGCCCCCGAGGGTCTCGACAGCCGCCTCAGGGCAAATAGAGTTAGGGATGACTATGGGCGAGCCCGTACATGGCCGAGGCCCTAGCAAGCGATCGTTCAGGATGCCCTAAGTTGTGTCCGAGACTAGCAGGGAAGTCTCTGAATGGGATCCCACCATAGGGAGGCACCAAGCCCTCGGGGCCCATCAAACGACCCTGAGACCCACTAGAGAAGCCCTCTAGTACTTTTGGAGTGTCTCTGGACCACCAGCCGACCCTTATCGAATGGGGCATGGGCCTCCACTTGGACTTACCCGATAATAGCTCACCGAAGGTGTCACTGCTCGTGCCCACCGAGGGTAGCCTGGCATACTCCACCCCTCCTTCCGAACGAAAAGGATGCACGAGGGTCGCACAAAAAAGATAGGGAAACTCCTAATCGCCCTCTCGCTCCGTGTAGAGGCTTGGGGGCTCTTCCTGCAACCAAGCCAAGACCCAGCGACCCAAACTCGCACTCGAGGGCCTGACAAACAACCCCTCCTTCCGAACGAAAAGGATGCACGAGGGTCGCACAAAAAGATAGGGAAACACCTGATCACCCTCTTGCTCTGCGCAGAGGCTCGGGGGCTCTTCCTGCATACACGCCGAGGCCCAGCAACCTGAACTCGCTCTCAGGGGCTCAGCAAACGCGAAAAAAGGGCAACGAGCCCGTTACGGTCCAAGGGTTCAAAGGCTGGGCCCTCGAGGGTCTCGACAGCTGCCCCAGGACAAACAGAGTCAGGGATGACTATGGGCGAGCCCGTACATGACCGAGGCTCGAGCAAGCGATCACTCAGGATGCCCTAAGTCGTGTCCGAGACCAGCAGGGAAGTCTCTGAATGGGATCCCACCGTAGGGAGGCACCGAGCCCCTGAGGCCCATCAAACGGCCCTGGGACCCACTAGAGAAGCCCTCTGGTACTTTTGGAGTGCGTCTCTGGACCACTAGCCGACCCTTATCGAATGGGGCACGGGCCTCCACTTGGACTTACCCGATAACAGCTCGCCGGAGGTGTCACTGCTCGCGCCCACCGAGGGTAGCCTGGCATACTCTACCCCTCCTTCTGAACGAAAAGGATGCGCGAGGGCCGCATAAAAAAGACAGGGAAAACTCCTGATTGCCCTCTTGCTCCGCGTAGAGGCTCGGGGGCTCTTCCTGCAACCAAGCCGAGACTCAGCGACCCGAACTCACACTCGTGGGCTCGACAAACGTGATAAAACCCCTCGCTCAACATGAAAAAAGCCCCTAGAGGAATAAATCCACTCCTCCAGGGCCTCGGGGGCTACACCCGGCGGGTGTGCTCGCGCGCACCCACCGAGGCCTCGAGTACGAAACACCATCCTGCTAGGAGCTGCCGCGAGCCAAGTCTCATCAAAACCTCAGGGAGAGCGCTCACACTCTCCCTGAGGCTCGGGGGCTACTGTCGGGTACCATAAAAAGGGGGTCCCCTAAGCAAGAACCGAAAAAAATCGCTTAGACCCTGTAAAAATCGAAGCCAAGGGACAACTACCAGCAAAACCCCACCTTATCCGAGGCTCAGCTTGACCGCCCGGCACAGCTCAAACAATTCTCCACCTCGCTCGAGGCCCCACACGTAAGGACTTGGATGAGGTGCCGATTCTCCGCCTCGCTCGAGGCCCCACACGTAAGGCCTCGGATGAGGTGCTGATTCTCTGCCTCGCTCGAGGCCCCGCACGTAAGGCCTCAGATGAGGTGTCGATTCTCCGCCTCGCTCGAGGCCCCAGCCGTAAGGCCTCGGATGAGGTGCCAATTCTCCGCCTCGCTCGAGGCCTCACACGTAAGGCCTTAGATGAGGTACCGATTCTCTGGCTCGCCCGAGGCCCCGCCTGCCAGGCCTCGGGGGAGGTACCAATTCTCCGCCTCGCTTGAGGCTGGCTCGGCAGCTACCCCGTCATCGCCACCTCGACCGGGACATCACATCTAACTCACGCGACCAACCACTCCCACGACGTCAGCCGAACGACGGCTCGACACAGTGGAGTGACCGACGAGATTGGAGTCGCATCAACGCCATGCCGTCCGGGACAGGACGGGGCAGGGGTTACCGGCCGTTGTGCTCGGCACTGTGCCCACGACTGACACCCGTTCAGCACTATGCTACCTAACCCCACCTGCTCCAAGGACAGCGCGGCGTGGAGAGTCAAGTCCGGGTCCATGTAGCCTCGGAATCAGTGTACAGGACCAACTGCTCTCTCCGAGCCTTGGCTATCCGCTTCGGGGTCTCGGTAGCCTCGGGATTCGCGCCCGCCGAGCCCTCCACGATAGTTCGACCTCTGCACCGACTGGGCCTCAGCTCTCTACGCTGCCGACATGCAGCGACCGACACGTCGTCGATAGTATGCGCCATGCCCTGCGCCAAACCATCACAGGAGCTCCCACGTCGCAAATGATCGGGCGTGACCGACGCGTCGCTCCAGTACACTGAGGACAAGACCGCTCCGTTGACCATGCCGCCATAGTGACAGGCTATAGGGCTGGGCATACCGCCTCCACTCATGAACCGCCACGTAGCGAACACATGTATCGCCCCTGTCCCCCCCCCCCCCCCCTTCAACTATAAAAGGGAGTGACCGGGGCCGTTTCTAGACACGCTCAGACGCACGCACAGACGGAGACATCGCACACACACACGCGCAAGCAACGCGCAACACTCTGTAATACGCACACTCCTCCGCGCTGCCTTAGATCAACATCTCAAGTAGCACACGCCGCTCCACGCAGAGACTTGGGACTAGCTTCCTCTCTCGCCCTGTTTGTAACCCCCTACTACAAGCACCTCGGTGCAAGGAATACAAGATCGCTCTCTCAGACTGGACGTAGGGCACCTATTGCCTGAACCAGTATAAACCTTGTGTCTCTTTATATCACCATCCGGGATTAGGGGCACGCAGTACACTTTCACTAGTCGGTTGAGGGCCTGTTGGTCCAAAACACCAACACAGGTGGTACTGTTTGGCACACAGCCTAGCACCAGCTCCAGGAATAGATTGTTTCCTACAAATGATCTATTACGCCCCTGATTTACTTTTGTTTATTCAACAATACTCAGCACATGCGTTAGTGTTTACTATTGTTTATTTAATGGGTTTTCCTTTTTTGGAAATAAAGATTTGAATAATTAAAAAAAGTTAAGAATGTTGACTGTACTAGGCCACTCAAGGCCCAAAGGCCGAGCAGCCCAGCTGGTCAACGAACTCACCTTTTACCCTTAGCTGGAGCAAGCACGGGAGAAAGAAGGGTCGCGGCCATCACACGTACAGTGGAGGGGAGTCTGTGATCGCGATTAATGAGTGGCCAGCTGAGTAATTACTTGTCAACTCTATGCGGGAGTACAGAACTTTAAAAACTAGAGTACCTCCTGAGATGCTCTAAAAAAACGTGGAGTTAGTCTCCAACTCTACATTTTTCTTGAAGCGGAGTTTGTGAAGCTGAAAGTATTTAGCAATACAGAGCTGAAGCGAAGCTGAAAAACAAGAGCGAAGCAGTCCCAAACACCCCATAAGACAGAGGAAAAGTGACACAAACGGCCAGACCATGTGTTTGGGAAGCATATTCGCCCATACGAAGGCACACTTGTCTTGCATGTTTCAGCGACCTGTGCACACAGAGCCAACCATGAGTTGCGCAACACATGTTCATATTATGACACAAACACAACTCAATAAAGGTATCCCCTCCGTCTCAGAGTACAATAACTTCTAGACATTGATACTCAGGTAGTGAGGTTAAAAAGAATTATATAAAGTCTAATTTGTTGCCCTTCAGTAAACACATCCCACTATATGCACGGATCAGCTCCCATATTGTTCAGCGCTTTCATTTTGTAGCGGTGTCTGCCAAAAGCATTTACGTGTCAACATAATTAAGAAAGTAATGTGACTAGTGCACCTACATTGAAAGGTGATTAGTGCACCAACCGAAATTGAAATAATAGAGAAAAGAAATGAAAAGTGAGGGGTATTTCTGTCATACCACCCTTTGAAAATCCCTTAGAACTCAGAAGTAGCTATATTTTGGGACAAATTTTAGATGATATAGGTAGACATTTTTTGAGACGTAGGTACTCCTTTCATATATTTATCTAGTTTTAATGCACTTTATTTACCGATTAATGGAACGAACTAATCCATTTGACATAACTAATCCATAGATGGATGATCCAAAAGTGTTCTGTATCCATAAAATTCACCCATGCATAAACCTAGGCATAAGTGAGATGCAATTTGGGATGAGGGAACTTGTTCTGGACGCCTTTAGGGCAGCTCCGGAAACAGAGAAGCCAAGAAATGCCATGTTTTTGTGGCTTCGACTTCTAGCCCTAGGCCCTCGTTCGGCTTACCCAGAAATCGGCTTGTTCGGCTTATTTTTTCAGCCGGAACAGTGTTTTTCTCTCACAACAATTCAGCCAGAACAGTGTTTTCCAGCCAGTTTCAGCAAGCCAAACGGGGCCAAAATGGCTTTGGTTTTACTGTTTTTGGCTTCTCTGTTCTCGTTTGATAGAACTTTTAATTAAGCTGGTAGAGAAGTCTCTATAGAAGTCTCGCCAAAGAGCGCCTTGATGGAAGCATATTAAACAATGGGACATGATAATCCTCTAGCTGCCAGTCAGAACACCTCCTTGCGCCGAAAATAGCCGTCCGCTGTGCAGAACCGTCCGCCGCCATACCTATGCAGGTCACCTCGGCAACGCAAATATGCTAGCCACCACTTCCCACGTCGGCCACATCGCCAAATCCGTGGGCACCTCCCAGGCCAGCCTCCTCGCTAACTTCATGGTCGCAACTCGCGTACTGGTCCCACAAAACCATTGCCCTCCATTGGCAAGCAAATGCGACTGCCCTCCAATTGCCGCGCCAACACCCTCCTCCTGACTGCCTTCCTCCGTCCTGGACATCGCAAACTAGAATCCTCAACTAAGCCTTCACCTTCCTCACGGCGACGCAGGCCGCTGCCGCAGACTGACCAAATACGAGCTTCCAAAGACGACGCCTCCAAAGAGGGATGCGACGCCACTAGCGCCGCCGTCGCCTGACCAGAAGGGGTTTTCACCCAGAAAGGACATGCCGCGCAAAGGGGAGAGTACCGTTCGATGACGCTTCCATGGAAGAAAACGGCGCCGGTAAGCGTCATCGTCTTTAGCCCGAGAGGGACAAAGCTTTCACCACGCTGCCTCCAACCCGTGCACGGCAAAGGCTACGGTCTGTTCACTGCGCCAGCCGCTGCCCCATGACTGACACCCGGCAAGTCGGCTGCCTGCACAACCATCCGCACGCCATGGTCATCAACAGCTCAAGCACCGGTCACACCGAGCATCCCGTGGCCACCGAAGCCGGGCCTCACCATCACGATGTGGGCGCCAGATTCGGCCACCACGGGCACTGATCCCGATGCCCCTGGCCGACGTCGCCGCCTTCGTGCGCATCCAGGGCGCAACGCTCCCTGTGGACACTGCCTCTTGTGGATTCTGCGTCGTTCCCACGCGGTGGGCCGGAGCCGCCGCCGCCATGGGCACGACCAGCACCCGCCCAGGCGTGGACCAAAGAGGGCCCTCCGCGTTAGGCCTCTCTAGATCTAGCCGTAGGGCCGTCGGATCCGGCGAAGGAGGTGCCAGATCGGTGGTGGGGCGCCGCGCCGGAAGGAAGCCGCCGTCGGTCGTCACGCCATGGCCACCACCCTACAGGGAAAGAGAGAGGAGGAGGAGAAAGGCCCCGCCATCGCCATCCTTGCGGCTGCGCAGGCTTCTGGTAGCCTGCTCCGGTGGCAGCGAGGGCGAAGGTGCCGGGGAGGACTGGCCCCGCCGATGGGGTAGGCGAGGCGCCGCCCGAGCCGCTCTAGAGAGCGATCCGAGGGCTGTGTGTGTGCTGTTAGTTCGGTCCACTTGAATCCAGATGAATTTGAGAATAGCATTGGGCTGAAATCAAAATGCGGGATGGCACAGTACCGAATCTCTTGTTGGGGGGTTGAATGCAAATCAACTGTGAGGCATGACGCAACACATCCGCGTGGCGGTGTGAGAGTGAGACCATAGTCGTCTGGAGAAGAAAGAAGAGGCGTTCCCCGACTGTTAGCAACGACGAGCACGTGTGTGGGGGTGGAAACCATGCGCGTTCTTAACGCGACCAGATCGAGTGCCGGTCATGTGGTCAACACAGCACACTTTTAGCTTGCAGCAAAATCGACCTAGGAACAGTGATGGAGGGACCCCCACACGCAGGGCAAAAACGAAGGCATCCGTCCCCTCAGGGTGCGCTTTTGTCCTTTTTGGACGATCGGAGCTCGGAAGCAATACCTGCCCCGCCGCCGCCTGGCTGCCACGAGCACCTCTCTAGTCTCTACGTTGACGCAGGCGAGCACATCAGCCGCGCGTATGCAGTTTCCTAGATGGGATAAACCCCACGTTCCGAATCAACAGAATCGACCCTGCCTGACGCCGCCAGTCCAACCACACCACGCGGTGCAGGTGCAATGCACGACACCACCAAACCCGACGCGCCGCGGCCCGTTCCGGAGTCCTCCTCAGTCCTCACCAGGCCAACGAACTCATCCATCTGGCTGCCAGGCTCCGGACCTCTGTGCCGCACCACGGCGCCAGCAGGAGCAAAAAGGGCCCTCGTCCAGACGTCGGCGTCGGCGCGTCGTGTCCGCCCCATGCGCTTCGGCATCGGCATCATGCGGCGACGACGGTGCCCGCTCCTCGCCGCCGCCGTCCTCCTCCTCCTTCACCACGCCGCCGGCGGCACCGACACGGACACGGTCACGCCGCCCGCGCCGCTCATGGGGAACCGGACGCTGGTGTCCGCGGGGCGCGCCAAGTACGTGCTGGGCTTCTTCGCGCCGGACCCGGACGACACGGCCGGGCGGACGTACCTCGGGATATGGTTCAACGGCATCCCCGAGCGGACCTGTCGTGTGGGTGGCCAACCGCGGGAGCCCCGTCCTGGGCGGCGTGGACGCCGCGCAGCTCAGGGTCCTCGCCAACGGGAGCCTGGCCATCGTCGTGGACGACGACCAGCAGCAGCAGAGCGCCGTGGTCTGGGCGATGCCACCGCCGCCTCCGGGCACGACCACGGCCACGGCCAGCAGCAGCACCGGCAACGCCACCGCGCAGCTCCTGGAGAACGGCAACCTGGTGCTACGGGTCCCCGGCGCCGGCGTGGTGTGGCAGAGCTTCGACTTCCCCACCGACACGCTCCTTGCCCGGCATGAAGCTCGGCATCGACTTCCGGACGGGGCTGGACCAGGCGCATGACATCATGGCGCGCCGCGGGGGACTCGTCCCCGGGGGACTACACCTTCCGCCTCAACCCGCGGGGGTCCCCGGAGCTCCTCCTGTACCGCCGGTCGGCGCGCACCTACGGCAGCGGGCCGTGGAACGGGTACCAGTTCACGGGGGTGCCCAACCTCAGGTCCAACGGCCTCCTCACCTTCCGCTTCGTCGCCACGCGCGACGAGGCCTACTACAGCTACGGCGTCGTCGACAGCGCCGCCGCGCCGCTCACGCGGTTCGCGCTCAATTCGTCGGGGCAGATCCAGCGGCTCATGTGGATCGACATGACCCGGTCCTGGAGCGTCTTCTGGTCCTACCCGCTCGACGAGTGCGACGGCTACCGCGCCTGCGGGCCCTACGGCGTCTGCAGCGTCGATGCGCAACCGGTCTGCGGCTGCGTGTCGGGCATCGACCCGCTGCTTCCCCGCCTAGTGGGCGCTCAGGGACGGCTCCGGTGGGTGCAGGCGACGCTACGGACCTCAACTGCACCGGCGACATGTCCCTCGGCCAACGCCACCGTCGACATGCCCCTCGGCCTTGACGAGTGCCGGCAGAGCTGCCTCAGGAACTGCGCGTGCCGGGCCTACGCCAGCGCCAATGTCAGCAGCCCCGGGGCGAGGGGCTGCTTCATGTGGACCGGCGACCTTCTCGACATGAGGCAGTTTGGCAATGCCGGACAGAATCTCTTCGTCCGGCTTGCGGCATCAGATCTACGTGAGTACTACATTTTTCTTTTCCTTTCTGATGTTCATTCAAATCAAATTGATGACAAGTTTGGTGCCACTGTGTCGGCATTTCCTTTTCTTTTTCTCTTAATTAACATAGGAAGAAAAAGGAGTTTGTTGTCAATCTTTTTGGATTATTGCTCTTTAATTGCATTTGAAATTTAGAACGCATGCATCGTGAGTGACTTTGTTGTTCTTTTTTTTAGCATAGGATAGCAGTGTTCATCATTGTTGATTGATTGACGTCTTGTAGCTGCATTCTGCATGCGGCCGACTTTTTTTAGTAGGTGTTTACCTTCTCGTTTTAGTACTGTACTTTGTACCTTTTTTTCTTGCGTCATGGTGACAACGGAGCTCGTCACATTTGCATTGCAGCTAAATACTCTGTTTCATAGAATAACTTGATGAGAGTTCATACTTGCCAGTTGCCACGCGCGTCGCGTATATATCTCACGGTTTTTTTTAGGATAGAGAGGAGTTGAGCAAAGCTGATCAGCATACCAAGTCAAATAGTTGAGGGCAAAACGAGTGCAGCTGCGATTGTTCGAAGTTACCTCCCGGTGTTTTCTCACTTGCTGAAAACCTGCAACTCCCAGGTCAAAAGTCAAAGCCGTCAGCTTTTTTGTCAATTTGGATAGTTAAGCTAGCAACTGCTGTTAGGTCCTACGACAGTGATGCCCACTGTTGAAAAAAGGCAAGCACTAACGTTTCTTATTAGGCTACTAACATAAAGGCCAGTCCTTTTCAGTCCTTGCCTCTTAGCAGACCCAGAAGCTGCATTATCCTTTTCTTCAGATAATTGAAGCTGCATTATCCTACAAGGGAAAAAGAAAAACAAGCTACTGATCTGCCAGATAATAAGAAACAGAACTCGGATGTACAGAAAGTACATCACAATCAAATTTACCTTACTGGTGCATGTTAACTGAAACTGTTACTGTTCTCTGAATCTTGCAGCTCTCAGCTCTTCCTCAGCAGACACGGATGCGCGAACGAAGAGGCTCGTCGAGATCATCGTCCCATCGGTTGCTGCACCTGGTGCTGCTGCTAGCTGGACTCTACTACATTTGTGCCATGAAGATGAAACGGCGCAGGAAGGAGAAGGAAGCTATCCCCCTGGCGTTGCTGAGAAACGCGCAGAGGCAGAGCACACCGTTCGGACGAAGGAACCAGATTGCTGCATCGACTGATGTTCAGGACGACTCCCTGCATAACGGCCAGGGCAGTAGTAACCAGGACTGCGATCTGCCGTCGTTCGACGTCGAGACGATCCAGGGCGCTACGGGCAACTTCTCGGTTCACAACAAGATCGGCCAGGGCGGATTCGGCCCCGTCTACATGGTAAACCAAAATACTCTCTTGCTTGACAAATGACAAGTATGAATGCAGAAGATGCATGCATGTCTGAATGCAAAGGGTTCCGGCCAAAATTCAGATCAGCTGTAACTGCTGATTAATGGTCTGCAGGGGAAGCTGGACAATGGGCAGGACATCGCCGTGAAAGAGGCTGTCGCGGCGGTCCACGCAGGGGCTCCGGGAGTTCAAGAAGCTAAGTGCCATCCAAATTCATTTATATATAAGATAAAGACTAACTTCTGTCGGAACGAAGGAAGGCTCGTCACCAGGAGGCTTGGGCCGAAGCGAAGTGGAGGCTTGGGTCGAAGCTGAAGATATACAAGATAAGCATACATGATTATCCTGCTGATATGTTAACAAAGCCAGTTTCTGTTACTAAGTTTGAGCTTTGTTCAAGCTTAATTGGTATAACTGTTTAGCCCAAGAGGCTATTTAATATCGGAAATATTTCTTTGTTGTTTTAAGGTGAATGTTCATTTTATGCTACAAAATGAATTTATCTTAAGGTGGAGTTTTGTTGAGTTGTGATCCAAATTCAGTTATGTACAAGATAAAGGCTAACTTCTGCCGGAAGCGAAGCGAGGCCCTGTCGCCGAGAGGCTTGGACCGAAGCGAAGAAAAGTTGTAAATCCCCGGGAGGCCCGTCGCCGGGAGACTTGAGCCGAAGCGAAGAAAAGGTATGGATCGTCGCCTATTAGGGTTTTCCATCTCTATATATACCTCCTGTAAGCCATCGTCTTGGGATAAGAAAAGTTATAAATCTCCGACGTTTGTAACCTCACCTGATATAGTGAAGATTTGCTGGCTGGTACCCATGGTTTTTTCCCTTCTTTCTTGAAAGGATTTTTCACGTTAAAATCTCGTGTCCCCTGTGTTTGATCTACTGTTCTTCGTCGTTTATATTGCCTATCATTTCTAACAAGTGGTACTAGAGCTTAGTTTCACATTAAGATTTCACGATGGCATCGATGAAGTTTGATCTACCGCTGCTGGATTATAAGACCAGATTTCGATGTGGCAAGTCAAGATGCGAGCGATTCTGGCACAATGTTTTGGCACAGTGTGTAAGGTATCAAAAGGCTCTCTCATTCATATGATAGGTGATATGAATTCTGCAAAGTTATATGTTCTTAGAGGAAGTACTTTATATGGTTCTGTCACTGCTGCTACTGTTTCTAATGATGAACCAAGTAAAACTAATCTCTGTCATATGCGTCTTGGGCATATGAGTGAACTTGGTATGGCAGAATTGATCAAGAGAGACCTGTTGGATGGCTGCACTATGGGTAAGATGAAGTTTTATGAGCACTGTGTTTTTGGTAAGCACAAGAGGATAAAATTCAATGCATTTAGTTCATATCACTAAAGGTACACTTGATTATGTACATGCGGATTTGTAGGAGCCGTCTCGTAAGCCCTCTTATGGTGGTGCTCGTTACATGCTTACCATTATTAATGATTACTCTAGAAAAGTGTGGCCTTATTTTCTGAAAAATAAAGATGATACTTTTGTTGCTTTTAAAGTATGGAAAGTTATGATAGAAAGGCAAACTGAAAAGAAGGTAAAATTGCTTCATACTAAACAATGGCGGTGAATTCTGTTCGGATGCTTTCAATGATTACTGCAGGGAAGAAGGCATTGTTAGGCACCACACCATCCCGTACACTCCTCAACAGAATGGTGTGGCTGAGCGCATGAACCGAACCATCATCTCAAGGGCTCGCTGCATGGTGTCCAATGCTCAGTATGAACAGGCATTTTTGGGCTGAGGCTGCTAACACCACCTGTTACTTGATCAACCTGTCACCTTCTATCCCACTTAATAAGAAAAATTCCATTGAGGTATGGTCCGGTATGCCTGCTGATTATTCACAGTTGAGAGTTTTTTGTTGCACTGCTTATGCTCATGTTGATAATGGAAAGTTAGAACCTAGAGCCATTAAGTGTCTGTTTCTTGGTTATGGTTCTGGAGTTAAAGGATATAAGTTATGGAATCATAAAACTAAAAAGACTTTCATGAGCAGGAGCGTTGTTTTCAATGAATCTGTTATGTTTAATGACAGCTTGTCCTCAGATGTTTCTCCAGTTAGTTCTGATGAGGAGCAGCAACATGTTAGCGTGCAGGTGGAGCACGTAGATGATTAGGAAACTGAAATTGTTGATAACAATGTTCATGATATTGTTCAGCATTCACCTCCTGTTTTGTAGCCTCAAAATCTGTCTATTGCAGATCACAAAACAAAGAGGAATTGTGGACCTCATCCTTGTTTAATTAAGGAATGTGATATTGTTCATTATGCCTTTAGTTGTGCTGAACAAGGTGGAGAACATTCAAGAGCTTGATGAGGAAGAGTGCCAAGAAAGGGATACTATAGAAATGCATCACCCAAGAAGAGAGAATTAAACTACTTCTCGAAATTCACTCTAGGTTCCTGCTGGTAACCACGCAGCCTCGAGAAACCTGATCAACAAAGCTTTCTGAAGCTAGTTTTTACTGGCCCACGGCCATCACTGACTGCTAAAGACCTCATCTGACGTTGTGAAGTGAAAGCATCTAGGCCCCTAGTAGGGTTTTAGTGATTAATGACAATACAGTGATTACTGTGACTAACGTGTGTTTTGTAGAGGCAAATTAAGTTAGGTCACGATAATGGAGATCGTTTGGGCTATCATGATGGTCATGCCCCTACGATGGAAATCATTTCGGTTTTCAAAGGATGGACGACAAGGTTAAAGATGTACTAGTTCTAAGTATCGATTGAAGTTGGAGTGACACTTAGAGCAGTTTAGGACTTTGTTTTTCCTTTGGCGGTACTATTAAGGGGTGTACGGACTGGATAGCTTGACCTAGGTGAGTCTAGTGGGTTAGGTGTGGTGTACACTTGCTAAAACTAGCGCTAGGTAGCTCCTAAATAGTTCCTTAGATCCAATGGAGCAAACTTCATTCACATATGATCGAGAGTTGGAAGTGAATGAAGTGTCAAATACTGACCGGACGCTGGCTTTGGTGTGACCGGACGCTGGCTTCAGAGTCCGGTCAGTTCATTTGATCAAGGTGAAGTCGTCTAGAAGTGATCGGACGCTGAGAGGTCAAGTGACCAGACACTGAGGGACAACGTCCGGTCGACATTAGTAAGGTTCCAGTGAGGGTAAATTGAGACCGGATGCGTCCGGTCAGTGCTAACCGGATGTTGGCCAGCGTCCGGTCACACTATAAACACTAGGTTTTAGGGTGAATTGACCGACGCGTCCGATCAACATGACCGAAGCGTCCGGTCACCCCGTAGAGACACATAACGATTCAATTTTCAGCCCATGTTATAAATACCACCTCCATTCGTGTGTGAGGGTACTTTTGCTCATTCCAACAGCTGAGAAACACATTTGAGAGTGCCAAGAAGAGCAAGGTCCTAGTGAGGTGATTGAGATTTGAGAATCCTAAAGAGTGCCCTCATTAGTGAGATCAAGAGTAGCAAAGTGTGCATCCACCCTTCTCATTAGGCTTGTCGTGGTCAAGTGAGAAGTTTGTGCTTGTTACTCTTGATGATCGCCATCACCTAGATGGCTTGGTGGTGATTAGAAGTTTGGTGATCATCCAGCGGAGTTTGTGGGTGACCCAACTCAAGTTGTGAGCGGTTGTGGGTGATTCACCGCGATGGAGTGTCAAAGAATCAACTCATAGAGAGCACTTGATCCTTACGCGGATCAAGGGGGAGCTACACCCTTGCGCAGGTGCTCCAACGAGGACTAGTGGGGAGTGGTGACTCTCCGATACCTCAGCAAAACATCATCGCATTCCTTCTCCTCTCTTTACTTTAAGCATTTACTTTGAGCAATTCAATTCTTGTCTTTTACATTCCTAGAATTGCCATGCTAGAGTAGGATTGGAACTTAGGGTGCTATACTTTTGTGCGTTAGATCAATAGAAACACTTTCTAGGCACAACGGGTTAATTGGGCTAACCATAGGATTTGTTTATTGCAAAGAAATTTATAATTAGCCTAATTCACCCTCCCTCTTGGGCATCTTGATCCTTTCAATTGATATCAGAGCCTCGTGCTCATGTATTTAGGCTTAACCGCCTAGAGCAAGTTGTCTCACGGGGATAGACCTCCTCCTATCTTTGAGGGAGATCATTTTCATTATTGGAAAATTCGCATGGAGGCATATCTAAAAGCTCTAGATGTTGGTATTCTTAGAGCCGCCTCACATGGCTTCCCAAAACCTCGGGATGCTACTCACCTATAAGGCGATGAGGTGAACTATGAGAAGTGGAATGCAAAGGCTCAAAACACCATCTTTGGAGGCCTTTGCAAAGATGTGTTCAATCGGGTGAGGAACCATAAAGACACCCATGCACTATGGTCGGACATTTGTGCACTCCATGAAGGGAACTAAGAGTGAGCGTGAGGAACGCTATCACCTTGTCATAAAAAATCTCAACTCTTTTGAAATGCTTCCTAAAGAATGTGCTAATGAGATGTATTCACGATTGAATGTTCTTATAGAGGAAGTCAATGGGCTTGGACTCACTCAAATGCAACCATCCGATGTTGTAAGAAAGATTTTGAGTGTCCTCCCCATTGATAAATATGGGTATATTATGACCGTGCTTCATCAAGGTGATCTTTCCACCGCTACACCGATATAAATCTTGGGAAAGATCAATGCTCATGAGATGTACATGCACATCACGCCACAAGATGGCTCATCCTCTACCAAGAAGAAAGATAAGGTCTTAGCATTCAAAGCTAGCCAAGAGAAGGGTAAAGCAAGACTTGAGTATGAAAGCTCAAGTGATGATGAAGTTGATGATGAAAGTCTTGCTCTCATGGTAAAGAAGACAGCCAAGATGCTAAAGAAGCTCAACAAGAGTGGCATCAAGTTTGATGGCAAGAAGAAGAAGTTCTTCACTAGCTCTAGAAGGAAGCCAATCTCTGAGATGGATTGCTTCAATTGTGGAGAACTTGGTCATCTAGCACACCAATGCACTAAGCCCAAGAAAGACAAGTTCAAGAACAAATACAAGGGCAAGAAAGATGACTCAAGTAATAAAGAAGAAGAAGAGAAGAAGAAGAACAAGCCATACAAGAAGAGAGATGGCAAGAAGGACTTTTACAAGAAGAAGAAGAGTGGAAAGGCATACATTAGTCGGTGATTGGCTCACGGATATTGATTCATCTAGTGCCTCATCCGATGATGATAGTGACAATGAGAAGGTGGCCGCAATTATTATTGACTCTTCATCATCTTCACCGCCACCACCGCCATCATCCTCTACACACCTATGCCTTATGGCCAAGGGTGACCGCAAGGTATCTAATAATGATGATAGTAGTGATGATGAGCATGCTAGTGATGATGATAGTGATAGTAATAGTGATGATGATGAATATGAATCACCTTCTTATAATGATCTTGCTAGATTGCTAAAACAATACACTAAGATCATTATAAAAACTAGAGCTAAAAATGAAAAGCTAGAAGCTAAAAATGATTCTCTTTTAGCCAAATGTGATATAGTGGAAAAGGCTAATATTGAGCTTAAAGAAGCAAATGATGCTATATCATCCTAACTCAAGGAGCTCAAATCTTCTAAGAGAGAGCTTAAAGAAAAACATGATAAACTTGAGAGGACACATAATGAGCTCATCACTAGCCACAACAAGCTAAGAGAAGAATATACTACTCTTAAGGTTAATCATGATAATCTTGTTATTGCTCAAGAATTCTTATCCAATGAGCCACATGATGCTACTAACGATGTTGTTAAGATTGATATAGCTACATCATGTGATGACTTGATTATTGAGAGCATTGAGCAAAGTTCTAGTAGAAAGGGCAAGCAAGTGGTTGAAGCTGATGATTATGATGAGTTTGTTAAGCTCAAGAATGACCATGAAAAGCTCAAGAAAGATCTTGAAGAACTCAAAACCACCAAGTCTATTGTGCTAGAAACTATTAGTTCATGATGATGGTTTGATCCTTGAGAATAAGAAGCTCAAAGATGAGAACAAGAAGCTCAAGGAAGAAAAAAACAATGATGCTCTCAAGGAAGAAAACAAGAAACTCAAGTTAGAGAAAAGCATCTTAAGATTGCATTGAGCAAGTTCACTAGAGGCAAGCATCTTCAAAGTGAGCTACTAATGAACACCGTCATGAAGATGGATAGAAGTGGCATTGGGTACTTGGCAAACCAAGAAAAGAAGGTTCAAGCTCAACAACAACATAAGTCCAAGCCAAAGCTAAAGAGATGTTTTGAGTGTGGACAAGAAGACCACTTTGCTCATGAGTGCCAAACTCCACCACCACAACCCTTTCCCAAGTATGCTAGACCTTTTGCCTTCAATGCTCACTACATGCTTAGAAAGGATTCTAGTGGAAAGATGAAAGTCATGTTCTTAGGTCCTCTCAACAAAAATAGGTCTAAGAAAATTTGGGTTGCAAAGTCACTTGTTGAGAAGGTAAAGGGCACTCAACAAGTTTGGGTTCCTAAAGCTTGATCTCTTGTGTGTAGGTGAAACTACAAGACTGGTAGGAAGTCATTGGGTTATTGATAGTGGTTGCACACAACATATGACCGGTAATCCTCGTATGTTCACCTCACTAGATAAGAAGTAGATAGACAAGAAAGAATCATATTTAGAGATAACTCAAAGGGCAAGGTCAAAGGATTGGGTAAAGTGGCTATATCAAATGATCATTCGATCTCCAATGTGCTATATGTTGCTTCATTGAGTTTCAACTTGCTATCCAGTTGGACAATTGTGTGATCTTGGCTTCCAATGCTTGTTTATCGAGAAGGAGGTTGTTGTATCCAAGAAGGATGATGATCATGTGATATTCAAAGGATTTAGATACAACAACCTATATCTAGTGGACTTTACCTCCTGAAGATGCAAACTTGAAAGACATGCCTATTCACCAAAACACCACTTGGGTGGCTATGGCATAGAAGACTTGCTCATATTGGGATGAGCTCACTCAAGAAGCTAATGAAGAGTGATTTGGTGAGAGGGTTGAAGGATGTGAAGTTTGAGAAGGACAAGCTTTGTAGTGCATGTCAAGTCAGCAAGCAAGTTGCAAATATCTATCCAACAAAAGCTTTCATGTCAACCGCAAGAGTGCTAGAACTCCTTCATATGGATATATTTGGACCAACAACATACAAGAGTTTGGGAGAAAATCTTTATTGTCTTATGATTGTTGATGACTATTCAAGGTATACATGGGTATTCTTCCTTCATGACAAATCCAAAGTTGCATCTTGTTTCAAGAAGTTTGCCAAGAGAGCACAAAATGAATTTGAAGTGAAGCTTAAGAAGATAAGAAGTGACAATAGGAAGGAATTTGACAACACAAACATAGAAGCATATTGTGATGAAGTTGGGATCAAGCATGAGGTCTCTACAACATATACTTCACAACAAAATAGTGTAGTTGAGAAGAAGAACCGGACATTGATCACCCTTGTAAGAACAATGTTTGATGAGTACAACACCCCCAAAGCTCTATGGGCGGAAGCTATCAACACCGTATGCTATGCATCAAACCGCCTATTCCTTCAAAAGTTCCTTGGCAAGACACCTTATGAGTTGCTCAATGGGAAGAAGCCGAACATCTCATTCTTTAGGGTGTTTGGTTGCAAATGCTACATCTACAAAAAGTGGCAACACCTAGGGAAGTTTCAAAGACGTTGTGATGTTAGTTTTCTTGTTGGTTACTCATCAAAGTCCAAAGCATATAGAGTATTTAATCATGCCACCGGCTTGGTTGAAGAAACATATGATGTGGAATTTGATGAATCTAACGGCTCCCAAGGAGCACATGAGAATCTTGATGATGTAGGTGATGAACCATTGAGGGAGGCTATGAAGAACATTCTGGTTGGAGACATCAAGCCTAAAGATGATGAAGATGATGTACAAGTGATTGATCCACCTTCTTCATCAAGTGTGCCACAAGATGGTGATAAAGATGGGAGAGTAGAAAATGAAGACACTCATGTCTCCTATGATCAAATGGTGGTATATGCACAAGATGTTGATGCTCCACAACCTCCTCCTCAAGTGGTCAATAGAAGAAATATACCTCTACTACAAGATCATCCACAAGATCTCATCATAGGGAGTCCATCAAAGGGTGTAATGACTTGCTCACAAAAACTTACTTCATTTATTGCTCATCACTCTTTTGTCTCTTGCTTTGAGCCTACTAAGGTAGAAGAAGCTCTTCAAAATCCGGATTGGATAAATGCAATGCATGAAGAGTTGAACAACTTCATCTGCAATGAAGTTTGTACTCTTGAAGAGCTGCCCAAAGGTGCAATAGTCATTGGAACAAAGTGGGTATTCCAAAACAAGCAAAATGATCAAGGCATTGTTGTGAGGAACAAGGCAAGACTAGTGGCAAAGGGGTTCTCTCAAGTTGAAGGTTTGGATTTTAGGAGAGATCCTTTGCACTGGTTGCAAGATTAGAAGCCATCCGTATCCTCCTTGCATATGCATCACATCATGAAATGAAACTTTATCAAATGGATGTGAAAAGTGCATTTTTAAATAACTTTATTAATGAACTAGTCTATGTTGATCAACCTCCCGGGTTTGAAGGCCCTAGATATCCTAATCATGTGTATAGGTTGTCTAAGGCATTATATGGGCTTAAGCAAGTCCTAAGAGTTTGGTATGAGCACCTTCGGGACTTTCTCATTGAGAAGGGCTTCACTATTGGGAAGGTCGACACCATACTATTCACCAAGAAGCTTGATGGGTATATGCTCATTTGTCAAGTGTATGTTGATGATATCATCTTTGGATAATCAAATGAAGATTCTTGCAAAGAGTTTGGTGAATTGATGTCGAAGGAGTTCGAGATATCAATGATTGAAGAGCTTACATTCTTTCTTGGTTTTCAAGTCAAGCAAATGAGAGAAGGGATTTTCATCTCTCAAGAGAAATATACTAATGACCTTCTCAAGAGATTCAAGATGGATGAATGTAAGTCAATCAAGACACCAATGCCAACTAATGGACATCTCAACATATATGAGGGAGGTAACTTAGTTGATCAAACTCTCTACCGCTCTATGATTGGTAGCTTGTTATATTTGACCGCATCTAGGTCCGACATCATGTTTAGTGTGTGTATGTGTGCAAGATTTCAAGCTAATCATAAGGAAACTCATTTGATTGCCATTAAAAGAATCCTTAGGTATCTTAAGCACACACCAAGCATTGGTCTTTGGTATCCCAAAGGAGCTATATTTGAGTTAGTTGGCTATTCTGATTCGGATTATGCTGGTTGCAAAGTTGATAGAAAAAGCACATCCGGAGGGTGCCATTTGCTTGGTAGATCACTTGTGTCTTGGTCTTCCAAGAAGCAAAATAGTGTGGCTTTGTCCACCGCAGAAGCGGAATACATTGCCGCAGGTGCTTGTTGTGCACAAATACTTTACATGAAACAAACTTTGCTAGACTATGATGTAGTTCTAGAAAAAGTACCTCTTTTGTGCGAAAATGAAAGTGCGGTAAAACTTGCAAATAATCCGGTTCAACACTCTCGCACCAAGCACATAGATATCCGCCATCACTTTCTTAGAGATCATGTTGCTAAAAATGATATATCACTAGAAGGTGTAAGAACCAAGGATCAATTGAGGATATCTGCACTAAACCGCTAGATGAGACAACATTTTGTAGATTACGGAATGAGCTCAATGTGCTTGATTTTAGTAACTTCACTAAAAAAATGAGCTTGTGTTGTCCCTTGCATTGCATTGTAATATACAACATGTTTAATGTTTTGTAATGCATATAGGGCTTGTCTAACATGGTTAAGATAATCGCCGAAAAGCGTTTGAAGAAGCTTAACCTTAGATCAAACTTGACAAGCAACTAGATTTACTTACAAATATTGCATTGCATATGCATGAATGTTGTTTTGTCGTTTGTCTTCAAATTTCCCTCTTATTGCCTATTTTCTTAAAAAGAATTATAGCCTAAGGCAAAATATTTTGAAAAACTTGAGGGTTTGAGAGAGGTCACTCACATCAGTCCCAATTGGTGTTTATTTGGATCTTATTCAAGTTGAGACTTGATTGGGAACAGGCAGCACGAAGAAGTTGATTGGGATCGGTCCCAATTGGTGTTTATTTGGATCTTATTCAAGTTGGGACTTTATTTGCATCGCTTCCAGCTATAGAGGGTCAGACTGCTCAGAGCTTAGGGTCAGATGATGATAGTGCCCAGTTTCAGCTCGCTCCTCGTACCTCAGCACTTGGCTTGTCCACTGCCGCCCCACCGACCGACCCTTAGGTTTTGGTGTTTGACGCCAAAGGGGGAGAGGGTTCGAGTATCATAGTCTTAGGGGGAGCGACTATTTAGGGGGACCATATCTTTTATTAGCTTATCTATTATATTTGGAGTTTTTATGTGTGTGATACATTATGCATTCATATTTTCTACTATATTTATATGATAGTGATATCTACGTGATCGTGATATATGACATGTGTGCTCTCTACTTTGAATTCCTTATATGTCATATCACTTGTGCTATGCTCATTTGCTTTGCTTCCGCGTTTTACTCCGATGCAAATGAGCTTTATTACTTGTACTCATGCTTATTTCATATCTTTTGAGTACATCATGTTGGCTTGGGTCATATAAGCTTGCCTAACACTTTTGTTCTTATTGCCAAAAGCTTATATGAACCAAGCATGTTAAAAACTTCATCTCTTTCACATACTCGAGGTGGTATTGTCATCAATCACCAAAAAGGGGGAGATTGAAAGCATCTAGGCCCCTAGTTGGGTTTCGGTGATTAATGACAATACGTGATTACTGTGACTAACATGTGTTTTATAGAGGCAAATTAAGTTAGGTCACGGTAATGGAGATCGTTTAGGCTATCATGATGGTCATGCCCCTACGATGAAAATTGTTTTGGTTTTCAAAGGATGGATGACAAGGTTAAGGATGGACTAGTTCTAAGTGTTGATTGAAGTTGGAATGACACTTAGAGTAGTTTATGACTTTGTTTTTCCTTTGGCCATACTATTAAGGGGGTACGAACGGGTAGCTTAACCTAGGTGAGTCTAGTGGGTTAGGTGTGGAGCACACTTGCTAAAACTAGCGCTAGGTAGCTCCTAAATAGTCCTTAGATCCAATGGAGCAAACTTCATTCACATATGATCGAGAGTTGGAAGTGAACGGAGGGTCAAATACTGACTGAATGCTGGCTTCGGTGTGACCGAACGCTGGGCTAGTATTCGGTCGACATCAGTAAGGTTCCAGTGAGGGTAAATTGCGGCTGAACGCGTCCGGTCAGTGTTGACCTGACGCTGGCCAGTGTTCGGTCACACTATAAACACTGGGTTTTAGGGTGAACTGACCGACGCATCCAGTCAACATGACCAAAGCGTCCGGTCACCCCACAGAGGCACATAACGGTTCATTTTTCAGCCCATGTTTTAAATACCACCTCCATTCATGTGTGGGGGTACTTTTGCTCATTCCAATAGCTGAGAAACACGTTTGAGAGTGCCAAGAAGAGCAAGGTCCTAGTGAGGTGATTGAGATTTGAGAATCCCAAAAAGAGCCCTCATTAGTGAGATCAAGAGTAGCAAAGTGTGCATCCACCCTTCTCATTAGGCTTGTCGTGGTCAAGTGAGAGTTTGTGCTTGTTACTCTTAGTGATCACCATCACCTAGATGGTTTGGTGGTGATTGGAAGTTTGGTGATCATCCGGCAGAGTTTGTGGGTGACCCAACTCAAGTTGTGAGTGGTTGTGGGTGATTCACCGCGACGGAGTGTCAAAGAATCAACCCGTAGAGAGCACTTAATCCTTGCGTGGATCAAGGGGGAGCTACACCCTTGCGTGGGTGCTCCAACGAGGACTAGTGGGGAGTGGTGACTCTCCGATAACTCAGCAAAACATCGCCACGTTCCTTCTCCTCTCTTTACTTTAAGCATTTACTTTGAGCAATTTAATTCTTGTCTTTTACATTCCTAGAATTGCCATGCTAGAGTAGGATTGGAACTTAGGGTGCTAAACTTTTGTGCGTTAGATCAATAGAAACACTTCCTAGGCACAAGGGGTTAATTGGTGTAACCATAGGATTTGTTTATTGTAAAGAAATTTGTAATTAGCCCAATTCACCCCCCCTCTTGGGCATCTTGATCTTTTCACGAAGGATGCCAATTTTTCGCTAAGCAAATACATAAGCCGGCACAAGAACTACAGACCATCCTAGCTTCCTGGCCTTTTGTATGCTGGGGACTAGACATGATTAGGCCCTTCAAGCCAGCGCCAGGTGGTTTCTAGCATGTGTATGTTGCCATCAACAAGTTCTCCAAGTGGATCGAATACAAACCGCTTGTTTCAGCTACTGCAAAGAAGGCAGTCGAGCTATTCGAAGATATCATCCACAGATTCGGTCTCCTGAATAGCATCATCACCGACCTTGAAACTACATTCACTGGTCACTATTTTTAGAACTTCTGTGAAGACCAATCATCTCCGTCAAATATGTATCCATTGCCCATCCTAGAGCTAATGGCCAGGTCGAACGGGCAAACGGTATGATTCTTGATACCCTCAAGAAGAGGCTATATCAGAAAGAAGAAAAGCACCCGGGCAGATGGCTCAAAGAGCTACCAGCTGTGGTCTAGGGACTGCTCACTCAAGCCAGTTGCAGCACTGGTATGCCTCCATATTTCTTGGTCTACGGCTCCGAGGCCATACTTCCAATGGACATTGCCTTTGGAGCACCTAGGGTGGAAAATTATAATGAAGAGAAAGCCACAGCTGTTCGGATAGAGGATGCCGATAGGGTCGAGGAAGAATGCCTGATCACCTGCATCCACACAACTAAATATCTAGAAGGCTTGAGGAGATACTACAATCGCAACATCAAAGGTCATTCATTTGCTGTTGGCGACCTCATTCTTCATAGAAAGCAAAAAACCGAAGGGATGCATATGCTCTCCTCCCCCTAGGAAGGGCCCTACGTGGTCAAAGAGGTTACCCGACCAAGGTCTTACCGGCTATGTGACTTGGACGGACTCAACGTCCCTAATTCATGGCACATCGAGCACCTTATATGTTTCTATCCTTCTTGTCTAGCATGAATCGTCAGAGTTTATGCTTGATCGGTTTAGCGGTCGGTGAGACACTCAAGGAGTTTTTGATCTTCTCTAGTGGTACCCTCGGCATGTCTGTAGGTTTCCAAGCAAACACGTCAGTGTTGGCATATAGGAAGGAGATGAGCACGCTTTCCTATTTGGGGTCGAGGTGAGCCCCAATGTTTATGGTCTTGGAGGGGTCATCGAGGCCGAGGCTGACCTCCTTGGTTTCTTTGGACTTGGTGGAGACACGAGGAGGGCATTGTCTTGGCATCGATGACCACACTGGCCATATGAATGGAGAGGTCGGTGGCTTCGATGAGGGCGAGACTCTCTGTCTCATAGGTGTAGGCGATGGAGAGGTTGGCCTGTAGAGCTATGACTCCTATAGGTGAAGGCATCTTCAGTACCAAGTAGACATAGTGCGGTATGGCCAGAGCGGGCCAACCAAGTATGGCGTGATAGGCGGTGTTGAAGTTGGCGACATAGAAGTTGATGTGTTCGACATGGTAGTTGCTAGCCATGCTAAACTGTACTGGTAGGGTGATCTCTCCAAGCAGTTTGGATGCTCTGCCAGGTACCACACCCTAGAAGGAGGAGTTAGAGGGTGTGAGATCTCCTATCCCAAGGCCCTGCTCCTTTAGGGCTCCAGCGAAGAGGAGGTTCAGGGTGCACCCGCCATCGATGAGCACTTTTCTGAAAAGCACTTTCTAGATGATTGCATCAAGGATGAGGGGGAAATGCCCTATGTAAGGGATGTCCACCCACTGATCGTCCTTGCTGAAGGTGATGGGGACCTCAAACTAGGGGCGATAGCTAGGGTTGGCGACATCATCTTCTACATTTACGGCGAGCACCCGATGGGCGGTGAGCTTCTGATCTCTTCTGCTCTTAGCGGAGGTGAGGCCCCCAAAGATGGTGGTGACCACCTTGTCATGATCCTAGAAGGCATTATTGTTGCCCCTAGGTGGTCGGTAGCCTTTGGCTCCATCATTGTTGTCGTCTTCTGGCTTTTTGGCTTGGAACTCCTTAGCCAAGCCGAGGTAGTCCTTCATCTTATGCTTGGTGTTCTTGTGGAGTGGGCACGGGCCATCGAGGATCTTCTTGTACTGCTCATCATAGTTGTGCTTGGCGCGAGGTTCGTCAACAGTGGCGATGATATGGTCTAGTCGGCGGCGGCGATATTGACCAGACTTGGATCCTTCTAGCCGATCACGACCACTGTCCCGATGGTGACTGCGGTCATTGTAGTGACGGTCGTTGTGGCACCGGTCGTCGAGACGATCGTCGCTGCGGTGAGTTGGGTGATGAGTGCCCACGTCCTCGTTGAAGCGTACTTCAGCTTCCTTGGCGTCGGCATATTGGTTGGCGGTTATAATCATCTCACCAATCCCCATGGGTGGCTTGCAGTTTAACTTGGAGCGAAGGTCGTGGTGATGGAGTCCTTGGATGAAGGCGGTGATGACCTCAGCTTCCATGATATTGGGAATAGAATTCCTCATCTCAGAAAAGCATCTGATGTAGCTACGAAGGAGCTCGAATGGCTTCTGGTAGATGCGGTTTAGATCATGCTTGGTGTCTGGCCGAGTACACGTAGCCATGTAGTTATCGGTGAAGACCTTCTTGAAAGGTCCTAATGGCTAGAGGGGGGGTGAATAGCCTAATAAAAATTTCTACAACAACACTTAACCAAATGGTTAGACAATTATGAGGCGAAGCGAGTGTTGCGCTAGCCTACTCAATAATGCAAGCCACCTACCACAAATCTAGTTTAGATAGTGTCAATTCACACAAGAGCAATGACACTACCCTATGTTAGTGTGCTCTCAAAGGCTAACTAAAGAGCCACACCAACCAAGCATGCAAGCTCTCACAACTAGCTACACTAAAGAGCTTGTCAACTAGTTTGCGGTAAAGTAAAGAGAGTGATCAAGAGGGTTATACCGCCGTGTAGATGAATGAACCAATCAATCACGAAGATGAATAACAATGATGACCAATCACCTCGGAATCAAATGATGAACACAATGATTTTTACCGAGGTTCACTTGCTTGCCGGCAAGCTAGTCCTCGTTGTGGCGATTCACTCACTTGGAGGTTCACGCGCTGATTGGCATCACTCGCCAAACCCTCAATAGGGTGCCGCACAACCAACACAAGATGAGGATCACACAAGCCACAAGCAATTTACTAGAGTACCTTTTGGCGCTCCGCCGGGGAAAGGTCAAGAACCCCTCACAATCACCACGATCGGAGTCGGAGACAATCACCTCCTCCACTCAACGATCCTTGCTGCTCCAAGCCGTCTAGGTGGCGGCAACCACCAAGAGTAACAAGAGAAATCCGCAGCGAAACACAATCACCAAGTGCCTCTAGATGCAATCACTCAAGCAATGCACTTGGATTCACTCCCAATCTCACTATGATGATGAATCAATGATCTAGATGAGTGAGAGGGCTTTGGCTAAGCTCACAAGTATGCTATGTCAATAGAAATGGCCAAGAGTTTCAGCTTGAGCCGGCCATGGGGCTATAAATAGAGCCCCAATCAAATAGAGCCGTTATACCCCTTCACTGGGCAAAACGCGTTCTGACCGGACGCTCCGGTCAGACTGACCGGACGCTGGCTCTCAGCGTCCGGTCGCTCAATGTCAGCCACGTGTCCAGACTCAACGGTCATCAGCCTCGACCGGACGCTGCTTCTTCGAACTGACCGGACGCTGAAGCCCCTGCGTCCGGTTGTTTACAGTAAGCTCCCGAGCATGACCGGACACGTCCGATAAAACTGACCGGACGCTGAAGCCCCAGCGTCCGGTCGTTTCCAGTAAGCTCCCTGAGACATGTTTTTTCGACCGGACGCGTCCGGTCCACCTTGACCGGACGCAGACCAGCGTCCGGTGCTCAACCCTATCCACTGTGCCGTCTGACAGCTCGACCGGACGCAGCCTTTCAGCGTCCGGTCGCTGAGTGACCCAGCGTCCGGTCAGTAGACCGACGCCAGCATCATTTCGATCAACTCCATTTCAACTCTAACTTCTTCACCCTTGCTCAAGTGTGCCAACCACCAAGAATTTTGTATCCGGCGCAATAGAAAATAGACATTTCATTTTTCCAAAAGCGCCGAATCCCGCCTCGCAAGCTCGGCGGGAGGGAGAGAGGGACCCAAACCCATCTCAACCCTGCACACACCTTGTGCACATGTGTTAGCATATATTCACAAATATTATCAAGGGTGTTAGCATTCCACTAGATCCTAAATGCATATGCAATGAGTTAGAGCATCTAGTGGCACTTTGACAACCGCATTCCGATACGAGTTTCACCCCTCTTAATAGTACGGCTATCAAACCTAAATGTGATCACACTCTCTAAGTGTCTTGATCACCAAAACAAAATAGCTCCTATGGTTTATACCTTTGCCTTGAGCTTTTTGTTTTTCTCTTTCTTCTCTTCAAGTGTAAGCCCTTGATCATCTCCATGCTATCACCATTGTCATGTTATGATCTTCATTTGCTTCTCTACTTGAAGTGTGCTACCTATGTCATGAACACTTGATAAACTAGGTTAGCACTTAGGGTTTCATCAATTCACCAAAACCAAACTAGAGCTTTCAATCTCCCCCTTTTTGGTAATTGATGACAACCCTTATACAAAGATATGAATTGAAATTCAATTGAATCCATGTTGCTTGCCCAAACATATTTACCATGTGTAAAAGGATATGGACAAGTTTCATGAACCCTAAGTGGTAGCAATTGCTCCCCCTACATATGTGCTAAGAGTTTGGATTGAAGCTTGCACATATGCTTAGATAGGTAATGTAAGAGTCAATGTCTACCAAATGATGCTAAGGTATAAGAGATGGACCTTTGAAGCGTGATACTAATCGGAGTGCACCAATATACCATCCTTAGCACCATGGTTAGCTCAATACCACTTAGAAATATTTGGAAGTGAAATCACTAGATATCCTATACATGCTAGTTTGCATTTCATCATTCAAATCTACAACTAGCATACATCACACAAGCATGGATATTATAAATATGGAACTTATGCCATGCAAGCAAACATATGAAATGCACGTTCAAATGCACCATACAAGTTCATGAGCTTGCTCCCCCTACTTGTGTGCTCACAATTTTAGTTGATCCCTTTCCTTTGTTACTCTCCCCCTTATCCCCTTTATCTTTGTTTCTCTCCCCCTTTGTCATTAATGACCATAAAGGTTCTAAATAGAATTTCTTGTAGGGTCGAGATTATCAATGTCAATCAATGGGGTGAGGGTCATTTTCCCAAATTTGGTTCAATTCTAGATTATTTCCCAAAGATATTTAACTCGGTTTGATCCAAGGACAAGCTTCTTCACACCTCTAAATAAGGGTTATCTTGTACCATGTTGAGTTAAACACTTATAGTTCATTTTCTAGATTAAACACTAGGTTTACAAGCCCATAAACATGTCATATGCCATCACTAGATCAAGTCAAGCATAGAAGCAATAGTGATACCATATAGACATCAAAATCATTTGATTTTCATGAATGAGCCTAATAAGATAGAACCATTTGCAAGATCCTACTAAGATTGAAAGTATGACTAGATGCACTAAACATGTCCTTAGCAAGGATGTATGTTATGCCAATCAACTTTTACCTTAGATTGCTCGAAGGAGAGGCATGTCATATGAGTGGGGGTTGCATCAACACATATTTGAGAAATCCAATATGTTCAACTCATTCCTTAACTTGCAAAACCTTTTCTCATCCAATGGCTTGGTGAATATATCGGCAAGTTGATCTTCGGTGCTTACACTCTCAATGCAAATGTCCCCTTTTTGTTGGTGATCTCTTATGAAATGATGGCGGACATCAATGTGCTTTGTTCTTGCATGTTGCACCGGATTGTTGGTTAGCTTGATTGCACTCTCATTGTCACATAGCAATGGCACTTTCTTGAACTTGATTCCAAAATCACTCAAAGTGGCCTTCATCCAAAGTATTTGTGCACAACAACTACCGGCGGATATGTATTCGGCTTCGGCGGTTGATAATGCAACACTATTTTGCTTCTTTGATGACCATGAAACAAGTGATCTTCCCAACAATTGACATGTGCCCGATGTGCTCTTCCTTTCAACCTTGCATCCCGCATAATCCGAGTCGGAGTAACCAACTAGCTCAAACTTTGCTCCTTTGGGATACCACAAACCAACATTTGGTGTATGCTTCAAGTACCTTAATATCCTCTTTGTAGCCTTCAAATGACTTTCTCTTGGTGAGGCTTGAAATCTTGCACACATGCATACACTAAACATGACATCCGGCCTTGATGCGGTCACATAGAGTAGGCTTCCAATCATAGACCGATACAACTTTTGTTCCACCATGTTTCCACTTGCATCACTATCCAAGTTGCCATTGGTTCCCATTGGTGTGCTAATGACTTTGCTATCAATCATTCCAAACTTCTTGATCATGTCCTTGATGTACTTGCCTTGACTCACAAATGTACCATTCTTCAATTGCTTGATTTGAAGACCAAGGAAGTAACTCAACTCTCCAATCATGGACATCTCAAACTCATTAGCCATCATCTTTCCAAACTCATCACAAAATTCTTGATTGGTTGATCCAAATATGATATCATCAACATATATTTGCAACACAAATAGATCTTTTCCAATCTTCTTGATGAAAAGAGTGGTGTCAACCTTGCCCATGGTGAACCCTTTAGAGAGTAGGAAATCTCTCAATCTCTCATACCATGCTCTAGGTGCTTGCTTCAAGCCATACAATGCTTTCTTCAACTTGTACACATGGTTGGGCTTCTTATCATCTTCAAAACCGGGAGGTTGCTCAACATATACTTCTTCATTGATATAACCATTGAGAAATGCACTCTTAACATCCATTTGATAGAGCTTTATGTTGTGAGCACAAGCATAGGCTAGCAAGATTCTAATTGCTTCCAATCTAGCAACCGGGGCATATGTTTCTCCAAAGTCAAGACCTTCAACTTGTGTATAGCCTTGTGCTACCAATCTTGCTTTATTCCTTACAACTATCCCATCTTGATCTTGCTTGTTTCTAAAGACCCATTTGGTTCCAATTACATTGTGTTCCTTTGGTCTTTCTACCAAATCCCATACTTGATTTCTTGTGAAGTTACTCAATTCTTCATGCATAGCATTCACCCAATCAACATCCTTCAAAGCTTCATCTATCTTCTTTGGTTCAATGGATGACACAAAAGAGAAGTGTTCACAAAATGATGCCAATCTTGATCTTGTTTGTACACCTCTTGAAATATCTCCAATGATTGTATCCAAAGGATGATCTCTTGCAATACTTGTTGCTTGAAGGATTGGAACTTGATTGCTTACACTTGCTTGATCATTTGGTTGAGATGATGTACTAGCCATTTGATCTTGATCAATATCATGAGAGTCACTTGCACTAGCTTGATTTGTATCATCTTGCACATTAGAGTTGGAGAGCACTTGCACTTGATCATCTTCATCATCGTTCACTTGCCTAGGCCTCAATTCACCAATATCCATGTTCTTCATGGCATTTGAAAGTTGAATGCCTCTAACATCTTCCAAGTTCTCATTCTCTACTTGTGAACCCTTGGTTTCATCAAATTCAACATCATGAACTTCCTCAAGAGTACCACTATCCAAATTCCAAACTCTATATGCTTTGCTTGTGGTGGAATAACCAAGTAGGAATCCTTCATCACATTTCTTATCAAACTTGCCCAATCTTGTGCCTTTCTTCAAGATATAGCATTTGCAACCAAAGACCCGAAAATATGCAATGTTGGGCTTTCTACCATTCAAGAGCTCATATGGTGTCTTCTCTTTCAATCGGTGACAATAGAGGCGGTTGCTACAATAGCAAGCCGTGTTGATAGCTTCGGCCCAAAAAGATTGACTCACATTGTACTCACTAAGCATAGACCTTGCCATATCAATGAGTGTTCTATTCTTTCTCTCAACAAGGCCATTTGATTGAGGTGTGTACTTGGCCGAGAATTGATGTCTAATTCCAAATTCATCACATAACTCATCAATTCTAGTGTTCTTAAACTCACTACCATTGTCACTTCTAACTCTCTTGATGGTTGTTTCAAATTCATTGTGAATGCCTTTGACAAATGATTTGAATGTTGCAAATACATCACTTTTGTCTACTAGAAAGAATACCCATGTGTATCTAGTGTAGTCATCCACTATCACAAATCCATATTTATTTCCACCGATACTAGTGTATTGTGTTGGCCCAAACAAATCCATGTGCAATAACTCAAATGCTTTACTAGTGCTCATCATGCTTTTCTTAGGATGGGTGTTTCCAACTTGTTTGCCGGCTTGACAAGAGCTACAAAGCTTATCCTTTTCAAACACAACATCTTTCAAGCCTTTAACTAAGTCATGCTTAACCAATCTATTCAATTGTTTCATTCCAACATGACCAAGCCTTCTATGCCATAACCAACCCATGCTAGACTTAGTGAACAAGCATGTGGATAATTGAGCTTCACTAGCATTGAAATCAACCAAGTATAGATTCTCATATCTAAAGCCTTTGAAGATCAAGTTAGAGCCATCTACACTTATGATCTCTACATCATCTATTCCAAATATGCATTTGAATCCAAGATCACACAATTGAGCTACGGATAGCAAATTGAAGTTCAAGCTCTCTACTAGCAACACATTGGATATGCTCATGTCATTGGATATAGCAATCTTACCAAGCCCTTTGACCTTGCCTTTGCCATTGTCACCAAATGTGATACTATCATATCCATCATTGCCATTGGTGTTGATTGAGTTGAACATTCTTGCATCACCGGTCATGTGTTGAGTGCACCCACTATCAAGAACCCAATGCCTTCCTCCGGCTTTATAATTAACCTACAAAAGGAGATCAATTCTTTTTAGGTACCCAAACTTGCTTGGGTCCTTGAAGGTTAGTCACTAAGCTCTTTGGCACCCAAATGGCTTTCTTCTTTGAGCCCATCCATGGTTTGCCAATGAACTTAGCCTTCACACCATTTGTACCCTTAACAAGCATATAGGAAGAATTAAGCTTAATAGAGGATACATTAGCATTTTTGCTTTTGTTGGTGCATTCATGCTCTCTATGACCAACTTTCTTGCAACTAGTGCAAAACCGACCATTGTTCTTCACAAAACTTGTCTTGTGAGGAGCAAAGGCCGCCTTGCCTTTCTTGGGGGTATAGCCCAATCCCTCTTTGTAGAGAGAAGCTCTTTGGCTACCCAAGGCCATAAGCAAGCGGTCCTCACCACCATAAGCCTTAGCCAAGGTGTGAGTGAGCTTAGTTACCTCCTTCTTGAGGTTCTCATTCTCAACCACTAGTGAGGTATCACAAGTGTGACCATCACTACTAGATGAGGTAGAAGTGGAAGTGCTACAAGGAGGGTTAGTTGGAGGAACAATGATAGGCATAGATAGTGATGTATCAATTAAATCACAAGTTAAACCTACATCACAAGTTTCAACATGCTTCCTTTTATCTTGTTCATTAAGCAAAGTGGAATGAGCTTTTTCAAGCTTTTTGTGAGCCTTGCAAAGCTTCTCATGGGCATCCTCTTGCCTCTCATGAGACGCATTTAGCTCATCAAATGCTTGCTTAAGGGCTTTTATTTCCTTACGCAAGCTTTTGCATTCCCTTCTTGACATGTTAAAGTGTTCTCTAGCATCTTCTAGCATGTCAATTAATTCATCTTTAGTGGGTTCATCATCATCATTATCACTATCACTATCATGTTCACTCTCACTTTCATCATCATAAGTTTGTACCTTGGTGGCCTTAGCCATGAAGCATGATGGAGAGTCGAAGAGAGAAGGCTTCTCATTGATTGCTATGCTTGCAAGTGCCTTCTTCTTGGTGGTCTTGTTGTCATCACTATCATCATCATCACTTGTGGAAGCATCACTATCCCAAGTGACTACATATGAACCACCCTTCTTCTTTTTGAAGGACATCTTGTCCTTCTTATCTTTCTTTTCTTTCCACTCCTTCTTCTTGTTCTTGTTTTCATCATCTTTCTCACTATTGTATGGACATTTGCTAATAAGATGATCTTTGCTTCCACAATTGAAGCATCTCCTTGCATCTTCCTTGCTCTTGGATGAATATTTCTTTCTTCTAGCTCGATAGCCTTTCTTTACCATGAACTTGCCAAACCTCTTGACAAAAAGAGCCATTCTCTCATCATCATCATCATCCCATGAATCATCATCCTCACTTGATGTTTCTTGCTTGGCTTTGCCCTTGGATGATGTGGCCTTGAAAGCCACGCTCTTCTTCTTGTCATCCTTCTTCTCATCTTTCTTCTCTCTCTTTTCTTCCTTCTCATCATCATCTCTATAGGCATCATCGGTCATGATATCTCCCAAGACTTGGTTTGGTGTCATTGTGTTCAAACCACTCCTTACTAGCAAGGTGACCAATATTTTGAATCTTGCGGGCAAACATCTCAAGAACTTATTTGAGAAGTCCTTGTCCTCTATGTTCTCACCGAGTGCCTTGAGATCATTGACAATCACTTCCATCCGGTGGAACATGTCCGGCACACTCTCATCTTCCTTCATCTTGAAGCTTGCAAACTTCTCTTTAAGAATATATGCCTTTGCACCCTTCACGGCTTGAGTGCCCTCAAATGATTCTTCCAATTTCTTCCAAGCTTCATGAGCCATCTCAATATTTTTTATTTGCTCAAATGTTCTCACATCAATTGCATCATGAATGGCACTTAGAGCAATGTCATTGTTTTGGAGAAGCACTTCTTCAGCGGCGGTGGGATTTTCCGGATTACCAATCTCAATTTTGGTTTCTACCACCTTCCACACCTTTCTATTGATTGACTTGATATGTGTGGCCATCTTTGACTTCCAATAAGAATAATTTGAGCCATCAAATTGGGGTGGCTTCTTGGTGTTGTTGATTTGAGCCATTTTACACCGAAGGTTGTTAAGCCTCAAATTAACGGTGACCTCGGCTCTGATACCACTTGAAAGGTCCTAATGGCTAGAGGGGGGGTGAATAGCCTAATAAAAATTTCTACAACAACACTTAACCAAATGGTTAGACAATTATGAGGCGAAGCGAGTGTTGCGCTAGCCTACTCAATAATGCAAGCCACCTACCACAAATCTAGTTTAGATAGTGTCAATTCACACAAGAGCAATGACACTACCCTATGTTAGTGTGCTCTCAAAGGCTAACTAAAGAGCCACACCAACCAAGCATGCAAGCTCTCACAACTAGCTACACTAAAGAGCTTGTCAACTAGTTTGCGGTAAAGTAAAGAGAGTGATCAAGAGGGTTATACCGCCGTGTAGATGAATGAACCAATCAATCACGAAGATGAATAACAATGATGACCAATCACCTCGGAATCAAATGATGAACACAATGATTTTTACCGAGGTTCACTTGCTTGCCGGCAAGCTAGTCCTCGTTGTGGCGATTCACTCACTTGGAGGTTCACGCGCTGATTGGCATCACTCGCCAAACCCTCAATAGGGTGCCGCACAACCAACACAAGATGAGGATCACACAAGCCACAAGCAATTTACTAGAGTACCTTTTGGCGCTCCGCCGGGGAAAGGTCAAGAACCCCTCACAATCACCACGATCGGAGTCGGAGACAATCACCTCCTCCACTCAACGATCCTTGCTGCTCCAAGCCGTCTAGGTGGCGGCAACCACCAAGAGTAACAAGAGAAATCCGCAGCGAAACACAATCACCAAGTGCCTCTAGATGCAATCACTCAAGCAATGCACTTGGATTCACTCCCAATCTCACTATGATGATGAATCAATGATCTAGATGAGTGAGAGGGCTTTGGCTAAGCTCACAAGTATGCTATGTCAATAGAAATGGCCAAGAGTTTCAGCTTGAGCCGGCCATGGGGCTATAAATAGAGCCCCAATCAAATAGAGCCGTTATACCCCTTCACTGGGCAAAACGCGTTCTGACCGGACGCTCCGGTCAGACTGACCGGACGCTGGCTCTCAGCGTCCGGTCGCTCAATGTCAGCCACGTGTCCAGACTCAACGGTCATCAGCCTCGACCGGACGCTGCTTCTTCGAACTGACCGGACGCTGAAGCCCCTGCGTCCGGTTGTTTACAGTAAGCTCCCGAGCATGACCGGACACGTCCGATAAAACTGACCGGACGCTGAAGCCCCAGCGTCCGGTCGTTTCCAGTAAGCTCCCTGAGACATGTTTTTTCGACCGGACGCGTCCGGTCCACCTTGACCGGACGCAGACCAGCGTCCGGTGCTCAACCCTATCCACTGTGCCGTCTGACAGCTCGACCGGACGCAGCCTTTCAGCGTCCGGTCGCTGAGTGACCCAGCGTCCGGTCAGTAGACCGACGCCAGCATCATTTCGATCAACTCCATTTCAACTCTAACTTCTTCACCCTTGCTCAAGTGTGCCAACCACCAAGAATTTTGTATCCGGCGCAATAGAAAATAGACATTTCATTTTTCCAAAAGCGCCGAATCCCGCCTCGCAAGCTCGGCGGGAGGGAGAGAGGGACCCAAACCCATCTCAACCCTGCACACACCTTGTGCACATGTGTTAGCATATATTCACAAATATTATCAAGGGTGTTAGCATTCCACTAGATCCTAAATGCATATGCAATGAGTTAGAGCATCTAGTGGCACTTTGACAACCGCATTCCGATACGAGTTTCACCCCTCTTAATAGTACGGCTATCAAACCTAAATGTGATCACACTCTCTAAGTGTCTTGATCACCAAAACAAAATAGCTCCTATGGTTTATACCTTTGCCTTGAGCTTTTTGTTTTTCTCTTTCTTCTCTTCAAGTGTAAGCCCTTGATCATCTCCATGCTATCACCATTGTCATGTTATGATCTTCATTTGCTTCTCTACTTGAAGTGTGCTACCTATGTCATGAACACTTGATAAACTAGGTTAGCACTTAGGGTTTCATCAATTCACCAAAACCAAACTAGAGCTTTCACTTCTTCAGCTCTTTCCTAGGATCCGATGGAGTCCGAGGCGAGGCTTGTGAACTAGTTCATCGCGGTTGTCGTGAGCATGACAGGAAGATAGTTCACCATGATGCTGGTATCTCCCCCGACAGCACGTACAGCAGTGGCATAGGCTTGTAGCCACTATGTGGGGTTCATCCATCCTTCATAGGGCTCGACCCCAGCGATTTTGAAACCACGGGGCCACTAGAGTGTTTGGAGAGCCCTCGTGAATGCTGGGGGCCCTTTGGGATTGTCGTCATTGTGATTTGTGGCTTTGTCGATGTTGAGTGGCTAGAGGGTTGAGTTCAGATCACCAAACTCTTGCTCGTATTCTTGACGGTGGGCTACTTCTTCATGGAGACTGAAACAATGCTCGTTGATACATCGTCGCGTGTCTCAGAGATTGTTGAGGTGCACTCGGACATCCTGGTCGACCTCCTAGTCATGTTGGCGAGGGTGTTCGATGCGGTTGCCCCGAGCTCCCCCTGGAGGGGTTGTCCATCATTGTAGTGCTGGTCGGCAAAACGACTTTGGTTGGGGCGGCGATTGTATCTTGGTGTAGCTGATGGGCGAATCGAGCTCATGGAGTATGAAGGTCTCAGATCCTAGCGGATGTCGTTGACCTGGCAGTGCACCACTTTAAGCATGGCGGCGACCCTAGCGACCTCCGGTGTTTGTGGGAGCTGGGTGAGCTCGTTGGTGGCCCCGGCCAAGTTGGCACTTGGGGTCTTGTAGACATCGTGGCTGTCAACATGGATGAATTCATTGTCGAGGTTGCACTGGAGTTGGCATGGCCTTCCTTGTGAATCGACCTGAGCCTTGGCTAGCACAAGGGCAGCCTCGTTTGCTTGATGCTGAGCATGGTTGATGTTCCTATTGACGTGGGCAGCACAGTCCTCCTCGATTTCCTCTTCCCATGGGGGACTGTCGACGCTGATGTTGAAGATTGCGCCTCCACAAAAGGGAGGGAAGAGAGGTTGCTCAACGGTGGTTTCGGTGACAGTCTCCGTAGAACCCAGGGACTCGAACTCTGGATTCTCCTCCAGGATGGTTTGGAGGGATGCTCTGGGGCATCGGTCAACATGTAGCATGTTGACAACCAGCGGGAGCTGGTCGGTGAGAGGATGGACATCTCCAACCTAGTTGGTGAACTTGCCCCATAGGGCATCTTGATAAGTGGCGGCGATGTTGGTGAGCCCAAAGGGTAGGGCTGTAACCCTTGAAGTTTCCCAAGCAACCTTCGATAGATCTGGATCAGAGGGTGGTCGGTGCTGAACTAGAGTGGTCAGAGCCAAATCTACGATGGAGAGGCAATCGACGAGCTTCTAGCCAACCTGATCGATGGATGCGATCAGATCGTCATTGTTGATTTTCCCCCTCTGGTAGCGGGGGAGCAGGCGACGAATTGTCAGTGAAGACAACCTTAGAGTTGGTTCTAAGATCAGATCTACAATCACAGGTGTTGGGATGATCAGCATAATATTGATCTGCACTGGCTCGATGAGCTCTCTAACTCCGTCAGCGTTGATGATCCACGAGATCGATCCAACCGTGAAGATCTGGCTAGGTTGTGGGAGGGACGAAGAACCTATAGAACGTACCATCTTGCTCGACATGGAAACAACACGCACACCCCTACTTGGCGCGCCAACTATCGATAGAATATCGTCGGCAGTCCTCTGAGAGGTATCCCACGAAGGTAGATTAATCGGCAGAGATGCATGTAATCTAGAATAAGAAGGCAATAGAGACACACGAGTTAGATAGGTTTAGGCCATTAGTATGACATAATACCCTACTCTGGTGGTCTGTTGGATTATATTGGCTATCGTATGATATTGCGTGTGTTTGGAGGGGGTCCTTGCCCGCCTTATATAGTTTGGGGGGCAGGGTTACTAGTTGGTTATATCTATGAAATAACCGGAAAGTAATAATAGATTACAGGAACCATGGGATCATACGTATCCTAACAGATCTCATAGTATCTTCAGGATATCTTCTCGGTGTCTTGCGGGAGGTGCCGAGCAGCGTCGTGCCCCGTAAGGCTTCATCTTGTGGGCTAGGCCGCCTCTAGGGGCGCAGCCCATATGGTCTGCCATGGGTATCTGGGGTTGTACCCCCCACACCGCGAGATGTGGATTTCTGCTATGCAAAAGGAGATGTAGACAATCGAGAAAAATGGCACATGGGATGTTGTGCGCTTGCCTAAACAAAAGAAGGTCGTTCGTTGCAAATGGATCTTCAAGAGAAAGGAGGGTTTGTCTCCTAGTGAGCCTCCAAGATTTAAGGCAAGGTTAGCAGCAAAAGACTTCAGTCAGATTCCTAGTGTTGATTATAATGATGTATTCTATCTAGTTGTAAAGCATAGTTCAATTTGTACATTTTTTGGTATTGTTGCTATGCGAGATCTTAAGATTGAGCAGTTAGATGTAAAGACTGTGTTTCTACATGGAGAGCTTGAGGAGGAGATATACATGGACCAGCCAGAAGGGTTCATAGTACCTGGTAAGGAGGATCATGTTTGCAAATTAAAGAGGTCCTTATATGGTTTGAAACAGTCTCCTCATCAATGATAAAAAGGTTTGATACTTTTATGATGTCACATTGTTTTAAGAGGTCTAAATTTGATAGTTGTGTGTACATTAAATTTGTTGATGGATCACCTATATATTTGTTGTTATCTGTTGATGATATATTGATTGCTGCCAAGAGTAAGAAAGAAATCACTACATTGAAGAAATTGTTGAGTAGTGAGTTTGAGATGAAGGATCTTGGTGCTGCTAAGAAAATTCTAGGTATGAAGATTACAAGAGACAGAAATTCTAGTTTGTTATTTCTTAGTCAGCAAAGTTACATTAAGAAAGTTCTTCATCGTTTCAACATGCATGATGCAAAGTCTGTTAGTACTCCTATTGCTCCTCATTTTAAATTATTAGCTTCACAATGTGCTAGTACGGATGAGAATTTTGAGTACATGTCAAGAGTTCCATATTCTAGTGCTGTTGGTTCTTTGATGTATGTAGTTTGCTCTCGTCCTGATTTATCATGTTTGGTTAGTAGATACATGGCTAATCCTGGTAAAGAACATTGGAAGGCTATTCAATGGATTTTCAGGTACCTTCGTGGCACAATAAATGCTTGTTTAAAGTTTGACAAGACTGATAAGGGACTCACTGGCTACATGGATTCAGATTTTGCTGCCGATTTAGATAAGAGGAGATCTCTCACAGCTTATGTATTCACTATTGGTGGTTGTGCTGTGAGTTGGAGGGCAACATTGCAGCCCGTTGTTGCCCAGTCTACCACTGAAGCAGAATACATGGCTATTGCTGAAGCATTTTAAGAATCGATTTGGTTGAAAGGTTTATTTGCTGAGCTTTGTGGAGATGATTCTTGCATTAATTTATTTTGTGATAGTCAAAGTGCTATATGTCTCACTAAAGATCAGATGTTTCATGAGAGAACGAAGCACATTGATGTCAAATACCATTATGTTCCCGATGTTGTCGTGCAAGGTAAGCTGAAGGTATGCAAGATAAGCACACATGATAATCATGCTCATATGTTGACAAAGCTAGTTCTTGTTGCTAAGTTTGAGCTTTGCTCAAGCTTAGTTGGTATAACTGTTTAGCCCAAGAGGCTATTTGGCACCAGAAATATTTCTTTGTTGTTTTAGAGTGAAGGTTCGTTTTATGCTACAAGAAGGAATTTGTCTCAAGGTGGAGTTTGCTGAGTTGTGATACAAATTCAGTTATGTACAAGATAAAGGTTAACTTCTGTCAGAGCGAAGCGAGGCCCGTCGCCGGGAGGCTTGGGCTGAAGCGAAGAAAAGTTGTAAATCCCCGGGAGGCCCGTCATCAGGAGGCTTGGTCCAAAGCGAAGAAAAGGTATGGATCATCAGCTATTAGGGTTTTCCATCTTTATATATACCTCCTGTAAGCCGTTGTCTTCGGATAAGAAAAGTTGTAAATCCCCGATGTTTGTAACCTCATCCGATATAGTGAAGATTTGTTGGCTGATGTTATGTGGCTGCTAGGATTGAGAGGAGAGAGTCGAGGAGAGCGACGGCGGCCGACGCGCTACAGTACCCGCGGCGCTACAGTACCACGGGGGTACTGTTCACATCTAGGGTGAGAGAGAGCCGGCCGCGGGGCTTTTGCCCACGGCCGGGCAAGAGGGAAGGGTTTTCCTTCTTAATTCTTGCTTGATTAGATCGATACATCTCCTCTCCTTATATAGAGAGGTTTATTTGACTCCAAGCAAGGCTTACTTGACCCTTAAGTAAGCGACCCTTATCTCTAATTAACCCTAACACTAATGGGCTATACAGCCAACCCAGGTCCAATAGGTCCCTGACGTACTCTAACACTACACCCCACCTGGACATGCAACTCGTCCTCGAGCTGCAACCTAACGAACTTATAACGCTGACTCGACTCCTAACACCTAAAAAATAAGCTTTTTATATCTTGGCTTATTTTATTATTCTCAACCTGAAATCGACTGGAACTCTTTATTTTTGAGTCCTGAACATAAGGTGGACACCATCCGCACGCCAAACTTGCATGTGTACAGCCTCCTGGATCCCATGGACACCATCTAGACGAAAGAGGTGCATGTGTATAGGCACCTGGAAGTGGTCGCAACAGCGACCATGTGACGGCGCTACGCGGTGCGCTCTCGCTGGTGACCCCACACCTTCTCCCCGCCAGACGGCTGCTGGTCTGCATCGCACAGAGAAGAGCGGAGGGCTTCCGATGAAGAATGAGGTGGAGGGATGCTCCTCCCAAACTGCCGCCCGCAGGGAAAATAGCATGCCCGCCGCCCGTGGGAGAAACCACATGCCTGAGATCCCCGACGCAGCGGACGAGATCGAGGTCCTCCGTGTAGCTAAGCGCAACTGGCGACGGGTCCTATGAGGAGGCCGAGGGCGTTGCGCCCGTGCTGTCCAGCGAGGGCGACGTGGCGGAGAGCGTCAACATCAGGCTGCCGTCGTCCACCCCGCCGTAGAGGACGCCCGAAGCCGGGGCGCCGCCATGCGCCATGACAGCCCCGGTGGTCGGGAGCGGCGGTAGGTGCGGCTGGGTACTGGGTGCCGTGTAGATGGGTTTCGACAAACCGGCGATCCAAGTCGGAAGCGATGGCGGCGACGGCATGATGCTGGTTCGGCTGCGGCCCCAGCAGGAACCCATGAATCTCGGCCACCATCTTGCCGAGGTCAAGGACAGCCGCCGTCAACTGCTCGTTCGTCATGATGCCCACGGCGGAGGACGACGGGTGGACATGATCGAACCACATGATCGAACCAAAGATCTCTGATACCAGATTGTCATGTGGCTGCTAGGATTGAGAGGAGAGAGGCGAGGGGAGCGACGGCGGCTGACGTGCTACAGTACCCGCGGTGCTACAGTACTGTGGGTACTGTTCATGGCTAGGGCTGCGAGGATGAGAGAGAGCCGGCCACGGGGCGTTTGCCCATGGCCGGGCAAGAGGGAACGGTTTTCCTTCTTAATTCTTACTTATTAGATCGATACATCTCCTCTCCTTATATAGAGAGGTTTACTTGACTCTCAAGCAATGTTTACTTGACCCTTAAATAAGCGACATTTATCTCTAATTAACCCTAACACTAATGGGCTATACAACCAACCCAGATCTAATAGGCCCCTGACGTACTCTAACAGTTGGTGCCTTTTGTTTTTTCCCTTCTTTCTTGAAAGAGTTTTCTACGTTAAAATCTCGTGTCTCTTGTATTTTATTTATTGTTCTTCATCATTTATACTGCCTATCGTTTCTAACCATTTATATTGCCTATCGTTTCTAACCAGAACGAGGTGATGCTTCTGGGCTACTGCATCGACGGGTCGGAGAGGATGCTGGTCTACGAGTACATGCACAACCGGAGCCTCAACACCTTCCTTTTCAGTAAGCCGCTACCGCTAGCTATTAGCTGCCACTGGGAATCGATGATCAAATCCTGACATGCATGAGATTAACTGTTGTGGAAATAACTGTCCCCAGATGAAGAGAAGCAGTCGATGCTGAGCTGGGAGAAACGGTTCAACATCATCAACGGCATCGCAAGGGGGGTACTGTACCTTCACCAGGATTCGGTGCTGAGGATAATCCACAGGGACCTCAAAGCGAGCAACATTTTGCTTGACAAGGACATGAACCCCAAGATCTCCGACTTCGGCGTCTCCAGGATATTCGGCACCGATCAGACCGCTGCCTACACCAAGAAAGTAGTCGGAACATAGTAAGCGTCATTAGCTGTCCATTCATATACATTTCGTTTCAGATTAATTTTGTGCTGCTTTACACATGTTAGAAACACCATGATAGTTACATTACATCTCCTGGTGACCAATTATACTATTGACTGACTTGTTGCTTCCACTTGCAGTGGGTACATGTCCCCTGAATACGCCATGGACGGAGTCTTCTCCATGAAATCCGACGTGTTCAGCTTCGGCGTCCTGGTGCTCGAGATCGTCAGCGGGAAGAAGAACACAGGGTTCTACCACACCGAGCTCGACCTCAACCTCAACCTCCTGAGATATGTGAGTGTGATTTCGATCTACTCCTTCGTTCGACGATGCAAATTCCATTAATTGCATGCAGGAGCTCATGGCAAGCTTGGTTTCCGTTTCCGCTTGCAATGCAGGCGTGGAGACTGGAAGGACGGCGAGAGCCTGGAGTTCATCGACCAGTCCATCGCGGACACGTCCAACGCGGCGGAGGTGCTTAAGTGCATCCAGATCGGGCTGCTGTGCGTCCAGGAGCAGCCCAAGCGCAGGCCCACCATGTCGGTGGTGACCACGATGCTCGCCTGCGAGAACCCCACGCTGCCAGAGCCGTGCGAGCCGGCGTTCAGCACGGGGAGGAACCACGGCGGCGGCGACGACGACGACGAGGACCCGGAGGTGAAGGCCTGCCGGTCTGACAGCGCCAGCATGCAGCTGGACTGTAACCGTAGTTGAGGGTAGATAGCGACGGAAGATCGATGGAAGACATTAATTGTTTGTGTTGAGATGTAAATACCAAACATTTTACCTTGCACAGCAGTAGGATCCCATTAAGAATTGAGAGACTTGTTCACTGTTCAGTGTTACGCGGAAGCAAAACAAATCATGTTACTTTTTTTTTCATAGCCACCCCCAAGATTTCATTAAAAAAAATGGGAAAAGTCTATATAACCCCCTCACGTATGGCCTGTGGACTACTTTACTTCTGAAGTATAAAACCATATATCCAACGCCCTAAAATTTGCCAAACCATTAAAAAAAACCTGCACTGGTTTTGCTACCCGGTTTCGCTCACTTGGCATTCCACCGTGGCAAAGGAACATGCCGAAGAGTAGAGCGTGTGCGTGGAATACGTACGGCACTAGTAAAGAACCTAGCTGTAGTTCTGGTTCTCAACCCCATTTAATCCCGGTTTTAGAACCGGAACTATGTAATCGGGACTAAAGGTTTTGATTTTTAGTCCCGGTTCCTCCAACCCGGAGTAGAGGTGTTTATTGGATAAAAAAAAGTTGCAGCTGTGGATATTCGAACCTACGACCTTCTACTTCAGCTCTTGCACACGTTACCATCTCACCTACCACCACATATCTAACTTAAATAAGATACGCTTTCCTTTTAAATTCAGTTTGGAAACACCTTTAGTCTGAGTTCATGTCTTAAACTGGGACTAAAGATTCTCGCACTGACGTGCCTCTGACACACCTCAGTAACCATTACAACCGGGACTAAAGGATAGAATTAGTCCCAGTTTGTTTTACAAACCGAGATTAAAGATCTCGTCCTCCCTTTAGCCACAGTTGCAATTTTTAAACTAGAACTAAATACAAGTACAACGCGTAGGCTCGCCGGATGATGAGCTGCCTCATACTTGCTCGCAGCCGGGGCGGCGTCGCTGCTGCCGCGCAGTGCTCGCTCGATCTCTGGTGCTGCTTCTCCGTCGATGTGTCGCCGCTGCCGCGCACTGCCCGGCGTCGCTTGGTTCGTTGGGAACGCAACGCAGCACGAGCAAGCAGAGACGAAGCAGTTAGGCAGCTACTACCTAGCGCGTGGACGAGAATGGTGGCGACGCAGTTGAAGTATGGTGGCACGTGGCGCATGCGTGCATGACCGGACTGTGAATTGATCAGACGCGCTTCGAATGTGGGCTCTCTTACTGGAGTCCGACGGGTACGTGTTCGGCTACCTGGGCTGGATCATGAATTATTTACTGCTGGCTGGTTTAACTGATTTAATTTGAGAAAAAAAATTGTTCTAGCTTATCATCCGCGATCGTATATGATCTTTTACAGCCTGCCGGACACGTATATCAGGAAGAGCCCCTCGAGTGGCCACACAAATAGATGTGAGTACAGAAGCTAACAAGCCGATTCATGGTGGCGCCTTTCCAAATTTCTGAACTTGTCCTTCAGATCCACCTGCACATCAAACCCAAACTTTCAAGGCCAAGTCTTCATCCAAGGCAAGAAATGGAATGCCAGCCAGAATGCATACCGTTGATCTCTCCTCAAAGACATCAGGGTAAGCTAATTTGATATCTTTCCAATTGCCTTTGCCATACCTTTGAGTCACCATACAAAATGCAAAATATATCACTAAGGTACAAGGTTTACTTATTGAATTTAAATTGAAGAACAAAAAAAATGTTAATGTAGTAAGAGTAATAAGGCAAACAAAAATATAACTCACTTCTCCACCCCTTCCAGCAAGGTTTTTTCCTCTATCTCACTCCACTTCTTTCTGATCTTATGTGCACATGAAGGAGAAGGATATGATTTTCTCTCAAAATGATGTACTTTGCGTTTCCGTACTGGCTGATCATCATCAGAGCTATCCCACTGCACCCAAGATGATGATAACATACCATCACCAAACTGCACACATGCTATTATAATGTTTCACCCAAAAAAAAATTACACCATTGTGCTTTGCCAAACAATATCCCAAAAGTTTGCAGATAATACATACAGAGAACAACTTCCTCATTCACAACTAGATGTATTTGAACCAAGAGATACACATAAATAAACTGAAACCGAAAAGGTTACTTTATGTGGAAACATAGGTAATCTAAGATGCAATCAAAGTTACTACAAGATGGATACTTCTATATGGGATTGATAAGCTTCATCACCTAATATATGGACGGAATGCGAGTAAAAGCACAGTGAATCAATTACCTCATAAGTGCTTGCATTGGGATTTCTCTCCATAAGACTGCACTTTTTAGAAGCAGGGACAGCCTTCTCTGAAACTCGACCCTCTGCTCCTTTAACCGATGCATTTTGGTGCCCAGCCATACCTTCTCGACCACAATCAGCCTCACTGTTTTCATTAAAAGAATGGGCCTCGTCATCTCGTCGAGCACCATCAGCTTCATTGGCATTGCTCGCATTATCAGCAACTTCCGTCAGAATTGGTTGATGAGAAGTGGATCCATCCTGCACAAGCTTAGATAAAATCTCACGCTCCGTTGATTCCCCTACTGCGAATGGAGTAACCACAATTTCATCATTCATTCATTTTCTTGTCTTAGATAGTAAGCAACAACATTGAAAAAGATAAACAGGACAATTGTTTCTAAAAAAAATTGAATAGGATATGGACTAGGCTAGCTTTGTGATTAGAGGTACCGAGCAGGCGACGCTTTGTACGCTTGGTGTGGTCGGCGGCGGGCCGCGTCTGGTGGGCCCCGTCCCCGGCGATCCTGTCGGCGGCGCGCTCGAGTGTGGAGGGCGGGAGGTTGGCCCACTCAAGGTCGAGGAGGCGCTTGAGATCGGCCACCGCGGCCGCGGCCCTAGCTTCGTCGTTCTCTTCATTGTCTGCAAAAGAGATCTGGTGGGGGAAGCAGGCGGCTGCGTCGGGGTCGGCGAGGACCTTTCGCGCCTTGTGGAGGAGGAGGGAGGAGCAGGAGGAGGTGCCCTCGGTGTGGAGGGCAGCGTCGAGGGCGCGGAGCACTAGGGCTTGTCGGAGGCGCTGTGAGGTGCGGGGCAAGGCGTAGGGTGAGGATAGGGAGGCGAGGAGGGAGTCGAACACGGCGTGGGAGATGCGGCGGTTGCCTGCGATGAACTCGAGAATGAGGAAATCATCGGCGGCCGCCAACGGCGGCATGGTAATGGGCACGACGCCGGTGGTGATGCCGACGCCGAGGCGGTGCTGGCTGGGCTGGGCTGGGGATGGGCCGCTGGGGATGATAGCCCACTTGTATTGCAGTGATTAGTGAAAAACAATTTTGAAATAACGGTTTTTTAAAATAGAGAAGAATTGAAAAACTAGATGGGAAATTATAAAAATTGTCGTTGTAGTGAATATGGAAGAACTATGGAAGTCACATTGAGAATGAACTCAATCAATCAATTAAATCGCGAACCACAAAGCCTACTTTGAAAAACAATTTACAAAAGCATTCTTGTTCAGTTTACAGCAGCAGAAGATACAGCAGTACTCCACTTCTAGTTACAGCTGTTGAGCTCTCGATGTTGAGCCGCTCCGCGATGACAGAACAGGGCTGACTACGGCTGCTGCTCTTCCTCCACCAGGTTGATGACGGCCCGCGCCACGTCGACGCTGCCGCACCCGGCGGCGTTGACGACGCGGCAGCGCTCCCCGGTGACGGCGCCGCATCGGGTGACGTCGACGGCCCTGCACAGCTCGACCTCGACAGTGCCGCACCAGTCGGCGCGCGCGGCCCTGCACCGCGCCAGGCGCACCCCGCCGAAGCTCTCGACGTCGGCGCGGCGGCACCGCGCGGCGCGGAGCGCTCCCCCTCCGCGGAGCCGCGCGTCGCGGCACCGGTCCAGGGTGACCCTCCCCGCGCGCTCCACCTCGGCCGCGCGGCACCGGGACACGGACACCTCCCGTGCGCCCTCCACGCGCGCCGCGCCGCACCGGTCGAAGCTCGCCGCGCCCACGCCCTCGGCGGCCGCGTCGGCGCAGAGCGTGAACCGCACGGCCCCGCCTTCGCCGCCGCCGAGGACGAGGACGCTGCTCCGAAGGCCGTCGGCGGAGAGCTGGCCCGGGCCGGTGACGGTGACCGTGCCCCCCGCGCTGCCGTGCAGCGTCCCCTCGTGGATGGGCGTCTCGACGCCGTCGAGGACGACCAGGAACAGGTGGTCCGCCGCCGCGGCCGCAGTGGCGGCGGTGGAGGTGGATGCGGACGCGCCGGCGGCCTTGGCGTCAACGACGAGCGCCATCGGGTGAGCTGGGTGGCGAGCAGATGTGTGCGGGACAGAGATCTGCTTTTGGTGGTTTGGGTAGTTGAGCTGTTCTTGTCCAGCGTTTTGGAGGAGGATAGAAGCGATTTTGGGGGGGGGGTCGCCATAAATGGGTGAGAGCTTGGGCAGTTGGTCATATTGTCGTTGTGTTTACTACTACTGTATCATCCGTGTTTATGGTGCACGGGTTGCAAATTGCAACCGCGTATTCATTCGTGTTTATGGTCCATTTGTGATCAGCAAATTTTTTTCAATGAAACACCTGCTACGCTGACTGCCAATCCGAGTGACAGGTGTCTCTTGTTAGTTCTCACGCAATGACGCAACATTTCTACGTAAATTTAATCTACTGCCTCCGACCTTAAACTTGATGAGAAACTGATTCAAGGTAGACAAAATCAATCATCTTTAGGCGCATCCACACTTCTTCTAATGTTTAAAATGGATTACATGATTGTTTGAAAAAAATATATAATTATAATTTGTTTCAGAAAAAAAAAGTCTTACATTTTTGCATCACGTGGAGATGGAGCACATTGGCTTCGATATGATAAACCATACAAAGACGGGGATGTTTTCCCTGGATGTTACTATCTTAGATTGTTGTGGGGCAGATTTTAGCAAAATGGGCCAGAATTTAGAAAAAGGACATGGGGTCACCACAAATAGTCTTTGTGTCCACCTTATTCAGATTGCTTTAAGCTTTAGTTAGATTGTCTTTGAAGCCTAATGGACAATGATGCAATGCCCTTTCATAACATGTCTTTTGTTCTTGTCCCCGCCAGCTAGCGTTGCTCAGCTTCGTCATTCCATTCCAATGATCTGATCTAAAAAGGCATTCTACGTATATAACGGAGATGTATGGTTAGCCAGTAGCCACACACGTCACACTCATGCCGACCTGTGGCTTAGCCTGTTCGCTTGCTCGTATATGATCGTAGTTTATAAGATAGAACAACATTTTTCTCTCACACTAAATCAGTAGTAAATAATTCATGATCGTTTACGACGAAACGAACCGGCTGTATTTGCTACTAGTTCAATTAATAAGACGCTGAAATTCTGAAGCATCAAGGGTGAGTTTGGATTGCGCCCGATGCTCGGCCAAATTTTGGCGTCCAAATTAAAGGCCTGGACTAACCCCGCGGATGAAGAAAATTAAACTGAGACTTGGTAGCCCTGGTCCCTGGACGGGACAAGCCAAATGGAAGCATTGAACCAAACACGCAAGAAATCACCATTATGAGTTTCAATTCACCTGGTAGACTTTCTTTTTTCGGAAAAAAGTCAAGGTAGTCCGAACAACCATTGGCAAGCCCACCTCGATCACCGCTCGACCTCCCCGTCCGCCACCCACCCCCGTCAGACGAATCCACCTTTCCCTAGTTCCAATCCAGGAGCTCACCGGACTCCTCGCCCCCGCCATAGACACCGCCCATCCGGTGTCCTCCGCCGATGCCTCGCTCACTGCCCTCAACTCGCCACCACCGCCGGCCTCGTTGCCTCCCCCGGGCCCCTTCTTCTAAGGCCGCCGGCCATAGACCTCGCCACTGGCCGTTCCGCCCATCGACCGACTGCTGCCCCTGCTCCTTCTTCCCCAGTATCAGTGACGTGTGCGCCGCTAATCTTATCGGCGCACGTGGGTCCGATATGATTTGGGCCAGGTGAGGACCCTCCCCACCCACCTTTTTTTTCCCAAAAGAGCCAACACTAGATAGCATGATCAGATGGGTTGAGTATCAACCACAGAATATGACTTATCCACAAAAAACTCCATTATTTAATCGTTATACTTTACATGCATATGAACAATGTTTTAAGATGAAACACGCCATATATGCTTTGGGTAGGAAAGTTTGCAGAATATTACAGCAATTACTGGTACAATAACATAGTAGAACAATACGAGACTAATAGAACCAGAATTCTGCCCTATTCGGCTGGTATTAAAGCCGGCTGAAGCTGTTTTGTCGTGAGAGAAAATACTATAGATTCTAGCTGATAAGCCGGCTGATAAGTTTAAGCCAACGAGCCTTCGTCTTCACAATATATACACGATAATAGTATTACACATATTTTCAGCGTAGATACGAATGCGATAACCGGCCGTACGACAGGGCGACGCAGGCAGTACAGTAAGCATCTCCCTTCACTTGGCCACGACTGCCACCGGCGTAGTGAGGACAGGTTCACCCTGCTGATACATCATCGTCTGCTCGTGAAAATCCGGCGGCACCTGCTGGCCCATCTCCACCATGCTCACCTTTCCCCGGCGCACCGCCACGGTGCCGCACCCGGACACGGTGGCGTCGCGGCAGCGGTTGACGCGCACGGCGCCGCAGCGGGTGACGTCGGCGGAGCCGCACCTCCCCAGCGCGAGCGCGCCGCACCAGTCGGCGCGCGCGGCGCGGCACCGCGCCACGGCGACGTCGGCGCACCCGCCGACGTCGGCCTCCCGGCACCGGCCCACGCGGAGCTCCCCCCCGGCGCCGCGGACGCGCACGGCGCCCTTACAGCGGCGGATGGCCACGGCGCCCGCCACGTGCTCCACGTCGGCGGAGCGGCACCGGCGCACGGCCACGTCGCGGGAGCCGCCCACGCGCACCGCGTCGCACCGGTGGAACAACGCCGCGCCGCAGTCCTCGGCGGCCGCGTACCCGCACCGGGAGAAGCGGACGTCGCCGCCGCCGCCGCCGCGCACCACCACGTGCTGGAGACGGCTCACCTCCAGGACGCCCGGGCCGACCACGGCCACCGTGCCGCCGTTGCGCCGGAGCACGCCATCGTGGACGGCCGTCTCGACGCCGTCGATGACGACGGTGAACTGGTGCGCGGAGGCCAGGGCTTTTGGATCAACGATCACCATTTTTCGCGACGCGAAATGGGAAAAAGGAAAACAAAATTATCTGTGATGACGAGCTGTGGATGAGGAAGGTGTTATAAAGGATTCTGTTGCTTAAGGGAGAAGGTAGCAGGAAACAGTTGCATGACGCGGCATTGGGATGACACTCCGTCGACATTCAATGAAGGGTTTTGTCAGAAACTCAAAACAGCGACGCCTACTGCCCATCCGTATGCACTAATGACTGGTCGTTGTGATGTGAAGCAGCAAATGAGAATTCGGAATGTACACGTCTTAGAAGGCAAAATGACGCGCAAATTTTTTCCAGAAAGGAAAAGACAAGGATACAACTGAAATTGGATATACTAGATAGTACCCGAGCATTGCTACGGGACTCTAAGATATTATTCTAGACATAGCTTATAAGAAGCACATATATTATAAAAAGTACATAGTTGTATATATTATGATAATTGATGAAATATTTAAATCGATCATATAATATCGAGGTAGTATAGGCTTGGGTGGAGAGCGAGTATAGAATGGATTAGCTCCACAATAGATATACCAAAATGCATGGATGAATAGTTTTTTTTTTGACTTGCTTGTCTTTTATTAAATCAACCGGTCGAAGCATCAGACAGTATACACACACTCCGGAGTTACATGCCACATCCCCGTGCGGTGTGTGATGAATAGTTGCGTAATTTTAAATGGTCGGCACAGGTTACAACAAAAATGAACTGTGATTAAAAAAAGGTGCAGAGTGTTATGGTTATGACTGAAAACAATTAATGCAATCGTGCACGCATGCCATACGTGACTGGAGAAAATGGCCATGCCTGCTACTATACCCACTAGTCACTTCACTTGTGCATGCGTTTGGGAGGTGATAAGGTGGGAGAGGTAACAAAAGTCTTGTATGCATTGACAACAGAATTAGGTTGCATGCTACTACCCACTAGTCATTTGTGTATTGCGTTTGGGAGGCGATAACCTCGTTCGGCTGGCTAAAACTTGTCTGAAATTAGCTGAAAAACACTGTACTGGCTGAAATGTTGTGAGAGAAAAACACTATTCCGACTGAAAAAAGAAGCCGAACAAACCGGATTTAAGGTAAGCCGAACGGGGCTTAAAGTTTCGGAGGTGATAAGGTAGGAAGGTACTCCTCCATCTCAATCATCTCAAATTTGACCAAATTTACATGATAAGATAATAACATTTATGGTGCCAACTAAGTATCATTAGATTCTTCATTAGTTATATTTTCATAGAATACTTATTTGATTTCATCAATCTTTGAGATGCTTTGACTTTCCAAGATTATTGGAATGACTTAAAATTTAGAATTGGAGGGAGTAACAAAGATCTTGTATGCATTGACAATAGAATCATGTTAAAGGAGTGGGGCAGGGAAAGAAGGTTTCAACTGTAAGATCACTAGATCACAACAAGCTAACATGATCCAAGGGATCACAACCAGCTAATATTATCTCCCACTAATAGTCATGTCATCCCACTAAATTTCAACCTCTTAATATAAGCTAGCCACGTCATCTCCGCCAAGCGCAATTACTATTTTTAATATATTAAAAATATTGAAGACATCCATATATTGCTATTTGTTTTACAATTTCATGCATCATCTTATAATTCAATCTAATTTTGTTAGTTTTTTATTGGAATTTTTTATTACCTTGCTCAATTATGATAAGAATGGATGTAAGAACATATATGTTTAATTCATACGTGAAAAGTTTTTCCTTGATAATTATGAACAAGGTCATATAAAAAAGTTGTCATCATGTACAGTCTTTTGCTAAAACACTGCATGAGCATCATATTTATGTGTAAATGTGTGTAACAGAGGGTGTTAAGCAATGTACGTAACTTGAAATGATCATCGAAAACGCGAAACGAAAGATACATTCAATGTCGTGTTATATCACTTAGGGTTTTAAACGAATTTTTATTGAATGAAAATACTATAGAAGGCATATACGGCACTTTAATAAAGTTTGTAGTATAAGCTTCGTAGGTGACGATGAAATACTTGAGGTAGCGAAAGGAATTCACTAGCTAGCGTACCGAATAGCTTGGAAACTGAATTCGACGCGAATTCAATCGAGACTTAGTCGAATTTCCTAATTCGGGAAGCGGTTTGACAAGGCCAAGTTTGGCAATTTTTGTAGGCGAATTGGATTAAGTAGTGGTAGGGTTTCATGGCTGGTTTTGATAGCCTAACATGCCTTCTTGAGTATGGAATAGGAGGTTTAGCAGTTGAAGCATTGAGTTGGATTTTTGGGACGCTTTAAAAAGCGTGCATGACACGTTTTCGGACGGTTGCAGTGTTTGGGCGCGATCATCGTGCCTCGGCCGGCGTCGCCGCTCACCCACGCATGCACCCGTGCGCATCGCCGTGCGGGCTTCGTACCACCGTTGCCACGCTCACGCACTCACGCGCACAACGAGCTCGGTGGGACGCTAGGGCCTGGTGAGCCTGGCCGCTCTGCCACCACCGTCGTGTCCGCCTGGCCACTATGCCGCCTCGTGCTCGCTTACGCGGGACCATGCGCGCGTGGCCGCACTTGGCCTATTGTGGCCGGCACATGGCACTGCCTGCACCGTCGCCTTGCCGCGCGTGGGCTTGCCCCACCTACCTTTGCCATCACATCCGAGCTCGATGTGACGCTACGCTGCTGCCTCTCCCCAGACCGGCGCCAGCCACTACAGCGCAAAGGGTAGAGCCATCATCGGCTTGCTAATTATGGTAATGCGGCCAACCGTCCCTGAGTTTGGCTAATTACCCAATGGCCTGTAGCACGTGCGCGCTTGAACTCCGATTTGACATCCACGTCCTTCCACATCAACGTCGAGCCATGCTATGTCGGCCTTCCCCTGTCTCCTCTGTCGCCATGGTCGCCGGACCCGCGTCTTCAATTTGGCTTGGTGGAGTCACCTCAGTCCAATTAACTTTGCCTGTGGCTCCGTTGAGTAGTTAGCCAGCCACCCGACCCCATCTTGCAGTGATTCTTGCCGTGCCATGCTCCAATTTGGAGCTTCCTTCCCACCGGGTCAATAAGACCATATCGGCATGCGTTAACGGAAGGCCCCCACTCCAGAGCTGCTTACGCTCGATCAGTTGCACCGCCCGCTTTTCCTCCACCTACTCATCACCCAGCGCACCCTTGCTAGGTTGCTATCACCTTCTAGTTACCCCTGACGCAGTCTTGCCACCGCGGTGCACCACCGCACTGTCCGTGCGCACGTGGCCAACTTGGCTCGGGCCGCCTCCGATCGAACCACCACCTCATCTGGGTCTGTGGTGAGTACCTTGAGCTCATGCACTACCCCTACTGCTCCGGCATTGTGGTGGCTAACCGGAATGACACCATTTTGCTACAGGAGCTCTGCCGCCGTGGTTTGGCTTTACTACGATGTCCTGGCTCATGTTTTCATCGCTCAACATCTCGCGTTCCCGCCGAGGCAGGTACCGGCTCCTTAGATAGAGCGGGGAGGGTCCCGGGTGCCCGGCGGGGGCCGTCGGTGCCACTGGCCACCGTGTCGGCGTGCGCAGCCAGGTCAAGGACCTCCCCGATGTGAAGATAGGTTGTTGCAGAGGCCATTTTGCATAATCGTAGACTGATGGAATTGTGCGCTTAGTGCTCGCGCTATTACCGGGTAGGCCGAGGGCATTTTCGCAAGATGACCGGTGCGCATGGGTCTCCCCGTCGCGGGCCGCCGACGAGCAGTTGGGCCGTGCCGCGTGGGCCGCACTAGTGGGTCACGTATGCACGCGCGATGCGTGGGAGTGGGCTGAGCCGCTCGTGCGATGGGCCGTGCGGGTGGATTCGGTTTTTCATTTTCCAGTAAATTAGTAAAGGTTTATTCAATTTAGTTTTGAGCTAAACTTTAAAAAAATATAGTAAATTCTGTAGATGTCCAAAAATAGTGAAACAAAATTTGTTAGGTTCACAAAAATGCTATCCATCTGTTGGTGTAGTTAGTTTACAGTTATCTATGATAATGATAGATTCATTAATTCATTAAGGAGAGCTTAGTAGTGTTTAGTTTAATATTTGTAGGAATTTTTGTGGCAAATTGGTGATAGCTTTTGCCATGAAATTTTTACAGTAGGTTCATTAGATTATTATGTGCTCACTGTAATTTTTGTAGCCCTTGAGTAGATTGATATATAGGGTAGCTAATACTCCTTATTTTAGTATATATATAGTAAATCGGTATTAAGAGTAGGAATACCTTTAGTTGATAAGATAGTACATGCCATGTTTCATACTTGTTAGTGGTAACAATAGGTAACTTAGCACCTTAGTCGGTAGAACTAGTTTAATAGCTTGACAGATGTATTTTATTTTAAGAGTTGTTGTTGCCATATTACTAAGTGTTGCATCATCATTTCATGCATGTAGATAACGAGTTGGTAGAGTTCATTCCTGTGGACGAACAGGAGTTCGAGGAGATAATTGAGGAGTATGAGGAGGAGATTCTCGTATAGGAGGGAGCCCTGGAGCCGTTCGTTGCTGACTCTATTGACACGTCGCCTGCCCAAGGCAAGCCTCGGTGCATAACCCCTATTTTTGAATGATCATCAAATATATATATATATATATATATATATATATATATATATATATATATATATGATGTGCATTTATGTTACATGCATTTTATGAAAACTACATGCATAAATATACTTACCTATAAGTCCTATTAGTATAGGTCGAGTAGCTGCTATGCTCAGGATTCGGTAGCGTGAGTAACCTGCCGTTACTCACAATAGGTGATTATTATCACTCATGATAAAATAGTGGAAAGGAAAATGGAGACGGGGTAGGGATATGGTTTGGGTATTGGTGGGTGTAAGAGGCTGTGTGCTGTGGCCAACAGGGCATAGCTTGGTTATACTTTTTCCCTGTCTATGTCGGTTAAGGACCGTCCATTGCATTGGGTACTAGGCAAGTCACAGACTTATTATCCCGAGCACATACTTGGGTATGGGCGTAGGAAAGACTTGTTGTTCTCTTATCGTGGGTTTTGGCTCTTTTCGGACCGACTGATTGGAGGCAGGGATGGTGGAGGTCTAAGCACCGCACTAAGTCTGGGACTTAGGAGCGGGGGCTTGGAGTCCAAGTTTGGACAGGGACCTGGACCCCATGACAGGAGAGTGATGGGTTGGTCCTACTTGTACCTAGGATAAGCAGGGCGTGTGTTTTGGGGTACCCAGCTAGGCACATTGATTCTCAAATCACCGGGTAATCTAGTATGACTTGTCTATAGTCTAGCATCATAGTAAGAACTGAAAGATGAAAGGTGATAAAATGGAACTGTTTGCTCAACTCTTGCTTGAAAGTAGAACATGTACTTACATAGAATGACTAGATAATGAATTAATCATGATTGCTAATAATAACACAAATAAGGATTTACTGTTAGTATTGCTTTCTATAAAAAGGAAACCAGCTAACCCTAAAGCTTATCATATCCATTGGAGTCGAGAAATTATTCCCACTAGTCGGATAAGTCTTGCGAGTACATTGTGTACTCAGGGTTTATTTACCCCTGTTGCAGGTGCAGTTTGAGGAGTAGCCGTTGTGTGAAGAATTCTTCTGGTGGACACAGATAGATCCTTATTCATTATCAATAGATGTTTATTTGAGTTTTATTTTCATTACGCTGTTTAATATTCCGCACTCTAAATTTGGTACTATAATAATATATTTTTAAGAACTCTGGATGTATGAAATGAACTAAGTATTTTAACTTGTTCTCATTATTGTAACTTGTTCTCATTATTGGATCCTTGGAGAAAAATGTGGATCATTCGGGCTCTCCCTTGGGGTGTGCTCGATGGAACCCGCCCGATGTAGCTCGCTCTCAGGGCGCTTAGTGTCAGTGAAAGACAAGTGTCTCCATAAGTGCATTATTTTAGGCGGTTCTGCCACAGTTGGCACTAGAGCCAATAATGAGTTTACAAGTTTCAACACTCTTTTCCAAAACTTAAAATTTGACCAACAAAAGTTTTGCGAAAAGTAGGATGCGATAAAATTATCTAAATAAGTAAAAGCTCTAGCAATATGGTCTATCTAGGATAGCGACACTGGTTTTATCTAATCAATTTTCTATAGGTACACTAACTTATGTTGCGTAAGAAAACGCTTAGCATACGAAAAGTGAGTGTGCGATGTGCCGAAATTTTGCGAATGCTGCTATATTCTGGCTTGAGTGAGCGTACAGGCTGATGCATGCATCATGATAATAGAATCTTGCTTAGACTAAATCCCCCCTACACGTATAATTTGGATTAGTAAATTGATAGGATAAACTAAAAGAATGCTTTAATAAATGTCTTGTCATTTCTCTAATCCCTTATTTGATCTAGAGGGTTGTCCTAAGTGGTTGGTTCCTATCTGTTATAGATGACCCTGAGGTCCGGTCGTGGGAGCACTAGTGCCAGGGCAGGCCACGGTCTTTGCGAAGGCCAAGGTGAAAGTGGCCGGGGAATGAGCACAGCAACGGGGAGAGCCATGAGGCTCCACTTCTAGCTCCTCCTCCTCTGCCACCGACACCTCCGATGACTCATGCGGAGATGATGGCGGAGATGTTGGCTGCTCGTTGTGAGTTAGCCCGTGCCAGAGCTGTTAGCACAGGCTATCAGTGGCTTCACTCGTGGAGGCCATGGGGGCAATGGTGGGAATGGGGGTGGTGGCCACGGTCCTAAGGGACACTGCTCTTATTAGGATTTCTTAAAGATGCACCCACCCACGTTCACGCCGATGGCTGAGCCCCTAGATGCGGAGCATTGGCTTCGCATTCTAGAGCAAAAGTTTCTGTTGCTCACCATAACTGATGAGTAGAAGGTGCGCTTTGCAGCGCAACAGTTGTTGGGATCCACGAGTGCATGGTGAGATACATTCAATGCCATTATATATGGCCAACGGGCTGGCCCAACACGGCACGGCATGGCACGGGCCTGTGCCAGCACGACCTGATAGCCAACGGGCTAGCACGACATGTCGTGCCTCACGGGCCATGCCTCATAGGGCCATGGGCCTGGCCTTTGGCCCAGGCATGGCCCTATGGGCCGATTTCTATGCCAGGCTGGCCCGCGAAGCACGACCAATTTCATAGGTCGTGCTAGCTCGAGGCCCACTGGTTGGTGGCTGCCGACAGAGAGAGAGAGGAAAGGCGATGCTGTTCACTGGATCCAAGAAGGCAGAAGGGAGGGAGGGAGGACGCGGGGAGTGGATCCGCCACGGAGGAGGAGATCCGTGCCGTCCCACGCTAGATCCGCACCGAAGGAGAGCCGTCGGAGAACGGAGGGAGGGAGGACGCGGGGAGCGGATCAGCCATGGAGGTGGAGATCCGCACCGTCCCGTGCTAGATCCACACCAGACGAGAGCCACCGGAGAAGGGAGGGATGGAGGACGCGAAGAGCAGATCTACCTCAGAGGAGGAGATCCGTGCCACTTGCAGGGGAGCATCAAAGCTGTAGGGGAGCACCGGATCCTGCCGCCTCCTGGCGAGAGCACCGCTGTAGGGGCTACGCGAGCTCTGCCATGGGGGGCCACGTGAGCTCCACCATGGAGCGCCGCTGCAGGGGCCATGCGAGAGGGAGGGAGAGGGGCGCCGTTGTTGCGCCGGGAGAGAGTGGAGGGAGGGCTGGAGAGAGAGAGTGGAGGAGGGAGAGATCGACGTCGTGTGAAGGAGAGCGACGGTGCATGAGGGAGAGAGGGCATCGCATCCGCGTGGGTAGGTCCAGTAGGATTTAGGGTTTGGGGTGATGCGCGGTGGGACTGTAGGAGGAGGCGGCCGAGCGGATAGTGGAGTCCCCGCTTATATACGTTGGTCGTGGGGGATGGGGAGGCGGCAGGCCGAGCCGCTAGCAAGCTAGCTGCTCTATAGCAGGGCGTGCCATGCCGGCCCACGTGCCTGGGGTAAGGCCTAGGCATGACCTGCTCCTCTGGACCAGGCCAGCCTGGGCCTGCTAGCCGTCGGGCCGTGCCATGCTTGGGCCGGGCCAAAAAATGGGCCTTGGGCTGGGCCAATGGGCTCGGGCTGCATGGCCAACTTTGAATGCCATGCAGTAGGTGGATCATCGGGTGACCTAGAAGGAGTTCACGACGGCCTTTAGAGAGTATTATATTCCTACTGGTGTTCTAAACAGGAAGTTGACTGAGTTTCTGGACCTTTGGCAAGGGAGTATGTCCGTGATGGACTACGTCAACAAGTTCAATCACTTGTCATAGTATGCTAGGACTCATGTTGATACATATGAGAAGAAGAGAGATTGTTTTTACTGTGGCCTCTCTTGCATCTTGCAGAAGATGTTATATACTAGGAACTATCAGATCTTTGGGCCGATGTTGAACGCTGCTATTGCCATGGAGGGCTTGCAGCGTGACTCCTAGGCAGAATGGAAATGCAAGCGGGTGGCTACTGGGTCTTCTAGTCACCCCTAGGCACAGAAAGTATAGGTTGTCAGGCGGGTGCCCTATCAATCTTCAGGCAGGCATTCGTTTTGATAGCCTCAGCAGACTTTTCAGGCATCTTGCACTTAGTATCGTGCACCTACTCAGCAGGTGCAACATCAGTAGCCCAAGGGTCAATAGGTCCCACCTCGTCAAGGACTAGGGAACAAGCTTGGTGCTTGTTTCAAGTGTGGTAAGGAAGGCCACTATGCCCAGGAGTATCCACAAAACCAGCTGACCCAGTCTGCTTAGCCTTCAGCTAACTCTAGGCTAATCAAGAAGACAATTATTAAGAAGAAAGTGCCATTGAGCCAATCTGGACAGGTTAATTTCACAGAGGCTAAGGAAATATTGCAAAATAAACTGGTGATGGCTGGTATGTTCACCATTATTTCTCATCCAGCTTATATGTTGTTTGGTTCTGGCGCATCACATTCATTCATGAGCTTGTGATTTGCACACTAGCACAATATACCTTTTATGACTATACCTTTTGCCTATAGAATCAGTACTCCGGGTGCGCAGTTGTGTGTTAATACTCGGACGAACACAGTGGGCTTAGTATTAGCCACTCACACTTACCGTCTCTAGTTCATGGTGCTGCCTGGGCAAGGCATTGATGCAATTCTGGGAATGAACTGGTTGTGTATATATGGGGTAGTTTTGGATCTAAAGCAAAGAATTGTAGAGTTATGGCTTCTTTCTTCTGAGGATAGGATGTCTCTTCTTATGCCCTCAGATCTAGTCTTACCTGTTGTTGCTCATGATGAAGCTTAACCTGATCTTGCCTCTATTCCTATGGTATGTGAGTTTTGGGATGTTTTTCCTGAAGATCAACCTAGGTTGCCACCAGACAGAGATGTGGAGTTCTCCATTAAGTTAGAGCCCAGTACTGCTCCTATCTCCCGACGCCCGTACTGCATGGCCCCAAAGGAATTAGCTGAAATGAAGAAGTAGTTGGAAAAGGGCTTCATCTGTCCTAGCTCTTCACCATGGGGTTGTCCAACCATTTTTGTGAAGAAGAAGGATGGCACTCTTCGGATGTGTGTGGATTACCGGCCTCTTAATGTGGTAACCATTAAGAACAAGTATCCTTTACCTCGTATTGATACTTTGTTCGACCAACTAGCTGGTGCCAAGGTGTTCTCCAAGATTGATCTCCGTTTAGGCTATCATCAAATCAAGATTAGACCATGAGATATACCAAAGATAACTTTTTCTACTAGGTATGGGCTGTATGAATACCTAGTCATGTCTTTTGGTCTTACCAAAGCTCCTGCATTCTTCATGTACCTGATGAATTCAGTTTTTATACCAGAGCTAGATAAGTTTGTAGTGGTATTCATTGATGATATCCTAATATGTTCCAAGAACAAGGAAGAGCATGCCCAACACCTTCGGATAGTACTGACTCGATTGAGGGAACACAAGCTGTATGCTAAATTCAGCAAGTGTGAATTCTGGTTAGATCGAGTGCAGTTTTTGGGGCATATTTTGACACCTGATGGTATCTCCGTTGACCCCAACAAGGTGCAAGATGTGCTAAATTAGAAGTCTCCCAAGTCAGTGCACCAGATTCGTCAGTTCCTTGGTCTAGCTAGATACTATCGGTGTTTCATACCAGACTTCTCCAAGATAGCTCAGCCGATGACCAAGCTGCTCCAGAAAGAGGCCAATTTTGTTTGGAGTCCGGCCTATGAAGAAGCCTTCCAAGCTTTGAAGAACTTTCTTACCACTGCTCTTGTCTTGGCCCAACCAGATATTGATAGACCTTTTGATGTATATTATGATGCCTCGAAGATGGGGTTGGGATATGTGCTTATACCAGATGGGCATGTGATAGCTTATGCTTCACGCCAACTGAAAAAGCACAAAGTGAATTACCCCACCCATGATTTAGAGCTGGCTGCTGTGGTCCACGCTCTAAAAATTTGGAGGCATTATTTGTTGGGCAACAAAGTACATATTTTTACAGATCATAAGAGCTTCAAATATATTTCCACTCAGTCCGAGTTAAATATGAGGCAAAGGAGATGGTTGGAATTGATCAAGGATTATAACTTGGAGGTACATTACCACCCCGGAAAGGCCAATGTGGTAGCTGATGCCTTGAGCCAAAAGTCTTATCAGGTTGAAGAAACACCTCTGTCTTTCAACCATGCTGAGGTGCTAGCTCACATTGCCTTAGTCTCAGACTTACTTGAGCAGATTATCATAGAACAACGGCAAGACATTTTAGAAGTTCCTCACATCAAGAGATTAATTGCCGAAGGGCGTGGCCCTCAGTTTAGTATTGATGAGCAAGGTGTAGTGAGGTACAAGGATAGGTTGGTGGTTCCATCAAATGAGGAGCTGAGAAGGAAGATTTTGAATGAAGCTCACCATTCCAAATTGTCTATTCATCCTAGCAGTAATAAGATGTACCATGATTTATGCCACTTGTATTGGTAGTCCAACATGAAGCAGGACATCACCAAGTACATCGCGGAGTGCAACACTTGTGGGAGAGTTAAGGCAGACCACATGCATACCCTAGGATATTTGCAGCCCTTGCCCATTCCTATTTGGAAATGGGAAGATATTTCCATGGATTTCATTGTGGGTTTACTTCGAACATCCAAGGGCTATGACACTATTTGGGTCATTGTGGACCATCTCACTAAGTCCGCTCATTTTCTTTCGGTGGACACTAGATATACAACCAAGAAGTATGCCCAGATATATTTTGATCGGGTTGTGACCCTACACGGAGTTCCCCTTACTATCATCTCTGATAGAGGGTTAGTTTTTGTATCTCATTTCTGGGAGCAACTACAGCAATGTCTTGGTACTCGTCTCCTCAGAAGCTTAGTTTATCATCCACAAACTGATGGCCAAATAGAAAGGGTGAACTAGGTACTCGAGGACATGTTGAGAGCTTGTGCCATTTCTTTTCCTGAGAAGTGGGATGAATGCCTGAAGTTAGCCGAGTTTTCTTACAATAATAGCTTCCAAGAAAGCATTCGTATGGCCCCATTTGAAGCTCTGTATGGAAAGAAGTGTAGGACACCACTTAACTGGGTTGAAGTGGGAGACCATGGATATTTTGGGCCTGATTTCATCAAAGAAGCTCGAGAGCAAGTCAGCGTTATTCAGAGTCACTTGAAGGCAGCTCAGAGCCAACAGAAAGTGTATGCGGACAAGAGAAGAAGGCCTTTGTAGTTTATAGTTAGGGATTATGTGTACCTCAAGGTGTCTCCTATGAGAGGGGTGCATCGGTTTGGTGTCCATGGCAAGCTAGCCCCTCGATATGTAGGTCCTTACAAGGTTTTGGAGCAGTGTGGCCTAGTTGCTTATCGTCTCTAGCTTCCTGATATTTTATCTACAGTATATAATGTGTTCCACATATCGTAGTTGAAGAAATGTTTGCGGGTCCCTAATGAATCTATGGAAATTGAAGGAATTCCCCTCCAGCCTGATTTGCCTTATATTGAGCACCTTGTCAAAATCCTGGACAAAAGGGAAAGAGTGACAAGGAACAATGTGGTGAAGTTCTACAAGGTGCAGTGGCAAAACCACTCAGAGGATGAAGCCACATGGGAACAAGAGAGCTATATATTGAAGCATTACCCCCACCTTCTCTCTGGTTCAGATAGGTAGTTTTTTACATTGAAATGTAATTCTTATCTCTTTTCCCATACTAGACACATGAAATCTCGGGTCGAGATTTTGTTTTAGGAGGGTAGGTTTGTTACACCCTCGGTGTTACACTATACTGTCTTTTTGCTAAAACACTGTATGAGCATCATATTTATGTGTAAATGTGTGTAATAGAGGGTGTAAAGCAATGTACGTAACTTGAAATGATCATCGGAAACACGAAACGAAAGATACATTCAATGTCGCGTTATATCACTTAGGGTTTTAAACGAATTTTTATTGAACAAAAATACTATAGAAGGCATATACGACACTTTAATAAAGTTTGTAGTATAAGCTTCATAGTGACGATGAAATACTTGAGGTCGCAAAAGGAATTCACTAGCGAGCGTATCGAATAGCTTGGAAACCGAATTCGACGTGAATCTGATCGAGACTAAGTCGAATTTCCTAAGTCAGGAAGTGGTTTAACAAGGCCAAGTTAATGCGAACGGGGATCCTGATCTTCCGTCAGGTAGAGGTAACTATCGTTGTGGTGGAGAATGACACACCGATCCGGCTTCAGATCGAAAGATCGAACCCTGCAATCTTAGCACCACAGCTCCTTTGGTTATCAACCAAGTCATGGACCAGGTTAACCTCGCCAAGAAGGCTAAACCCTGCCTGCGCAACAAAGAACACAAGCAAGAACAAGAAAGAACACAACCAAATTGCAGATGAATGATTAATCTCACGAAGTTGGGGTCTCACAAACCGATGAACGGCGAAACTGTTCTTGACAGAATAATCCAAGCAAAACCCAAAACCTAATGGAGGGGCGGCGGCTGTTTATAAAGACTCTAGGGTCATGCAAGACCCCTGGACGCGCCCCTAATGGGCCCAAACACGATACATGGTCCAACGGACCAAAAGACGGTGTCGTAGCACCCTGGCAGATTCTGGACACTAACTTGTTTTGATGATTCCTGTTGATTTCGAAGAGCTTTTGATGTGGGACGACTTGGATTGTCTTCCTTATCAAATTAGCTTTCCATCCATATGTGGATTGTCGAAAACGGAGTCTGGATGCGTCCTGGGTGAACAGTTTAAGGCAGACTGGTCCTGGAGGCCGAGGCAGACTCGAAATCGTGTTGGACCAGTCCTCTGATTCCTGTTGGACGTCCTTGCTGGTCATCTTCGCCTCCACCACATCCTCTAAGTCCTTCATGACCCTCTTCAATGTTCCTAAGCAAGATAACATCATTAGGTAGTAGTCTATTCTCATAAGTATAAAAAGGATCGCTTAAGAACGAGCTCACCTCTAAATTGAGTTGACGCATTCGAGCCCGGGTCATTGGACCTTGCATGACTGTTGGAGGATCAGCGGGTACATCCGAAGGAGTGATGTCCTCATCATCCTCCCCCTCTTGAAATGGAGTCGTCCTCGACTTAAGCTCATCTTCTTCTCCCAAATAAGGTTTCAAATCTGCAATGTTAAAGGTGGGACTAACCCCGAACTCGGGTAGCAACTCAAGTTTGTAGGCATTATCATTTATTTTCTCAATTATCTTATAAGGACCAGCTGCTCTTGGCATTAATTTAGACTTACGTAGCTCAGGAAATCTATCTTTTCTCAAATGTAACCAAACTAAATCACCCGGTTCAAGTTTAATCTCTTTTCTACCTTTACTACCAGCAATTCTATACTTTTCATTCATGCTTTCAATATTTGCTTTAGTTATTTCGTGCAACATACGAATAAAATCAGCACGCTCTCTAGCATCACTATGTATTCTCTCAGTGGTAGGTAAAGGCAAAAGATCAATAGGAGCACGGGGGTTAAAACCATACACTACCTGACAAGGACTTACCTTGGTGGTGGAATGTTCCGCCCTGTTATATGCAAACTCCACATGCGGCAAACACTCTTCCCACATCTTTAAATTGCGCTTCAAAATTGCTCTCAACATGGTGGACAATGTTCGATTCACAACCTTAGTTTGCCCATCAGTTTGGGGATGACATGTTGTAGAAAACAGCAGCTTGGTCCCCAATTTATTCCACAACGTGCGCCAAAAATGACTCAAGAATTTTGCGTCGTAATCTGAAACAATAGTAGAAGGCATACCATGCAAGCGAACGATTTCTTGAAAGAAAAGGTCAGCAATATGAAGAGCATCGTCGCTCTTATGACAAGGAATAAAATGTGCTATCTTAGAAAAACGATCAACCACCACAAAAATAATATCCCTCCCCCTCTTAGTCCTTGGCAAACCCAACACAAAATCCATAGATATATCAGCCCAAGGAGTAGAAGGAATAGGAAGAGGCATATACAAACCATGTGGGTTCAACCGCGACTTAGCTTTTTGACATGTGGCACACCAAGCCACGTACCACTCTACATCTCGCCTCATCCTTGGCCAAAAGAAGTGTGTGGACAGCACCTTCTCCGTCTTCTTGGCACCAAAATGTCTCATCAATCTGCCTCCATGTGCCTCCTGTAACAACAAAAGACGAATGAAACCAACTGTAATGCATAGGCGGTTAGCTCTAAATAAAAACCCATCATTGATCATAAACTTATTCCATGCACGTCCCTCTCTACAATTAAGCAACACGTCCTTAAAATTAGGATCAAGCACATATTGTTCTTTTATTGATTGAAGACCAAAAATCCGACAATCAAGTTGGGACAGCAATGTATATCTTCTAGACAAAGCATCAGCAATCACATTATCCTTCCCTTTCTTGTGTTTGATAATATAAGGAAAAGATTCAATAAATTCAACCCATTTAGCATGCCTACGATTTAGATTATTTTGAGAACGAAGATATTTAAGCGATTCATGATCAGAATGAATAACAAATTCTTTAGGCCACAAATAATGACGCCACATCTCTAAAGAATGAACAAGTGCATACAATTCCTTATCATACGTGGAATAATTAAGAACAGGGCCATGCAATTTTTTACTAAAGTAAGCAATGGGTTTACCATCTTGCATCAAAACACCTCCAATGCAACTCCACTAGCATCATATTCTAGCTCAAAAGTCTTACCAAAGTTTGGAAGTTGCAGCAATGGTGCGTGTGTAAGCTTGTCCTTCAAAGTGTCGAAGGACTCCTCATGTGCCTTTTCCTAATGGAACACCACTCCTTTCTTCGTCAACTCATGCAACGGGGCAGCAATGGTGCTGAAATCTTTGACGAAGCGGCGGTAGAATCCTGCAAGACCAAGAAAACTCCTCACCTGTATGACGGTTTGGGGAACTGGCCAGCTCTTTATGGCTTCAATTTTCATCTCGTCCACCTCAATTCCCTATGGAGTTACAACATAGTTAAGAAAAGAAACTCGATCCGTGCAAAAGATGCACTTCTCAAGGTTACCAAATAAACGTGCATCACGTAAAGCATTAAAAACAGCACATAAGTGATCCATATGTTCATCAAAAGACTCGCTGTAAATCAATATATCATCAAAGTAAACTACCACAAAATGACCAATAAAAACTCTTAAAACCTCATTCATTAAGCGCATGAAAGTGCTAGATGCATTTGTCAAACCAAAAGGCATAACTAACCACTCATACAACCCGAATTTGATTTTAAACGCAGTTTTCCATTCATCTCCAAGTTTTATTCTAATCTGGTGGTAGCCACTTCGCAAGTCAATCCTAGTGAAAATTATAGAACCACACAACTCATCAAGCATGTCGTCTAGCCTAGGAATAGGATGATGATACCAAATAGTAATATTATTGATGGCTCTACAATCAACACACATACGCCAAGTTCCATCTTTGTTAGGAACCAAAAGTATAGGAATGGCACAAGGACTAAGGCTTTCACGTACATACCCACGGTCCAAAAGGTCTTGAACTTGCCGCTGAATTTCCTTAGTCTCCTCGGGATTGGTTCGATAGGCAGCACGGTTGGGCAAGGTTGCTCTCGGAATCAAATCAATTTGATGCTTTATTCCTCTCATAGGTGGCAGCCTCGGGGGTATCTCAGCTGGAAAAATGTCCTCATACTCCTACAAAAGGTTAGTGACAGCAGGAGGCACCGAGCTAACAATATCATCAAGCGAAAACATAGCTCGTTTGCATACAAAGCATAGCAAATATCATCATCAGAAATTTCAGCGAAGTCACATTTTGTTGCAAGCATAACACCACCCTTCAATTTAATCCCCTCAGCCTTAGAAATAGATATAGACTTATCCTTTTTAGGTGGAAAATAGAATTAGCAACTTGCTGATTTTTAGATTGGACATTATTCAAACTAGCAGCGCGTTCTCTATCAGCTTGTACAATTTGAGCAGGGGTCAAAGGTACCAAAGTAATTTTCTTTCCTTTATGAACAAAAGTGTATTTATTACTTCTACCATGGTGTGTAGCATCATTATCATGTTCCCAAGGATGACCCAATAAAAGTGAACAAGCTTGCGTAGGTACCACATCACAATCAACAGAGTCAACATAAGAACCAATGGAAAATGAAACTCTGCAAGTTTGTGTTACCTTTGCTTTACCAGAATCATTTAGCCACTGAATATGGTATGGACATGGGTGTGGGCATGTGGTCAAGCCAAGCTTCTTGACCAAATCAGAACTCACCAAATTGTTGCAGCTACCATCATCAATAATGACATGTGCTCGATGGTTGCTGATGACGAAGAAAAACTGGAACAAGTTATGGCGTTGTAGCTTCTCAGGTTGCTGGACTTGTGAGCTGAGCACCCGCTGTACAATGATGCTCCTATAGGCCACCGTGGCCTTGTCACCAAGGACTTCACCATCCTCCTCATCTGCATCTTGGTCTTCTTCAAACTCAATGTCAGAGGTGCTGATGTAATCATCTTCTGTAGCAATATATGCCCGCTGACTTGGGCAGTCCTTCTACACATGGCCAATGACATGGCAGCGGTGGCACTGAATGCCTGAAGTGCGTCCCATCGATGCAATAGATGAGGCACTCTTGGTAGGCACCTGCAAAGAATTTTTACCTGAATCTGAAGGTCATGTGGGAGGTGCCTTAGGTGTAGCAGAAACTCCAGAGGCTGTGGGTCGCTTGCTCACCGGTGGAGGCGCCCGAAAAGTGGTTGGCTTGGTCAGCCCCGAAGATGGTGCCGAGCGTGGCATGTATGTGGTGCTGACCTTGCTCTTGCTCTGCTGTTCACACCCCTGTAATTCCTTTTCTACAAGCATAGCAAACTGAAACAACTGGTTGACAGTGTTAAATTCTTTATAATCAACAATGTCCTGAATCTCACACCTCAAACCCAAATAAAAACGACAAATGGCATCTTCATTCCCCTCTACAACACTACAGCGCATCAATCCCTTTTGGAGCTCACCATAGTAATTGTCACAGAACCGTCCAACTTATAAGAGCACAAGTACAATAGCAATCACCGAAGCGATCAAACCATCATACTTGAGCCCATATAAACCCGGTAGTCCAACAAAATCATGAAGGATCTCACACAACCAACATACAAACCAAGATCGTAGAGATTCAACACAACCCATCACATGCTACATCATAGTTCACAAATATGTCTCATACATCAGAGTTTGAATAATTATTGCAAACCGAGTTTGAAAGTAGCGGAAGCAAAGTAGTTTAACATCAACATCACACGTAGTTTAATACAAAGCCAGTGTCATAGTCATCTCCAACCAAAAGCACAAAGGTGAGATGAAATACAGAATGACCATTGCCTATGGTCCTAGTCCTCATCCACAGCAGGAGCAAGACAGTTCTTGCAGTAGCCATGATACATAACGTTATCTGCAACAATGGGAATAAAACCCTGAGTACGAGAAGGTACTCAGCGAGACTTACCCGTCCAACTGATATACTAAGACACCAAGGAGTATGCAAGGCTTTATAAGTAGAGCTGGTAGACATTATTTGCAGAAAAAGCATAAGTTATCCAACATCTCTTTAATTGTGAATCACCAGTTATTAATCCTATCTCATACTAGATTAGCAACTATCCTATGCCAAACATGTTGGTCCATTAAGGCATCACAATAATAACCATATCCAGTTGAGTTCTCTCATAATCTCATAACCATCATTTCCATAATTTACTACGATGAAAGGAACTCAAGTCAAGTTCTCACTATCCGGGAGAGACAGCGATTCGAATCGATTCCTACCCAGCTGGGGAATTATTCCTAACACACACCCAAGCATACCTCGCGAAGGTAGCCTAAGGTCACCTTTGGTATAACTCAGGAACCAATTTCGCGGGTATGACCAGCGCCGCACAATTAGAGAACCACTCTGCCAAGGGTGATCGGGACTCTAACCCACCCTTGGGCTTACGCCAATGGCTCTCTGCACATCCTTACTACCATCCAGAATGCGCACTTTTACCGCTCATGATCCCGGCCTGAATTGAACTACTCGGCTTCACGGTCGGAACGATTTATCCGACCAACTATGTGAGAGGCTGCATTCAACATGACAAGATGACCTCCAACGTCCGGTCCTTAAATGACACAGACGGAATCACTACAATACCACATATAAGACTCCGCCCAGTCTCCATTTACTCCACATTACCAGGTTATGTTCCACGATAGCACAATATAGCCAACCGTGATTAAGTTATCACCTATAGCTCGCAGGTGACAGGAAATCACCCGACTTCTACCGGTCTAAGCATAGCTAAGCATGATAAACGTTCCTGGACTTAAATAGGATTCATGGTAGATATTTCTGGTCAAGGAAGGTAATATGCAACAATGGTTTCCAAACAACTCCTGTCACGTAATGCAGCAATACGAATAACTTTAAGTGACATTAATAAAATAGGGAGGCTTATAATGCTCCGGGGCTTGCCTTTCACAAACGTCGAAGGCTGGTGATCGGGGCACTCGGGAAGGTGATCGGCTTTAGGCTCTCCTTCTCCGGGAACCTCCAGGTGTTGAACTTCCTGATTCTCCTCCTGCGGCTCAGCGTCGAGCTCCACAAGCGTGATCCCTTCGGTTGCACCTATTGCATGCATATGCATAAGTAAGTACCATGAATGCATAAGATGGATCACGGAGGATGTGATAAGGAATGTACATGCTGCAACAATGATGTTAAGTAGCAAAATGATAACAATGCTAACTCCTTATTTGCCTAGTAGGTGCATATCTCTTCTCTAGTTATTTACAAATTTCACACAAAGCAATATCTAAGTTACACATGACAGTTACAAGTTTATATCATAACTGAAGTTATACTTATCCAAATGCTGTGATCTTAGACTTTATGGAAAGCTTATAAAATTTTCTACAACTCTTATTTAATCACCAAAAGCTGAATCACAATCTATACTAGACAAAATAGGCAATCTATGCAGTGCTGTCCAGAAATTCCAGAGAACAAGCAATTCGGAAAACTAACTTTAAACAGATAGAACTCCTAAACCCTTTGGCCTATTGACCTAAAATTTTAACACAAGATAGATGAAGAAGTTACCTACAACTTTGTTATTAACCATTTCTACAGAAAACATTATTTTGACTATGCAACATAACAAGCAACAGAATCTGTCCGAAAACATGTTAAATCAAATTATAAAACAACAATATTTCTACTACATGTAAGCATTCAAAATTTGACACCACCAAGTACACCAACAGTTCAGGGACATCAAATACACTCAAGAAAACATAATGGCAAAGCCCAAACTATTTATTTAATTGTATTTATTAATTTATTTAGATAATTAGGTTAAATAATAAACCTATACCAAATGTGCATAATAAATTCTCAGAAAATTACAGTGACCTCCAAGTGCTACCACATGACTACTGTAAAAGTTTCATATCATTTTACCAAGTATAACATTCTTTACAAAAATGACAAGCTAGCAAGGTCTATTTTAGCGAAAATAGTAAACCCTATAGAAAAGTGTCAAACAACAGATTATATATTTTTCCTAGCACCATATTAGTGCCATACTACTGTACAAAAAAGTTTCATATCAATATGTTACATATTTTTGTCCCTACCATTTTCCTTAGAAAATACCATTTATTACTAGATAATTAGAAAGACCCTATTCCAATCAAGTTTACAGCAAGTTCACTATTTTTCCTAGCTAAAGCATGTCAATACAAAACCAACAAACTTGGAATCACAATTTTATCACTTTTCTAGCTCAAGATATCTATTTTACAAGATTGTAAACATACAAAAAGCACTTATTTAAATACATTTTAATCACCATGAAAAATACCATAAACTGTGTGTTTTATATTTTTAATAAATACTACACTTCCTAAGGAAGCTAACAAAATTGGAATCACTCAAATCGAACCTATGTAGCTCTAGATATTGAATTTAGAAGATCCTCACAAAATCTGGAAAAAGATTAAAACGAAAACGACCAAATCCTAACATATGCTACGCGTACACAGCCTACTGCACCCGAGGGGGCTGACGGCTGGGCCCCTGGGTCAACCTAACCCTACATGTCATATAGACAGAAGCAGGGGCTGCGCGTTGATCAGCCGAGACGCATCTAACGGGATAGGTTAGCAATCGATTTTCACGACTCTCCTTCCGGCGACGGCGGAAGGATGGCTCGGCGGCGTGGCCGTACGGTCAACGGCAGCGAGCTCGTCGATTCCGGTGAACCGACGGAGGCTCGGCCCTAATGGCCCACCATGGGAGCATCTACGGCTCGAGGCAGACACACAGCGATGGAGAGGAATGGTGGTTAGAGCTCAAGTAAGTATGGCCGCGTACGAGCTCGCATAAGGCGGCAACAATGGCGGACGCGGCGGAGCTGCAGACTCGCTTGGCTTACCAACTGTTGAGGGAAGGTGCAGCAAGGTTGGGGATGGAGCGAGGGCCGTGGTGGTGCTATTGGTGGGAGGAGAAAGATGGAGGCATTGCTGTGGTGATGGATTCACGGCGGCGGCGCTTCTCTGTTCTGGAGCCGTTCTTGGTGGAGAAAGAAGAATAGGCAAGGAGGAGCAGGCAAGTGAATGGAGAGGAAGACAGCAGGCGCGGCGCTCGTTTTTTCACTGCAACCAGCCACGGCGTGCGGGGGCAGCGCCGGTGCATTGCTTCCATGCGGCGCGCGCAAGCTGAGCCAGTCGGCCACGTAGTCAGATTCAAAACCTGAATGGAGTTGCAAATACTACCTCAAAAATGCGCCTGAAACCCAAACTTCGTCCCTCCGTAACTCTTAAACCACGACGACTCAGCAAAAGATCTATTAATAAAAGTTGTAGATATACACACCATCTCCAACTTTTCTTAAGTGACCTAGGTCTAATTCGCAAAGGTTAGGAAGATATATCATCACCAAGTTGGGTACGTCAAACTGAAAAACCAATTCGGACTTAGAAGAATTTCTAAGTACCAAAACTAGTGAATTGTTGATCCTTGTGAGCACAAAATGACAAAGCTATGCACTGAATTAGCTCATGACCCAAACATAAAAGTTGTTGCTCTACTCAAAAACTACAACTTTGTTTAAAGGTTCACTACCATGCAAAGACTCTATGACATAGTTCAAACTAGGTCAAACATAGTACTTTAAAATGATGACATACACCATACCAATGACTTAGAGACTAAACTAGACTTAGTCGTGAATACCAAAGTTATTCTTTATGCTATTATAAACATGTTTAAAGCATTCACAAGGTTCCACACACATTTCATACATTGGTTGCATATAAACACTAATCTAAGTAAGGCAATTAAGTAATATCATATGCAATATAAGCCAACAAAGATGGAATACATGATATGCTTATGATCATGAATGCTCAATGATGATTGTGATCATGCAATGTCAAGGTTAAGTGCATGCTTAACACCGAGGGTGTTACAATAATCCTGTACAGATTTACCTCCTTGTTCTAAACGCATCAATTTCTTACGCAAGTCTCTATGATAAGAAGGAGGAACAAAGCGATCACGCATAGCTACCTTAAGTTCTTCCCATGTACCATAAAAAGCATCCTATGCAGCTAACCCATTCCACCAAATAATGGCAAAATCCTTAAACTCACTAGTAGCTTGTCGAACTCTATGATGCTTAGGCACAAGGTGGGCACTAAACTTTTGTTCTACCGTCATCTCCCAATCAAGATATCCCTCAGCATCATAATGACTCGAAAAAGATGGTATTGTGAACTTAATCTTAGCATAAGGATCATCGGGTACACGGTGATTATTACCTTGATGGTGGTGGATTGCTTAAGAATGAGCTCACATCTAAATTGAGTTGATGCATTCGAGCCCGGGTCATTGGACCTTGCATGACGGTTGGAGGATCAGCGGGTACATCCGAAGGAGTGATGTCCTCATCACAAGTTTGGCAATTTTTGTAGGTGAATTGGATTAAGTAGTGGTCGGGTTTCATGGCTGGTTTTGATAGCCTAACATGCCTTCTTGAGTATGGAATAGGTGGTTTAGCAGTTGAAGCATTGAGTTGGATTTTTGGGATGCTTTAAAAAGCGCACATGACATGTTTCTGGACGGTTGCAGCGTCTGGGCGTCGCCGCTCGCCCACGCGTGCACCCGTGCGCACCGCCACGCGGGCTTCGCACCACCGCTGTCATGCTCACGCACGCACGCACTCACGCGCACACCGCGCTCGGTGGGACGCTGGGCCCGACGAGCCTGGCCGCTCTACCACCGCCGTCGCGTCTGCCTGGCTGCTCTGCCGCCTTATGCTCGCCTGCGTGGGACCATGCGCGCATGGCCGCACTTGGCTTGCTACGGCTGGCACATGGCACTGCCCGCACCGTCACCTTGCCGCGCGTGGGCTTGCCCCGCTTGCCTTTGCCACCGTCAGCTTGCTAATTTTGGCAATGTGGCCCACCATCCCTGAGCGTGTTTGGCTGATTCCCCAATGGCCTGTAGCACGTGCGTGCTTGAACTCTGAGTTGACAGCCACGTCCTTCCATGTCAATGTTGAGCCAAGCCATGCCGGCCCTTCCCCTGTCTCCTCTGTCGCCATAGTCGCCAGACCCACGTCTCTAATTCAGCTTGGTGGAGTCACCTCACTCCAATTAACTTTGCCCGTGGCTCCGTTGAGTAGTCAGCCAGCCACCTGACCCCATCTTGCAGTGATTCTTGCCGTGTCATGCATCAATTTGGAGCTTCCTTCCCACCGGGTCTATAAGACCGTATCGACATGCGTCGACATAAGGCCCCCCACTCTAGAGCTGCTTGCGCTCGATCTGTTGCACCGCCCGCTTTGCCTCCACCTAGTCATCACCTAGCACACCCTTGCCAGGTTGCTATCACCTTCTAGTTACCCCTGACGTAGTCTTGCCACCGCGGTGCATCACTGCACCATCTGTGCGCATGCGGTTAGCTTGGCTCGGGCTGCCTCCAATCGAACCACCACCTCGTCTAGGTCCGTGGTGACCTTGAGCTCATGTGCTACCCCTACTGCTCCGGTGTCGTGGTGGCTAACCAGAACGGCACCGTTTTGCTATAGGAGCTCCGCCGCCATGCTCCGGCTTTACTGCGGCATCCTGGCTCATGTTTTCATCGCCCAGCGTCTCACGTTCATGCCTAGGCAGGTACCGGCTCCTTAGATAGGGCAAGGAGGGTCTTGGTGCCTGGCCAGGGCTGTCGGTGCCACTGGCCGTCGTGTCGGCGTGCGTAGGCAGGTCAAGGACCTCCCTGATGTGAAGACGGGTTGTTGTAGGGTCTGTTTTGCGTAATCACAGACTGATGGAATTGTGCGCTTAGTGCTTGTTCTATTACTGGGTAGGCCATGGGCGTTTTCGCAAGATGACCGGCGTGCGTGGGTCTCCCTATCGTGGGCCACGCCATGTGGGCCATGCTGGTGGGTCGGGTATGCACGCGCGATGCATGGGAGTGGGCCGAGCCGCTCGTGCGATGGGCCGCGTGGGTGGATTCGTTTTTTCATTTTCCAATAAATTAGTAAAGGTTTATTCAATTTAGTTTTGAGCTAAACTTTTAAAAAATATCGTAAATTTTATAGATGTCCAAAAATAGTGAAACAAAATTTGTTAGGTTCACAAAAATGCTATCTATCTGTTGGTGTAGTTAGTTTACAGTTATCTATGATAATGATAGATTCATTAATTCATTTAGGAGAGCTTAGTATTGTTTAGCTTAATATTTGTAGGAATTTTTGTGGCAAATTGGTGATAGCTTTAGCCATGAAATTTTTACAGTAGGTTCATTAGATTATTATGTGCTCACTGTAATTTTTGTAGCCCTTGAGTAGACTGATATATAGGGTAGCTAATACTCCTTGTTTTAGTATATATATAGTAAATCGTTATTAAGAGTACGAATACCTTTAGTTGCTAGGATAGTACATGCTATGTTTCATACTTGTTAGTGGTAACAATAGGTAACTTAGCACCTTAGTCGGTAGAACTAGTTTAGTAGCTTGACAGATGTATTTTATTTTAAGAGTTGATGTTGCCGTATTACTAAGTGTTGCATCATCATTTCATGCATGTAGATAAAGAGTTGGTAGAGTTCGTTCCTGCGGGCGAACAAGAGTTCAAGGAGATCTTTGAGGAGTACGAGGAGGAGATTCTCGTATAGGAGGGAGCCCTAGAGCCGTTCGTTGCTGACTCTGTTGACACACCGCCTGCCTAAGGCAAGCCTCGGTGCATAACCCCTATTTTTGAATGATCATTGAATATATATATATATATATATATATATATATATATATATGATGTGCATTTATGTTACATGCATTTTATGGAAACTACATGCATAAATATACTTACCTATGAGGCCTACTAGTATAGGTCGTGTTGCTGCTATGCTCAGGATTCGGTAGCGTGAGTAACCTGCCGTTACTCACAATAGGTGATTATTATCACTCATGACAAAATGGTGCAATGGAAAATAGAGACCGGGCAGAGATATGGTTTGGGTATTGCTGGGTGTAAGAGGTTGTGTTCTGCGGCCAACAGGGCATAACTTGGTTATACTTTTTCCCTGTCTATGTCGGTTAAGGACCGACCGTTGCATTGGGTTCTAGGCATTGGTTTGGGTGCAGGAAAGACTTGTTGTTCTCTTATCGTGGGTTCTGGCTCCTTTCGGACCGACTGATTAGAGGCGGGGATGGTGGATGTCTAAGCACCATACTAAGTCCAGAACTTAGGAGCGGGGGCTTGGAGTCTAAGTTTAGACGGGGACCTAGATCCCATGACAGGAGAGTGATGGGTTGGTCCTACTTGTGCCTAGGGTACAAGCGGGGCATGTGTTTTGGGGTACCCAGCTAGGCACATTGATTCGCGAATCACCGGGCAATCCGGTATGGGTTGTCTACAGTCTAGCACCGTAGTAAGAACTGAAAGATGAAAGGTGATGAAATGGAACTATTTGCTCAACTCTTGCTTGAAAATAGAACATGTGCTTACATAGAATAACTAGATAATGAATTAATCATGACTGCTAATAATAACACAAATAAGGATTTACTGTTAGTATTGCTTTCTGCAAAAAGAAAACCAGCTAAGCATAAAGCTTATCATATCCATTGGAGTCGGGAAATTATTCCCACTAGTCGGATAAGTTTTGCGAGTGCATTGTGTACTCAGGGTTTATTTACCCCTATTGTAGGTGCAGTTTGAGGAGTAGCCATTGTGTGAGGATTCTTCTGGTGGGCATAGACGGATCCTTATTCATTATCGATAGATGTTTATTTGAGTTTTATTTTCATTTAGCTGTTTAATATTCCACACTCTGAATTTGGTACTATAATAATATATTTTTAAGAACTTTAGATGTATGAAATGGACTAAGTATTGTAACTCGTTCTCATTGTTGGATCCTTAGAAAAAAATTGGATCATTCGGGCTCACCCTTGGGGTGTGCTCGACGGAACCCGCCCGATGTAGCTCGCTCTCGGGGCGCTTAGTGTCAGTGGGAGACAAGCGCCTCTGTAAGTGCATTATTTCAGGCAGTTCTGCCACAATAAGTTGTATCTATATCTATATCTACTATATCTATATATCTTTATGTACCTTAATATTTAAAAGGCAAAATTTCTCTTTGCCTATTTTTTGTCCATGACCCCCTAACAACCTGAATAGTGGAGAGTTTCTCGGTGTTTCGTACGTGACCCGGACTTTTGACTCATACTCGTATGAGTTAGGACAACTCCTATCTAGCGGCCAGAGTCGGATTCCAATACTTATTGGGTTGTGCCTTACGTATCTCATAGATAACCTGCACTTAACGACTCGCATCTAGCAAAGATACAAAGTCTTATTCCTATACGTACTGGGTTCCGTTGTAACGCACAAGCATATTTAATAGCTAGAAACTAATATAATAATGTCAAAAACACATTGAAAAAATGATTATAAGTTACGTCCTACAAAATATCATGCACAAAGTTATGAATACAATTTCATAATTTTCTATAGACTAGCAAATATGCCCATGCGTTGTAATGGGAGAAAAAAAACTATCAAGCATTCATGCAAAATGATGACGTGAATGGTACATATCTACTTATGTTTTATCCTTTTACAATTTATTTTATGATGACCATGACATCCATAATATAAGTTAATGCTAACAATAAATAACAATGTCTTACTAAACCTGCATCAAATTGAAATACACTTTGGTATAGTTTTCCTTTCATTGCAAAACACATAATTATTTAGCTATAAGTATATCATAACTTTAATTTTTCATAATACCCATGTGTTTCTATGACTCAATATCGACCTTTGTAGCTTTTTTGATGCATTATATCAACCTTTGTAATTTTTTTTGTCAATGTGTCAAGGATTTGTCTATCCATCAGTGATTGAGACCTCTCTTGAATTTTTAGATGGCAGTCCTCGTCAGGAATTACATAAATACATTTGTATAGATTTCATTAGATAATAATCTGCGAAGTTTCCGGTTCATGAAATATTTAGTTGTGATGCAAAACTGGTTTGGCATTTTTATGATTTTTCTATGATTTTGGATTATTTTTCAATATCTCTGTTTTTATAGAAAAAGAGAAAAAATGAAAGAAAAGGAAAAATGTTTGCATGGGCGTGGTCCAGCTCACAACGAAGTCGGCCCAACTATAAGGATTCCACCCAGGTCGAAAAAGAAGCCCACCAGGAGAGGCCCACTTAGATCTGGACATTTTGCATCAGGAACCCTGATATATTTCAAAAACTATTACGACCCTCTCACCTTTTCTTTCTCTCTATTATATTTACATCTAGAACCCCATATTTCTTTCTATTCTCTTCCCTACTCCTAATCTTTGTTGGCAACGAGACCGAGACCGAGCCGGTGATTGGGGGAGGAAGAGGCAGAAAAAATACGGCAGAAATTTTGCCTTTTTATTATTAGGTATAGAAATAAAAAGCCACAGAAACATTTTCTGTCTAGTAGAAAAGGAAATTAAAGTTGCATGGTTGTCTCATGGTTCTGGAATACAATCTAATGAACGTTCGAATCTAGGTCTATCAGTATTGTTGGGGAGGTAACACCGGTGAAAGATGGACATGTTTTCTACACGAGAAAGGAGGATGGATCATGGATGTTTGGGGAGATACACTACCGGAAATAGGATCTTTACCGTGTGTCCAAGGCACATGGCGAAGCCCAAAAAACACTCGGCAAAGGCTTTGTCGAGTGTTACACTCGGCAAACAGCACACGACGTACACAATGACGGCAAAAGTTTATTTGCCGAGTGTTTTTTATCAGGCACTCGGCAAAGACGTTGCCGAGTGCTAAAATCAACGCTCGGCAAAAAAAGTAAAATGACGGCGCGGAGACGATCACGGCGTGTTTGCCGAGTGTCTAACGGCCTCGGCACTCGACAAACATGACCTTGTTTGCCAAGTGCCCCAGCCCTGACACTCGGCAAATAATGCATGTTTGCCGAGTGTCCTAGCCCCGACACTCGGCAAATAATCCATGTTTGCCGAGTGTCATATCCTAGACACTCGGCAAAGGCTGGCCATTCCAGACCTAGGTTTTGGTCTCTTTGTCGAGTGTCCAGGTGCTGACACACGGCAAACATACCTTCTTTGTCGAGTGTCACAGCGTAGACACTCGGCAAAGAAGCCATTTTAGCCCCAGAATACACAGATTTTTGCCATGTGTTGTATGTGGAGATTAGAAAAAGTTTCAAGGTCAGAAGATAAAAAACTTATTTATTTGCTGAGTGCTAAAAAACACTTGGTCCTCTTTGCCGAGTGTATTTTTTATGGCACTCAGCAAATATACCTTTTGTCGAGTGTAACACTCGGCAAAGCTGCCACATATAACTAGTTTATTTGGTTCATCTGCTTTGCCGAGTGTATTTTTTATGGCACTCGACAAATAGCCCTTTTGCCGAGTGTAACACTCGGTAAAGCTGCCACATATAACTAGTTTATTTGGTTCGGTCACAGCCACACACCACATTCAAATAAACATCACATCCATCATAGAAAGTTCACAATAGACATCACAGACAGTTCATATAGATATATCGACCACATCACAAATGCAAATGAACTTCACAATCACAAATGCAAATAAACTCAGAATCACAAGTACATAGTTCCCCATCGCTCTCCAAGCTCATCAGGAATGCAAATAAACTATGACCACGGTGACCACTGTGACCACTGTCGGTCATAAGGCTCATTCGATGCCGTAAATTGATTCTGCACAAAGGAGAAGAGATAAATCATTAATTGTGATTGAGAACGAAACATACAAGTATTAGAAATAAACTAGCAACTAGAAAAAGTGATTAATTATGTGGAAACTAAAAGTAGCTAAGTTACAGTGATTAAGAACAAAATAGTGATTACAAGGTTAACTACAAACTAGAAATAAACTAGAAATTAGAAACTATAAACATACGCATATCATAAAGGAGAAAAGATTGATTCTGCATAAACTAGAAACAGTGATTATAAGGTTGTGAAGTGTCTCACAGTGCCTAAAATAGTATTTGGAGCAAGTTGAGGAGGAGGGACTGGCATCGGTGGCGGAGGTTGACCGATTGCAGCGTAAACACCCCTCATATATTCAAACATCTATAGCCGCTCTGCCTCCATCCTCTACCGCTCTGCCTCCATCCTCTGCCGCTCTCCCTCCATCCTCACCTCTAGCTCCTCCCGACGCCTCGTTTCTTGTTCTAGCTGAGCCTACAATATTTCATCCCAATGTTACAATGCAATGCAAAAGTATATAAAAATCAATGAATGATGAATAAAACAGAAATAACCTGTAGTGCGTTCATCTAGAACCGTGTAGAGTTCGGCCATGGGCGTATCGTGGGGCTGGAACTCGTGCTCCGTGATTGAATCTAGGAGAGAGTGGGAGTACTGGCCGTATCTACCATCACCAATCCAGAACCGGCCATGCTTCTTGCCTCCTTCCGCCCTCATGACGACTTCTCCACCAAGGGCATGGGCGCTCGGATCGTACTCTGGGCCATGGACCGCCCTTGCCATCGATGTGTATCCATCGAGGCGGCTGTGGATGGACTCGTTGTTGTATGCTGAGGGGGGTCCTCTAGGTTGTAGGCGACGTCGGCCGTCACCTTGTCCTTGTGGGCCAAAGCATATGCCATGAACTGGGAGCAAGGCTCGCCACCATGTGCCGTCGACTGTAAAAAAAGCAATATGGTTAGAAATTATGCAGAATTGAGCGTTAGAATAAAGAAATAAATTCACATAGCCATCTAGCCATGTATTCTGAGAGGTTGAGGTTGCCTTGATGGTGTGGTGCACCCGACATCATCAAATGTTGCTCTCGGCAAGCGTTGTGATTCTCCTCCCACACGGGGTCGCACCACCTGTCCACCATCCGGGCCCAGCACTACAGATCGTAGGCGCACCACCATAGAGGCACCTATGTCATCAAGTATATGACATATAAAAAGATGAAATTAAGCGTAATTAATCTAAAAAATAAGTATTAATATTCTATATTTACCTTCAGGTATTGTTCTGGGGCCAGCCTCATGGTTCTTGCTGCACTTTTAGGGACCCTCACTCTAAGAATTTCCACATGGTATTGGATCACGGTCTAGATGCGCGCCTCAAAGTGCATGTCCTGGACGAGTTTCTTGGTGGCTTTATCAGCCACATCACCCTCCTTGGCCTCGTATCTCTCCTCGCATCTAAAGAAATCCTGCATATAGACGCGATGTATCCAATCATTATTTCAAGAATGTCCAATCAATGCTATGTATTGAGCAATGTAGTGCTTGAAAGACTTACCCAAAGCTCGGCCTTGACATGCTACGCCTTATCGATGAATACCCTACCATCCCGATCAAGGGCGTCGGGGACGGCGGCATAGTGGGCCCACGTGTAGGCCGGCTCGATAGTTTCACCGAACTGCACTAGGCCAGGGAACATTTCCTTGGTCAAAAGGCCAAGGATGTCGTTCACATGGCATGCGTGATCACCCCCACCAACCTTCCTCCAACCTCTGCCCAAGTGATTAAGATAAATTATTAGTTTCTATTGTAATTTTGAATATATCAAACAAAAAATAGTGATAATGTCTAAAGTTACTTACTTGTCTCCATCGGGTCAAATCAGCGGGCGTCTCTCAAGAGGTATCGATCGCCTCAGGAGGGTCGAGGGACCTCGCAACCACACACGCGATGAAGTAGAGGAAGAGGTACCCCCTGTCTCCTCCTCCACCCCTGCCTCCTCCTCCACCTGTACCTCCTCCTCCTCCTCAGACGATGATTGAGCGGAAGGTAACTCAGACGACGATGAAGGTACAGGCAATGGCGGCCTCGTCTTGCCTCTACCCTTCCCTCAACCCCTTGGTCTACCCCGAGGTCTCTTCCTAGACCCCTCAGCTACATCAGACCCTACGGCTGCATTGGACCCTTTACGTGTTGCAGTCGCTTTTGAGTAAAACGATGTTATCCTCCTCATACCGCCCACCATTGTTCATTCACCTTCAATTAAAAAGAGTTAACCAATTAGCATAGATAATACATCAAAATAGATGCAAAATAAATAAAACATACTTAGAAAATAACATGGTATGATAAATAATAAATCAATTAGCACGGATCATACATGTATTAGAAATAATCATCATGATCGGGATTAGCTAGATCATAAGTCTCATCATCACTATCACGCATGTCGATATAATCATCCCCGTGCTCCGAAGGAGGAATGTTGTCATCACCGTCATTGCTTAGATGTAATCGCTGAAGTAATTCTACGTCCTTCACATTCTGAACCTCGTCTTCGGCGTCCTCGTCAGCACCACTTTCATTGTCTACTTCCATACCCTGAGCTTCGGTTAAGTCTATCTCAAAACTCCCTTCGAGCCCATCTTCTTGAAAGAACTCTCCGTCATATGTGTTGGGGTCTATGTTGTAATCTTGATTGTTTGGGACAGATAATTTACCGTGTGACGATACCTTGTACACAACATCCCAACCCTTAAGACGGTCTACGGTTTGGCATAGGTATGAGAGATAATAAACTTGCGTGTCCTGTTGAGCCATAATATAGACATCGTCTCCTGGTAAGACTGATGATTGTCGAATTTCGACTAGCCCAAGATTAGGGGTCCATCTCACTACTTCAGGATCAAACCAATGACATTTGAATATAATAGGATTAAGAGGTTTGTGACCATGAAACATGAGTTCATATATTTATTCAATTCTTCTATAATACTCAACCCCATCTAAGGTTTGCATAAAAACTCTAGTATTTGTGGTTCTTCGATTGGGCTGACTCTGCTCGTGGCTTGTTGTGTGAAAGCGATATCCATTCATGTCATAACCGGTAAATGACCTGACCCTATAGGCACAACCATCGGCAACCTGTCTCAACTCGGCACTTATAGACGCATCGATTTGTCCCTACAAGTTCAAGCAGGGTAGTTCGTTATATTAGTCGCATGTATGAGCAACTTGTAATCGGGGACAAATTGGACAGTACCTTCTGTTTAAACCAAGAAATGAAATTGGGAGCAACTTGTAATCGGGGACAAATTGGATAGTACCTTCGTTATATTAGTCGCACGTACGAGCAACTTGCCTCATACATGCTCTTTGGCAGAATGTGACCATCTAGGAGCAGGCTACCAAAAACTATCAGCATAACATCGAATGCTTCTCGACTCAAGCTAAATTGGGACTTTATGACCATTAGGTGTGCAATGGCATCTAGTTGAGAAACCTTGGTATGCCCGTGAAGGCGTTGCTATGCCATAGACAACATATCGTAAGACGCCTTTGTGGTTGGCTCTAGCTCCTCCTCCCTACGTCCTTCATCGAAGTGTGCTTCATGATAGTCATTTAACATGTCTCCTACCCCAGCATCAGCATCATAATCCTCGATGCGTTGTCTCATGACTTCATCTCTCACACGATCGGATTCACCATGGTAGATCCACCGGGTATAGTCTGCCATAAATCCATTCTCACAAAGATGTTTACCCATGACCACCTTTGTTTGTCGATGTGTGTTTGCACAAATGTTGTAGGGACACCAAGTGGCACACGCTCCTTTAACCCTTGCAAATGCTAGTTCCAAGAAAGCATTGGTCTTCTCAATTCATTCATCGGTCAATGAACCCTAACTAGAGCGGCCTGTGTACATCCACTCACGGTCATCCATCCTCTAACATATCAGCAAGTAATATAAAAATCAATTGCATCTGTAGGTTCCTACGTGGCGGTCTATTAGGTGAAGATAGGTCCTAATCTCACCAGAGGATGTGTAGATAGGGTTAGTTTCAATGCTCTACTCCTATCCAAGGCAAAATTTTAGCAGCACCTCCCTGTTGTTCTCCAAATACACGTCCTGGCAGGGAGATTGTGTATCCAGAGAACAATAGGGAGATGCTCCGAAACTCTATCTCGGATCAGAGTAGAGCATGGAAACTAACCCCATCTACACATACTCGGGCTGTCCAAAAAATGAGAACAATTCAAAACAGAAACGGTTATAGATATGCAAAGATCTGCATATTTCCAACCGTATCTCTTTCGAATGGGAGACGCCTAGCTAGGTTACGTGATATACGGACATCATATGGAAAGAGGGGTGTATGATGCCTCACCTTGCTATCCTATAAAGTGACGAGTCGAGGATGGTGTGGGGTGGCGGGAGGGCAAGGCACGGAGCGGTGGACGGCGGCGACAGGGCGAGGCAGGGAGCGGTGGCCGTGTAACCTATTATAAAATAAAACAAACCATGTTATAACCAAATTATAACTTGATTGGTTTAGCATAAGTAGCAAAACTTTTCTTTGGCAACTTGCATTTCAGTCAAAATTACGGACATGATTGGTTTAGCACAAGTAGTAAAACTTTTCTTTGGCACCATCGAAAGATACACCTAACAATAGACTTGGATTACATTCAACTCCAACTGATCACTGCATGCATATTAAACACGCAATTGCTACACTGCTTTGACTGGCAATGCAAGTATTATTACCAAACCAGGGGTTAATTTATATATAGCCTAGCTAAAACAATCAGCTGATCATGTTCTCTGATGAGTAAGTAAATGTGGCTCAATTGGTTTGTCTGGTTCATCTATAATCTGAACCTAATAAAGTACTATACATCAGAATGAGGTATGATGGTCTTGTTATCAAGTCACAAATGTGACTAATCATTTGACCAATTACTTAGTGCTAGCTAGTACTAACAAGAATCAAGATGAATTATCAAGCTCTAAATTCTAAATTGTATGTGTAGCTGTAAGAGAAGATGATGGCTAGCTAGCTCCTAAACACTAGATTTGATTTGCACTCCTAATCACTAGATGATTTGCAGGGTTTTTCTTTTGGCACCTGAACACTGGATTCCCAGGCCATAGCTACTACTAGTGATGTCGATTCACACATGAGGAAGAGGACGGACACCGATGAACCTTGCAGGCAAGGTCCTATGCCGGAGGGGAGCGCACCGGTCGTCGGGACGTTGGCCACCGGGGTGACGGGGGCCGGCGGGGTCCTGGGGTGGTGGCGGAGCAAGGGAGGCCGGTGGCGGTCGGGGGCACGGGGCATGGCATGGGCTGGCAACGGCGTGGCGTGGGCCGGTAGTGGCGTGGCGTAGCGCGAGCATGGGAGGGCGTGGCGTGGCACGGGCATGGGACTGTGGCGGCGAGGTGCAGACACAAGACGGTGGCGGCGTGGTGTGTGTGTGTGGGCGTGGCTGTGTGTGTGAGTGTGTGCGGCCGGGTGTGGTTATGAGGGAGGTTTGCCGAGTGCCCGTGATCTAGCACTCGGCAAACCTGTTTTTTTATTTTCAAACCCTAAACTACTGCGCGTGTGTGGGGTCTAGTGAAGTGGTTTGCCGAGTGTCCCAGGTCTGACACTCGGCAAACCCTAGATTTGTCGAGTGCCAGATCAGGGGCACTCGAACAAACTTTTTTTTTCATTTTCCTTCTTCTCCTTCTTTTCCATACCGTGTTTTTCCTCAATTTGTTCTGATGTACTTTGAAAATACCTTCGCAAATTCACTCAACAATATATATTTGATTTTTCTAGGAATATTGTTCCATTATTTTATGTAGTTATAGCTCAAATTCAATTTATATTAATTAAAATTCTATAATTGCACTTAATAAATTAAAATTATCAAACGGATCCAAAAAATTATCAAATTTTCACATGAAACAATCTTTGTTCTCTATTGCCTATACAAAAATTTTGAAGTCAAACCCCAGTTCGACCGTCACTTTGACTCCAAATCTTACCGAATCCTTCTCAACGCTACGATTCTTCTTCTGAGATACTTCGGTTTGTAAACATCGTACATGACAGATTGTACGAAACCTTCTCAAATTTTTACCACAGCCTCCACGTATGATATCATGAGATCTTGACAAATCTCATGATTTTCAGACTTCGTTTGCTTTTTTTAGAATTTAAAAACCATTCGGCCACAAGTTTGTGATCGTGTTTCCTGAACAAGAGGTTCAAAATTTCTTTTCATTTCCCGGGTAAGGCCTCACACCAAACTCAATAACATGAATATCATTTTTCTACTCATTTTATTCTATTATTTGAATCACCTGCAGTTCAAATTTGACTTATACCAAAAAATTCCTTGAAATTCAATAAATTAATTAAATATAGCAAACAGATCCAGAAATATACCAAATCTTAACATAGAGTACCACATGTTGTATGTGGAGAGTAGAAAAAATTTTAAGGTCAGAAGAGAAAAAAAACTTATTTATTTGCCGAGTGCAAAAAAAAAACACTCGGCAAAATTATTTACTTCTTTGCCGAGTGCCACTAACGGATACTCGGCAAACTCCTAACGACAGGCACACTAACTGACGGATGTCCACGTGGCGGTTTTTTGCCGCGTGTCTCTGTTTTGCCGAGTATTTTTTCCTAGTTTGTCGAGTGGTCTTTTTTCATCACTCGGCAAAGAGTTTGGTATGCCAAGTGCCATTATTTTGCCGAGTATGGTTTCTACAGCACTTGGCAAACAATTTTTTTATCGAGTGCCAGATAGAATACACTCAGCAAATATTTTGGCACTCGACAAATCACCGGTTTCTATTTGGCGTGCCCTTAGCACCACCCTATGCCTCCCTCCACCGACCACCCGTGCCTCTTTGAGTAGCGTTGCCAACCAGTCATAGGAGCCCACGAGTTCATCCGCACAAGAGACAACGATGACATTAAAATGGGATAAGCCCTCATCACCCTATCCACCATCACGTAAAAGGAAGCAAACACAACGTCCTGGTTCTGTGCCTTGGGAGCGATTTTCAACCTCGATAGACCCATGATCATGGTAGCAACGGGTGAGAAACACGGTGGGGGGCGGAAGAACACACCCGCCCCCACCAGGGTTCAAACACCCCGTCACCCGTACCCGTCACCCGTGACGGGTCTCAAATTTACCAGACCCATCACCCACGTGGGTAGCGGGTACCCATCGGGTGACCCATCCCCATTTAACAATAACACAAGATCACAATTCACAAAGCTAACATCATCAAAAATTCAGAATGATCATGCAAGTATGCGGCGCAGGAAGCGGATGCGAACAGACGCGGAGACGCCTGGGTTGCGGCGTTGCTGAATGAGGAGGATTAATTGGAACGCTAGGGTTTTCTTCTCTATATACTATTTAATGACTGGATGGACCTATGTGTCATACTCAAACGGGGGACCCATCGGGTAACGGGTTTGGAGTATCCAAGAACACACCCATACCCGCTTCACCCGATGGGTGAGGTAATCACCCAGTAACGTACCCGTGGGGGGCAAAATCCCCCAAACCCGTACCCTAATAGGGTTTTTACCCGTGGGTAAACGGGTCGCGGGTACCCGTTGCCATCCCTACATGGTAGGAATCCTCCTCATGACGCCTCGCCTCTCCTTCTCAAACTCCCTGGGGTAGTTGAACCTCACAATCTCTTGATCCTCTAGTGACTCGATGGACTAGGGGGTCAGTCATGTTTTGCATCAAGCCGTAGTTTAGGTTGATCGCTACTGCGAACTGCCTGAACATGGACCCCTATCGGTGCCTCCCAGTCATCCATCAAAAGGTCTCCTCTTCAAAGTCAAACTCCAAACTAGCATAAAACTTGTGGATGATGGTCTTGTTCCAGTCATACCTGATTGCAGTCACTTCCCAAAGTTCAATGGCCTAGAACATCTGGGTGATCTCCACCACATGCTCGAAGCTCTTGATCCAAGCCCAGTCAATCGACTTGGCCTAATGGATTTTTATATGCAAAACACACAATGTCCTAAACAAAAGCCTGGAAGTGTACATTGTGGATACTATATATATTTTATGATGAGTAACACCGGTGCCTACAGGAGACACCCCTTAAGGGTAAGTTTGAACCTCTTCACCTGTAGTATAAAAACTTCGTACATGATATGAAATACTAAACCGAAACTTGTTCTCTTGTAGTGGAAATAAGAGAAAGAAATGAAAAGAGACCCATACAAGGATGACCAACTCTTAGAGCTAGTCGGCGACCTTTGCAACTTCATATTGGACCAGATTGTACACGTCAAAGGCGCCTACCATGACCGAGAGTCTGACTTAGGTAGAAATCCTCAGTACCAACACCTTCGTGAGACTGAAAGGCTAGCTCTAGGACGTTGATAACAATATGTATGGAATTTGACATTGGTTTTACCTTGTGAATTATGTCTATTTAATGATGGATTGTATATATTCTTGTGAATTGGACTTGTAATTGCAGTTTATATAATACTCTTTTGCTTGTAGTGTAAGGGGTTCGGAACGCTGGTCGCGAGACGTTCGGCAACGCGAACGTGGTTCGGAACGTTGGTCGCGGGGCGTTCGGCAACGCGAACGCTGGATGGAATACGCGGAAACAAACAGTGTTCTGGTCGAATTTGAATTGAAAATTTGAATTTTTTTAGCAGGAAAACATATTGTATTGCCCCTACAAACAAGTATGGTAGAGACGGCTGGTACTACAGCCGCCTCTACAAATCGATTTATATGAGCGACCTGAGAACCGCCCCTATAAATACATGATTTATAGAGACGGTTTGGTAGAGGTGGCTAGCCAAACCACCCCTACGAAGAGTTACAAGCCATCCCTGAAAAAACGGTTATGTAGTAGTGAGCTCCTCCTCCATCTCAGTCTCCTTCCCGCTATCGTCCTCCTCTGTCTCGCACTCACCCAAAGTTGTTGGACACTAGGACCTCTATTTTCTGAATTGTAGGTGACCAATCAAGTAAAAAAAAAAAACTCTCGGTCATCAAGATTGGAAGAGCAAAAACGGAATAGCTGACACACTTGAAAAAAGGGCGGGACAAGCTAGAATCTCAGTCTCTTGTCTTCTCTCTTGCCAGACATTTGCTCATTCACCGAGATGTAATGTCGCTCAAGTATTGGAATGTTTAGAACGCGTAATCTTCACGCATATCCGTACTTCGTCTGATATGCAGTGGAATTTTAGCTTTCAAAAATCAGAGAAAAAATGTCCTTCGCTGGGTTCCCCAGCACCGTACCGAGTACTGACTCGGACTCGAACGCAGTCACGCTTGCCTATATATTCAGAAACGGTAATGTCTAGGGCCGGCGAACCCGGCGTATGGCACATCGCAAATTCGCAATTCGTAACACCGTTCCAGCGCGTCAGAAGCCATGGCGGACTCGAAGGAGGAAGAGCAGGCGCGCAAGGCTCACGCGCTCGCCGAGAAGTGCTTCCTCGCCGGCAACGTCTTGGCCGCCAGGCAGTGGATGCAGTCCGCGGTCAGGCTGGCGCCGGACCTCCCCGGCACGCCGCAGATCGTAGCGGCCTACGACGTCCACGCGGCGGCGGCCCGGAGCAGCCCCACCGACTGGTACGCCGTGCTGGACCTAAATCCCGGTGGCGGCGGCGTCACCCACGACGACATAAGGAAGCAGCACCGGCGGCTCTGCCTCCTCGTGCACCCCGACAAGAACCCCTGCGCCGCGGCCGACGGTGCGTTCATGCTCGTCCAGGCCGCCTCGCACGCGCTCTTGGCCAAGCACCCTCCTCCTGGCACCGCGCCGCCGCCGCCGCCGCAGCGCCAGGCCGCGCCACCGACTCCGAGGGCGCCGGAGCCGCAACCGAGGCCGCGGCGGCCTCAGGTCGTGCAGATGGCTCGGAGACCGGCACCGCCGCCGACGCCGAGACCTGCGGCGCCGATGCCACCGACCTACTCGCAGCAAGCCAAGCAAGCGAAGCCGATGCAGAGGGGCAGGCGGAGGAGGGTTTCGACGCTTCCGATTCCCCAGTTCACTTCACCAATCACGGACAAGTGCCCGGTCTGCGGCGCACGGGTCAACAACGGCGGCGGGAGCCATTACCGGTGCATCAACTGCCAGTGGAGTCCACTGGACGGCAGACATGACGACGACTACGGTGACGACTTCTTCGACTAACTAGTCGCTCAAGGTCTCTTCTTCGATCGAACAAGAATAGAATAGGTTTCAATTTGGTGCTGGGAGAGACGTATGATTAGGGTTCATTAGTTCACTGATTGTTTGTCGAATAATTCTTCGTTTTTTGTCTACGCTCTGTAACATGGGAAGCGATACAACTTATTACAAGCAGCAATTTAAGTTTTTTTTTAGAATTAGCAATTTAAGCTTGGAATCTCTAGATTTGCAAGAAAAGAAAATTTTCCTCTACATATGTTCTACTTGCATTGCTCGATTTATGAATAGTCTTTGATTGCATTTCTTCAGTGAGAAAAACAAATTGGGCTGAGGGCACTAAAACTTGTATGGTTGTAAACATTGACTGATGAAAACCTTTTGCAATGAAATGAGACTAGAGCAGGGTTCCTTGTTCAATTGGGAATGTAGCACGCGCAAAAGAAAATTTTAGGATTTGAATCATATATTTTCATATGATACGACCCTTTGAACAAAGAATTAGACATCCATATATCTTACGAAATCCATATTGCATAGTTTGTTCCACAGGAATTTTTGGGAAAACATAACATTATGTCTTCCAATGTTTTCTTGTGTGTGTTGCATTCAGTATGATCACGCCACAAGAAAGTTTCTTACTTTCAAAATTCATACAGGATTGCAATTGCTAGCTAATTTCCCGTGTTTTTTTTTCATGTGGAATAAGTTCACATATACATGTGCTCCATCAGCTATGTAGTTTGCGTGGTGAGTCTTGAGATTAATGCGGCTCAGGAAATCGTGTAAATGTACATGTATCCGAGTGTCAGACTTCTCAAGAAACGAATCGATCTTTCTAGAGCCGAAATAACTCACCACCCAACTGGTTTGTTTCCGTGGCAAAATCGCTTGCAAACTGTCACAGATGTTTTATATCTCCACGCCTAGTTCATGGGGTTTCAATACACACAATAATAACGGAAGATGGCTGGATAGGCACCCGTTCACAAGCTACTTTTTAGTCATAGAATAACATTTTCCTCTCATAGCATTTCAGCATAAGCATCAACGTAAACTAAATTTCAGCATAAGCGAACAAGAGGATATGTTCGATTCATTGGTGTAAAGAAAAGAGGTTTCATTGACACTTGCTACAACGATTTATTACATTCAAAAGTTGTTAATGTAATGCTCAAGCTCAACTCATAACACCTACCGAGAGCTGTTTGAGCGAATCGCTCGAATAAACAATTTAAGTATTACATTTGCTTGTACATACAGCTCAAGCACCAAATTTGACAGAGGTCCGAATTTTACAGCCAGAAAAACCTCATAACTTAACAATACACACACACAAAAAAAAAAGACGCCCTTGGTTCAGGAAGCCTGTGCAGGTCCAGCCAGCCAGTCCATGACCTTGTGCTCCATCATGCACTTGCAGGGTTCTTGAGGGTTAATGTTGTGCTCTCCACAGTCGTTGGAGCAGTCCATGAACTCCCCAAGCTCGAATTTCGAGTTCCAGAGGAAGACCTTGAGCCGCGAAGCTTTCTCAAGAACCGAGCTTGAGATGGCTGATGTCTCATAACCTGAGATGTCCAGGTGCTCGAGCTCCTCTAGGCAATCAAGGAACTTTATTATTGCAGCGGAAGACATGTCGGCACTTGGTATCTCCAGCTTCTTCAGATGAGGAAGAGAGTTACAGATGACTGAGGCCATCTCTTCATCCACGTACAGTGCAGACACCTTCAGCTCCACAAAGTCTGGGCAGCACTGGTGCACATGCAGGAGGACATCATAATTTATCAGAGTCTCATCCACTGCCATGCCTTTAAGCGAATGAAGTCCGCCTATCGCCTTACAGAACTGATCGTAAGTCATACAGGTGCTAGGAAGGCTGAAATAGTGCAGGTTTGGACACCTAGGGAAAAAACAGAGAGAAATAGGATTAGCTTTAACGCAGACATTAAATAACCATAGTCACATAGGAACGCCAACAGCTGATTCCTTTAAAAAACTATTAACCAGTTCGGGAAACAAATCCATGTGGAAGTGAAACGAATAGCATATTTTGTCACCTGCTGATGATGACTGTTACGAAAATTCATAACAATCAGAATGAAGCAAAAAGCCAAGAAAAAAACAGCATCAAAACAACACAATTGATTTGAAGAAAAAAACAGTGTGGAATCAGTCTTGCAAGTTTGCGTCTGCTGCAAATTTTGTCTGAAAATATCATTCACACCTGCCAGCCTGCCTCTGGGAACAAAATTACCAAAAAATAGTGACACAAAAAGCACGTCTATAGCAAATTAAGCAGTTAAGCACATTCATTGCATTGATCAAATAACCCTATGAAATATTTTAACAATACTGAAACACATCGGAAGTTTTGTTATATAACATGACTGAAGGAAATCTATAACCAAAGTTTCTTGTAGTGTCCAAGAACTGCAGAGGCGCGGTGTAATATCTTAGTTGATCCAAACAAAAGATAGATTAGATCTGTACATGATCGAAAAAGTAATCCAGCTGCACACCTGAATATCAAAGGAAACCCATTTAGACATGTCTGCTATGATGCAGGAGTAAACTAGACCACATAAACCCTCTGTTTCGTACTTTCGATTCAACCTTGCTACTCTGTTCCCTTTTAACGTACTTTTTATCTATATTCTGCAATACAACAGTCAGATTGAAATACTTCTCATATGAATAGACCATACATGTTTCAGTGAAAAGTTACTGGTTGAGGTACAGGTACTTGTGTGTCATATACTCGTGCCCATTAGATGGCACTCGTACCTACGAATCAAAATTTACAATGTTCATAGCATACATGACATGACAGGCACAAAGAGCCAATGAGTCTTATATCAATTTTCTATTGGTTGAATTCCTGTAAGTGTCACTGGTAATTATTTAGACCGCTGCTAAATTTCTGAATGTAGCTTTTTAGTTCTTGAGTTGTAAATGGTGTCAATTTTCATGACTTAAGTACTATATCTATATGGTCCAACTTTATCTCCAGTGCTAGAGGATATTCATTCTTCGATGTAAATTCATGTAAAGCTAATAAATACATGTTGGATTACAGGTAATAGTAACAAATGGTGAAAGAAAACACAATATATAATGAACAAAACCAAATAATAAAAAACTACAAAAAAATAACATGATAGAAACTAAGAGTGCCCTTCTCTGACTTGCACAACTGAATCACCATTACATGCTGTATGTTCTAATACCAAAACAGCCATGCTGCAATCAAATTCATGAACACGTACTGATGCCCTTTTCATGCTGTTATTTTTTACTATCCAATGACTTTGGAGTCCAAAGGTTTTAGACTCAGTAGAACTAAAACTGAGTATATGAGATGTGACTTCGGCACTACTACTCGGGAGGAGGAAGATGTTAGTTTGGAAGGTCAAGTAGTGCCTAGGAAGGATACCTTTCGATATTTAGGATCAATGCTACAGAGGGACGGGGATATTGATGAAGATGTTAGCCATAGAATCAAGGCAGGGTGGTTGAAGTGGCGGCAAGCGTCTGGTGTCCTATGTGACAAAAGGGTACCACAGAAGCTAAAAGGCAAGTTTTATAGGACGGCGATTAGACCTGCTATGTTGTATGGTGCAGAATGTTGGCCTACGAAAAGACGACATGTTCAACAGCTAAGTGTCGCGGAAATGCGTATGTTGCGTTGGATTTGCGGTCATACGAGAAGGGATCGAGTTCGGAACGATGATATACGTGAGAGATTAGGGGTAGCGCCAATTTTAGAAAAGCTTGTCCAACACCGGTTGAGATGGTTTGGACATGTGCAACGGAGACCTCCAGATGCACCGGTGCGTAGCGGAATCCTAAGTCAGGATAGTAACGTGAAGAGAGGCAGAGGAAGACCGAAGTTGACTTGGGTAGAGGCGATAAAAGGAGACTTGAAAGGATGGAATATACCCAAAGACTTAGCCTTAGATAGGAGTGCTTGGAAGACAGCTATTCACGTGCCTGAACCTTGATTGCTTCTGATGGGTTTCAACTCTAGCCTACCCCAACTTGTTTGGGACTTAAAGGCTTTGTTGTTGTTGTTGTTGTTGTTGATTTTTTACTATCCAATGTAATACACATACACTTAGCTACAATTAGATATGCAGTAAAGCAAGACTGTACCAAACTGTTACAATAACGTTTAAAATGACATGGGGTGACAAAAAAGCAATCTGTGAATATGCTGAAACTGAAATGCTCTGGTTTCAACTGATTAGTGGCAAACAAGGGAAGATTCTGAGAAGAGAAGTTGGGGTGACAAGGCTAGCCATGTGAAAAACAAGCAAAAGGCAGGAGTAGGAAAGCGGATGCAGATTGCAGAGTTGTCTAAAGAGGTATGCAACTTGATATTCATGTATATATTAAGGTGGTCTAAGAGATGGAGAGAATTGGCAAAGCAAGAAATGGGGCGAAAGAATGCGTGAGAAGAAGAAAAATCAAGAACAGTGACAAAGTGCAGGGTAATAACAAAAGGGCTGGGTTTTAAGGAGGGAATAGGCACAATACTGGGGTGCGATTGAAGGTTGCAGACCAAATATATTTGACTACAGTGATGGATGTGTGACAAAAAAGGACTATGAGAAGAGGGCAGACAGCAGTAGCATACTAGTGCAACACACATATGTTATAATTGCACATGGCTTACAAGGCAGAAGGCACTACCATATGAATATATACTAAGTAGAGATAGGTAACTTTGCTACAACTGGATTTCTAGTCTAAAGAAAACTCATCTGCATACATAAAGCTAGACCTTGAAAACTACAGAAAAAAGGGCCGCAATAGTAGCTTCAACCCACAAATTGCCACACATGCACAGCCTATCAAATTCCCATAAAAAATCTTCAGTTTAGACATATCTTTTTTATTCTAATTTTGTGATTGCTTTTGACTGGCCATTCAGAATGCAAGTTCATTAACTAGTGTGGCTGTTCTTAAGCTATCAGTGTTAGAAGCTGCACCATGAGTTACCCAAAAAAAAGGGCCATAAATCTTTTCGCAGAAAATTCCAGATCTTTATTTTCTACCCACTGGGACCAAACGACCAAGCAACATTATTCCTTGGAATCATTACATCTCTTCGATGTGAGTATCATATCATCAGGTAAATGCATAATGTCACGAAACAACTGTTCCAACTAAATGTAATAAACATAGAAATCGGTACAGGTACTCTCACCATCTTTTTCAGATTGTTATGGCTATAAAGATAGAGAAACTACAATTCACATATGTTTTCTCTGCGATAACGCATTACAAATGAACATCGCAAAAACTCATAAGAAAATCGGCAAAGCATCCATATGCAAGCTTACAGGAATCTGGCACCTATCTACAGAAACGAAAAAGAAACACATTCACCTACGATGAAAGCTATATTGATATAGGCGAATTCGGGAGGATCTGATGCGAAATTACGAATATAACATCGCCTCCTAGTCCTATAGTACCATAACCTAATTACGTTTTAGGCGTTAATTGAAAAGTCAACGGACATTTCCTCACGGGAAATAGCCAGACAAGATCAAAGAGATAGGGAGAAGAAATTTCACCTGTCAGCGAGGAACAAGAGATGGTCCTCATCAGCAAACTCGGGGAGCAGCACGGCCTCGATCCGCCCTTCGGCCGACTTGGCGGCGACCTCCAGGATGCCGAAGAGCGCTGCATGGACGGGTACGCTAGAGCTGGAGTGTCCCGGCCTCGCGGCGCGCCGGCCGGAGGTGAGGGCGACCCAATCGCGGAGGTCGACGCGGCGCCACGCGAGCGGGTCCCGCGCCGCGGCCCGCCACGAAGAGCAGGCGCGGGAGGCGCCGCCGGAGAGCAGGTCCGGCGCGCCCACGCGGGTCATGATCGCCACCAGGAGGTCGTGCTGCAGCTCCGCCCACGGACGGCTCGGCGGCATCGCCATGGACGGATGGGGAGCGAGAGCTGAGATGAGAGAAGCTCCGTACTTCTAAAATGAAGACGACGTAAATGTCATTAAAAAATGGGTCTGCTTGTTTGGTTGGGCTTCTATAAATATAATAATATATAAGCCCAAATAAACGAAGTGGGCCGCCAAACAGTCCAGCGTGCAATTTTGAACATGCCTACCTGCACGATCAGGAGAACTGTGACCTCGCCGTAGCCCAGATCGTCGTTGCATGATATTTTGGTCCACTGGGCATATGTCATTCGGCCCACTTCACATTGTCAATACAGAAAGCGAATAAAATGGGTTCTGTGAGCATGCATGAAGAGACAAATACCAAAAGCAAAATTCCTTTTCTTGTTCCTCTATCTATTCTTGGGCAGTTTTGGTCGATGGCAGCAAACTTAAATTTGAAACATGGCAAGAAATGGTATCCCCTTGCAACAATGCTGAAAATCACAACAGCGCAACCAATTAGTTCTCCTAAAGGTAGAAGGCATCGAATTATCTTTCGAAAAAATTATCTGTATGGCCTTCAAGAAACTATTGCTTCCTTGCATGGCCTTTTTTTTTCTGAATTTTTGCTTTTGGTCCTTATAGGTAAGTTCAGAAAAAAAAGAGCCTAAGGAAGCCATAGTTTTTTTGGAGGCCATATAAGTAATTTTCTCTTATCTTTTCTCATACATAGTATCAATGCAACAACACTTAATTGCGCAACAAAAAATAGCCGCACCAATGAAGATATCTCTTTTCTCCTTATTTCTTATGCGAATAAGCCAACCTCCTAGCATATGAGATATCGATCTTGGTAGTGTTAATTCATTAGCCATCTAAAAAATTCTCCAAATAGATCTTGCATGATGACAGTGAAAGAAAAGATGCTTGATTATTTTATTAGGATAGCACAAATAACACTTTTGGCTACCTAACCAAATTCTCTAGTTAGATTATTCGTTCTAATATAGCTCCCAATGAAGGAACCGAAGGAAGATTTTTAATTTCAGAGGGAGTTTCAACTTTCAAATATACTTATGTGAGAAAGGAATGCCCTGGTTCATCAAATATTGATACATGCAACATACCAAAAAATTGTCCATGAATGTTTGAGTCCCATGTGCATATGTCGTTCTTGTTTATTAGATGAATGTTGGATATATTTGCTACTAGGATTTGCCAAGCAATCATTTCCCATCTAATGGTACCTATCTCAAGATAGTTGATTATGACATGAGGATATTTGACTACATTATATAGGTTAAAGAACTGCTCCTTAACTCCTTAAAGGATCTATAAACTACTAAAGTATCTTTCTATAATCTAGGTTGGGAGCCATCTTTTTACTTTGAAAGTCCCACAATCAAAAAATGGTTGAACTTTAATAGACCTTTCCACAAAATGCAAAGCATTTGGTTTAGTCTACTTATGATAAGGTCTTTGAACTCAAATACTTATTTCTAAGCAAGGTTTGCTATGTCCCTTGTTCATTGGATAACTTAAATAGCCATTATATTTGTTTAGAAGACATTGATTCTTAATTAGGGGATTCTATTGCACCTAAACCTCGTTGATCTTTACGATAACAAAGGATGCCTCACTTGGCAATTCAGTATTTTTGCTTATCATTATTGGCAAACGAATATGGACTCACTTGGCAATGTGGTATTTTTGCTTATCATTATTGGCAAACGAATATGGACTAATGATAATCATGCTTTTTCTAGAACACCTTTTGTATAAAAAAAGAAGTGATGAATATGGTAACTAGTCTAGCAACAATCTTTACAAGAACCTCCCTCTCAAGTGGAGCTTTAGATATGTTGTACCTCAAGAAAGAGACGCTGTTGAAGTTCAGATCTACAAATTTTGTGTCTGGGATCCACAGGCTGCACATATCGTAAACTATCGCTGCAACCTTCTTAAAGTGGCACTGAGCTCTTACATCCTCAAATGCCTGACTAATATAGGCCTTAAAAAGTGTAGGAAAACTGTCCTCACGATACTGCCCCGCTGCGTATACCTAATCTCAGTGGCGGAGCTAAGGGTGGTGGGCAAGGGCCATGGCCCCCTAACATTTCACAACAAAAAGAATTATTAGTATAACTTTATAATTTTTATTTATATTAAGAGGAAGATTATATAAAATTCTTGTCATATATAACTTTATACAATTGGAACTGCACTTTGAAATGACAGGCGAGAAGTCATCCTCTTTGTCCATCGAAAGTTGCAACAACTTCTCATAATAGGCCACGCTGCACGTCTAATGAAATACCAATGCACCTGGTATGAAATCACAAACATTAATGTAGTGCAACTTTCACAAGTTGAGCTAGTAGAATCTCCACGGTATTAATGTAGTCCAACTCATCAAAGGCGGTGTTAAGGTTGCCCGAGAGATCAGTGAGCTGCAACAGATGTAGGAGTTATATTTATACGTGGACAAGGAGCCCGAAGAGGAGTTTTTGTCTACGCTTGGCTCCTCCCTGACCAAGACATGCGCCCTCCGATCGCTCCACCTACATTGTTCCAATTGCACACTAGACTGTCTCCTTCATGTCTCCTCATCGCCTTCACTTCTCTGGCGTCTTACGCCCATGAGTCGATTTCCTGATTGGATCTCATCACTCAAGCACCTTGTGGATTTTACGATGCAACATGTCGAGCTTGCTGGGGACCAGGTACTTGATTCCTTGTGTAAGTTGCCCAACCTACAGAGCAATGAACTGGGGTACAATAGTTGTGGAGACCAAGTACTGGTTGCACACACCACATACAATTTTCCAGTGTTGAGGATCCTGGATCTGAACCTCGCTGGAGACCATCCCGAAGTAGTCGAATTTGAGGAAGGATCAATGACAAAGCTTGAGACGTTTCTTTTGGACTTCAATAACAGGGTGAGGAGCATTAATTGTTGGCATTGGCAACTTGAAGAACCTCAAAGAGGTGAAGCTCAGTGGTAGGAAGCACAGCTTCTTCTCATAATATAATAGGCCACATTGCACGTCTAACGAAATACCAATGCACCTTGTCTGAAATCACAAACATTAATGTAGTGCAACTTTCACAAGTTGAACCGGTAGAATCTCCACGGTATTGTTCAACTGTGTGGACCTTCTCCCGGTGCACACATCCATATTGTCTCTCTCTTACAGAGCACTAATCAAAATGGAGACACATGCCCCTGTGGTTAAAACACCACCAACCAGCAAAACATGTTCTCTACAATTGCACCATGTGTTTATTTCGTTTCACGTACCAGAGAGTTATGGAACAAACTTTGTTGCATACGCACATTGATAATCGAAGTTTTGAAATTCTCAGCAATTTTTTTGAAACACTTGATGCATCTGATGATTTTAGATTGAAAGCTTGCATGAGATGAAGGAATATTATAAGTATAGGGAATTATTATTTTCAACTCAGTTTATTTACTTCAGAGGATATATGTGCCTTTTGAGGGTCATAGAATATTGGTGGTGGGGTCTCGTCGTAAGCAAGAAATATGGCAATTTCCTTACTCTTGGCCAAATCAATTTTTTTTGAAGGCTTCCAAATATGATGACTGACATGGTATAACCTGTAAGAAAAACACAAATAACATGTTGAAAAAGGATGCTACAGAGATACAAAACTCACTGTGCATAAAGGTGAACGGTGTGATAAGGTTGAAGTCAGGCCGAGAGCTACCTCCTTTGCGTTTTATTTTAAAGAATACTAGAAGCATACCTGCACGTTGCCACGGGATTTTTTTAAAATAAATATTATATATATATATATAGCATTAATATATGGTATTATGTATATTGTGTATATATATGAATTTGATTTGCATGTTATTTTATTGTATCAGATCTGGTAAAAAATTAGTAAGCTAACAGAAAAAAACAATAGAATATTTGATCATACTAAAGAAGAATAGGTGATGAAACAAATAGCATAGTAGATGACTTGTACGTTAATAGATTACAGATTAAAAGTATTGCATATAATAGTAGAGATGAAGTGGACATTTTTGTAATTAATAAGGGATGATATGAATAGCTTGCATGAAAGGATTGCAAGTTAGTGGGAGACTTAGTGGGGAATGATGTGGACATGCACCTTGCATGAAAAGATAAAACATCTAGTAGGATTTAGCTTTATAAGAGTATCAGGCATTTATTCTTAATTAGGGGATTCTATTGCACCTAAACCTTTTTGATCTTTACAATAACAAAGGATGCCTCACTTGGCAATGCGGTATTTTTGCTGATCATTATTGGCAAACGAATATGGACTAATGACAATCATGCTTTTTCTAGAACACCTTTTGTATAAAAAAAGAAGTGATGAATATGGTAACTAGTCCAGCAACAATCTTTACAAGAACCTCCCTCTCAACTAGAGCTTTAGATATGTTGTATCTCAAGAAAGAGACGCCGTTGAAGTTCAGATCTACAAATTTTGTGTCTGGGATCCACAGGCTACACATATCGTAAACTATTGCTGCAACCTTCTTAAAGCGGCACTGAGCTCTTACATGTTGAAATGCCAGACTAATACATGCCTTAAATAGTGTAGGAGAACTGTCCTCGTGATACTGCCCCGTTGTGTATACCTAATCGCAGTGGCGGAGCTAAGGGGGGTGGGTAGGGGCCATGACCCCCTTAACATTTCACAACAAAAAGAATTATTGGTATAACTTTATAATTTTTATTTATATTAAGAGGAAGATTATATAAAATTCTTGTCATATATAACTTTATACAATTGGAACTGCACTTTGAAATGACAGGCGAGAAGTCATCCTCTTTGTCCATCAAAAGTTGCAACAACTTCTCATAATAGGCCACGCTTCACGTCTAATGAAATACCAATGCACCTTGTATGAAAATCACAAACATTAATGTAGGGCAACTTTCACAAGTTGAGCTAGTAGAATCTCCATGGTATTAATGTAGTCCAACTCATCAAAGGCGGTGTTAAGGTTGCTCGAGAGATCGGTGAGCTACAACAGATGTAGGAGTTATATTTATACGTGGACGAGGAGCCCGAAGAGGAGTTTTTGTCTGCGCTTGGCTCCTCCCTGACCAAGACATGCACCCTCCAATCACTCCACCTGTAGTGTTCCAACTGCACACTAGACTGTCTCCTTCATGTCTCCTCATCGCCTTCACTCCTCTAGCGTCTTACGCCCATGAGTCGATTTCCTGATTGGATCTCATCACTCAAGCACCTTGTGGATTTTACGGTGCAACATGCTGAGCTTGCTGGGGGCCAGGTACTTGATTCCTTATGTAAGTTGCCCAACCTGCAGAGCATTGAACTGGGGTACAATAGTTGTGGAGACCAAGTACTGGTTGCATGCACCACATACAATTTTCTAGTGCTGAGGATCCTAGATCTGAACCTCGCTGGAGACCATCCCGAAGTAGTCAAATTTAAGGAAGGATCAATGACAAAGCTTGAGACATTTCTATTGAACTTCGTTAATAGGGTGAGTGAAAGACCTAGTTTGGTTTTGGATAATTGATAAAACCTATGCACTAACCTTTAGCATGAGTTGTGATATGAGCTAGGTTGGTGTAATCCAAGTTGTGAGGCATGGTGGCACTCAAATGGTGATGTTGATCACATGAAATGATGAGATGGCCACATGTGATGATGATCAAGTGCTCAACTTGGAAAAGAAGAAAGAGAAAAACAAAACCCTATGAAGATCAAGGCAAAGGTATAATTAGGGATTTTGTTTCGGTGATCAATACACTATAGAGAGTGATCACGCTTAGGATAGATGGTCGTACTATTAAGAGAGGTTCTTAACTAGATAATTCGGTCATCTAGTGCCACTAGGTGTTGGACTTCATGCATTGCATTTAGGCCTAGTGTACAATCGGTGAGAAAGTGATTAACCTTTGAAAAATGATTGTGAAAATGCTAACACACTTGCACGTGATGGTGAAACACTTGGAGTGTTAGCACATTTGCAAAGGTGATGAAAAAGGTGAAGAAAAGGAGATGTAGCCAAGCTCAGGGTGCTACCATGGGGGCACTGCCATGCCCTATCTGATGCACTGCCACCCCTGTGGTAGTGACCGAGTGAGGAGGCCGAGAGTGGCATGTTTAGTTGGGGGCACCGCCACCCTATTCGGTGGCACTTCCACCCCTAGGGAGGTGCCCACCTGGACTCAGCTGAGGAGCAACAGCGTGGACAGGGGCACCGGTGTGTTTGGTGTACACCACCATTGTGTGGGCGGTGCACCTCCTGGTCACCGCCACTGGTAGGGCGGTGTCACTACCATAAAAATCTAGAGAGAGGGGTTTTCTTGGGTAGTGGCTGGGTGATCACCGCTACCGTAGGGGCGGTGCCACCACCAACCTGTTCGGTGACCGCCTAACCAGTCAACTAGCCATTGGATTCGACCATTGGGGGCACCGCCACCCTAGGGCGGTGCCACCACCACCATGTTCGGTGCCCTCGTAGATCTGGCTCCAAAGGGTAATGACTCTATTTGCTTGTGGGCTTATAAATAGAGCTAGTGGCCGGCCTTGGCCGCTCTCTTGGCACCTCATACACTTGTGCACACCCTTTGGAAGCTAAGCAACACACTCCACTCACTTGTTCACTTGATTTCATCATCTTGAGTGAGATTGGAGAGCCTCTAGTGCATTGCATTGAGTTGCATCATCTTGTGGCACTAGTTGCGTGATTTGGGCTAGTTGTGAGCTTGTTACTCTTGGTGTTTGCCGACACCTAGATGGCCTAGTGATTGGAGGATCATTGAGCGGGGTTGGTGATTGTCTCTGGCCTCGATCGGTTGCTTGTGAGGGGTCTTGTGCCTTCTCCGGTGGAGCACCAAAGGCAAATCTAGTAAATTGCTCGTGTCATTGAGCTACCTCACTTGTGGGTAGGTTCTTGCGATGTCCAATTGTGTGGACAAGGTTCGTGCTACACCTCTTAGCCACCAATCCACCAAGTGTTGGTCGATACAACAGGGACTAGCATGCCAGCAAGCACGTGAACCTTAAGAGAAAAATTGGTTGTCTCTTGCCCTTTGGTATTCTCCCGGTGATTGAATTGGTATTTATCTTGTGATTGGTTCACTCTTTTACGCGGTGATATAATCACCCTACTCACTCATTTACATTCCCGCAAACTAGTTGTAGCAAGCTCTTTAGTGTAGCTAGCATTGAGAGCTTACTTTGTAGTTTAAGGTCATCTAGTGGAGCTCTTTAGTGTAGCAAGTGTGAGAGCTCTTAGTGAGTAGTGACTTAGCCAATTGTGTGCCTAGTAATCATAGTAACTAGAATTGTTAGATAGGTAGCTTGCAACCTTATAGAGCTAGAGCAAGTTTGCATTTCACTATTTGTCATACTAATAAAATTGATCTAGTGATCTTGTAGAATTTTTAAATAGGCTATTCACTCCCCTCTAGCTATATTAGGACCATTCAAGTGGTATCAGAGCTGTGGTCACCATTTGATTGAAGGCTTAACAACCTTGGTGTCAAAAGATGGCTCAAATTGTGTTCAACCATGTGGGGGATAGACCACCGTTCTTTGATGGTACATGCTATGACTATTGGAAGAGAAAGATGAAGATGTACCTTGGTTCAATTAATAATCAAATGTGGGATGTGACCAAGAGTGACTTTGTGATTCTTGATCCGGACAATCTCACCAACAATGACAAGGCAAACAAGCAATACAATACAATGGCTCTAAACACCATCTATAATGCCATTGATTCTAAGGTGTTTGAGCAAATCAAGGATTGTGAGAGCTAGTGAGGTGTGGAAGAGATTGGAAGAAACATATGAGGGCACATCAGCGGTGAAAAGTGCCAAGCTATACATCCTCAAGGACAAGTTGACAAGCTTCAAGATGAAGGATGATGAGAGCATTCCAGACATGTTCTATAGATTGCAAGTAATTGTTAATGATTTGAAGGCTTTGGAAGAAAAGATCAATGATGATGATGTCTCTTATCGGTTCTTGATGTGCTTACCTCCTAGATTTGAGACATTGAGATTGATCATCATTAGAGGAGGATTGAAGCAACTCACCCCTAACCAAGTACTAGGTGATGTCATGACACAAGAAACATACCATGTGGAAAGGGAGGGGGTTGACAAGGATGACAAGAAGAATGATGAAGACAAGAAGAAGAAAAGTGTAGCATTCAAGGCTAGCTCATCATCCAAGAACAAGGGCAAGTCCAAGAAAGAAGAATCAAGTGATGATGAAGATGCTAGTGACATTGATGATGAAGCCATGGCTCTCTTTGTGCACAAGTTTGGAAGATTCATGAAGAAGAAAGGCTATGGTGCAAGAAAGAGAAGAGACAACAACAAGAGCAAAGAGTATGTGGGGAGATGCTACAAGTGCAAGAGCCTGGATCATGTTGTAGCAGATTATCCCTACAATAGTGACAATGATGAGGATGAGAAGAAGTAGCACAAGAAGGACAAGAAGAAAAAGAAGGAGAAGAAGATGACCTTTCAAAAGAAGAAGGGTGGAGGCTATGTGGTGACATGGGATAGTGATGGCTCTTTAGATAGTGATGACTAGTGATGATGGCAAGAAATCTACCAAGAAAGCACTAGCAAGCATTGCCATCAACAACAAGCCTTCCATCTTGGATACTCGATCGACATGCCTCATGGCAAAGCCTACCGAGGTAAAATATGATGTGAGTGATGATGATTGTAGGAGTGATGATGAGGAGTACACTAAGGAGGAGCTCATAGACATGTGTGAACAAGTGCACACTTGCTTTGAGATGAAGAGAAAGGAGTGCAAAGAATTGCGCAAGAAGATTAAATCTCTTGAGAAATCCTTTGATGAGCTAAATGCCTCTCATGAGAGTCTAAGGGAAGACCATGAGATGCTTGGCAAAGCTCACTCTAAGCTTGAAAAGGCTCACTCCTCTCTTCTCAAGCAAGTCAAGGAGAAAGAAGCCAAGAAGGAGCAAGTGATTGTGTCACATGATGTGGGACTAACATGTGATATTCTTGATGAATCTTTTTATAAACCAATTGTTGTTGCTCCCACTAACCCCTCTTGTAGCACCACCACTACTACTTCACCTTTGAGTAATGGTTTTACTTGTGATGCCTTACTAATGGTGAAAAATGAGACCCTCAAGAAGGAGGTGAATGAGCTCACTCATGCCTTAGGCAATACCTATGGTGGAGATGCCCACTTGCTAAAGTACTTGGGTAGCCAAAGGTTTTCTCTCAACAAAGAGGAATTAGGCTATACCCCTAAGAAAAGCAAGGCGACCTTTGTCACTCCCAAAGCTAGCTTTATGAGGGGCAATGGTCGGTTTTGCAATAGATGCAAGCAAGTTGGGCATATAGAGCAATATTGCAAGACTAACAAGAACAAGCAACTTAATGTATCCTTAATTAGATTTTATTCTTGTTATATGCTTGTTAAGGGTGCCAATGGTGTGAAGGCTAAGTTCAATGGTACACCAATTGTTGTAACACCCCAGGTGTTGGTCACCAGTTAAGCAATGGGTTTAAACTCAAACATGACATGTTAAGGGTGATGAAAGTTTCAAGATCAAATCTACAAAATGAGCGACCACTTAAACTTGGAGCATGCACCATTGCTTACATGTTGCCCTTTCCAAAAAGTATGCTTGAGTAATGTTGGATCTACTTCTTTCATGTGCCTCACATCAATTTCCACCCACATGGATGATTGGAAAAGCTTCGTGAAGTTTGGAATAAAAAAGTTACATGAAATGATAAGTTATAATCTTTCTTGGATTGCTTTATTAAGTGAATGGAATTATAGATCGTCAACCAAACCTTGCTACCTTGGCCAAACAACTCAAATTGAAATCTACAACAAAAGTCATGAAGGGTTCGTGTTGAGAAAAGGTCAAGAAAATGCCTCAATCGGTCATGAGCTCTAATTTAAGCTTTACCGTGATGCTACATTGACCTGGTTTGAAATATGGCTTACCTTGTTTGCATGGTAGTGCACCCTTAAGCAAAGTTGTAGTACTTGATTATATAAACAATTTTTATTTTTGGGTCATGAGCTAATTCAGTGCTTAACTTGGTCGTTTAGAGCTCACAATAATCAACATGGTACTATTTTGGAACTTAGGAAAATTTTCTAAGTCAAAGTGAGTTTACAGTTTCGATGTGCCTGACTTTGTGACGATGTAACTTGATATCCTTTGCGAATTAGACCAAGATCACTTAAGAAAAGTTGGAGATGGTATGTAGATCTATAACTTTTATTAATAGAGTTTTTGCTAACTCGTCGCGGTTTAGGAGTTACGGAGGCACGAAATATGGGGTTCAGTTGTATTTTTGAGGTAGAATTGGAGATTTGAATTTCTGAACAGCATCGTCACCGTGCTGGCTGTTCGCGCCGCGTGGCTCGCCTTTGCTGCCCTCGCTGCCACCTGCCGTGCCCTCGCTGCCTCCTTGCTGTGCATAAGTGCAGACCCGAGCTCCCCTGCCCTCTCCACTCTCTCCCTCTCCTTTTCCCCATCTGCCGCCAGGAGCCAAGCCAGACCGTCCGGTCTGATGCTTCTTCGTTCTTCAGCAAGTTCATCGCCGTCGGTGCCGTGGCCAAGCTGCTGCTAGCTGCAGCCGGCCGATCAAGGGTCAGGCACGGCCGAGGGCTGGCCATAGCCGGATCCCAGCGCCCCAGGTCCAACCCCGACGCCCCCCCTTGCTAGCTAACCCGACGACGCTGTCCCTTCACGGCGTCTGGCGTCGTGAGGTTGAAGAAGACGGAGTGAATCGTAAATAGAAGCTCTTTCATGTGTTCACTTTGCATAAAAGCCAGACACATGTATTTACATATATGGGCTTTGTTGGTTTCTAAGATTTCCAGGGTTCCTAATGCAAAAGTATTTTCCTTTTTTCGGATTAATCTTTTCTTTTGCAGATTTCTGTGCTGAACTTTGGAAAATCGTAATAATTAGTAGAAAAATCGTAAAATAACAAATGTGGACTTTTTCCAATCCTTGTGAAATTCTCTATGCACTAGATCTATAATATCTCAGGTTTTAGTTTAAAGTTTTAGCTGTAAAAATGGATTTGTGCAGTCAGGGTTTGAATGCTAGTCTTACTTGTTTTTTTTATAACTGTAGTTGATGTGCTCAAATAAATGTGAAATTTTTGTGGAGTGCTACTAAGGTGATTATTGTTGTCTGGTAAAAATTTCATGAGTTTACGATTTAGAGTTTAAGAGTTATAAAAATAACAAATGCCCTGTTTTGATTTGCTCCTATTCTGAACAGTTCTGCATGTTTGAATTAATTGGCTCAGTTAAGTTATGAATCATGATTTGATGACAATACATGAGTTTTAGTAATTTTCTTAATCTTTCCAAAAAGTTAAATATCATGATTTTTGGCTAAGTAGATCTTGAGTTATACTTGCTTAAAACTCTGTGGCTGTTTCTGCCCAAACCCAGATAGGGTTTCCTTGTTCTCACTGTGGGGCCTTCTTACTAGTAGAATTAGCTTTAGGTGTTTACAAAAAAGTTGTTTAGAATTTTCTAAGCTTTATAAAAAGTCCAGAACCACATTTATTGGACATGTATAACTCCATTTATAGCTGTTTAAAGTGGCATGTCAGTTTCTGTCTATGTTTTGGACAGAGATGCAATTATTGGATTAATTGACCCTTCTAACTGTAGAATCATCTTAATATGAGAATAAGAAAGTTGTAGGTAACTTCCTAAGCTTTTCAAAAAGTTATGGTTCATGTTTATTGGAGGTCTAGAACTCTAGTTATGCTTCTCTGAAGATGCTATCAGTTTTCTATACCACTGCTGTTGGGCTGGATTTGCAGTTTTGCTTGTGCAATTATTTTCGTGGGGTAAATGATGTTTGCTATGGTTGTAATGAATACAAAAGTTGTAGAAAATTTCATAATATTGCTTGTGTTCAAATTGTAAGACCATAGGCCTGATAGTTTAGGAGTTACATGACTTTTAAGTCCTCTATCAAGTTTTGATTTTATTCTGAGCAGATCTGAAAGATGCTAGTGTTTGATCTAGTTAGGATTTGAATGAGTTTTTGGTGATAATAACAACGTTGTAGATAATTCATGTATCTAGATTTTGTTAAAATTTGGTGGTATTTGGCCAAGTAGTTTGTGAGTTATGCCTGTTTAAAGTTGAAATTACAGAATTGATTACTCTCTGTCTTGTTTAGACCAGTTTCTGTAAATGGGTATATTTGACTTAGTTAACTTGAGAATCATGCTAAGATGATTAAATATGAATTGTAGATAATTTCATAAGCTTTCCATAATGTCTTCTTGCAAGTTATTTAGATTTGTGTAACTCCAGTTATAGCTAAATCTTGTAGCTGCTGTTTGCATGTCCAGAAATTGACAGATTCCAATTATAGTTGTTTGCTTGTATATTGCTAAGTGTGGCTCATACCTTTGATGATGGTTGAGTTAGAGTACCTGAGATCTTGGGAAACTTGTGTCATGCTTGGTGTTGTCATCTTCTTTGCTATCGTGGCATTATAAATTGTGCGATATTTAAAGTAAGCAATGCGAAGTGCTTGTGCATGTTAACGTAACCTTGTGCTTGTCTTACTTACTGCATGCGCTGCATTATCTATTGCACTTCCATGTATTCATACACATGCATCTTGCATCTCATTTAGGTACGCTAGATGAACCACGTGAAGGATGTGATGTGGAGTCAAACCCGAAGATGGTGTTTGGTGGATCTATCCCGAAGATGGAAGGATTAAGCAAGTGCTAGGACCGGAGATGTCACCAAGTCGGTGCAAGCTAACTTAACTGACTTGTGTCGGATCTCAGGCAAGCCCCGGAGCATTATAAGTCTCCCAGTAATTTACAAATGTTTACTTACGTACTTATGATTGATGCATTAGGTTATAAGAGTTGAATGAAACCACTTGAGGCATGTAAATTCCTTGTCCAGATATTAACCCTTTAACCGGTATAGGTCCAGGATCGAATATATGCTTAGCCATGCTTAGACCGGTAGAAGTCGAGTGATGTCCTGTCACTTGCGAGATGTAGGTGGATACCGAAGCACGGTTGGCTATATCTGCTATCGTGGAACAGAACCATAAGGTAAAAGTAAATCGAGACCGGACGGGAAGTCGATAGAGAAGCAACAAGACATGGAGGTCTTGGGTGTGGATTTATCCCCGTCTGTGTCGATTAAGGACCGTACCATTGTTGGCGCTTCTGACAAGATTGAATGCATGCCACTCACTTAGCTGGCTGGATAACTCGTTCCGACCGCGAAGCCAAGTATTTCAACTCAGGCCGGGAACCGTTCTGTTGTGCGCTCCTTCCGGGGAACGATCAGACTGAGCCCATGGGCAGGCTTGGCCTGAGCATCCTGGCATCTGGTGTTCCAGATTGTGTGGCGCAGTACGGACCCGCGAAATGTGTACCTGAGTTGTACCAAAGGTGACCTAAGGTGACCGTTGATCTGGTCTGCCTAGGTTTGTGTTAGGAATAAATTCTCAGCTGGTTGAAATCGATTCGAATCGCCGTCTCTCCCGGATAGTGAGAAACTTGGCTAGTCCCAACATCGTAGTAATTGGATTATGGAATGTGATGGTTCAGATAAACATGGAATTACTATACCTGCTCTGGTCACTATTGTATGCTCCAAAAAGATATACCACATGTTTAGCACAGGATAGTTGCTAATCTAGAGATGGATAGTTCTAATTAACTTGATGACAGAATTATAATTGTATATTTGAGTTAATCGCTTTTTATGCAAAATGTTGTCAAGCTACCTCCACTTATAAAGCCTTGCATACTCCTTGGAGTCAATTTTATTTCTGGTTATGACGGGTAAGTCTAGCTGAGTACATTCGAGTACTCAGGGTTTATCCCACCATGTTGCAGGTAAGGTTTTGACCTACTGAGGATGGTGGCTAACCACCGGTGGGCTCGATGACTCTATATTCACTTCTCATCTACATGCTTTTGTCTAAGGATGTCACGTATGCTAGCAATGTATTTGGAACTTATATTAATGTAATCATTTGAAAGCTATCTTGTTTTCACCAATCGATTTTGAAACCCCAAACTTGTACTATTAATTGTGAACTCATTGTAATATTATTTCCGCTGCAACTCTGTGTATGTGATGTGTATTTTCTTAATCACGCGATCTTGGTTGTGATGTTGATTTACCGAGGTCCTGCGTGACACTCGGCGGACTACCGGGTTTATATAAGTGAAAGTATGCGCGTGTCAACGTGTTAGCGGGGATAGTCGTACTTGATCTTGTATAAATTGGGCGGTTCTGTCACAGCTGGTATCAGAGCGAGATTAAGCCTAATACTATCATGTACGTCATTTTAAAAACAAAGTTTTGGTTTTAAAAAGCCTATTTTGACTAAAACTTTAGCGATAGGCAAATTTGCCAAAACTTAATTGTAAAACTATGCTAGCGACACCCTCCTTTATGCCCAGTTAAGGACTATTAGGTGGCTATCTAAGTACTAACTTTGGGGGATGTACTTTATTGCAATTTTTCTTTCGTCATCCATACGGCGTGTTATTGTATGGATGCCATCCGCTTGGGTGGTAATGTATGGATCAAAATACCTCTACGCTCTGGTAAGTGGGAGTTGTGAGAGCATGACCATCCAACTGTCGGTCTAGGGGAGAGTTAGCTGTGGTTACTAGAATATTTACATGTCACATACATGTGTATATGAAGGTACTTATTTGCGGGTATAATTATCGGGTAGCTATGGATACCAAAGTATATATATCTGGGGATGTATATATGGGAAGTATCTTAGTTTACTGCTTTCATTGTGTGCTTATTTATCTCTTGTGGGGATGGGCTGCAATGAATTTTCCTGCAGGTACGCTAACCACGAATGCGTAGCTTGAATGTAGCTGACGACTAGCTATATGTCGAGAGAGTACGTGTTATGCCACCGACATAGAACGTGATTGCCGCCTTAGGCTGGCAATTTGGTGAGGACGAATAGGACGAGCATGCATCATGATTGTGCTTATGCATAAATATGCTTCCCTCACCTTGTTCTAATACTAAGTAACTTGTGATCAATGTGATGCTACTATTTTTTTCCTTGTGTGAAGCTAGACAAAATGCCTTGTTCCATGCCGCTTGAATAGCTGTGCTTGAAGATAGTGTGTGATTAGCTTCGCCTTATATGTTTGTTTCCAAAGGAAATAGATGACAAGTTAATAGTTAGCAAAAGGTTTACCCCTTTGAAAACTAAATTGCTAAATGTAAGTAAAACTTGTTTTGTAGAGATATCCACCTACTCAGTAAAAAGGAAATAAAAGATAACAATACTTTACCACCATGTTTTGCGTGATATGTGTAGCAGTGTTGTTGTAGGTGACTACTTGTTAGGTGTGAGCTTTATGCTTAGTAATAGTCGCTTAAGCTAATTATATTGAGTATTTCGAAATGCTTGCTTAAGACCAGGATGTAGGTGCGGATGCTCGTAATCTAGGTAGTGCCATAGCTGTCACTCCTTTTGTCCTCGGAAAGCATATGAGTATTGAAGAGCACTATCCTAGAACAATGTCCAAGTTTTGGTAATCTCATGGTTGTCGTTTTCAATTAAGTTCTCTCTTAGGAGCCTGAGCCTGTACATGTGGTTGCTAGCCATTGAATGTTGTGCTATGAAGACCTTTATCTATGCCTTTGCTTGACCTTAGGCTCAAGTTTAGTTCCCTTAAATGCTTGCATGTGTTGTGGTTGTCCCACTCTTGTGTGGAAGTACCTTGTTCTGAAATCCTTGTCAGACTTCATTGCTCCTTCTCCTACTGATGATCTGGTACAACGCTAATTGCTATCTACCCTGGCTTTGGAACCTTATCCTCGCAGATCCTGTCATTGCTTTATCAACTGAATCCCTAGTCAGTGCAATGGCTCTACCCTTGAATCTCGTTTGTTTTGTCTCCAACCCTTTCAAGTCTCTAAATATTTATCAGTCTTGATCTCATGTTGCTACTCAACAAGACCAAATCTCATGTTAATCTTTATCTGGTAATCACTTGGGTGGACACAAGACATATATGGAAATTAGCAAGAGTCGCCTGCTCAGCTGTTTTTGGCATTTAGGCTCTGTTCTCTTGCGCTGTGTTTTGATCTTCAGATCGCCTCCTTGTTGACTCCTAACCTTGTGACTACCATTATTTGCTATCCCTTCTTCTCATGGTGCTTGCTCCTATGCAACCCAAATTGTGCTACGTGAGATTTCTTGTGGGTTGTATGTTCAGTAATGGTGCCATGATTAGCGATCTACGGTGCCATGACGAAACCGAGAGCCTCCTGTGGGCGCACACACAAGGTTGTGCTGCTCGGCACGCACTGGTATCAAAGTTTCTAGTCATGATCCATTATAGAACTGCACTGATGTGTTATTTTCACATGAGCTCTTCCTTGGTTATCTCTCCTTATCATGTCAAGAGATCTGTACGTCAAACTAGAAACCATAGGACTTCCTTCTAGAGTCGTCCAAAGGATCACCTTTGAAGAACAGGTCACTGACATAAACCATAACAGACTACAAGAGATGGTAGACAAGTGACTCTACTTGACGGTCCCTGTAATGACGTCGATCATCTAGTGAGCAACTTATGTCATTCTCGTTGGATTACAAAGGAGGCTTCAATGTCCAATGTAGTTCAACAAAGCTAGTTTTGCTATAATGTTAGTCAAATCAACTTACTGCGTCACTGCACCATAAAGTCAAATTGTGCTCAACCTACTTAATAGTGTACTATTTCTCTGGATGGTGAATAACTACAACTTTTGTTGCCTTCTAGACCTCATTGTCATCCTTCTTTAGCAAGGATTTACAAGACGGACTTGTTCTTTGGTACCTTCCAGGTGTTTTTACCCAAGAGGTTGCATCAGATTCGACCCAGATCACTGTTGCAACTTAGATCCAAAGGCTCCCTAAGGAATGATCATCGAGGACGTTAAGCCAACAGAGTCAACTACTACGTTTACCACTCACTCAGCAGACTCAGACCATGCAATATTGTTATCAAAGAAAGAGCACTGTGCACATGGAACATTATGTAGCTTTCCATCACTTGACATTTGAGTGATTGCACCACTACAACCAGTTTGGATATTGATTAACTAGCTTCTCATACCCTCAAAGGACGTTTACCCGTTTATGATCACATCCTTTACGAGAAGTTGTACTCAAGCCACTTTTGTAGAGAACTGCTTTTCAAACCTTGGGAACAAATATAGCACCGTTGCAAGGAATATCTGTCAACAGGCTGTGGTCTAGTGCAAAGTCCATATGATCTGTACTATATCCACTTGTGAAGTAGATGTTACAAGTATTTGGTACACACTTGTATCACTCTTCGTACATCGAGGACGAAGTACGTAGGACAGTGCTATCTTAGATTTCTTCCAAAGTAACAATACTTCATGAAGGCCAACGAAGGAAATTCTTTAGACAAAACTTACTATGAAGGACAAGTATCAGAAAGTGTCTTGACCAAATTAGCCTCTCTTATGCTTAAAGCTATGTAGCCTAAAGCTATCGCTGATATTGGAAACTGGTAGCATGTCTCTCTTCCATAAAAGTCTTTCGTCCTGAATCTCGGGACGCGATTCTTTTAAGGGGGAGGGCTGTAACACCCTAGGTGTTTGTCACCAGTTAAGCAATGGGTTTAAACTCAAACATGACATGTTAAGGGTGATGAAAGTTTCAAGATCAAATCTACAAAATGAGCGACCACTTAAACTTGGACCATGCACCGTTGCTTACATGTTGCCCTTTCCAAAAAGTATGCTTGAGTAATGTTGGATCTACTTCTTTCATGTGCCTCACATCAATTTCCACCCACATGGATGATTGGAAAAGCTTCGTGAAGTTTGGAATAAAAAAGTTACATGAAATGATAAGTTATAATCTTTCTTGGATTGCTTTATTAAGTGAATGGAATTATAGATCATCAACCAAACCTTGCTACCTTGCCCAAACAACTCAAATTGAAATCTACAACAAAAGTCATGAAGGGTTCGTGTTGAGAAAAGGTCAAGAAAACGCCTCAATCGGTCATGAGCTCTAATTTAAGCTTTACCGTGATGCTACATTGACCTGGTTTGAAATATGGCTTACCTTGTTTGCATGGTAGTGCACCCTTAAGCAAAGTTGTAGTACTTGATTATATAAACAATTTTTATTTTTGGGTCATGAGCTAATTCAGTGCTTAACTTGGTCGTTTAGAGCTCACAATAATCAACATGGTACTGTTTTGGAACTTAGGAAAATTTTCTAAGTCAAAGTGAGTTTACAGTTTCGATGTGCCCGACTTTGTGACGATGCAACTTGATATCCTTTGCGAATTAGACCAAGATCACTTAAGAAAAGTTGGAGATGGTATGTAGATCTATAACTTTTATTAATAGAGTTTTTGCTAACTCATCGCGGTTTAGGAGTTACGGAGGCACGAAATATGGGTTTCAGTTGTATTTTTGAGGTAGAATTGGAGATTTGAATTTCTGAACAGCATCGTCACCGTGCTGGCTGTTCGCGCCGCGTGGCTCGCCTTTGCTGCCCTCGCTGCCACCTGCCGTGCCCTCGCTGCCTCCTTGCTGTGCATAAGTGCAGACCCGAGCTCCCCTGCCCTCTCCACTCTCTCCCTCTCCTTTTCCCCATCTGCCGCCAGGAGCCAAGCCAGACCGTCCGGTCTGATGCTTCTTTGTTCTTCAACAAGTTCATCACCGTCGGTGCCGTGGCCAGGCTGCTGCTGGCTGCAGCCGGCCGATCAAGGGTCAGGCACGGCCGAGGGCTGGCCATAGCCGGATCCCAGCGCCCCAGGTCCAACCCCGACGCCCCCCCTTGCTAGCTGACCCGACGACGCTGTCCCTTCACGGCGTCCGGCGTCGTGAGGTTGAAGAAGACGGAGTGAATCGTAAATAGAAGCTCTTTCATGTGTTCACTTTGCATAAAAGCCAGACACATGTATTTACATATATGGGCTTTGTTGGTTTCTAAGATTTCCAGGGTTCCTAATGCAAAAGTATTTTCCTTTTTTTCGGATTAATCTTTTCTTTTGCAGATTTCTGTGCTGAACTTTGGAAAATCGTAATAATTAGTAGAAAAATCGTAAAATAAGAAATGTGGACTTTTTGGAATCCTTGTGAAATTCTCTATGCACTAGATCTATAATATCTCAGGTTTTAGTTTAAAGTTTTAGCTGTAAAAATGGATTTGTGCAGTCAGGGTTTGAATGCTAGTCTTACTTGTTTTTTTTATAACTGCAGTTGATGTCCTCAAATAAATGTGAAATTTTTGTGGAGTGCTACTAAGGTGATTGTTGTTATCTGGTAAAAATGTCATGAGTTTAGGAATTATAGTTTAAGAGTTATAAAAATAACAAATGCCCTGTTTTGATTTGCTCCTATTCTGAACAGTTCTGCATGTTTGAATTAATTGGCTCAGTTAAGTTATGAATCATGATTTGATGACAATACATGAGTTTTATTACTTTTCTTAATCTTTCCAAAAAGTTAAATATCATGATTTTTGGATAAGTAGATCTTTAGTTATACTTGCTTAAATCTCTGTGGCTGTTTCTGCCCAAACCCAGACAGGGTTTCCTTGTTCTCACTGTGGGGCCTTCTTACTAGTAGAATTAGCTTTAGGTGTTTACAAAAAAGTTGTTTAGAATTGGATAAGATTTCTAAAAAGTCCAGAACCATATTTATTGGACATGTATAACTCCATTTATAGCTGTTTAAAGTGGCATGTCAGTTTCTGTCTATGTTTTGGACAGAGATGCAATTATTGGATTAATTGACCCTTCTAACTATAGAATCATCTTAATATGAGAATAAGAAAGTTGTAGGTAACTTCCTAAGCTTTTTAAAAAGTTATGGTTCATGTTTATTGGAGGTCTAGAACTTCAGTTATGCTTCTCTGAAGATGCTATCAGTTTTCTATACCACTGCTGTTGGGCTGGATTTGCAGTTTTGCTTGTGCAATTATTTTCATGGTGTAAATGATGTTTGCTATGGTTGTAGTGAATACAAAAGTTGTAGAAAATTTCATAATATTGCTTGAGTTCAAATTGTAAGACCATAGGTCTGATAGTTTAGGAGTTACATGACTTTTAAGTCCTCTATCAAGTTTTGATTTTATTCTGAGCAGATCTGAAAGATGCTAGTGTTTGTTCTAGTTAGGATTTGAATGAGTTTTTGGTGATAATAACAACGTTGTAGATAATTCATGTATCTAGATTCTGTTAAAATTTGGTGGTATTTGACCAAGTAGTTTGTGAGTTATGCCTGTTTAAAGTTGAAATTACAGAATTGATTACTCTCTGTCTTGTTTAGACCAGTTTCTGTAAATGGGTATATTTGACTTAGTTATCTTGAGAATCATGCTAAGATGATTAAATATGAATTGTAGATAATTTCATAAGCTTTCCAGAATGTCTTCTTGCAAGTTATTTGGATTTGTGTAACTCCAGTTATAGCTAAATCTTGTAGCTGCTGTTTTCATGTCCAGAAATTGACAGATTCCAATTATAGTTGTTTGCTTGTATATTGCTAAGTGTGGCTCATACCTTTGATGATGGTTGAGTTAGAGTACCTGAGATCTTGGGAAACTTGTGTTATGCTTGGTGTTGTCATCTTCTTTGCTATCGTGGCATTATAAATTGTGCGATATTTAAAGTAAGCAATGCGAAGTGCTTGTGCATGTTAACATAACCTTGTGCTTGTCTTACTTACTGCATGCGTTGCATTATCTATTGCACTTCCATGTATTCATACACATGCATCTTGCATCTCATTTAGGTACGCTAGATGAACCACGTGAAGGATGTGATGTGGAGTCAAACCCGAAGATGGTGTTTGGTGGATCTATCCCGAAGATGGAAGGACTAAGCAAGTGCTAGGACCAGAGATGTCACCAAGTCGGTGCAAGCTAACTTAACTGACTTGTGTCGGATCCCAGGCAAGCCCCGGAGCATTATAAGTCTCCCAGTAATTTACAAATGTTTACTTACGTACTTATGATTGATGCATTAGGTTATAAGAGTTGAATGAAACCACTTGAGGCATGTAAATTCCTTGTCCAGATATTAACCCTTTAACCGGTATAGGTCCAGGATCGAATATATGCTTAGCCATGCTTAGACCGGTAGAAGTCGGGTGATGTCCTGTCACCTGCGTGATGTAGGTGGATACCGAAGCACGGTTGGCTATATCTGCTATCGTGGAACAGAACCATAAGGTAAAAGTAAATCGAGACCGGACGGGAAGTCGATAGAGAAGCAACAAGACATGGAGGTCTTGGGTGTTGATTTATCCCCGTCTGTGTCGATTAAGGACCGTACCGTTGTTGGCGCTTCTGACAAGATTGAACGCATGCCTCTCACTTAGCTGGCCAGATAACTCGTTCCGACCGCGAAGCCGAGTAATTCAACTCAGGCTGGGAACCGTTCTGTTGTGTGCTCCTTCCGAGGAACGATCAGACTGAGCCCAAGGGCAGGCTTGGCCTGAGCATCCTGGCATCTGGTGTTCCAGATTGTGTGGTGCAGTACGGACCTGCGAAATGTGTACCTAAGTTGTACCAAAGGTGACCTAAGGTGACCGTTGATCTGGTCTACCTGGGTTTGTGTTAGGAATAAATTCCCAGCTGGTTGAAATCGATTCGAATCGCCGTCTCTCCCGGATAGTGAGAAACTTGGCTAGTCCCAACATCGTAGTAATTGGATTATGGAATGTGATGGTTCAGATAAACATGGAATTACTATACCTGCTCTGGTCACTATTGTATGCTCCAAAAAGATATACCACATGTTTGGCATAGGATAGTTGCTAATCTAGAGATGGATAGTTCTAATTAACTTGATGACAGAATTATAATTGTATATTTGGGTTAATCGCTTTTTATGCAAAATGTTGTCAAGCTACCTCCACTTATAAAGCCTTGCATACTCCTTGGAGTCAATTTTATTTCTGGTTATGACGGGTAAGTCTAGCTGAGTACATTCGAGTACTCAGGGTTTATCCCACCATGTTGCAGGTAAGGTTTTGACCTACTAAGGATGGTGGCTAACCACCGGTGGGCTCGGTGACTCTATATTCACTTCTCATCTACATGCTTTTGTCTAAGGATGTCACGTATGCTAGCAATGTATTTGGAACTTATATTAATGTAATCATTTGAAAGCTATCTTGTTTTCACCAATCGATTTTGAAACCCCAAACTTGTACTATTAATTGTGAACTCATTGTAATATTATTTCCGCTGCAACTCTGTGTATGTGATGTGTGTTTTCTTAATCACGCGATCTTGGTTGTGATGTTGATTTACCGAGGTCCTGCGTGACACTCGGCGGACTACCGGGTTTATATAAGTGAAAGTATGTGTGTGTCAACGTGTTAGCGGGGACAGCCGTACTTGATCTTGTATAAATTGGGCGGTTCTATCACAATTGTGGTACCAAAGAAGAAGGCCATTTGGGTACCAAAGACCTTGATAAATAACCTTCAAGGACCCAAGCAAGTTTGGGTACCTAAAAAGAATTGATCTTTTGTAGGTCAATTATAAAGCCAGAGGAAGGCATTGGTGCTTGATAGTGTGTGCAAACAACACATGACTGGTGATTCAAGAATGTTTGATTCAATCAATGAAAATGATAGCAATGGGATTGATAGTATCACATTTGGTGACAATGGCAAAGGCAAGGTTAAAGGGCTTGGTAAGATTGCAATATCCAATGACTTGAGCATTTCCAATGTGCTACTAGTAGAGAACTTGAACTTCAACCTATTGTCAGTAGCTCAACTTTGTGATCTTGGTTTCAAGTGCATATTTGTAGTTGATGATGTAGAGATCATAAGTGTAGATGGCTCTAACTTGATATTCAAGGGATTTAGATATGAAAATCTATACTTGGTTGATTTCAACGCTAGAGAAGCTCAATTGTCAACATGTTTGCTCTCTAAGTCTAGCATGGGTTGGTTATGGCATAGAAGGCTTGGTCATGTTGGAATGAAATAATTGAACAAATTGATTAAGCATGATCTAGGTAGAGGCTTGAAAGATGTCATATTTGAGAAGGATAAGCTATGTAGTGCATGGCAAGCCAGAAAGCAAGTTGGCAACACACATCCTAAGAAGAGCATAATGAGTACATCTAAGGCATTTGAGTTGTTGCACATGTATTTGTTCGGACCAACAGCATACACTAGCATTGGTGGAAGCAAATATGAATTTGTTATTGTGGATGATTTCACTAGATATACATGGGTGTTCTTTCTTGTTGACAAGAATGATGTATTTGCAACCTTCAAGACATTCATCAAGAGAATTCACAATGAGTTTGAAACAACCATCAAGAAAGTGAGAAGTGACAATCGAAGTGAGTTCAAGAATACAATAATTGATGAGCTTTGTGATGAGTTTGGAATTAGGCATCAATTCTCAGCTAAGTACACTTCTCAATCAAATGGCCTAGTTGAGAGAAAGAATAGAACTTTGATTGATATGGCAAGATCAATGTTGAGTGAGTATAATGTGAGTCATTCATTTTAGGCCAAAGCATTCAACATGGCTTGCTACTATAGCAACCGACTCTATTGTCATCCATTGAAGGAGAAGACCCCATATGGGTTTTTGAATGATAGGAAGCCCAACATTGCATACTTTCAGGGTTTTGGTTGCAAATGCTATATATTGAAGAAAGATACAAGATTGAGCAAGTTTGAGAAGAAATGTGATGAAGGTTTCTTATTTGGTTACTCAACTACTAGCAAGGCTTATAGAGTTTGGAATTTAGCTAGTGGTACTCTTGAGGAGGTTTATGATGTGGAATTTGATGAAACCAAAGGTTCCCAAGAGGAAGATGAGAATCTAGATGATGTGAGAGGCACTTAATTGGTCAATGCAATGAAGAACATGGACATTGGTGATATAAGGCCTAGAGAGGTGATTGATGTTGAAGATGACAAGAATCAAGTGCTTTCTAACTCAAATGTGCAAGCTAGTGGTGCTCATAATTAAGTTCAAGCTAGAGCTAGTGATGACAAAGTGCAAGATCAACAAGTGGCTAGTTCATAATCTCAACCAAATGATCAATCAAATGCAAGCAATCAAGTGCAAGTGCTTCAACCAACCAATGTTGCAAGAGATCATCCTTTAGACTCTATAATTGGAGATATCTGAAGAGGTGTACAACCAAGATCAAGATTGGCATCATTTTGTGAACATTTCTCATTTATGTCATCCATTGAACCAAAGAAGATAGATGAAGCTTCTTTGGATGTTGATTGGGTCAATGCTATGCATGAAGAACTAAATAACTTCACAAGAAATCCAGTATGGAAGTTGATAGAGAGGCCTAAGGGACACAATGTGATTGGAACTAGATGAGTCTTTCAAAACAAGCAAGATCAAGATGGGATAGTTGTAAGAAACAAAGCAAGATTAGTGGCTCAAGGTTATACTTAAGTTAAAGGTCTTGACTTTGGAGAAACATATGCCCCAGTTGCAAGATTGGAAGCAATTAGGATCATGTTAGCCTATGCTTGTGCCCACAACATCAAGCTATATCAAATGGATGTGAAAAGTATATTTCTTAATGGCTACATCAATGAAGAAGTATATGTTGAGCAACCTCCCAATTTTTAAGATGAGAAGAAGCCCAACCATGTTTACAAGTTAAGAAATGCATTGTATGGTTTGAAGCAAGCACCTAGAGCATGGTATGAGAGATTGAGAGATTTCTTTCTCTCTAAAGGCTTCAAGATGGGTAAGGTTGACACCACTCTTTTCACCAAGAAGATAGGCAATGACTTGTTTGTGTTGCAAATCTATGTTGATGACATCATATTTGGATCAACCAATCAAGATTTTTGTGAAGAGTTTGGAAAGATGATGGCTAATGAGTTTGAGATGTCCATGATTAGGGAGTTTAGTTACTTCCTTGGTCTTCAAATTAAGCAATTGAAGAATGGCACATTTATTAGTCAAGGCAAGTACATCAAAGACATGCTCAAGAAATTTGGAATGAATGATGCAAAGTCAATTAGTATACCAATAGGGACAAATGGAAACTTGGACAGTGATGCTAGTGGCAATATGGTGGATCAAAAGTTGTATCAGACTATGATTGGAAGCCTACTCTATGTTACCATATCAAGGCCGAATGTGATATTTAGTGCATGCATGTGTGTAAGATTTTAAGCCCCACCAAGAGAAAGTCATTTAAAAGCAACAAAGAGAATATTGAGGTACTTGAAGCATACACAAAATGTTGGATTGTAATATCCCAAAGGTGCAATGTTTGAGCTTATTGGATATTCCAATTTAGATTATGTGGGATGCAAAGTTGAGAGAAAGAGCACATCGGGCACATGTCAACTATTGAGAAGATCACTTGTGTCTTTGTCATCAAAGAAGCAAAATAGTGTAGCACTCTCGGAATACATTTTGGCCGGTAGTTGTTGTGCACAATTACTTTAGATGAAGGCTACTTTGAGTGATTTTGGAATCAAGTTAAAGCAAATGCCATTGCTATGTGACAATGAGAGAGCAATCAAGCTCACCAACAATCCGGTTCAACATGCAAGAACAAAGCACATTCATGTCTGTCACCATTTCATAAGAGATCACCAACAAAAAGGGGACATTTGTATTGAGAGTGTGGGCACCGATGATCAACTTGCTGATATCTTCACCAAGCCACTTGATGAGAAGAGGTTTTGCAAGCTAAGGAATGAATTGAACATACTTGACTTCTCCAATATGTGTTGATGCACCCCCATATATGACATGCCTCTCCTTCGAGCAAAGCAAGGTAAAGTTGATTGACATGTCATTCATCCATTGCTAAGTTCTTGTTTAGTGCATCTAGTCATTCCTCACATGTCTTAGGCTTATTCATGAAAATCAAATGACTTTGATGCTTGTATGGTACCACTATTGCTTGTATGGTTGAAATGATCTAGTGGTAACATATGACATGTTTGTGGGCTTATGAACCTAGTGTTTAATCTAGAAAATGAGCTATACGTGTTTAACTCAACATGGTGCATGATAACCCTTATTTGGAGGTGTGAAGAAGCTTTCCCTTGGATCAAACCGAATTAAATATCTTTTTTGTAAATAATCTAGATTGAACCAAATTGGAAAAATGATGATCACTTCACATGATTTCACCCCAACCTATCTAAAATTTGAGCTCACCTTTTGTGCTAATTGTTGACAAAGGGAGAGAGAAATTCACAAAGATAGTAAAGATAGGGAGCAAACAAATGAAATAACATTGTAAGGGGATCAATTAAAATTTGAAGCACACAAGTAGGGGTAGCAAGCTCATAAACTTGTATGTTGCTTTACATGTGCATTACATATGTTTGCTTGCATGGCACAGGTTTTAAATTCTATATCCATGCTTGTGTGGTGTATGCTAGTAGTAACTTGAATGATGAATGAAGCACTAGCATGCATAGGAAGAGTAACTAGACTTATGTTTATCTTGTAAAAACTAGACCCTTTCATGTAATTTTGATCTCACAGGGTTTTTTAGTTTTTGTGAATGTCTAGTTACTAATGGTGCTAAGGATGGAGTACAAATGGCAACTCCGATTGGTATCAAGCTTCAAAGGTCAATTCTTTACACCTTAGCATCATTTGGTAGACATTACTTCCCCACACTTCCTAATCTATGCATATGTGCAAGCCTTCAAATCCAAACTCTTAGCACATATGTAGGGGGGCTAATGCTACCAATTTTAGGTTTATGAAACTTGTCCATAACCTTTACACATGGTAATATGCTTGGGCAAGCAACATGAATTAAAAAAGATTTTATTAAATATCTTTGTAAATAGGTTGTCATCAATTACCAAAAAGGGGGAGATTGAAAGCCCTAGTTTGGTTTTGGATAATTGATGAAACCTATGCACTAACCTTTATCATGAGTTGTGATATGAGCTGGGTTGGTGCAATCCAAGTTGTGAAGCATGGTGGCACTCAAATGGTGATGTTGATCACATGAAATGATGAGATGGCCACTTGTGATGATGATCAAGTGCTCAACTTGGAAAAGAAGAAAGAGAAAAACAAAACCCTATGGAGATCAAGGCGAAGGTATAATTAGGGGTTTTGTTTTGGTGATCAAGACACTATAGAGAGTGTGATCACATTTAGGGTAGATGGCTGTACTATTAAGAGGGGTTCTTAACTAGACAATTCGGTCATCTAGTGCCACTAGGTGTTTGACTTCATGCATTGCATTTAGACCTAGTGCACATCAGAGAGCAAGCAAAAATATTTATTGAAAATATTTTGAGAAATGCTAACTTGGCTCTAATATGTTTTGAGAAAACACTTTGAGAGTTAGCATCACTTGTGGGGAGTAGCTTGAGTTGATGTGGATCAAAACACGACAAAGTTTGCAACTCGGAGAGCTTGTTGTGGTGCCTGGGTGGCACTGCCACTCATTGTCCAGTGCACCGTCACCCCTATGGTAGTGCCTACCTAGACTTGGCAGAGAAGGGCCAAGAGTGGCTGGTTTGGAGTGGTCAGCGGACATGCCGGTGTACACTGCCATGGGCTGTCCGATGCCACCGCTGTTTTCTTCTAGAGACATGCGCAAGCGAGGAAGGTCACTGCCATCGTCACCGCCAGGGTGATGGCGCTGCACCGCCCTATTTTTCCAAAGAGGGGTAGTTTTAGGGACATGGCTGGGATGGTCACCGCCACCCCTAGGGTGGTGCTATCACCATGCCATGTTCGGTGGGAGCCAGTCCTCGCACTAATTATAGCTCGTAGCATCGCCTATGCTCCTATATAAGTAGAGGGGTACCCCCCTCTCTAAAGACACACCACATTGAGCTACAGCTCACTCTTTGCTCTCTTTAGTTTTACCTTTTAGTTGTATTAGAGCAAGGCAAAGCCACCTTGGAGGGCTTGGTTCCTTACAAGAAGAGGTTCTTGGTATGAATATCAATATGGGTTCTTCCAAAGTCATGTCTTCACTTTATTATAGTCATACTTATGAACTAGAGTATAGTTATTGTGTTATGATCTTGATATATGAACTAGTGCAGAGTTTATGTGGCATGAGAATAGCACACTTAACTTTATGCTTAAATAATCATATAACTTATATAATCAGAATTAGAGCTAAGTTGAGGTGGCGGTTCATCATGCTGTCAGGTGTGCCCAAGTTCTTTACCTGTCGATCTGTAGGGTTAGGGACTCAAGGGGATTTGGGTAGTTTCTATATACTCAAGCGTGGTGCTTGGGTATGGAGAGATAGGTGAATGCATTGTCCTTCTCTCCGGTTGAGGGGTAGGTGGTAGGTGGTGATAGCCCTATCCGTCCTACATAACCCCCCCATGTTCGTTTAGGTTGTAGGAGTCTAAATTGTCACATGAGGTTGCTGGCTGACCAGTACTTGGTGGCCTCCCGACCTGCTTCACAGTTAGCCCTAAAACTAATTATGTAATTTGTATGATTATCAACTAATTTTTGTATGACTACACTAGATCAATGTCTGCTTGACTTAGGATTATTCTTTTATCCTTTCTTTTCTATTTTATCCTTTGAGGAATGCAAAGTGTGTGTCCACTATCTTGGAATTACTATTCTTACCCCTGTTATAAGCATTGGTGCACTTGCAAGCATTATTATTCAAGTTCATATCCATACTAAACTCTTAATCAAATGCCTTTCTCTGGGAAAATATAAATAACGATACCCTGAATACTTCTAGGTGAAATGCTACAATGATAGCTCTGTGCGCTTGCGGATAAATATCTAAAATTGTTAAGGAACTGTTGACACCGTTTTTTGCATGTGTCAAAATGATCGGAGTGGACTAATCGGCAAGAAGAAAGTTACTGTATACTCTGATAGCCGATGAAAGCCAGCTTGTAAAGATGGTTGTCGATGGCTGGTGGTGGTTGATGGAAAGGTTGATTTAGACTCGGGCGTTGCCGATGAGGTTGGAGGTGTTATTGTCGATGCCGATGAAGGGAGGCTTGAAGACTACTGCCGATGAAATAGGAAGTATGCCGATGGAAAGGAGGTCGGTGAGATTTCCATCGTAATTGAGGCGGACAGGGAAATAGATAGGAGTTGATTTCCTTTTCTATATTCATTAGAGTATGATTCATGTAAGAGTCACGTATTTCCTTAGGTATGGATTTGGTGTCCTAGTTATGTTTGGTTATGTCTCTTTAGATCAGGGTATAAATATAGATTGAAGGGCAATGTAAAATATATATCAATCAATATCAAAACCAATTTTTACTCCTATTTGCATCTACTTACTTTTCGGCGACTTCGTCAATTTGCACAATTTTCTTTTTACGAGTTCTCATTGATTCGGCGAGTTGCATCGCAGTGCAACCTTTGGCGATTCTCGAGTTCCGCGTGAGTACCTCTTGGCCATGACTTTCGGGCGTATCGCTGTTGTCAGGACCAAAGTGCTCGTATCTTCATCCTTGTCGATTAACAGGTCAAATCGACTGGCACGCTTTGGATATCGATTCGGGTATTAGCCCTTTGTGTTTGCAGATCCACTTTTGCATCAATACATCTTTTGGCACGCTCGGTGGGACCAATCAATCCGATCAATATGTTCAATTCTGAGATTAATTCAGAGAACATTATTGCGGTATCAGAAGAAGATCTTAAGGAAGAGCAGAGGCAGGCTATGGAAAAAGCTGTAGAAGAATACATGCAGCTTTGTCTGAAATCGTTTAGCCTAAACAAGAGTGGACAAGTCATCCAGAAGCAAGATTTGCCGTTGCCTCGGCAGGTTACCTTTGACTCCAATCCTAGTAAACTTCAAGAGATGGTTAATTCTGCAGTAAATCATGCTTTAATTAATCATTCCAATGTGTTGTCCAATACTGTTCATAATGCTGTGGTTCGAACTCTCAAAGAAGGACAAACGGCATCGCATTATGTTGGGCCTACCTATCACCAACCAGAGCCGGTATCTGTTAATACTTCATCGGCTCCCTCGGCCGTTGTGGGTACAGAAGTTACTTCTCCTCCAGTATCGACAGGCTTACCTAATATTCAATCTACACCGATACGATCAGATCCGGTAGGACGAGTTTAGCTTAATACAGATCTAGCGGCATCAGCTATGTTAGGCCCTGTGTCTCAGAATAGCTAGATTCCTGCTAATTGGTGGGGATATGGTATGCCTCCGGGGTCATCTGCTTTCAATCCTAGGTTACCTCAAGTATTTGACGCAGTAGGAAAAGCTCCTATACCATCGGTTGTTTCACCGATGGCCCAAGTGCCTCAATATGCCATAGCAACTACTGTGCAACCAACTCCAGGGGGTTTCCAGATGCCTTTGGTTCAAATGCCCAGTTCAAATCCATCGGCAAGCTTACTGCCGATGCAGCAGAAAGCCCCTGTTATGAGTCAAACTGGGGTTCAGTTCATGCCTCAAGCTGGTTATAATTATCCAACAATGTCAGCAAATTACCAGCCATCGGCAAGTTTTATACCGATGAGTTCTAGTAATGGTTGGTTAGGATAGTTACCTGTTCAACATACAGTCCAGCAAAATCAACAGGTTGCAGGGATTCAACAAGGTTATATGCAAGCTGGTGTCCAGAATCAAGCATCGGCAGCACAGCCGATGAATCCTTTCCAACAGGTTAATGGACCACAAGTAATGGCAAATATGCCGGTTGCTGGAGATCGTGGGCCACAAAGATATGTAGAGGGATATCAGCAGGCACTTCCTGTAGAAATTCAGCCAATTCGTCATTAGGAGGCTGATGCTTTTTGGGCCGATAGGATAGCAGAAATTATGAAGGATCAGTTTGGGATAAAGCCCAAGGTCAATACTTATTCTTATCGGACTCCATATCCTCCTGCATATGATTTAATTCCTCTCCCAAATTGGTATAAGGTACCAGATTTTACTAAATTCTCTGGACAAGATGACACATCAACAATGGAACACGTCAATCGCTTCATTATTCAATGTGGAGAGGCAGCTAGCAGAGATGAATTAAGAGTTCGATTATTTTTATCATCTTTGTTTGGATCGGCATTTATGTGGTTCATTTCATTACCACCAAATTCTATTATTACCTAGGTTGATCTAGAAAAATAATTTCATAAGTATTTCTTTGCTGGAATCCATGAAAAGAAGCTTACCGATTTAGTAAAATTAAGATAGCGCAATGATGAATCGGTAGAGAGCTTTGTGCAAAGGCTACGAGATGTAAAAAATAAGTGCTATAGTCTGGTGCTGGATGATCGGCAGCTTGCCGATCTGGCTTTCCAAGGGTTATTGCCACATCTTAAAGACAGGTATGCTTCTCAGGAGTTTGAAAGTCTCAGTCATCTTGTGCAAAGGATCTCTGATCAAGATACTAGGGTTTTTGAACCTAAAAAGAATTGGAGTAAAAAGGTATCATTTGTTGAAGAAGTAGGAGATTCTGATTCTGATGAAGAACCAGTTATCAGCTTAGCTGAGTGGGTTAAGAATAAAAAGCCGATATCTTGTCCCTTTGGTCAAAAAGAGCCAGAAAAGTTTACCTTTGATATCACCAAGGCCGACAAAATATTTGATCTTCTGCTTCAAGAGGGCCAAATTAAGCTGTCACCTAATCATGTGATCCCATCGGCAGAAGAGTTGAAGAAGATCTTGTACTGCAAATGGCACAATGCAACTTCACACAGTACAAATGAGTGCAAGGTGTTCAGGCAACAGTTACAATCGGCTATTGAATATGGGAGAATTAAGTTTGGTACTTCCAAAGCCCAGAAGCCGATAAAAATTGATCAACACCCTTTTCCAGCAAATATGTTGGAGGCTAAAGGGAAGACTAAAGTATTGATGTCAGAGGCTGCTGAGAAAAACGCGTCAGTAGATCCCCAATATCGGATAACTACCGATGATGCAAAAAGTAAGGGCTTGCTGGGGGAAAGCAGTAGTTCCAAAAATCCTCCTCGACCTGGCATTATGATTACTCATCGAAGGCAGCAGGAGAGTTGGCGTCAGCGAAATGACCGATATCGACAATAGCAAGAAGAGAGATGTCGGGAAGAATGGCATCAACATAAAGATCATTGGAGGTGCCCGTTTTTTATCCATTGCTGGGAAGAAGGTATTAAATTACCAACTGTTGAAAATTGCCCTGAGTGCAATGGTTATAACGGGGTCAATCGGTCAGAAAGGAGGTTTCAACCTGGTAATCAGGGTTTATCCATCAATGAGCCAATCAGAGGCAGAGCATCAGTGCATGATCGGCTGGGGGGCAGACTTAGTGTACATGAGAGGCTTGGTAAACACGCTAGATATTTTCCAAGGAATCAAGAGGAGCTTGAGGAGATGGCAAACACAAGAGTTCCCGATGAGGAAATATTCTACAAGGATCCTAATATACGCCGTGTAGAATCAACTAGGACCTGTTATCAACCGGTGTGGAAAACCAAGTTTCCTCGATGGTGCCCGGAGGGTCTGACAAAGACACAGAAAAGGAGGATGCAATGTGAGCATCAGGAGGATTTATACCGAGAGGAAGATTCCTCCAATGAGAGGTTCAGTCGTCAGCAGTGGCAGGTAAAACACAAAAATAAGGGTCCATCGGCAGATGTTAATATAGTATTCATGTTGCCAATGGAGTTTTTGGCACTATCTGATAATGAGGAAGAAGTTGTTCTCTCTGATCAAGTAGCTCAGCTGACACTAGATCCAATGATGGCTGTTTTTGAGAAACCTACCGATGACGAGAGACAGCATCTTAAGGCTTTGTTTGTGAAAGGCAGAGTTGATGGGCAGCCTGTATCTAAGATACTTATCGATGGAGGGGCTGCGATTAATATTATGCCTTATGTGATGTATCGGAAACTTGATAAGGGAGATCAACACTTGACCAAAACCGATATGATGCTGAAGGATTTTGAAGGCAATGTGTCACCAGCTAAAGGGGCAGTATGCGTTGAATTGACTATTGGCAGCAAAACCTTGCCAATGACGTTCTTTGTTATCAATGGCAAAGGTGCATATAATTTGCTTCTAGGGAGGGATTGGATTCATGCTAATTGTTGTGTTCCTTCTACAATGCATCAATGCCTCGTTCAGTGGATTGGGGATAAGATTGAGGTTGTCCCTGGTGATTCTTCTTATATCATCGCATCGGTAGAATCAGATACTTATGAGCAAACTAAATGTATATCAGGAGAAGTTTGGGAAAAAGAGTTCCTTAGAGTTGCTGATTATGAAATTCCACCGATCCAAGCAGTCGGTTCTGAAGAAGAGTTTTAATAGATAGGTTTGCCGATGATGGAAAATTAGGTCAAGGGTTCACATCGGCAGATGATTTAGTAGAAGTAGATATTGGTGATGGCGATAGGTCAAGACCTACTTTTATTAGTGCTAAGTTAGATTCCAAGTGTAAGCAGCGAATAACTGATTTGTTAAAAGAGTATAAAGATTGTTTTGCTTGGGATTATACTGAGATGCCTGGATTAGACCGATCGATAGTTGAACATCGGTTACCTATCAAATCTGGATTTCAGCCACATCAGCAGCTAGCGCACCGATGCAACCCTAATATACTTCCTGACATTAAGGTCGAAATAACTAAATTAATTGAAGCAAAGTTTATTCGACAGTGTCGATATGCAGAGTGGATCTCTAATGTGGTTCTTGTTTATAAGAAAAATGGAAAACTTCGTGTTTGTATTGATTTCAGGAATCTCAACAAAGCCACACCGATGGATGGCTATCCAATGCCGATTGCTGATTTGTTGATTGATGCTGCAGCCGGACATCAAATTATCAGCTTCATGGATGGTAATGCAGGCTACAATCAAATATTCATGGCTGAAGAAGATATTCCCAAGACTGCTTTTAGATGTCCAGGTCATGTAGGGTTGTTTGAGTGGATAGTCATGACGTTTGGTTTGAAAAATGCCGGTGCTACTTATCAAAGAGCTATGAACTTTATTTTTCATGAATACATCGGCACATTAGTGGAAATCTACATTGATGACATAGTGATTAAGTTTGGAGATATCACAAAACATCTAGCCGATCTACGAAAGATATTGGAGTGCACAAGGAAGCATGGACTGAAGATGAATCCTAATAAATGTGCATTTGGCGTATCGGCAGGACAATTCTTGGGTTTTATGGTGCATCAGCGAGGCATCGAAATCAGTAGGAGGTCTATTGATGCAATTAACAAGGTGGCTGCTCCTGCCAATAAAACTGAATTGCAATCTTTGATTGGTAAGATTAATTTCATCAGAAGATTCATATCTAATCTGTCGGGTAAGATCAAGGCTTTCAGTCCATTACTTAAATTGAAAGCCGATCAGGAATTTGTATGGGGAGCTGAGCAGCAGTTAGCCCTGGATGAAATTAAGAAATATTTAACAAATCCTCCGGTGCTAGTTCCACCTCAACACGGGAAACCTTTCAGGTTGTATTTGTCAACTGATGATACCATTATCGGTTCAGCTCTTATTCAAGAATTTGAAGGGAAAGAACGTGTTATTTATTATTTGAGCAGAAGATTAGTGGATGCTGAAACAAGGTATTCGGCCATCGAAAAATTATGTCTGTGCTTATACTTTTCTTGTGTCAAATTAAGACATTATTTGTTATCTGCCAAATGTACGATCATATGCAAAGACGACGTGGTCAAGTATATGCTGTCGATGCCGATATTAAGTGGTAGAATCGGCAAATGGATTTTAGCATTATCAGAGTTTGAACTACGTTACGAATCGACTAAGGCAGTTAAAGGATAGGTTATGGCTGATTTTGTCACTCAGCATTGTAATGCAGTGGACTCTCTGGAGGTTGCTCCTTGGACACTTTTCTTCGATGGGTCCACATGTAGTGAAGGAGCAGGTATCGGCATTGTGTTGATTTCACCTCAAGGAAGGAAGTATGAGTTTTCATCGCCGATTGTTGCTACATCGACAAACAATCAGGCTGAATACCAAGCCTTGATAAAAGGGTTAGAATTATTGAAGGGAATACGTGCTGATGCTGTTGAAATCTTTGGTGATTCTATGCTAGTTATAAATCAATTGGCTGGGATTTATGAATGCCAAAGTGAAGTTTTAATTTCGTATTATGAAAGATGTTTGCAATTGTTGAAAGGGTTTAGAGATTTTCGTCTTGAACACATTCCTCGACTGCATAATGAGGAGGTGAATCGACTAGCTCAACATGCTTCAGGGTATCAACCTATTCAGGAAGTGCTAGCATTGGCAGTCAATACCGATGATTGGAGAAGGGAGATTGTCGATTATTTAAAGGACCCATGTAAAAAGGTTGAAAGGCGTATAAGGTTCCAAGCTACCAAGTATGTGCTCCTCGATGATGAATTATATTATCGAACTATAGATGGAGTTTTACTCCGATGTGTTAGCAGTGATGAATCGAAAAGTTTGATGGGTGAAATTCATAAAGGAGTGTGTGGAGCGCATCAATCGGCTTTCAAGATGAAGTGGATGATCAGAAGGAATGGATACTATTGGCCGACTATTCTTGAAGATTGTTTTAAATATTTTAAAGAATGTCAGGGGTGTCAAAAGTTTGGTAATATTCAAAGAGCGCCTGCATCGGCTATGAACCCTATAATCAAACCTTGGCCGTTCCGGGGATGGGCTATCGATCTCATTGGTCAGATTTATCTGCCATCGAGCAAAGGACATAAATTTATTCTTGTTGCTACCGATTATTTCACAAAATGGGTTGAGGCAATTCCTTTAAAAAAGGTGACATCGGCTGGTATGATCAATTTTATGAAAGAGCATATTGTTTACCGATTTGGTATTCCTCAGACTATCACTACCGATCAGGGTACTATGTTTACATCAGGAGAATTTGATGAGTTTGCTGTAGGTATGGGAATTAAAATTTTAAATTCTTCTCCATATTATGCTCAAGCTAATGGTCAGGCTGAGGCTTTTAACAAAGGGATTATCAAACTCATCAAGCGCAAAATTGAAGAAAATCCTAAGAGGTGGCATACAGTATTAAATGAAGCCTTGTGGTCATATCAGATGTCATATCATGGTGCAACCAAAGTGACGCCTTATCAGTTAGTATATGGACACGAAGCAGTATTGCCTTGGGAAATTAAAACTGGATCTAGGCGAATACGTTCTCAAGATCAGCTGACAGCCGATGATTATGATATTCTTATGAAGGATGAGTTGGAAGATGTGACGGGTCATCGGTTAAGGGCTTTAGTTAGCATCGAAGAAAACAAGAAAAGAATAGCCAGATGGTATGACAAGAAGGTGAAGGTAAAGGAGTTTGCCGATGGGGATTTGGTCTGGAAATTGATTTTACCGATTGGGACTAGAAGTTCAAAGTTTGGAAAGTGGTCCCCTAATTGGGAAGGTCTATATCGGATAAATCAGTCTGTTCCTGGTAACGCATATATTCTAGAAACCCTCGAAGGGGTTGTGTTTCCTAGAGCATTAAATGAAAAATATTTAAAGAAATATTACCCTAGTATCTGGATGGATGCATAAAAGTATAAGTGCCGATAACAGTCCTATCGGCTAGAATTATGCAAGGATGTCAATGTCTCATAAAGTGCCGATACAATAAACAAGATTACAAGTTTAACAAGGATTGGATAGCTAATATCGCACGCAGGCGAATCTGGTCGGCTTCCTCCATTTTTTGATGTCGTCATCGGTAGCACCCTCCATAGGCTTGAGTTTTTTCTTCATGGCCAAAGCTTTGCGAGCCTGGATGTCTCTTTCGTGCTGAAGGGCTTTGATGGCGTTGGGTAGCTGGCTTTCTTCTTGTTGAGCATGAGTTAAGGCTGCATCGACTTCTTTCAATTCAGCCAATAGAGCCATCTTCTTTGCTGATAAATCCAAGATTTTCTGCTTAAGTTCAGCACCCGAAGTCTGCAAGTTGCCGATGCCCTTGTGCTTCTCATTGGCAATTTGTTTCAGTTGTAGCATCTCTTCTTTGAGTTGAGCCTGAGCTGCTCTATCGGCAATACGTTGAGCAGCCCGTTGATATTGTAGTTGGCGGCTTTCTAAATGGGCTGCTGGGAAGAGTACTTCTTCAACATCGGTAGGGACCTGGCCACGGATTGTTTTGAAAATTGCCTTTGCAGGGTCTGAGTCATCTACCAGTTGGGCGGTATCCTGCTATAGCAAGTTCAGGAGAGCTTCCAACTTAGACTTAACTTCTGCCGATATTGTTCCTGGTGCAAGGGAAGAACTTGTTTCCTCTCCATCATCGTCAGAAACGTCAATGGCAAAGGAAAATAGGCTGTTTGGGGAGTCTTGTTCCTGAGGAAAAGAAAAAGAGGTCAGTTGAGGATAAATATGAATATTATAAATCGACTAGGTCAATTGGCTTACCTGTTTCAAGGCAATTTCCTATGCTTGGCTGGAGGAAGCAGCCTGGAGTATACCGTGTGGAGGATCAGCTGAACTTGCTGATGGAATATCCTCTGTGGCTTCATCGGTGGTTGGCCCTTGGGGTATGATGACTGATGGTATGTCTTGTACAGGAGGATTAACTGCTTGCTCAGTTGCATCGATTGATTCTGGCCAGCTTGCAGACGTTGGGGCAAATGGGGGGATCGGCATGGACTTCTGTCATTTTGGCTATGCCTCAGCATCTGTTAAAGCTTTGCGCTTTGCTTGGGCATCGGTAACGATTGGCTGGGGGGCATCGGCACTTGTTGGTTGTGAAGCTTGGACATCTGGTACGCTTGCCGATGTACCCAATTGTTGCTGCAAAACAAGTGTAAGGTATGATATTTAATAGATAAAATGTGAAGTCAAGGGGATACCTCTGAAGGTTTGTCAAAAGAAGTGGTGCTTGATATCGGAGGAATTGCCGATGATGATCTAGCAGCAGCTCTTACCCCCTGATGATTAATGTTAATACAGTTTGTGATCGGCATAAGTAGAAATAAACAGGGTTGTTACCTTGAATGCCTTGACCAAGGTTGTAGCAGCAGCCGATGGAGTAGCCCTAGCTGTAGCCAATTTGGACTTGGAGGTGATGGTCTTGGTACGGATCTTCTGGTGAGTCAATGCAGCTAAGGTGGGGGCGTTGTAGCTGATCGGTGATATCGGGGAAACAGGCTGAAGATCGAAGGGTTTCCCACTTTTGCTCATAGATGGTGCTGGGTTGTTAACCTATCATAAGAGAGTCAGTTACTGATATACGAAGGGAAAAGCAGAAGGGAGTTAAAAGAAACTTACTGCGTCGTCAGGGATGGCATATTCAGGGTCGATCATGTGCCGATATGTGTGAGCAGAAGTTGCAAATAGTTGTTCCTTCCACTCTCGCCACCATTGCTTATATGACTCGGTGATGAAAGATACTGGCATCCAGGTGGATATATCAACATCTGTAGTATCGGCATCGGGGGAGAGTTGTACTACCTTGTTCCAATCTGTTCCGCAGGTGATTGTTCCCTTGGGTTTGATCACATCGGCAAAGCAAAGTTTGATTGGCAGTTGCCCAAAAGCCAATTGATGGGATACTGCTGATGGGTTGTAAAATTCATACGTAATGTTGGTGTTTTTCCCACTACCAAATGTATTTACTGGAATTGCCCTGGGAGTAATGATGGCCATCATGAGTTCCTTATCCTGATTCAGAGTGTCATCGGCAAAGTTGAAAAGAAGGGGGAATTTGTTTTCTTCGTTAATATAAGGTACCCAGGCCCTATGATCACGAGAAAGACCATTGTAGAAGCTTTGGAAGAATCTGCTGATCTAGTCTTCATTGGCCTCTGTTCCAGGAAGGACAATTATGGCTTCACCAAAATTGAGGGGTGAGCGTGTTGCCGATTCATCGTCCCCAAGCACATGGTCTTCAGCAATTTCTCGTGGGAATTGTTGGGCAAAAAAGTCCCATTGCAAACGTTTGTGCATATGGGCATTCAGCCACATGTTGATAAACCACCACGGGCCTCCTAGGTTGCCGATGGGTTCGCCAAGAAAAAGTTTCTGAGACACTTGATGAAGAAGATGATAAGTGGAGCTCAGAAGGTATCGGTCAAGAGGGAACCTTACACCATTAGCCAAAAGTTCAGCTGCGGGGAGGAAGGCGTTGGTTGGTCCTACTGATCGACCATAGAAGATAAATTTTTCTAACCACATATTCAAGAATGTGGCATGTTCCCTCTGGTTAAGTGTCCCGGTCTTCTGGTATTCTTGAATGTATCCCGTCCAACCGCCGATGTTGCGGGTATTCACCCTATATTTAGATTTTCTGCCATAGATGGAGCCTTCATCGGCAGTTGAAATATCCAAGCCAGTGAGCATGTGGACATCGGCAAGTGTGGGAGTAGCTGGGCCATGTCCAAATATAAAAGTGTTTGTTGTGTCTGACCAGAAGTAAGCAGCTGCAATCATCATTGATTCATTCTTCTACATATCGGCAATAGACAGCCTAATGCATTGGTCTAGCTTCCGTCCTGCCCAGTATACTTGCATCGATCTATTAACCCTCAAGTACCAATCTTTCCACCCTTTGGTGGTTTTGGGCCAAGATCGGAATGTGTCTTTCCATAAATTTAGAAAGAAATTTTGGGCTCTAAAGGGGATTCTGTTAACCTCTGCATTAATCAGATCAGTTGGATCTGGGTTGCCCATTAGTCCTAGGCATTGGACATGCGGCTGATCAGTTGGAATAACTAATTTGTTGCGCAGTTCCTAAGTTTAAAGGATCCAGAGAACAAAAGAAAGGAAAAATCACCAACTGTATGGATTTGCAAAAACTAGGGGAATCAAAGTAAAAGGTAATGGAAGTGGAGCGAACCGCAAGGACATCGAAGTTGATTGCCATTATCTTGAGGAAGATGGGGGCACGAGCCAGAGACTTGAGGTTAACGCTAGAGAAGAGTGCTTGTTGGTTGAGGTCGCGTAGTTGTTCGTCAAAGTCGCCGCCGGAAAGAGAAAATGTCAAAGATTGGAGTCTGAGGGTAGAAGACGAGCGTTCTAGAGGAATCTATTTATAAGCCGCTTGGAGTAGGGGTATTTTGGACTTATCTCTATACCGCGTGCATGTAGGTCGAGGTGGTTCAGATGGATATGGTAAATGTTCGCACGATAATCAGGGGATTGTATAGATGAGTTGATGGCAAGTAATCATGACTTGGAAGAGATATCGATACAGGATATTTTAATTCTGAAAATGACAGTATTATCATGTTAGGATCTTGCCGATGGATTATTGTTTTGGTATCTTAACCATAATCAAGGCAAGAGTGGTTGGCAATTGTGTGATATTTACTGAGGTGCGTGAATCAGGATTAGATTTGATTGGATTTGATGATAGATTAGGTTTTGGCTTGGAGAATGAGTTACGGTAATCGGGCGAAGGCAAATGTTATCTGGAGTAAATTTCGGAGCATTAATGGTTTTATACTCCGAAATTGGGGTGCATGTGTTGACACCATTTTTTGCACGTGTCAAAATGATCAAAGTGGACTAATCGGCAAGAGGAAAGTTACTGTATACTCTGATAGCCGATGAAAGCCAGCTTGTAAAGATGGTTGCTGATGGCTGGTGGTGGTTGATGGAAAGGTTGATTTAGACTCGGGCGTTGCCGATGAGGTTGGAGGTGTTATTGTCGATGCTGATGAAGGGAGGCTTGAAGACTACTACCGATGAAACAGGAAGTATGCCAATGGAAAGGAGGTCGGTGAGATTTCCATCGTAATTGAGGCGGACAGGGAAATAAATAGGAGTTGATTTCCTTTTCTGTATTCATTAGAGTATGATTCATGTAAGAGTCACGTATTTCCTTAGGTATGGATTTGGTGTCCTAGTTATGTTTGGTTATGTCTCTTTAGATCAGGGTATAAATATAGATTGAAGGGCAATGTAAAATATATATCAATCAATATCAAAACCAATTTTTACTCCTATTTGCATCTACTTACTTTTTGGCGACTTCGTCAATTTGCACATTTTTCTTTTTACGAGTTCTCATTGATTCAGCGAGTTGCATCGCAGTGCAACCTTTGGTGATTCTCGAGTTCCGTGTGAGTACCTCTTGGCCGTGACTTTCGGGCGTATCGCTGTTGTCAGGACCAAAGTGCTCGTATCTTCATCCTTGTCGATTAACAGGTCAAATCGACTGGCATGCTTTGGATATCGATTCGGGTATTAGCCCTTTGTGTTTGTAGATCCACTTTTGCATCAACAGGAACTATCAAGGCTATTTCTTAGTAGCATGGCTACACATTAGTTATGTTGCTAAGAAGTACCAACAAGGTATTTCTGGCGCCATTGCTGAGGATGGATTCAAACCCTGTTGTCGAGTACCTTAGAACGGGATACCCCGAGCGAACATCAAAGGGGTCGCTAATGTCCTATAAAAAAATAAAGCTAGAAGGTAAGCCGTGGGCCCCTCGCCCACCACGTCTGAGCCCACCAGGCCCTCCGCCTCGCCTCGAGCCTCACGCAGGAGGTCTCGGTGTCCTGACACAATCTCCGTCTCACGCGAGGCTCTCCACGGAAGGCCTTGGTAGGGGGTGCATTCTCTGTATCGCGCGAGGCCTCTCGCAGAAGGCCCCGGCAAGGAGTCCGACCTCTGTCTTGTGTGAGGCCTCACTCTTCGTGTCGCTCGAGGCTGGTTCATCCACAGCCCATCGCCCCCTGCCTCGATCGACCCTCCCGACAGCGCGTCATGTCTCATTAATACTTCAACCACTCCCACAATCTCAGCCGGACGATGGCTCGACGCCATGGAATGGCCGACGGGACCTGAGGTCGCATCAGCGCTATATCGGCTGGGACAGGGCACGGCAGGGATTACCGGCCACTGTGTTCTGACACTATGCCCTTGATCAGCGCCCACACTACACTGTGTCCCGCGATCCCCGCCTCGAAAACAACATCACACGGACAACTTGGCCCGGGTCATCACTGCCTCCAAGCCGGCGCACTAGATTAGCCGCCCACTTGGGCCTCGGCACTGTGCACCAAGGTCTCGGCTATCTCAGGGTTTGTGCCCACCGAGACCCCCCACTGCGGTGCAGCCTCGGTACCGACCAAGCCTCGGCCTCGCGCATAGTCCGTCCACAGCGGCTTGCACATTCGCCGCCGCACCAGCTCCAAGGCAGTCCCGGGGCCCCCATGACGCACAGGATCGGATGGGACTGGCATGCTGCCCCAGTACTCCAAGGACAGACCACTCCGACGATCACGCCGCCATAGGAATAGGACACAGGGCTCGGACATGCCGCCCCTATTGGCGCAATGCCATATAGTTAGCACATGTACTGCCCTTGCCCTCCCTTCGACTATAAAAGGAGAGGACTTGGGCCACTTAGGGGAGAGAGGAGAAGAACACCTGGTCACACACACACATGCACACATCCCAGCCACCTGAGAGCAACATCTCAAATGGCCCACACGACACCTTGCCGAGACTTGGGACTAGCTCCCTCTCTCCCCAAGCTTGTAACCCCTACTACAAGCACTTTGGTGCAAGGAATACGAGATCGATCTCTCAGACTGGACGTAGGGCATCGATTGCCTGAACTAGTATAAACCTTGTGTCTCTTTGCATCACCATCCGGGATTAGGGGCACGCAGTTCAAATTCACTAGTTGGTTGAGGACCCTCTGGTCCAAAATACTGATAGTTGGCGCGCCAGGTAGGGGACTCTACGTGTCAGTTTCATCATCCCAGCAAGTTCCGGATGGCAGACCCCGTACGACCATTGCATCTCGGCATGGTGGTTTGGTTTGGGAGCCTAGAGTTCATGTCTCTAGGGCATGAGTACGACATGGTACTCCTCACTCCTCAAGCCCCACCAACCGACGATGAAGTCACGCACCGGCAGCCCAAGCGCAGGCAGCGCCTGGGCGGCCGCTCTCGCCACGCTCGCTAGGCACGACATGAGCAAGACCACCCCGACGCTACGCGAATCCGGGGCGGCACGCTGCTCCCTGCCGATATCCTACGACCGGCTGTTGGCACAGGGTCCCTGGCTAGGGACCTGTCTAGCCTGAGCTTGGACAAAGGAAAATCACCAATGGCACACGGCGATGCCCAGTCGTCAAGCTCTACTCCACCACTCCCTGAGGAGCCGATCCCGGCAGAGCAGAGTCTGGCGACGACACCATCCCCATACCCCTTTGGGTTGAGAAATGCCGCTGCCTCTTATGCCTACGCTTACGCTACCGCTCACAAGGATCCCTCAGAACGCCGCCAGCGCTTCACTCTCGACCTGAGCACCCACGCCGACTCCTCAGAGGAGGACGAGGCATGGCCCAGAGTGGATTTCTCCGGACTCCATGACCCTGGGGCCATGCACCAGTTCTTGGCCGCAAGCAACTACTGCTTAGGCTACTCCGACTCCGACGACGAAGGCACCTACAACCCCACTCACAAGTGTTTTCACGTCGGGCTCAGGATGCCAAGAGCGGGCGAGGAGGATGAGGGGGTGGGCAGCCGTTCCCTGCTTTGCCCAGGTACAGGCACCGCCACACCTCCACGCATTGTCCTACCGGCCGCACAATACGAGAACGTCGCTCTTGCGTGACCTCAGCGCCCAGACCTAGAACAGCTCCGTGAGCTCCAGGCCAAGGTCAAACAAGGCCAACTTCTTCTGCAGCAGCTTCGAGACTCTCTCGAACAGGAATAGTGAGGTCACGATGAAGGCAGAGGAGCCCGACGGAGGGCCCGCGATGTGCATCACCGCATCCATGACGACGAAGGGAGTGAGCAACCCCTAGTCTTCAATCGCGCTAGCCAGAACGTCATGGCTGCGGCAATGCTGGTCCACGCGATGCCCGAGCCTTCTACCACGAAGGGGCGGCGGGTCCGCGGCGAGCTCCGAGATCTCCTAGAGACAGCCATGGTTCAGTAGGCCAAGAGTTTCGCCTCCTGACGGCACGAGGGCGTCTCAAACCTGCCTGCGGCTCCGCCTCAGCAGGACAGGGAAGCCTCGGCTCGTCCCGAGCCTGCTTGAGGACCAATAGCCCATAGGGTCCCTATGCTTCTAGACCGCCTCGGCAATCAACGCGAGGTGCTCTCTGAGACCAAAGCATGCTACCCTCACATCCATAAGCTGGTCTACGCCGTGGTCCTAGCCCAGCGCAAATTGCGTCACTACTTCGAGTCGCACCCAGTGACTGTGGTATCATCTTTCCCCCTAGGCGAGATAGTTCATAACCGGGAGGCCTCGGGCAGGATAGCCAAGTGGGCCGTCGAGCTTATGGGGGAAACCTTGACTTTTGTGCCTCGAAAAGCGATCAAGTCATAGGTCTTGGCCGATTTCGTAGCTGAGTGGACAGACATCCAACTGCCACCTACTCAAATTCAGACGGAGTGCTGGACCCTGTACTTCGACGAATCCCTGATGAAGACTGGGGCAGGCGCGGGTCTACTCTTCATTTCACCCCTCAGAGTACACATGCGCTACATGGTGCGGCTCCACTTCGCCGCCTCCAATAATGTGGCCGAGTACAAGGCCCTCATCAATGGCTTGCAAGTCGCCATCGAACTTGGGGCACGGTGCCTCAACGTCCGAGGCGACTCGCGGCTCATCATAGATCAAGTTATGAAGGAGTCAAATTGCCTTGACCCCAAAATGGAGGCTTACTGCAAGTTGGTACGACGCCTAGAAGAGAAGTTCGACGGTCTCGAACTAAATCACATCGCGCGGAAGTACAACGAGGCCACTGCCGAGCTGGCAAAAATGGCCTCGGCACGGGCACCGGTCCCCCCGAACGTCTTTGCTAGAGACCTCCATAAGCCTTCCATTAACTACACCTTGGAAATAGAGGAGGGCCCACCGGTGGAAACCATGGCGAAACTCGATGCCCCCTCCACTGTCGAGACCCCCTCGACCGAGCCCGAGGTCAGGGAAGTTAACACCGAGCCTCCATAGACTGATCAGGACGCGGATTGGCGAATCCCGTTCCTCGATTGGCTTGATCAGGGGGAGCTTCCTGGCGACAAAATCGAAGCACGATGGCTTGCGCACCAAGCCAAGACCTATGCCCTCTACAATGATGAATTGTATAGGCGAAGTTCCTCAGATGTCCTCCAACGATGCATCACTACCGAGGCGGGCCGAGCCCTGCTTTGGGACTTGCACGCAGGCGCCTGTGGGCACCATGTAGCGCCTGGGACGCTCATGGGGAACACTTTCTGCCAAGGGTTCTACTGGCCGACGGTGGTCGCCGATGCTACCAAGCTAGTACGCTCCTGTGAAGGATGCCAGTACTATGCTCGGTAGACACATCTCCCAGCCCTGGCCCTACAAACCATCCCCATCACGTGGCCGTTCGCCATGTGGGGGCTTGACATGGTTGGGCCTCTACAGAAGGCCCCCGGGGGCTACATCCATCTACTGGTATCAATCGACAAGTTCTCCAAATGGATCGAGGCTCGTCCGATCAATCGAATCAAATCCAAGCAGGCGGTGCTGTTCTTCACTGACATTATCCACAGATTTGGGGTCCCCAACACCATCATCACCGATAATGGGATGCAGTTCACCGACAAAAAGTTCCTAATGTTTTGCGACGACCACCACATCCGTGTGGCCTGGTCGTCCGTAGGACACCCAAGGACCAACGGCCAAGTAGAGCGTGCCAACGGCATGATCCTACAAGGCCTCAAGCCAAGGATTCACAACTGGTTGAAAAAGTTTGGCAAGAAATGGCTCGCCGAACTCCCATCGGTCATCTAGAGCCTGAGGAACACCCCGAGCCGAGCCACGGGGTTCATGCCTTTCTTCCTAGTCTATGGGGCCGAGGCCATCCTCCCCACTGACTTGGAATATGGTTCCCCGAGGCTACAAGCCTATAACGAACAAAGTAACCACACCACCTGAGAGGACGCCCTTGATCAACTGGAGGAAGCCCGAGACGTCGCGCTACTACACTCAGCCAAATACCAGCAGAGCCTACGGCGCTATCAGGCCCGATGCATCTGAGGCCGAGACTTGAAGGTAGGCGACCTGGTGTTGAGGCTAGCATAGAGCAACAAGGGCCGCCACAAGCTGACCCCGCCATGGGAAGGACCGTACATCATCGCCCAAGTACTGAAGCCCGGGACCTACAAGCTGGCCAACGAGAAGGGCGAAGTCTTCACCAACGCTTGGAACATAGAACAGCTACATCGCTTTTATCCCTAAATTTCCAAGCATTGTATATGTCGTTTCACGAAACACAATTAAAAAGCGTTCTTTAGTTGGTCTAATTTTTCGAGAAATCCCCCCGAGCCCATCGTAGGTCTCGGCAATATAGTAACACAGCAAGGGAGACTCGGCTCTGCCTCGGTAGAACCAAGCCTCCCTCGGGGGCTAGATGGGGGACCCCTCCCTAGGTCCCACGCACCATTCTTCTATTGTTTTTCGCAAAAATTCCTGGGCTAAGACTCTAGCAGGCTCTGACGAATCAGTTGTAAAAACCCCTCGGACCAAGGTCTATTTCCTAAGCAAGAGGCCGGTAGAGCCGCGAGACGGCCTATGCCTCTGGGCTATGGCACTCCCTCACTACCTCTCACCCAAGGGACGGCTTAGGCCCCAAGGGGGTGTTTTGCAAACGAAATATGATTAGGAGCAACAGAGGGCAGAGGCTCGAAAACATAAGAAAAACAACTAAGAAACACAAATACTTCAAAAATAAAGGCCTCGGTGGCCACAAGCGTTACGATACAAAAATAACTTCTACTCTATTTTTACATAGCCCCCGGGGCCCAGATCAAGGCTCAGGGCCTTCAACACCGGCAGATGGTAGGGGAGGAACCACCTCCTCTTCGAAGAGCGTCGCCAGCGCCATGCCGGGGCCTTCCACCGCCTCCATCAGCTTCGTGACCGCCGCGTCAGCCTCCTCGTCATCATCAGGCAGGACATACCCATCATTGATGGCCAGGAGGTCGACGCCGACATAGTGAGAAGAGATGACGGCCAGCGCATGCTTGACACCCGTGTGCAGCGCTCCTCGGAGCTGCTCGCGCATCTAGTTGCTCAGCACGATCAAATGGCTCCCCAAGGAGCTGCCTAACTGAACCCCTTCAACCTCCAAGGCCTCGCAGGCGGAAAGGGCAGCACGTTTTAGTGCCTTGTGCTCCTCGATCTCGGTCTCGAGCACCGTCTGCACCGCACTGTAAGCCTCGGTGGCCCGAGTAACCTCTGCCTCTGACTCTGCACCATGGAAAATGGAATGAGGTCGAGCGAGGGAAAAAACAACCTAAGTTAGGGGCAGAAGCCCACGGAACTCACCCTTGGCCTTCTGCTCCCAGCGTCGGGTCTCGACCTAACAGGCCTCGACTTTCTCCTTCCAGCATAGGGCCTCGGCCCGGGAAGCCTCAGCGTCCTCCTTCAAGCGCTGGGCCCCGACCCGAGAAGCCTCGGCCACCCTGGAAGCTTCACTCCCTAGCTCTGCGTCACACAAGGGAGTTAGGGAGTGAACATAAGGGAAAGAAAACAAAATGAGGGGACTAAAACTCACCCTCAACCGTCCCCCTCCAAACCATAGCCTCGGTTCGCGAGGCCTCAGCTGCAGCAAGGGCCTCATCCAAGGCACCTTTCGTCAGCTAGTGTGACCCTTGTTCCACCCCTAGCTGCCCCGCGAGAGCCACGACTGAGGCCGTAGCTTCAACGGCTCGGCCCCTGAAGGCATCCCGATCGCTGACTGCGCGGGTGAGCTCTTCCTCCAACTCCTTCACCCACGCCGCCAGAGGGATGAGCTACATTAGGGCCGTGGCCGCCTTGACCTTTGCATCGGCACAACGAAGGCGGAGATCCTCTACCTCCGCGCTCCGTGCCGACAGGAGCTCGTTGGCGCCGGTAGGAAGGCCCTTCTGCCACTAAAGCTGGTCCCAGATGCCCCTCTCCCGTCGGAGAAAGACCGACTTCCCAAGGGACCAGGTCTTGAGCTCCTGGGGAAGTAGAACAGGGGTCATTGATTGCAACAAAACCAGAAAAGGACAACGTCGCGCGAGAAAGGAAAACGCAAACCTGGGCGACCCCGGGCAGTTCGTCGGCCACCACGGACAGGGCTATCCGTAGCTACCACTCCGCCAGCTAGCAGTATTGCTCAAAGGTGCCCCAGCGCCCGCCCTTGGCCGCGTCCACAAGGGCAAACAGAGGCTCCCCCTCAGGGTCATCCCGGCTTCGCCACAGTACCCGCGGGTGATCCCACCCATGAGGCTCGGGTCACGCCCGCACGAGGGCCAAAGTTCCCTCATCCAAGACCGGCGCTGGCTGTTCCACGGCACCAGCATCCTCGGTGTCGACCACCTCCCATGCCCGGGAAGTATCGTCGGAGGAGATCGGATAGACCTCCGCCTCCCGGGCGCTCTCTTGCAACAACAGCGACCCCTGAACCAAGGACGCCACCGAGGCCTCTGCTGCCTTCATCTTCACCTCCTGGATAGATGGCCTCGCCGCCATTATGATGGCCTTGGTGATCTTGAGGGCTCCGGCCTCCATAATTATGGCCTCGATGGCCTCGGGGGCTCCAGCCTCTGCCATCGTGGCCTCGGAGGATGCAGAAACACCGACCGCGGCCATTGTGGTCTCGGTGGTCTTAGGCGCCCTGTCCTCCATCGCCTCAGCCTTAGAGACCCCAGGGGCCTCGGCAACCAAGGGCACGCCAGCCCCATCCGACTCGTGAACCGTGCCCCTGCGGGGCAGAAGCGCTCCCTCCCTCGTCTGTATAGGGGCCACCTCGGCAGCCCCTCCTTGGGCGGCCGACTCCTTTGGGTCGGCCCTTGCTGACACCACGCCACGTTGGATAGCGGCTTGTGCCTCCGCCACCTAGTGGGCGGAGGAGCCGGGGCTCGCCTTAAGTGCCTTAAGGGGCACCAAGGGGAGCTCGTCCGCAGGCCGCTTCTGATTAAGGAAAAATAACCTATAGGGTCAGCGTGAGACCAAAAAAGCGATCAGAAGGCACTACGACCCTACCAAAAATACACTTACCTTGAACGGGGTAGCAACCGCTTCACCACGGCAAACCTCATCTGCAATGGTGGAGGCGGCGGTAGAGGCGTCGCCTCCGTATCCATCAGCGCCGGTCGGTCCTCAATGGACCCCGGCGCCCCTTCGGTCCTCTATGGGGGCGGTGGCATCATCTCCACCGCCACTTACTCCACCATGGCCGCCGAGCCCACTAGGCTGACGGCGCGTTTGCCCAATGCCCGCGCCTTAGGCGTGTCAGCCTTGGCCCTGGAGCGGGCAACCGCCGGCCCTGGGTCCACTTCTCCTCCTCCTCCTGGGAGTGCCGGGCTACTTGCCGACACCCTGGGCACCACCACTACGTCTAGAAGGTGGTCTAGGGGACCTCGCCCCACCTTGCCCCCATCATCCCCATCCAAGGCCTCTATCGACAGCGACGTCGACGGGGATTCCTCCAACGGGAGACCATCCTTCCGTTGTTGGCGGTGGCGCTTATCCAGCTCCTCGCGCGTGAGGATTTGCTTCGTGCGCTTCACTGCCTTGGTGTCTTTCCACTTTTTCTACACATCGGCATGTGTGCGGTTGATCGCCCACTGCCTCACGTCCTCGGGAATGGGCGGTGGAGAGGAGCGCACGTCCCTCATCCCCTGCAGGAACGATGGACGCGCATAAGGAAACAAAGGGAAAGGGGAGATTGAGGAGGCTCAAAGGCTACAGCATGACTTACCAGTGAGAGGAACCCCCACGATGGCCGCATCGTGATAGGGGTCAAGTTGCCACCCCTCAGCTTTGCATCTACCGTCTCCCCCACCCAACGAAGAATTTCCTCGTCGAAAAGGGCAGAGGAGAACATCCGGGTGCCCTCAATGGGCTCACCTGGTTTCATTTCGAACAGCCGCCGCCATCGAGCCATCAGTGGTAGCACCCTCTGGCGATGGAAGGTGGCCATGACCACAGCTCGGTGAGACTGTGGCCCCACAGCCTCGCCAGCCCCTCTAGAAGCGGCTGTAGCTTGGGCTGGTTGTCCTTCAGGACGCTGTACTTCCATCGCTCTGGGCAACTCCCCACAATCCGCCCAGTGTAGGGGGAAGTCCTCCATCATTATTGCGAAGGTAGAACCAACTCGTGTACCACCGGCGATTAGAGGACGTGAGTTGGGCTGGGATGTAGGGGTGTAGGCAGTCCTGGCGCACTTGGAGAGTGCAGCTGCCGGCCCTCATCGCCTTCCTCTTACCCGACGTGCCCATCGGCTTGGTAGTGTGCCTTGCCCGGAATAGGTGGAGCCATAACTCCCAATGGGGAGCAATCCCCAAATACCCCTCACAGATGGCAACAAAGATAGCCGCTTGAGCGATGGAGTTGGGATTGAAGTTGTGGAGCTCCACGCCATAGTAGTGCGGGAGCGCCCACATGAACCGGTCCACCGGGACACCGAGGCCGCGCTCGTGGAAGGAGACGAAGCTCATGACATAGCCGTCGCGAGGCCTCGGCTCTGGCTCGTCGTACGGAGCAATCCACTCTAGCCTAGTGGGGTCTGTCACCGAGCGGAGGAGTCCACCGTTGACAAGCGATTGAAGCATCTCCTCGGTGACATCCGAAGGATCCCAGGGGTCTACCTTGACAACGACGATGTCACCAGCCATGGGTGCGATGGAGGAATCAGGTGCAGCGGTGAGTTTTTCTCTCTCTCCCATGCTCTCGCTTTTTTCTCGCTTTCTCCCTAGGCTCGCTCTTCTCTCCTCTTCTTCCCAGCACCCGCTCCTCTAGCGACGGCTCGACAGAGGTAGTGCTAATGCAGGCAAGGTAAGAGAAGGAGGGGCGAGACTCTATGGGTATTTATGTAGGAAGGAGGTGAAATGAACGAGCGATGAAATCGGGGAAGTCCTCCCCCCCCCGATCCGGCGCAGTTAACCACGAGCCGATTTCACCGGCCCATGCGCCCACGTCTCCCTCATTAAATGCGGGAGCAGTTATGTCCCATCCACCATGTCACGCTCGGCCACTACGGCAACATGCATCATTTCGCCTCCCTAGGAAACCGCCTCAAAAGGTGCGCCACCCGTTGCCGAGCCAATAGGGAAGATATTCCCCATGACCTATTCCTTTCATATGAAGGAACCAGGCTCCGAGCCTATTACGGTCCAGGGGTTCGAAGGCTAGGCCCCAAGGGGTTTCGACAGCTGCCCCAGGATAACAGGGTCAGGGATGACCATGGGCGAGCCTATACGGGGCCGAGACCCAAGCAAGCAAAATGCTTGGGATGCCCAAAGTCATGTTCGAGACCGGTAGGAAGGTCTCTGAATGGGATCCCACCGTAGGGAGGCACCGAGCCACCGAGGCCCAGCAAACGGCCTCGGCACCCACTAGAGAAATCCGCTGGTACTCTTGGAGTGTGTCTCTGGACCACTAGCCGTCCCCTAGCAAACGGGGTTCGGGCCTCCACTCGGACTACCCGATAACAGCTCACCAGAAGTGCCACCACTCGTGCCCACCGAGGGTAGCGAGGCACATTCCACCCCTCCTTTCGAGCGAAAAGGAAGTGTGAGGGTCACATAAAAAGTCAGGGGAACCCCCGACAGCCTTCTCGCTCTATGCAGAGGCTAAGGGGCTCTTCCTGCAACCTTGCCGAGACCCAGCGACCCTAGCTCACACTCGAAGGGGCTCGACAAAACAAACCCTCCTTCCGAGCGAAAAGGCAGCGTGAGGGGCATATAAAAAGCTAGGGGAACTCCCAACGGCCCTCTCACCCCACGCAGAGGCTAGGGGCTCTTCCTACAAATACACTGAGACCCCATGACCTGGGCTCACGCCCAAAGGGGCCTCGACAAACAAACCCTCATGCGCGAGGGGCGTATAAAAAGCCAGGGGAACTCCCGACGGCCCTCTCACTCCACGCAGAGGCTAGGGGCTCTTCTGCAACCTTGCTGAGACCAAAATGGGCTCAGCAAACAAACCCTCTGTCTGAACAAAAAGGATATGTGAGGGTCGGATGAAATGGTCAGGGGACCCCCGACCACCCTCTTGCTCCAGGCGGAGGCTCGAGGGCTCCTCTTGCACCCAAGACAAAGACAAACGGTCCAAGTCCATGCTAGAGGTTTCATTACAAACATGATAAAGGGCACCGAGCCTGTTACGGTCTAGGGGTTCGAAGGCTGGGCCTCCAAGAGGTTTCGATAGTCGCCCCAGGGCAACAGAGTCAAGGATGACTTTAGGGCGAGCCTATGAATGGTCGAGGCCTGAGCGAGCAATCGCTCAGGGCGTCCCAAGTCGTGTCTGAGACCGGCAGGGAAGTCTCCGAATGGGATCCCACCGTAGGGAGGCACCGAGCCACCGAGGCCTAGTGAACGGCCTCGGCACCCACTAGAGAAACCCTCTGGTACTCTTGGAGTGTGTCTCTAGACCACTAGCCGTCCCTTAGTGAATAGGGTACGGGCCTCCACTCGGACTCACCCGATAATAGCTCACTGGAAGTGTCCACGCTCGTGCCCATTGAGGGTAGCCTGGCACATTCCACCCCTCCTTCTGAGCGAAAAGGAAGCATGAGGGTCGTACCCAAAGTCAGGGGGACCCCTGATGAACCTCTTGCTCCGTGCGGAGGCTAGAGGGCTTTTCCTACAGCCTCGCCGAGACCCTCGCAACCCAAACTTGCGCTTATGGGCTCGGCAAATGCGATAAGAACTACTCGCTCAAACGCAAAAATGAAAAAAGCCCCTAGAGGAGTAACTCCACTCCTCTAGGGCCTTGGGGGCTACACCCGGCGGGTGCGCTCGCACGCACCCACCGAAACCTCAAGAAATAAAACCCAATTCCTATGGAGCGGGTATAAACCAAGCCTTTGCAAACCCTCAGGGAGAGTGCATGCACTCCCCCGGAGGCTCAGGTGCTACTACCAGGTACCTTAGAACAGGGTACCCTAAGCGAACATCAAAGGGGTCACTAATGTCCCAACAAAAAATAAAGCTAGAAGGTAAGCCGTGGGCCCCTCACCCGCCATGTCCGAGCCCACCAGGCCCTCCACCTTGCCTCAAGCCTCACACAGGAGGTCTCAGCGTCCTGACACAATCTCCGTCTCGCGTGAGGCTCTCCACGGAAGGCCTCGGCAGGGGGTGCATTCTCCGTATCGCGCGAGACCTCTCACGGAAGGCCTCGGCAAGGAGTCCGATCTTCGTCTCGTGCGAGGCCTCACTCTCCGTGTCGCTCGAGGCTGGTTCGTCCATAGCCCATCGCCCCCTGCCTCGACCGACCCTCTCGACAGCGCGTCATGTCTCATTAATACTTTAACCACTCCCGCAATCTTAGCCGGACGATGGCTCGACACCATGGAATGGCCGACAGGACCTGAGGTCGCATCAGCGCCATACCGGCTGGGATAGGGCACGACGGGGATTACCGGCCACTCTGTTCTAATGTTGTGCCCATGATCATTGCCCACACTACACTGTGTCCTACGATCCCCACCTCGAAAACAACATCACACGGACAACTTGGCTCGGGTCATCATCGCCTCCAAGCCGGCGCACCAGATCAGCCGCCCACTCGGGCCTCGGCACTATGCACTAAGGTCTCGGCTATCTCGGGGTTTGTGCCCGCCGAGACCCCCCACTGTAGTGCAGCCTCGGTACCGATCAAGCCTTGGCCTCGCGCACAGTCCGTCCACAGCGGCTTGCACGTCCGCCACCGCACCAGCTCCAAGGTAGTCCTGAGGCCCCCATGACGCACAGGATCGGATGGGACTGGCACGCTGCCCCAGTACTCCAAGGACGGATGACTCCGATGATCACACTACCACAGGAACAGGCCACAAGGCTCAGACATGTCGCCCCTATTGGCGCGACACCGTATAGTTAGCACATGTACTGCCCTTGCCCTCCCTTTGACTATAAAAGGAGAGGACTTGGGCCACTTAGGGGAGAGAGGAGAAGAACACCTAGTCACACACACACACGCACACATCCCAACCGCCTGAGAGCAACATCTCAAATGGCCCACACGACACCTTGCCGAGACCTGGGACTAGCTCCCTCTCTCCCTAAGCTTATAACCCCCTACTACAAGCACTTCGGTGCAAGGAATACGAGATCGATCTCTCAGACTGGACGTAGGGCATCGATTGCCTGAACCAATATAAACCTTGTGTCTCTTTGCATCACCATCCGGGATTAGGGGCATGCAGTTCAAATTCACTGGTTGGTTGAGGACCCCCCGGTCTGAAACACCGACACCTATACTTAGTAGTGACGTTAAGAAATACCAACAAGCATTTCTAGCACCATTACTGAGGAAGGCATATTGATTAAAGAATCTAGTAGGACATGTTCATGATAATATGCATGTAAGGTAGCCCTTGTTTATGCAGGGTAGCTTTGCTTGTTTTCTCCTGTTGTGGATGAAAACAGGATAGTGTATGACCCATTACAAACTGTCGGAAAACCACATCGAAAATCTAGAGGCACTCCTAAGGAAGAAATGGTCTCGTACCGCTTCTTCTGCTACTCCTCTAACAGTCAAACTAGTCACCCCTGCACCATTCGCTACTCCAATCATGGCCAAGACCCTCTGCAACTACTCTACCCCGCTGTTGCCAACATGCCCATTGGGCCCGCTATCAATGTTGGGGATGGGAACTTCGAGCTCCACACCAGCCTCATCATGATGGTGTAGGTAAACCAATTCCATGGTTTGCCTAGCGAGGATGCGAACGTGCATCTCCAACACTTCCTCGAGCTTTGCGACACAATCGTCATCAAGGACGTTGAGCCCGCAAGCATTAGGCTCCACTTGTTTCCCTTTTCCCTTTCAGGAAAGGTGAAACAATGGTTCTATAAGGAGAAGGGAGCTGTTAAGACATGGGACAAGTGTTCCACAGTGTTCCTCCCTAAGTTCTTCCCCATGGGAAAAACCAATGCCCTTAGGGGATGAATTTTGAACTTCCAGCAAAGCTCCATGGAGACCATTCCTGAGGCATGGGAAAGGCTGTAGGACTAATACATCCAAGCATGCCCACACCATGGGATTGAAAACTGGTTAGTGCTCCAAAATTTTTATGATGGATTAATACCCATGTCTAGGGCCACCTCGACACTGCTGCTAGAGGTGCCTTTCTTTCCCTCACCATTGATGGAGCCACGACTCTCATCAATAAAATGGTGTTGAATCAAAGCTAGGGGGAGGAAAGGAAAACACAAAAAGGCATACCATGAAGGAGACGGATATGCTTTCCGCAACAATAGATGTTTTGATGAAAAGACTGGAGGAATGGGCCTAAGAGAAAGATGCCCTGATGGGCACCGTCTAGGCCATGGACTCACACATGACGTGTGAAGTCTGTGGGAACATTGGCCATTCAGGGAATGATTGTCCCAAAACCCGTGAAGAAGCTGCCTTCATCAACAACGGGTTTCATCAACCAAGTAATAACGGGTGGAATAACCAATCCCACCCTCAAGGTAATTCGAACTACAACTCAAATTACAATTTGAATCAACCTTCCTTCAAAGACTCGGTATTAGGCCAAACAAAAATGAATGAAAATATTGCAAATAAATTAATGTCAAATGATAAAATGCTTGAAAATATAAATTCTCAGATTGAAGGTTTAACTTCTGCTGTTAAGAATCAAATGAGCTTCAATAAATTGGTTGAAACACAATTAGCTCAAATAGCTGCTGCTATACCTATTTTTTATTCGGGAAAGATTCCGGGGCAACCTGAAACTTCTCTCGAATATGTTAAAATGGTCTCAACGAAGCTCGATAAGCCTCTACGTTGAGTGAACTATGATTATCTCGTAGATCCACCATTCATTGCCAAGAAGGAAGATCCTGGCCGCCTGACAATCACATGCTCGATCAGCCCAAGAGTCTTTGAAAACACTTTCTGTGACCTTGGAGCATGCATTAACACCACGTCCAAGGTAATATATGATAAAATACTAGGTGGACCTTTGTCAACTGCACGTTTTCGATTGCAGATGGTGGACCAATCTACATGGAATCCAGAGGGATTAGCCAAGGATATCTTGGTAAAAATTCAAAATAGCTACATCCCCATGGACTTCGTTGTTCTGGATATGGGCCATAATGAGGAAGTTACCCTCCTCCTAGGGAGACCATTTCTTAACACAACTAATGCAGTCATCCACGTGGGATCAGGGCATGTTAACTTTCATATTCAAGGCCAAACAATAAAATGCCCATTTAATAGGTATAATATGAACAAATATATTAAAAAGTATCCCAAGAAACAACCACATAAAGGGATCAAATAGGTGTGGCAAGTAAAAGGATCGACATCCATGTCCACTTTTCTAGGCACGGATGTACCTTCATTAAACAAGAAATGAATGGAGAAGGGTCCTACTCATTGGACCTTAAAAGGTGAGTCCTTGCCAAAGGTAAAATTGGTAGTTATCTTTATAATCATACTAAAATTTTGAATTTCTATTTTATAAATTAATAAAGGAAAATGATAATAATAAAGTTTACCTCTTTACCTCTATTTCCATTAAATAAATCCTGCTTGTTTGATACAAAATAAACTTTGGTTTGAGGCATGGTTAGTATACGATCATGTCTTCATAGGATTTTTAAAAGTTAAGCAGGATGCTTAGGTTATCCAGCCTACCTTGATTAGATAATTAATCACTGAATAAAAAATACTCAGAATGAACATTAGTTGATACACTAAATCAAAACAAAATAACCTACTTCAAAGTCATCATCTGGCAACGAGCAAGCTTGGGGGAGGACCACCACAGAGGTAAGTAGTATTTTTTATTTTTAGCATTTTTTGCATTTATTTAATTATTAGCAAAAAAATTGAAAATATAAAATCCAAAAAAATAAAATATAATAAAATAACAAAAATATTTATTCTACTCTCATATGTGATTTAAGAATGTTTAGTTTCTCCATTGTTGAAATGACGAATAATTGCTCTGTCTATAATTCATCTGTGCCTAGGTTGTAACTTAGTATTCTCCAATATTTAAGTTTGTTGGCTATCGACAAAATCTGGTTGGCAGTCTATCGAGGGGGTATACCCACGGTAGTAGATGATCGGTGGAGGTACACATAATAGGAACCAGATGGTGACACAAGGCGCATAGACAATAATTTAGATAGGTTCGGGCCGTCTGATCGACATAATACCTAACGTCCTGTGTCTTTGTTGGATTGTATTGAATATGAGATGATTTCAAGAGGGTTCCTGCCCCCGCCTTATATGGTCTAGGGGGTAGGGTTATAAGTCAGTTAGATCTAGATCTATTTGGCTATACGGTAAGTATTTACAAGGAATATGATATCTATCATATTCGAATAGATCCTTCTCTATCTTCAAGATTCTTCTGATTGCCTTGCGGTGCACGCTGACCAGAGCCGAGCACCGTAGGCCTTGATCTCATGGGCTGGACCTCCCCTGGTGGTGCAGCCCATGTCCATTGCCTTGGGTATCTAGGGTTATACCCCCCACAGCTAGTCCCTGAGCGTCTTGTATCCACTGAGCAACGTCGTCTTGAGTAGGTCCGAGCAGTTTGATGTGAAGCCAACCAGTTTAACTGGTGATCCAAGCGATGAAAGTTGAGGCCAACCAGTTTAACTAGTACGCAGATCTCAGACTTAGCCAAGTAAGGCTTGCCAGAAGGATATAAGGGGCTCAAGATAAAAAATTGAAAATTCTCTACCTTAGGCGAAGTGTAGCCATTTAGACTCCGTTTGCGAGGAATCATCCATGATTTAATCAATAAGGAGGGTAATCAAGAAAAAAACACTATACTCACCACTAGGTGAAGTGTAGCCACTTAGTCCCTGAGCCTACTAGAAGATGAAGAATGAATCTTGTAGCAGGCTAAAAAAAATAAGTCTAAAAGCTTGCCGACGTCATCTGACATATGTGTATCAAGACCCAAACGTGCTGCCCAAGATCAACACCCTGATCTAAATAGCATGGAGCAACTTGATAGCACACCGATAAAACATGGCGAGATCCGACCACCAAGGGAGTCCCCAACTTAGCCGGTGACTCTTGCACGAAGAATCCAAACGCTAAGTCCTCAGCTTAACTGGCGACGCTTGCACAAAGAATCCGAATGTTGAGTCCTTAGCTTAGCTAGTGATGCTTGAATGAAGAATTCGAATGTCAGGGAGTCCCTAGCTTAGCTAGAGATCCCCCAGTGTGGCTGATGATGAAGCAATGGACAATTTGACTAGTTGGTTGGCGAAGAAACGAGCACCGAGCAGCCACGCCAACTGGTCGGTGATGAAGTGAGAGCCGAGTAGAAGTAAATGTCGAGCAGTCGAACCAACTAGTCAGTGACAAAGTCCATTCACCTAGCGGTCCGACCAGATGATCGGTGGAGAAAACGATGGCTTGCCAGAGTCATCGACCTTAGGTGTAGTGTAGACACTTAGGCTTCGTTGGCGAAGTCAGATGATCATCATTCATGACTTATGCAAAGAGGATATTAGTACTGATGTATGCGCTGTAAGGTGCAATATATACATTGTAGTCCTCGAGCCTGGTAGTAGGTGAAAAAGACACCTGGTGTTAGGATCAAAGAATTTCAACGATCACTTAGTCAGGATAACCAACTCCCAGCTTAGCCGGGAGCACAACTAGTCCCCGACTTAGCTGAAAACCAGTAAGAAGAAAAAATAGTACATTCATCGCAAGGTGAAGTGTACACACTTAGTCCCTGAGCCTTCTATAAGATAAAGAAACATCTTGTAGCAGGATCAAAGAATAAAGTGTAAAGGATGAAGTCCCCGTGCTTAGCACTGGGTACGTGGAGTAAAATTCAATAATACGAAGCGGTAAAATATGGAGAAAACGGAAAGTGCTTAGCACTAGGTTGCTACGATAGATATACTTATCAAAGCCCCTGACGCCCAAGATCAGCATCCTGATCTAGACAGCATGGAAAACCTTGATATCACATATGACATGCAACATCGACAAAACGTAGTAAGCCAACAAGCGAATCTGTAGACGAAGTCCCTAGCTTAGCTGGTGAGCCCCCAGCGTAACTGACGATGAAAACGACAGACAATATGACCAATTGGTTGGTGGAGATTCAAGTACCGAGCAGCCCAACCAACTAGTCGGTGGTGAAGTGAGCGACGAGTAGAAGTGAATGTCGAATGGTCTGATCAACTGGTCGGCGATGAAGTCATGAACCTAGTGGTCCGACCAGTTGAACAGCGGAGAAATCCGAAGGCCAGATGGTGCGACCACCCAGACGATGATCCTGCAATACAAATATGTAAGATGAGTAGTACATGATTTAAAAATAAAATATATGAACTCGGTGATGAAGAAAACATAGTGGAGTTTATCAGGAGTAATGTATCGGTGAATTTTATACCCCGCAGAGCAGTTTATGTTTATTTGGACTTTGTCCATATTTGTCAAAAGAATAAAATTCTTAAAATTTGGAGAGTGTTGAGCACTTAAAGATGGAGAAAAATTGGAGAGCACGGAGAGCATTGGAGAACCATGGCAAAAATGGAGAACCATGGCGAAAATTGGAGACCGTGGCAAAAATTAGAGACCATGGAGAAAATTGAAGACCCGTGGTGAAAATTGGAGATCGTGGAGAGTGCTAAGCACTGTACTGATGAGATGTGTGGGGCATTCTATCCCAAGATTCTTGTGCACCCTTAGGAATATGGGCATCATCGAGGAGCCGCTACCGATCGCCCATGGCGTAGAGCGCTACTGCTCATGCATACTTGGGTGCTAAATCAAGGATAGTGCTGCTTCTAGGTAACACGAATGAGAACATGACTGGTCGGTGGCGATGAAATTGCCCAGCCCTTGAGCTTGTTTGGCATGTCACCATAGAGGCCATCGCTGTTGTCACAACATAGTTCTTCACGGCGGTCATCATCGTGGCACGGCGCTGCTTGATTACGACCTAGGCGGCTCGCTTAGCAGCTCACTTGGCGGCTCGGCAGCATGGTGGTACGGTGGCATGGCGGCTTGGTGGCATGGTGGCTCGAGCGGCTCGGTGGCATGGTGGTACGGCGGCTCGAGCGGCTACGCAGAGTCATAGGAAAATGGGCGTAATCAGAGCCTGGCGGAGTCAATTCATGTGGGGAGGCAAAGCCCTTGTGCATGTCCAATCGAGGCGAGGGCACAATTCGATTTGAATGGTGATAGTATACATCATCTTAAAGATGTTTAGCATGGAGAAATAAGTAATTTGAGAAAAATTATGGAAAACAAATGGAGAAAGCATAGGGTCGCCGCTGTTGTTGACAGTTATCAAGGTAGACAAAGTTATATATATGTTAGAATATTTAATGGAAAAAACCATGACTTAGCTCATTTGGATTGATGACGTTGGAATCACGTTTCGTGAGTGTAGATCGGTAGCAAGGGAATTTATTTCTTGCATGCATGCTCGTGGCTGGTAACACCGAGCCGATAGCGAGGACCATCCGAGCCGTTGATGAGAGCTGACGAGCGCCACCAAAGGATGATGACTAGTCAATGTCGGGTGATGCAGCCAAATTCTTGAAGTTGACCTGCATGCTGCTGGCTAGCCGCATGTAGCCGTCTCCTTGATTGGTGCCAACGAAGGGCAACGTTGGACCTCCGGAGAACTCTGGCATTTGAATCATAGAAATAGGACTTCACGCTGCATGGCGGCGCTGTCGAGGCTGCTTGTCTTGCTCGATCGAGTACATGCACCTTGGTGGCAGGTACAGATCGACCTGCGTACTCCACATGAGAAGCCAGGCTTTTTGGATAAAAGTAGGAGATCAGATCAAACCTTACGAAGAGCGATGCGCCTAAGAGCCTTGAGTTGAGATCACCGTCTCACAGAGCCGAGTTGTCGCCACAGGTGGTGATGATGATGGAAAATTCCCATCTGGTTCTCACTAAGCGTAGCTGACGATGAAGCGACAAACAATCTGACCAGTTGGGTGGTGAAGTGAGTGCCAAGTAGAAGTGAGCACCGAATAGTCTAATCAACTGGTCAGATATTGCATTATGGAACATCTTAAACACAGAGATATTAAACGTGGAGACATTTAATTATGGAAAATAACCGAAGAAATAATAATTGGAGGAGCATGGTGAAAACTCAAAGAAAATAATTGAAGAAAGCTGTATTAAATGCAAATATAGTAGAGGTACTTAGCTTTAGTCAAAATGTCTGATCAGCTACATATGACGTTATCTAGTCGATATCGAAGAAATTGCCTGGCCCTCGAGCTTTCCAGCCTATCGTCATGGCAGCGGTCGTGGTCGTCATAGCCTCATTCTAGGCGGCAATCATTGTGACGCGGTAGGCGATCGGAATGAGTAGTCTGGGTGATGTTGTCCTTATGCCACTGGTTGGCCTTAGGTAGATCAGATATAGAGAGATCGTTGTCATAGCCGCATTCAATCTGGTCAAAGAAGCAATGCAGCATGGCGGGCTTAGACTGCTCGATGTAGTCGGATGAACGCGTAGAGTCATACGTGTAGTCGTAGTCGAACAGGCATAGTAGCTATAGTCGGACGTGGTTTGTATGAATTGTTCATGCATGCACATACACATATACACCTTGGCCTTGCTTGCTTGGTAATGTAGATCATGTTTGACTCGAGAGATCTTATCGACGGCATGCTAGATTAGCCATTATCGATGACGAGGAGCGTAATTGACGGGTGTCACGGCATGCTGACGACAAGCCGATGATGAGATCCATGTTGTCGATGACCAGAGCTGCCAATGAGCAGGCGATGTCGATGAGCTGTCGATGTGGCCTGATGACTGAACGACAAGTGTCGTCGACAAGGGACGACAACAAGAGCCGTGACGTGCTGACAAAGGGCCACCGTGAGACGATAATGGGATCCACATTGTTGGCGAGGGACGTAGTTAGGTTCCTGCCAATAATTGCCATGTAGACAAATAGAGATGTATAGGGGTATACATGTGTCGTATATTTAATTGAAACAAAAATATAGCTTAGCTTGTTTAATGGGTAGCTAGACATGCTGATCTCAAGCTAGGATCAGATCTTGAAAGTGCTAACGAGCATCAGATCATTGCATGTCTCTTTGTAGATGTACGCCCTCCTTTAGATCATGCCCGATGACATGGTTGATGAGCCAACGATGTTGATAGCGAGATGCGATGACGAAGGATGCTGTAGGACCGGCAAATCGACGATGATGAGTTGATGGTGTGAGCCACATCTGCTATTCATGGTCACAAAGACAAATGGAGGCATCGAGAGACATGCAAGTATATAAGAATATTTAATTGTAGATAAAAAATCTAACTTAGCTTTTATAGTTGGGCGTGTTCAATCTTATGTTGGAGTCGTATCACAAAACATCGATGATCAAATCCTAGCCAAGGGTGCATAGGCAAGCCTCGATATCTTTGACGATTACTCGCAATCAACTCACATGGCTTGAGAGGCTGCACATCTTTTGCCTGCTCATGGTTAATAGATGTAATTTAATATATAATAAGCCATACTAGTAGGTGCCGCCGCCAAGGCCTGATGACTGCATCTCGTGTCAACATGAGATTGAGCCGATGATGATATTGTCGGCGTGGAGGGGGCATCAGCATACAGACTCAGTGACATCCACCACCGCTAGTACATTGGTGCAAGGGGCATTGCTCATTGCCACCAAGGCATGGTCACGTTGCCGATTGGTACATCGAGCGTCGCTGTCGGCAGATGTCGATTTGTCATGGATGATGTTGACCTTGAGGTACGCCATCTAGTTCGCCATAGTATTAGCACGCACACCCCCTACTTGGCATGTCACTGTCGACAAAATCTGGTTGGCAGTCTACCGAGGGGTATACCCATGGTAGTAGATGATCGGTGGAGGTGCACGTAATAGGAACCGGATGGTGACACAAGGCGTAATTGATGAGGACATGGCACCTTTGGATACGAACAATGATTATAAGGTGCGCTCATTCCTACATTTGCATAGTGGCTTTGGTTATAATTCACTTGGTTCCACATGTACATGTCACTATTTGATTGTAGGTTCAAATGTGTTTCATAATGGAAGTTCATCAAAGTTGAACTTTCGGTTCGTCGGTAGCCCAACAGTGCCTCATTGGGAAGGCCATAACTCATCCATCCGGAGTGCGATCGAGGTCAATGAGCACTTGATGGAAAGCTTGTTTGATAAGATTTCAAATAGATCTAGTTCCATCTCAATATCACATCGGCAAGGCCTCCAAATCACCAATATATTCTGTCGCTATTTCTAACGAGAGCTACACTGTTGTCATGGGCTTTTATTCATCCTTGGGACCCTGGCCCAAGTGGAAGCACACCCCAAGGACTTGGAGAACCCACCAAAAAAGCCCTTGGACGTCCTCCTCCTTGTCCACCACCTTAGGAGGCCAGCAAGGACATCCAAGCCAAGCCAGAGGCCCAGTCCAATCCGAGTTCGAGTCTGCCTTGGCCGTCAGGACCAGTCTGCAATAAAATAGACACCCAGGACGCGTCCGGACTCCGTTTTCAATGATCCATATATGGATGGAAAGATAATTTGATAAGGAAGGCAGTCCAAGTGGTTTCACATAAAAAGCTCTTCAGAATCAACAGGAATCGTCGAAACTAGTCAGCGTCTAGAATCTGTTAGGGTGCTGCGGCACCTTCTTTTGGGCCGTTGGGCCTTGTAACGTGTTGGGACACCTTTAGGACGTGAAGAGGGATCCTTGGACGTCCCTTAGGCTATATAATCAGTAGCCACCACCTACATTAGGTTTTGGGTTTTGTTTTAGATCAATCTATCATTGAACAGTCACCGTTATCGGTTTGTAAGACCCCAACTTCGAGTGCTTAATCATTCATCTGCAATTGTCACTTTAATTGAGTTGCGTTTTATCTTGTTCTTGCTTGTGTTCTTTGATTCGCAGCAAGGATTAGCCTTCTTGGCGAGGTCAACCAGATTGTGACACGGTTGATAACCAGAGGAGACGTGGTGCTAAGGTTGCAGGGTTTGGGTCTTTGTGATCTAAAGCCGGATCGGTGTGTCGCTCTCTGAACAAATCGTTGTTTATCTTGAACCTAACGGAAGATCGGAACCCTCGTCTCCATTAGCAATGACAGCAATTTAGGCAGGTTTGGACCATCTGATGGACGTAATACCCTATGTCCTGTGTCTTTGATGGATTATATTGAATATGAGATGATTTCGAGGGGGTCCCTGCCCACCTTATATAGTCTGGGGAGCAGGGTTACAAGTCGGTTAGATCTAGATCTATTCAGCTATATGATAAGTATTTACAAGGAATACAATATCTATCATATCCAAACATATCCTTCTCTATCTTCAAGATTCTTCTGATTGCCTTGCGGTGCACGCCAACTAGAGCCGAGCACCATAGGCCTTGATCTTATGGGCTAGACCTCCCCTAGTGGTGCGGCCCATGTCCATGGCTGTGGGTACCTAGGGTTATACCCCCCACATTGGCTAAAATGTCTCATCCTAAAACTTGAAACTTGTGGGTTGCAAAAGCATGATCCTTTTCTGAGTTATTGCAAGTTATGATATGGTAAATAGAATATGCTGTGACTTTATTCTAAGAGAAACTTGACATCTGGAGTTTTTCATTTAAAAATGCTAAAATCAAAAGTTCCTCAATGATTATGCATTCCTATCATGGCCATATGACATGATTCAAATGCAAACCTTAGTCATATGCTACTTACATTCACATTAAGTTTTGTCAAATTGTTGTGACCCTTGTAGAAATTCTAGTCATACACCCATGATCAAGACTCACGTACACCCACAAATAAAATGCTGACTCTTACACTAAGAGTTACGCAAAAACATGTTTTCCATCCACCTAAAATAAAAACTCTATTCATTTGTCATGAGTCTTTCTCTCCAAAGTTTTCATATGCCAAAAAGAGTATGGGGCTATACTAAAAAAAGAGAGAGACATATGAAGCTCTCAAAATAGCTAAAGAAAAGAAGAAAAAGAATAAAACACATGAATGTTACAAAGTATTGAAAAAAGAGAGATAGTCCATACTTCTAAGGCAATTATTCAAAAGAGAGAAAGTCATGATCAAAGGAGTATAAAAAATATTAGGAATCACTTTTGTATTCCACACACCTGCACATCTTGACCCAAATGTATGACTTGCAGCTCCTTGGATCTGGTTTTTGACTTAGCAATATATGTGATGTAAGTATGCCTCTCATTCATACCTACCTAAAACTCCACTCAAAGCTTTTTAGAGATAGGATGAAAAAGGCAAAAGAAATGCCTTGGTAAGGATCATACACATTGAGCAATTGAGTGAATCATTTGAGGAACTTACATTTTATTTTTGCAAAACTCATAAAACCTCTAGATGGAAGGTTGATCAAAGAATAAATAATTGGTAATTCTATTAAATCTGTTCTATCTTGCAACCATCTAAGACTTGGAAAAGCAATAAGCCCCACAAGGATTAAGTTAAAAGGGTGGATAGAATACCAAACTTCTTTAAATTGAGGAAGAATACTTTGTTATAGACATGACACTTGTGAATTATATTCATCATTGTAGCAACTACTGATCAACAACCAATAACTTAGCTATTTGCTCGGGATGAGCAAAGGTTAAGCTTGGGGGAGCTTGTTGGCGCTCTCTATCGATCAAATCTGACTGCCAAATAAGTCACAAAAGAGGAGAAATTAGTAATCTTAATCACATATGCATTTACTATTAATCAATTTCCACATGTATTTGGAGAACATTATTTTGAAGGTCACAAACACAAATACATGAAATAATTCATCGAAACGTGCATTCTGACGCTGATTTGCGCAAAGGAACAAGGGAGACGCCTATCAAATCAATTCAAATGGGGCAAAACCCCACGGGGATGCTGTGGGGGTATTAACCCCTATACCCTTACGGCTAAGCTTGGGCTGGCCCGGATCGGTGAGTCTGGTCCACCAAAAGATGATGCATGGCCTAGCCAACCTGTTCGGAGTCCCGCACAAGGAGTCAAGGCAGATTTGGTGATCAGGCAAGATCCTGGTCGGTTAGAATAGGAATCCTTATCCGGCCACATATGGCAATTGTAACTGGCTAGGATTAGTTTCCATATCTGTAACCCTGCCCCTGGACTATATAAGGCGGGCAGGGGACCCCTCCAAAAAACATCTCTCATTGATATACAGCAATACAAATCAGACATAGGACATAGGTATTACGCCTTCTTGGCGGCCAAACCTGGATAAAACCTCATGTTTGTCTTGCGTCACCATCTTGTTTGTGGCTTGCGCATCTGTCTGCCGACAATTTACTACCTTGGGCATACCTCTAGGTAGACTGCCGACCATATTTCGTCGACAGTGGCGCGCCAGGTAGGGGGTGTGCGTACTGCTCTCCAAGCAAACAAGATGGTCATCATCTCTGGCTCCATGGCTATGCCGAACGGCCTCATGTTCACCATTGGACCACCGGCTCCGACAACTCCATCGCCATGACCCCGGAGGAGGCGTGGATTCAGTCTACGCTGACCACTGCTTCACCTGCATCAGATACGGCTCCGACCATGATGGGTACGGCTCCGACCATGATGGATCTGGCTCTGACCATAGTACATCTGGCTTCGACCATGCCTGCATCACCTTCAGCCATGCCGACAACTCATCATCCGCTTCCCTGCTACAAAGGGAAGCAGATCGACAACACCGACTTGCTCGACTCCATCGATTGGGTCAGCACCAAACTCGCTGAAACCCTAGCTCTGGTAAGTACGATTCAAAGTCAACCTAATGAGTAGGTAACCGCTCCCCACAATAGATCTACCCGACCAGCTCGGACCAGTCATCCCACATGACTTGGTATAGATCTCGTGGTCACATCTACTCCTGAAGGGCGCTCTGCTCGTCAACAACCAGCCTTCACGATGGGTCTCTGGCTCTCCGAGTATGAAGCCTTGATGGAGAACCACTAGGTCTAGCCCTACGGCCTACAAAATGCTACCTCTAGCTATGCCTACAACCTACAACGCCGCTTGGATCTATGTTTTATGCACCGACCTCGGCCGAAGCCACACAACTTCGTCAACATGATCTAGATTGAAGATTATCAAGAAGGATCCGTCCACACAGTCCAAGAGGGCGACTCTAGCTCCTCGTCTGGCACCACATCTAATGCATCTGTCTACACTGAGCTTTAGCATCACAAAGATGAAGGCATCAAGTACAATCTGGATATCCCAGACTACGCCCTAGGGTTCTCACAATTCCCATCTTTCCTGCCAAGATGAGGGGATTTGATCCATGTTGTCAGCAATGATGAACCGCCAGCAGTTGGCGAAACAGAACAAGAAAGGACTGCACGCGAAGCACACAATATTGACTAGTTTAATCACCAACAAATCAAAGCTGAAGCAGACCAGGAGGCACAATGCATAAGGGTCCAGCCACATGACCTCAACGATGCTTTCGATAGGGTGGGGGACAAATAGGTATTCATGACTCCAAGTGCCAACGTAGCTGTCGCCATGGTGACAATGCAACAGCTACCCAACACCCTGGAAACCTAGGCAGTTCGCGATGAAATACAAGCCTATCTGATGGTTGCTATGGCCTAGACCACGGAGATTGTAAACCAAGCTCGGGCTCCATCCGTCTCAGTTGAGTCAAGCCACAGCCGCCAGCACCCAAGTCGCTCACAGCCACTCAACCAACGTGGCTCACGCAACAACGACCCATCGGACAACCGTCAAGGTGGAAATGGTGGCCATGATGGTGGCTAGGATGATAACCTCCGTCGGGATGACAACCGCCGCAACGTCCGGGATGATAACTGCCAGGACAACCGCGACAATCGCCGTGATAACCACAGTCGCAGGGCTAATCCAGATGGCAATCAAGATCACCGCGATGGCAATAACGATCTCTGCCATTACCTCGGTGGACGCGATCTATGCGCTCGCATCAACCAGAGAGCCGATGATCGAGTATCCCACAAAAGTTATCGCTGTATGGAATATGACACTGCCCACGGCCCGCCGGGTTTGAAGCAGTTTACTCCACACCTTCGCCAAGTCATATGGCCCAAGAATTTCAAGCTCAAGAAACTTTAGAAGTACGATGGCAAGGAAAACCCCAAATTATGGGTCATGCTCTATGAGACTGCATGTAGATCAGCCATGGCTGATGAGCACATCATGTTTAACTATTTACCAGTCGTTGTTGGCCATGCGGGTCACCAATGGCTGGTCAGCTTGCTGGCGAACTACTTCGACTCTTGGCAGGAGCTCAAGCAAGCCTTCATCGACAACTTCATTGCTACTTGTGAACAACCAGGCAACAAATATGATCTGCAATAGATTCGAGATCGAAAAGATGAGCCACTGCGCGAGTACGTCCGGCGTTTCTCGGAGATGCGCATCAAGGTCCCATCAATCTCTGACAATGAGGCAATCGAGGCTTTCATCACTATTCTCTACTTCCACGATGCCCTAAGGGACAAGCTCCTCCGCAAGAGACCTGAATCGATCACAGCGCTCCTGGCCACCGCTAACAAATATGCGGACACCGACGATGCTAAGAAGATAATTATTAAAGAAGTAGCAAGGGTTCCACGCTCTGACCACCCCCCACACCGCGACGACTACCGTGGCAACCGTGGTCGAAACGACAATTTTGACCGCCGCAACCAGCGCAATGACTCCTGCAACCACTAGGACCAACGTAATCAGCGGCGTAACCGCCATGACGATTACAGGAGCAAGCATGTTTGGGAAGACGATGGCAAGGTCAACACTGTTAAAAAGGGTGGCGGACATCATAACTATGAAGATGACTACGCCAAAGCATTGAAAGGGCCTTGCTAGCTCCATCCTAAGTCAAACCATACCATGGAGAATTGCCACGTCCTCAAGTCTATCTACACGCGTCAATAGGCTCCGGATACGTCCGACAAGCCCAACGACGCAGGGGAACAGCGCAATGAGGATAACGATGACAACGATGTAGACCCTCGTCACAAGTACGTCAAGCCAACCGATCGCGTGCACACCATCATCGGAGGCAAAGTGTCCATTGAGACCAAACGAGAACGCAAGCTGCTCGCCCATGCTTGCTTGAACGTGGCCAACACCGACAATCTCCTCACCGATCCACAGCTCCCTCCGTGGTCTCACCGTAAAATCTCCTTCAGCAAAAAGGACCAATGGGCCGCAATACCTGAGCCAGGGCATTTTCCCCTGGTCCTCGATCCTTGTATCAATAAGGTTCAGTTTGATAGAGTATTGATCAATGACGGCAGCTCCATCGATATACTGTTCAAGAACAGTCTGCTCGCCCTGAAGATAGCTTAGGCGGACCTCAAGCCATACGAGGCATAGTTCTAGGGTGTTCTCCCCGGACAGAGCTCTACACCTCTCGGGCAGATCACGCTACCTGTGTAGTTTGGGACCCCGGACCACTTCCGCACCGACTACGTCAACTTTGTGGTCGCTGACTTTGACGGCACCTACCATGCTATTCTTGGTCAACCGTCGCTCACCAAGTTCATGGTCATACCTCATTACAGGTATCTGGTGCTCAAGATGCCTATCGAGAAAAGAGTTCTAACCCTCCGAGGCAACATGTATGCAGCTTATACCTACGAAGATGACAGTTTCAAAATAGCAGAGGCTCACGACCTCTCTATTCGCATGGCCGAGACTATGCTCAATGCCAAGAAGACCTCGACCGACCACCAGGAGATCCTGGAGCTCGAGGCTCCATGCAAGAACATCAAGTCCAAGGAGCATAAGGTGATCTAGCTGGTCGACAGTGATCCCAGCAAAACGGCCCTTATCGGGGCCAACCTGGATCCCAAATAGGAAGACACGCTCATCAGGTTCTTGAGGAGCAACGTGGATGTGTTCGCATGGAAACCTACTGACATGCTCGGTGTACCTCGGAACTTGATCGAGCACTCCTTGAATGTCAATGGCAAGGCCAAACCTATCAAGCAAAAGCTACGACAGTTCGCTCACGACAAAAAGGAGGCAATTAGGGTAGAAGTTACACGGCTTTTGGTAGCCAGATTTATCAAAGAAGTGTATCATCCGGAGTGGTTAGCCAACCCGGTTCTTATACGCAAAAAGAATAATGAATGGAGAATGTGCGTTGATTACACTGATCTCAACAAACACTACCCTAAGGACCCCTTCGGCTTACCTCACATAGACAAGGTCATAGATTCAACCGCCGATTGCGAGCTCCTTTCCTTTCTCAATTGTTACTCTGGTTATCACCAGATCGCTCTCAAAAAGGATGACCAGATCAAGACATCTTTTATCACGCCCTTCGGTGCCTACTGCTACATGACCATGTCGTTCGGGCTCAAAAACACCGGGGCTACCTACCAACGCGCTATACAAGCTTGCCTCAAAGACGAGATAAAAGATGACCTCATCGAGGCTTATGTTGATGATATAGTTGTCAAAATTAAGGAAGCTCATACCCTTGTTGACAACCTGGAACGCACCTTTGCAGCCCTTAATACATTCCAGTGGAAGTTAAACCCAAAGAAGTGCATCTTTGGTGTTCCTTCTAGCATACTACTCGGCAACATCGTCAGTCACGATGGCATATGCCCTAACCCGGAGAAAGTCAAAGCTGTCTTGGACATGAAGCCGCCCAAAAAGGTGAAGGATGTTCAGAAGCTTACCGGATGCATGGCCACCCTCAGCCGTTTCATATCAAGATTAGGCAAAAAAGGATTACCATTCTTTAAACTACTCAAAGCATCCAAAAAGTTTGAGTGGTCGGAGGAAGCAGACGCTGCCTTCACACAGCTGAAACAATACCTTACGTCACCTCCGGTCCTCACTGCTCCAAGAGAAGACGAAATACTCCTGCTATACATTGCGGCTACTAATCAAGTGGTCTCCACGGCCATGGTGGTCGAGCGAGATGAGCCCGGCCACGTCTACAAGGTACAGCGACCAATCTATTTCATCAGTGAGGTATTTAATGAGTCCAAGACCAGGTACCCATAGATTCAGAAGTTGATCTACACCGTACTGATAACATCCCAAAAGTTGAAACACTACTTCGACGGATACCGTGTGGTGGTCATGACTGAGTACCCTCTATGAGATATCATTAGCAACAAGGATGCAAACGGGCACATCGTTAAATGGACAATGGAGCTATGCCCCTTCTCCTTAGAATTTGCAAGCCGTACTACAATCAAGTCTTAGGCACTCATCGATTTCATCATCGAGTGGACAGACTTAAGCACACCTTGCTGTTTTGCGTAGGATCGGTGAGTCTGGTCCACCAAAAGACGACGCATGGCCCAGCCAACCTGTTCGGAGTCCCACGCAAGGAGTCAAGGCAGATTTGGCGATCAGGCAAGATCCTGGTCGGTTAGAATAGGAATCCTTATCCGGCCACATATGGCAATTGTAATTGGCTAGGATTAGTTTCTAGATCTATAACCCTGCCCCCGGGACTATATAAGGCAGGCAGGGGACCCCTCCAAAAAACATCTCTCATTGACATACAGCAATACAAATCAGACGCAGGACATAGGTATTACGCCTTCTTAGCGGCCGAACCTGGATAAAACCTCATGTCTGTCTTGCGTCACCATCTTGTTTGTGGCTTGCGCATCTGTCTGCCGACAATTTACTACCTTGGGCATACACCTAGGTAGACTGCCGACCATATTTCATCGACAGATGCAATCCTGGTCCAGCCCATGGCCTACCAGGTGAAGGCGGTGGCGAGAGGCCATGGTAAAGGGGTGGTCGACCCCTAGGGGCGCCCAACCCCTTATCGGCACTGCTCAGCCCCTCCTTGATATGGCGGTGGCATGGAGCCATGCTAAGGCGATGGGAGCCGGTCCTCGTGCTAATTATAGCTCATAGCACCACCTATGCTCTTGTATAAGTAGAGGGGTACCCCCCTCTCTAAAGACACACCACATTGAGCTACACCTCACTCCCTGCTCTCTTTAATTTTACCTTTTAGTTGTATTAGAGCAAGGCAAAGCCACCTTGGAGGGCATGGCTCCTTGGAAGAAGAGATTCTTGGTATGAATATCAATATGGATTCTTCCAAAGTCATGTCTTCACTTTATTATTGACATACTTATGAACTAGAGTATAGTTATTGTGTTATGATCTAGATATACTAGTGCAGAGCTTATGTGGCATGAGAATAGCACACTTAACTTATGCTTAAATAATCATATAACTTATATAATCAGAATTAGAGCTAAGTTGAGGTGGTGGTTCATCATGCCATCAGGTGTGCCCAAGTTCTTTACCTATCGATCCGTAGGATCGAGGACTCAAGGGGATTTGGGTAGTTTCTGTATACGCAAGCGTGGTGCTTGGGTATGGAGAGATAGGTGAATGCATTGTCCTTCTCTCTGATTGAGGGGTAGGTGGCAAGTGGTGACAACTCTGTCCATCCTTCATAATCCCCCACATTCATTTATGGTGTAGGAGTCTAAATTATCACATGAGGTTGCTAACAAATCAGTACTCGGTGGCCTCCCAACCTGCTTCACACTTAGCCCTAAAACTAATTATGTAATTTGTATGATTATCAACTAATCTTTGTATGACTACACTAGGCCAATGCCTACTCGACTTAGGATTATTCTTTTATCCTTTCTTTTCTATTTTATCCTTTGAGAAATACCAAGTGTGTGTCCACTATCTTAGAATTACTATTCTTACCCATGTTATAAGCATTGGTGTACTTGCAAGCATTATTATTCAAGTTCATATCCAAACTAGACTCTTAATCAAATGCCTTTCTTTGGGAAAATATAAATAACGATACCCTGAATACTTCTAGGGGAAATGCTATAATGATAGCGCCGTACGCTTGTGGATAAATATCTAAAATTGTTAAGGAACTATCAAGGCTATTTCTTAGTAGCATGGCTACACATTAGTTATGTTGCTAAGAAGTACCAACAAGGTATTTTTGGCGCCATTGCTGAGACTAGATTCAAACCCCGTACTTAGTAGTGACATTAAGAAATACCAATAGTGAGCTTGTTACTCTTGGTGTTTGCCAACACCCAGGCAGCCCGGTGATTGGAGGATCATTGAGCAGAATCGGTGATTGTCTCCGGCCTCGATCGATTGCTTGTGAGGGGTCTTGTGCCTTCCCCGGTGGAGCGCCAAAGGCAACTCTAGTAAATTGCTCGTGTCATTGAGCTACCTCACTTATGGGTAGGTTCTTACGGTGTCCAATTGTGTGGACGAGGTTTGTGCAACACCTCTTAGCCGCCAAACCACCAAGTGTTGGTCGACACAACGGGGACTAGCGTGTCAGCAAGCACATGAACCTTGGGAGAAAAATCGCTTGTCTCTTGCCATTGGCATTCTCCTGGTGATTGTATTGGTGATTTTGTTGTGATTGGTTCATCCCTCTACACGACGGTATAAACGTCCCACTCACTCCTTTACTTACTTGCAAAGTAGTTGTATCAAGCTCTTTAGTGTAACTAGTTTTGAGAGCTTATTTGCTTGCTAGTTTAGTATCACCTAGTAGAGCTCTTTAGTGTAGACTTGTTGAGAGCTCTTAGTGAGTAGTGACATAGCCATTGTTTGTGCCTAGTGATAATAGAAACTAGAATTGGTGAATAGGTGGCTTGCAAACCCTTATAGAGCTAAAGCAAAATTGTATTTCACTATTTAGTGTACTAACCTCTTGCTCTAGTGTATTTGTAGAATTTTTTTATAGGCAATTCACCTCCCCTCTAGCCATTTAGGACCTTCCAATCTTCTCCCCGTGCACACATTCATATTCTCTCTCTTACAGAGCACTAATTAACATGGGGACACATGCCCCTATGGTTAAAACACCACCTACCAGCAGAACATGTTGTTCTCTACAATTGCACCATGTTTTTATTTTGTTTCACGTACCAGAGAGTTATGGAACATACTTTGTTGCATGTGCACATTGATAATCGAAGTTTTGAAATTCTCAGCAATATTTTGAAACACTTGATGCATCTGATGATTTTAGATTGAAAGCTTGCATGAGATGAAGGAATATTATAAGTATAGGGAATTATTATTTTCAACTCAGTTTATTTACTTCAGAGGATATATATGCCTTTTGAGGGTCATAGAATATTGGTGGCGGGCTCTCGTCGCAATCAAGAAATATGGCAATTTCTTTACTCTTGGCCAAATCAATTTTTTGGAGGGCTTCCAAATATGATGACTGACATGGTATAACCTATAAGAAAAACACAAATAACATGTTGAAAAAGGATGCTAGAGAGATACAAAACTCATTGTGCATAAAGGTGAATGGTGTGATAAGGTTGAAGTCAGGCCGAGAGCTACCTCCTTTGTGTTTTATTTTAAAGAATACTAGAAGCATACCTGCATGTTGCCGTGGGATTTTTTTAAATAAATATGTTATATATGAAAGGATCAAGATGCCCAAGAGGGGGGTGAATTGGGCTAATTCTAAATTTTCTTGCAATAATTAAATCCTACGGTTAGCCCAATTAACCCCTTATGCCTAGAAAAGTGTTTCTATTAATCTAACGCACAAAGGACTTGCAACCTATGTTCCAAACTTACTCTAGCATGGGAATTCTATGAATGTAAAAACAAGTATTGAATTGCTAAAAGTAAATGCTCAAAGTAAATAGAGAGAGAGGAACGCGGCGATGTTTTGCTGAGGTATCGGAGAGTTGCCACTCCCCACTAGTCCTCATTGGAGCACCCGCACAAGGGTGTAGCTCCCCCTTGATCCGCACAAGGATCAAGTGCTCTCTATGGGTTGATTCTTCGACACTCCGTCACGGTGAATCACCCACAACCGCTCACAACTTGAGTTGGGTCACCCACCAGCTCCACCGGGTGATCACCAAGCTCCCAATCTCCACCAATCCATCTAGGTGATGGCGATCACCAAGAGTAACAAGCATGAACTCTCACTTGACCACACAAAGCCTAATGAGAATGGTGGATGCACACTTTGCTACTCTTGATTCACTAATGAGGCTACTCTCTTGGATTCTCAAATCTCAATCACCTCACTAGAACCTTGCTCTTCTTGGCACTCACAAACGTGTTTCTCAGCTGTTGGAATGAGCAAAAGTACCCCCACACACGAGTGGAGGTTCTATTTGTAACACCGGCTAAAAACGAACCGTTATGTGCCTCTGTGGGGTGACCGGACGCTCCGGTCAAGTTGATCGAACGCTCCGGTCAGTTCAACCCACACACTAGTGTTTAAGTGTTGACCGGACGCTGTAAGCATCCGATCATCACTGTCCGGATGCGTTCGGTCGCATTTAACCCTCACTGGAACCTTACTATACTCGACCGGACGTTGAACCCCTAGGGTCCGGTCAGTACTGACCAGACGCGCCCGGTCATAGATTTTCTCTTCTGGAACCTTACTGGAGTCGACCGGACGTTGGACCTCAGCGTCCGGTCACTTGACCACTCAGCGTCCGGTCACGCCAGACGCAATCTCCTTAGTCAAATGAACTGACCGGACCCTGTGGCCAGCGTCCGGTCAGTACTTGACCCTCCATTCACTTTTAACTCTCAATCATATGTGAATGAAGTTTACTCCAAAGGATCTTAGGCATATGTAGGAGCTACCTAGCGCTAGTTTTGACAAGTGTGCACCACACCTAACTCACTAGACTCATTTAGATCAAGCTACCCATCCATACCCCCCTTAATAGTACGGCCAAAGGAAAAACAAAGTCCTAAACTACTCTAAGTGTCTCTCCAACTCCAATCGACACTTACAACTAGTCATCCTTAACCTTGTCATCCATCCTTTGAAAACCAAAACGATTTCCATCGTAGGGGCATGACTACCTTGATTGCCCAATTGATCTCCATTATCATGACCTAACTTAATTGCCTCTGCAAAACACACGTTAGTCATAGTAATCTTGTATTGGCATTAATCACCAAAACCCAACTAGGGGCCTAGATGCTTTCAATCTCCCCCTTTTTGGTGATTGATGACAATACCACCTCGAGTATGTGAAAGAGTGAGGTTTTTGACATGCTTGGTTCATATAAGATTTTGTCAATAAGAACAAAATAGTTAGGCAAGCTTATATGCCCCAAGCCAACACGAAGTACTCAAAAGATATGAAATAAGCATAAGTACAAGTGGTGAAGCTCATTTGCATCAGAGTAAAGTTCGGAAGCAAAAGCAAATGAGAATAACACAAGTGATATGACATATAAAGAAATTCAAAGTAGAGAGCACACATGTCATAGATCACAATCACGTAGATATCACTATCACATAGATATAATAGTATGCATGAAAGTAAACACACGAATGCATAATAGTAATAGTATATCACACAAATAAAACTCCAAATGTATATAATAGACTAATAGCTAACTAGGCTCCCCCTAAAAGTTGCTCCCCCTGAGTCTACATACTTGAACCCTCTCCCCCTTTGGCGTCAAACACCAAAACCTAAGGGTTGGCCGATGGGGCTGCAGCAGACGAGCCGGGCGCTGAGGTACGAGGAGCGAGCTGGAACTGGGCGCCATCATCATCTAACCCTGAGCTCTATACTGACTGACCCTCTGTGGCTGGAAGCGTCGCTGAAGCGGTCTAGGTCTGAGCTGGGGCAGGTGCAGCCTATGATGCTGCTGGTATGTCTATAGTAGGATCTAAAGATGCAACTGAGGAAGGAAGCCTCTGGGTAGTCACGGTGACGGGAGCTGCTGTAGAAGGACCTAGGGCATACAAATGTAGTGGTGTAGGCTGCCCTATCAACTCACTAAAGGATGCTCCAAGACTCCTAGAGACTGAAGTGTGTGGCTCAAATAGCGAGGACGTCTGACCTGGTGTGAAGCCCGTCTAATAAGGTGTGAACTATAGGGCTACCACTAGTGAGGATAACCACTGGGACACCTATACTGTCGGTGAAGCAAATGGCTCTGGTGGCTATCCCTGACTCTAAAGCCCACTGGGTTGTATCGCTAGAGTCGTCGAAGTGGTACCATGCTGACCAAGCTAGGGAGAAGGCTGTGGCGGTGGAGCCCTAATGGTTGTCACTACATGCTGCATGAAACCAAGAAGCTGCTATTGCTTGAGTAACTGCTGCTGATGCATGGCCTGCTGCTACTGCTGGATGGCCTGCTGCTGCCTCTGAAACTCGTCTTGATGAGTCTAAAACTGTGCGAATGTAACAGCAGTCTCCTAAGCTTGTCTAGCCTGGTCCTGTCTCATCCGCTCTAGTATAGCTAGCAAAGTGAGATCCGTCTGCAGGACAGGTGGAGCTGAGCTAGAACTGTCGGCCTCTGCATCATGTCTGCGTGGAGGCATCTGAGGAATAGGAAGGTAGTCGTCATCTGAACTGTCACTAGACTCGCTCCTCTCCTGCTGAGCCTCAAGCTACTCCTCCTCAGTAGCTACTATGTCCCTGATAATCTTGTCCTGCTGAGCTATAGATTCTGGTATATCTGAACGACGGCGAGGCTGACTAGGTGCCTATGGCATGCTATGTTTGATCCTCTGTGCCATGTTATAAGCAGGAAACTCGATGGTGGTACCTCTATACTTTGCAACCATCTCTAGTGACCTAACTGTCACTGCCTTGAGGATAATGAAAGTGATCTAGTGAGCATAGGGTAGCTACCTACGACTCTTGAAGCACTCAGCTATCGTGTCCTCCATCTCAGACAGAAGAAGATCCCAAATATTGAACATTGTCTGCTGCATCAGGGCATTGAGGAGCCATAGCTGGATACAAGTCAAGCCCTCTCTATATCCCATCCTAGGAAGTAGTGTCCTCCTCATAATAGCCTCTAGTACTCGAGCAGTCAGAGTAAGGTCACTGGGATTCCTATGTGAGCCCTCGCCAAAAGGCTCCTTGAAGCAGTGGCGAACCAAGTCCGTAGGGGGCACATTTCCATCATGAGGATGCCTAGGAGGCTCTGTTTATCCATAATAGACCTCATGTAACCTGACGGGCTGCTCCTATAGCCTCAGTATCTCCCTGACCCTCTGACTTGTCAGTCGGTAGTCTCTGCCTCTGAATGCAAAGTGAATATATCTATGGTGTGGGTCAATATAGACAGAAGCGTAGAACTAACGAACCTAAGATGAAACATATAATCTTGTCCATCCAATCAAATCTATCAACCCCAGCAAATATGCAAGGTAGGGGTGAAAATGCTTCCGATGAAAGCGGCTGATCTGTAATGACAACTCCACTGCGGGCACCTCCTCTCTCGGCATGCTCTGTGGCCTCAGCAACTATAGCTGCTCTAGCTGTCTCTGCATCAGGGTACTTGTGCTTCTTTGATGCAACCTTCTTTGTCACCTTACCTTTAGGATCTGTAGGCAGGCGAGGCGGAGGCCACCAATCATCATCTCCTGGACCACCACCAACATTCTTGGTGCGAGCCATCTGATCTGACTAGAACCACTGCCGCTAACAAGATCAACTATCCACTGACACTTTTGAGGCTTGGCCTCGATCCATACTCATGAGCTTGGCTCCGAGTTGACTGACAACTGTCACACGATCTCAACGGCACCGACTCACTGCACGATGGAATAGTAGGATATACAAATAAATACAATATATCTAATAGATGTGAAAACCTAGGAAGCAAGCAATTTAGATACGAAATTGAAGCGACTGGCTTACTACCTGATGAACCAACAATCCAAGAAGAGAAGAGACATCATGCGGGGAACCTTCAGAACCAGCTAGGGTGAGGTTCCGGCAACGAAAGATTCGACGGCCAAGTGATACAATGGAGGCTCTAGGGTTCAATGCAACGCTTGGAGTGAAGTAGCCTTGGCAACGCTAGGGCACATAGGGGCACGGCGGCGCTGGTAAGCGAGCAAAGCAACACAGCTACTGTTGGTGGCGTGCGGGCACAGCAAGGACATGCGGTGGCGCGGTTAATGCATGGGAAAAATGGCGCGACGAAGCTCGAGCGGCGTAGATGAGTGGGGTGGCACTAGAGCACGATGAGCGCACGAGTTGGTGGTGGTGCTAGGGCATGAGACCGTGCGGCTGCGGTGGCTCACGGTGGTGGTGTGCGGGCAAGTGGCGGCGCAGAGCTCGAGCGGGCGCGGTGGAGCTTGCTGTGCGGTAGCGATGTCGGCTAGGGCATGGTGCGGGGGTACGGCAAGGACTGAGTGGCTTTATATGGGTTCCCCAACACGACAAAGTAGGAAACAGATTAAGAGATTGAGATCTACATGATTCCTACTGATCGGACGCTCTGGTGGTAGCGACCGGACGCTACCACCTAGCGTCCGGTCGATTCTAGAGAGGTCCAAATCATCTGGAATCACGACCGGACGCGTCCGGTGGACACCAACCGGACGTAGCCAGAGTCCGGTCACCTAGCCTTGACATCTTCATCATCGACTGGACGCTGAAGTTCCCTCTGACCGGACGCTGGGAAAACACTGTTTCAGCATCCGATCACTCCTTCATAGCAAGTTCACCTCCTATGAACTGACCGGACGCTAGATATCAGAGTCCGGTGCAGCATCCGGTCACTCTTTTCCAGCAAATCTTCAATATTCCTTCGTGCTGCCTGTTCCCAATCAAGTCCCAACTCAAATAAGATCCAAATAAACACCAATTGGGACTGATGTGAGTGACCTCTCTCAAACCCTCAAGTTTTTCAAAATATTTTGCCTTAGGCTATAATTCTTTTTAAGAAAATAGGCAATAAGAGGGCAATTTGAAGACAAACGACAAACAACAATCATGCATATGCAATGCAATACTTGAAAGTAAATCTAGTTGCTTGTCAAGTTTGATCCAAGGTTAAGCTTCTTCACACGCTTTTTGGTGGTTATCTTAACCATGTTAGACAAGCCCTATAAGCATTACCCAAGATTAAACATGTTGTATGTTATAATGCAATGCAAGGGTCAACACAAGCTCATCTTTTAGTGAAGTTACTAAAATCAAGTACATGAGCTCATTCCGCAATCTACAAAATGTTGCCTCATCTAGCGGTTTAGTGAAGATATCCGCTAATTGATCTTCAGTTCTTACACCTTCTAGTGATATATCATTTTAGCAACATGATCTCTTAGAAAGTGATGGCAGATATCTATGTGCTTGGTGCGAGAGTGTTGAACCGGATTATTTGCAAGTTTTACCGCACTTTCATTATCACACAAAAGAGGTACTTTATCTAGAACTACACCATAGTCTAGCAAAGTTTGTTTCATGTAAAGTATTTGTGCACAACAAGCACCCGCGGCAATGTATTCCGCTTCGGCGGTGGACAAAGCCACACTATTTTGTTTCTTGGAGGACCAAGACACAAGAGATCTACCAAGCAAATGGCACCCTCCGGATGTGCTTTTTCTATCAACTTTGCAACCGGCATAATCCGAATTGGAATAGCCAACTAATTCAAATATAGCTCCTTTGGGATACCATAGGCTAATTCTTGGTGTGTGCTTAAGATACCTAAGAATTGTTTTTACGGCAATTAAATGTGTTTCCTTAGGATTAGCTTGAAATCTAGCACACATACACACACTAAACATGATGTCGGGCCTAGATGCGATTAAATATAATAAGCTACCAATCATGGAACGGTAGAGAGTTTGATCAACCGGGTTACCTCCCTCATCTAGGTCGAGATGTCCATTGGTAGGCATTGGTGTCTTGATTGGCTTACATTCATCCATCTTGAATCTCTTGAGAAGATCTTTTGTGTATTTCTCTTGAGAGATGAAGATGCCTTCTTTCATTTGCTTGACTTAAAAACCAAGAAAGAATGTAAGCTCACCAATCATTGACATCTCGAACTCCTTTGACATCAATTCACCAAATTCTTTGCATGAGTCTTCATTTGATGATCCAAAGATGATATCATCAACATATACTTGACAAATGAAGATATGCCGATCAAGCTTCTTGGTGAATAGTGTGGTGTTGACCTTCCCAATGGTGAAGCCCTTCTCAATGAGGAAGTCCCGAAGGCGCTCATACCAAGCTCTTGGGGCTTGCTTAAGCCCATATAGTGCCTTGGACAACCTATAAACATGATTAGGATATCTAGGGTCTTCAAACCCAGGAGGTTCATCAACATAGACTAGTTCATTAATAAAGCTATTTAAAAATGCACTTTTCACATCCATTTGATATAGTTTCATTTCATGATGTGATGCATATGCAAGTAGGATACGGATGGCTTCTAATCTTGCAACCGGTGCAAAGGTCTCTCCAAAATCCAAACCTTCAACTTGGGAGAACACCTTTGCAACTAGTCTTGCCTTGTTCCTCACAACAACACCTTGATCATCTTGCTTGTTGTGGAACACCCACTTTATTCCAATGACTCTTGCACCTTTTAGTCGCTCTTCAAGAATCCAAACTTTATTGCGAGTGAAGTTGTTCAACTCTTCATGCATGGCATTGATCCAATTCGGATCTTTAAGAGCTTCTTCTATCTTGGTTGGCTCATAGCAAGAGACAAAAGAGTAATGAGTAATAAATGAAGCAAGTTTTTTAGATCAAGTCATTACACCCTTTGATGGACTCCCTATGATGAGATCTTGTGGATGATCTTGTAGGAGAGGTGTATTTCTTCTATTGACCACTTGAGGAGGAGGTTGTGGATCATCAACATCTTGTGCTTGTACCACCATTTGCTCATGGGAGATATGAGTATCTTCATTTTCTAATCTCCCATCTTTTTCACCATCTTGTGGCACACTTGATGAAGAAGGTTGATCAATGACTTGTACATCATCTTCATCATCTTTAGGCTTGATGTCTCCCACCAGAATATTCTTCATAGCCTCCCTCAATGGTTCATCACCTACATCATCAAGATTCTCATGTGCTCCTTGTGAGCCGTTAGATTCATCAAATTCCACATCATATGTTTCTTCAACCAAGCCTGTGGCATGATTAAATACTCTATATGCTTTGGATTTTGATGAGTAACTAACAAGAAAACCAATATCACAATGTCTTTAGAACTTTCCTAGGTGTTGCCTCTTTTTGTAGATGTAGCATTTGCAACCAAACACCCTAAAGAAGGAGACATCCAGCTTCTTCCCATTGAGCAACTCATAAGGTGTCTTGCCAAGGAACTTTTGAAGGAATAGGCGGTTGGATGCATAGCATGCGGTGTTGATTGCTTCTGCCCATAGAGCTTTGGGGGTGTTATACTCATCAAGCATTGTTCTTACAAGAGTGATCAATGTCCGATTCTTCCTCTCAACTACACCATTTTGTTGAGGAGTGTATGTTGCGGAGACCTCATGTTTGATTCCAACTTCCTCACAATAGGCTTCTATGTTTGTGTTGTCAAATTCTTTCCCATTGTCACTTCTAATCTTTTTTTGAGCTTCACTTCAAATTCATTTTGAGCTCTCTTGGCAAACTTCTTGAAGCAAGATGCAACTTCGGATTTGTCATGAAGGAAGAATACCCATGTATACCTTGAATAGTCATCGACAATCACAAGACAATAAAGGTTTCCTCCCAAACTCTTATATGTTGTTGGTCCAAATAAATCCATATGTAGGAGTTCTAGCACTCTTGTGGTTGACATGAAAGCTTTTGTTGGATGGGTATTTGCAACTTGCTTACCGGCTTGACATGCACTACAAAGCTTGTCCTTTTCAAACTTCATATCCTTCAACCCTCTCACCAAATCATTCTTCATAAGCTTCTTGAGTGAGCTCATCCCAACATGAGCAAGTCTTCTATGCCATAGCCACCCAAGTGTTGTTTTGGTGAATAGGCAAGTCTTCAAATTTGCATTTTTGGAGGTGAAGTCCACTAAATATAAGTTGTTGTATCTAAATCCATTGAATATCACTTGATTATCATCTACCTTGGATACAACAACCTCCTTCTCGGTGAACAGGCATTAGAAGCCAAGATCACACAATTATCCAACGGATAGCAAGTTGAAGCTCAATGAAGCAGCATAAAGCACATTGGAGATGGAATGATCATTTGATATTGCCACTTTGCCCAATCCTTTAACCTTGCCCTTTGAGTTATCTCTGAATGTTATTCTCTCTTGTCCATCTACCTCTTCATCTAGTGAGGTGAACATACGAGGATCACCGGTCATATGTTAAGTGCAACCACTATCAATAACCCAATGACTTCTACCGGTCTTGTAGTTCACCTACACATAAGAGCTTCAAGCTTTAGGAACCCAAACTTGTTGAGGACCCTTCACCTTCTCAACAAGTGACTTAGCCACCAAAATATTCTTAGGCCTATTCTTGTTAGGGGGTCCTAAGAACATGACTTTCATCTTTCCATTAGAATCCTTTCTAAGCATGTAGTGAGCATTGAAGGCAAACGGTCTAGCATGCTTGGGCAAGGGTTGTGGCAGTGGAGTTTGGCACTCATGAGCAAAGTGGCCTGTTTGTCCACACTCAAAACATCTCTTTGGCTTTGGCTTTGGCTTTGATTATTGTTGTTGAACTTAAGCCTTCTTCTTCTCTACACTCGCCACATATCCAATGCCACTTCTATCCATCTTCATGACGGTGTTCATGAGTAGCTCACTTTGGAGATGCTTGCCTCTTGCAAACTTGCTCAATCCCATCTTGAGATGCTCTTTCTCCATCTTAAGCTTCTTGTTCTCTTCCTTGAGAACATCATTGTTCTTCTCTTCCTTGAGCTTCTTGTTCTCTTCTTTGAGCTTCTCATTCTCAAGGATCAACTCTTCATCATGATCAAGAGTTTCTAGCATAATAGTGTTGTGGTTTTTCATCTCTTCAAGATCTTTCATGAGCTTTTCATTTGTATTCTTGAGCTTGACATATTCATCATAGTCATTGCACTCAACCACTTTCTTGCCTTTGCCACTAGATCCTTGCTCAATGCTCTCATCAATTAAATCATCACATGATGTAGCTATATCAATCTTAACAACATGGTTAGTAGCATCATGTGGCTCATTTGGTAAAAAATTCTTGAGCAATAACAAGAGTATCATAATTGATCTTTAGAGTTGTATATTCATCTTTTAGCTTATTGTGGCTAGTGATGAGCTCATTGTGCACCCACTCAAGTTTATCATGTTTATCTTTAAGCTCTTTCTTAGAAGATTTGAGCTCCTTAAGTTTGGATGATATAGCATCATTTGTTTCTTTAAGCTCAACATTAGCCTTTTCCAATGTATCGCATTTTGCTAAGAGTGAATCATTTTTAGCATCAAACTTTTCATTTTTAGCTCTACTCTTTCTAATGGTCTTAGTGTATTGTCTTAGTATTTTGACAAGATCATCATATGAAGGTGAATCATCATCATCGCTATCGCTATCATCATCACTAGCTTGCTCATCATCACTACTATCATCATTATTAGTTACCTTGTGTTCACCCTTGGCCATAAGGCATAGGTGTGTAGAGGATGATGGTGATGGTGGCGGTGAAGATGAAAGATCAATAGCAATGATGGCCACCTTCTCATTTTCAATATCATCATCGGATGATCCACTAGATGAATCAATGTCTATGAGCCAATCACCGACGTTGTAGGCCTTTCCACTCTTCTTCTTGTGGAAGTCCCTCCTTTTGCCATCTGTCTTCTTGTATGGCTTGTTCTTCTTCTTCTCTTCTTCTTCTTCTTCATTGCTTGAGTCATCTTTCTTGCCCTTGACCTTGTTCTTGAACTTGTCTTTCTTGGGCTTTGTACATTGGTGTGCTAGATGACCAAGTTCACCACAATTGAAGCAATCCATTTCGGACATTGGCTTCCTTCTAGAGCTTGTGAAGAACTTCTTGCCATCAAACTTGATGCCACTCTTGTTTAGCTTCTTTAGCATCTTGGTGGCTTTTCTCACCATGAGAGCAAGATTTTCATCATCATCTTCTTCATCACTTGAGCTCTCATACTCAAGTCTTGCTTTACCCTTCTCTTAGCTAGCTTTGAATGCTAAGTCCTTCTCTTTCTTCTTGGTAGAGGATGAGCCATCTTGTGGCATGATGTGCATGTACATCTCATGAGCATTGATCTTTCCCAAGATTTGTGTCGGTGTAGCGGTGAAAAGATTATCTTGGTGTAGCACGGTCACAATATACCCATATTTGTCAATGGAGAGGACACTCAAGATCTTTCTCACAACGTCGTATGGTGACATTTGAGTAAGTCCAAGCCCATTGACTTTCTCTACACGAACATTCAAACATGAATACATCTCATTAGCACATTCTTTGGGAAGCATCTCAAATGAATTTAGCTTTTTAATTACAAGATGATAGCGTTCCTCACGCTCACTCTTGGTTCCCTCATGGAGCGCACAAACGTCCAACCATAGTGCATGGGCATCTTTGTGGTTCCTTACGCGGTTGAACACATCTTTGCAAAGGTCTCTAAAGATGGTGTTTTGAGCCTTTGCATTCCACTTTTCATAATTAACCTTATCGCCTTGTAAGTGTGTAGCATCTCAAGGTTTTGGGAAGTCTTATGAGGCGGCTCTAAGTATACCAACGTCTAGAGCTTCTAAGTACGCCTCTATGTGGATTTTCCAATATAGAAAGTCATCTCCCTCAGAGATAGGAGGAGGTCCATCCCCATGAGACATCTTGCTCTAAGCGATCAAGCTTAAAAACATGAGCACAAGGCTCTGATACCAATTGAAAGGATCAAGATGCCCAAGAGGGGGGGTGAATTGGGCTAATTCTAAATTTTCTTGCAATAATTAAATCCTACGGTTAGCCCAATTAAACCCTTATGCCTAGAAAAGTATTTCTATTAATCTAATGCACAAAGGACTTACAACCTATGTTCCAAACTTACTCTAGTATAGCAATTCTATGAATGTAAAAACAAGTATTGAATTGCTCAAAGTAAATGCTCAAAGTAAATAGAGAGAGAGAGAGAGGAACGTGATGATGTTTTGCTAAGGTATCGGAGAGTCACCACTCCCCACTAGTCCTCGTTGGAGCACCCACGCAAGGGTGTAGCTCTCCCTTGATCCGTGCAAGGATCAAGTGCTCTCTACGGGTTGATTCTTCGACACTCCATCGCGGTGAATCATCCACAACCGCTCACAACTTGAGTTGGGTCACCCACAAGCTCCACCGGGTGATCACCAAGCTCCCAATCACCACCAAGCCATCTAGGTGATGGCGATCACCAAGAGTAACAAGCACGAACTCTCACTTGACCACGTGAAGCCTAATGAGAACGGTGGATGCACACTTTGCTACTCTTGATTCACTAATGAGGCTACTCTCTTGGATTCTCAAATCTCAATCACCTCACTAGGACCTTGCTCTTCTTGGCACTCATAAACGTGTTTCTTAGCTATTGGAATGAGCAAAAGTACTTCCACACACGAGTGGAGGTTCTATTTATAACACCGACTGAAAAATGAACCGTTATGTGCCTCTGTGGGGTGACCGGACGCTCCGGTCAGTTCAACCCACACACTAGTGTTTAAGTGTTGACCAGACGCTGTAAGCATCCGATCATCACTGACCGGACGCGTTTGGTCGCATTTAACCCTCACTGGAACCTTACTGTACTCGACCGGACGTTGAACCCCCAAGGTCCGGTCAGTACTGACCGAACACGTCTGGTCGTAGATTTTCTCTTCTAGAACCTTACTGGAGTCGACCGGACGCTGGACCTCAGCATCCGGTCACTTGACCACTCAACGTCCGGTCACGCCAGACGCAATCTCCTTGGTCAAATAAACTGACCAGACCCTACGGCCAGCGTCTGGTCGCACCGGAGCCAGCATCCGGTCAGTACTTGACCCTCCATTCACTTCCAACTCTCGATCATATGTGAATGAAGTATGCTCCTAAGGATCTTAGGCATATGTAGGAGCTACCTAGTGCTAGTTTTTACAAGTGTGCACCACACCTAACTCACTAGACTCATCTAGGTCAAGCTACCCGTCCATACCCCCCTTAATAGTATGGTCAAAGGAAAAACAAAGTCCTAAACTACTCTAAGTGTCTCTCTAACTCCAATCGACACTTAGAACTAGTCATCCTTACCCTTGTCGTCCATCCTTTGAAAAATGAAATTATTTCCATCGTAGGGGCATGACCACCTTGATTGCCCAATTAATCTCCATTACCATGACCTAACTTAATTGCCTCTGTAAAACACACGTTAGTCATAGTAATCTTGTATTACCATTAATCATCGAAACCCAACTAGGGGCCTAGATGCTTTCAATATATATATAGCATTACTGGTATTCTATATATTGTGTATATATATGAATTTGACTTGCATGTTATTTTATTGCATCAAATCTGGTAAAAAATCAGTAAGCTAACAGAAAAAAACAATAGAATATTTGATCATACTATAGAAGAATAGGTGATGAAACAAATAGCGTAGTAGATGACTTGTACATTAATAGATTACAGATTAAAACCATTGCATATAATAGTAGAGATGAAGTGGACATTTTTGTAATTAATAAGGGATAACATGAATAGTTTGCATGAAAGGATTGCAAGTTAGTGGGAGACTTAGTAAAGAATGATGTGGACATGCACCTTGCATGAAAGATAAAACATCTAGTAGGGTTTAGCTTTATAAGAGCATATAGATATAGATATGCTAAGTATTGAATTCAAAAGCCTAGACAAGCCCCACAAAAAATATGTTTGGCCTTTCAAGTACTTAGTTTTATCTTGAAGGATTCCTCGATTGTACTCCGATCAATATTTTGGAGTTATGCTGAAGACTGTAACACCTTAAAATTTGCCACTTTTGAAAATAGAGTTAAAATGATTTATTTATGAATTTTTGTGCACATGAAAATATAGGAAAATAAAAATTTTCATTAATTTAAAATTTATCATAAGGTAGAAACGTGTTTGTTGCATTTATGTTGATCGCACCTCGTGTTTCTATGTGCAAAATGTGTGTTTTTATACGTTTAGGAGACGAATATCTATCTCTAGGAATTTTCTAGCTTCTTTCTGGAATTTAATTCCTACCTCCTTCACCTTAATCTTTATGTTCCAAGTTCCCAACAATATTTTTATGAGCTCCAAATACTTTATTTGGGTTCATCATGTTCTAAATTGTCTCTGAGAATTTTCCCCAAATTTTTGGAGGTCTCCGAGTATTTTTCGTGGCTTAAATATTAATTCTAGACTTTTCTAGAATTATTTTATTCATAAAATTAATTAATTCCAAAAATAATAAATCTCTTATTTTTTCCAACGCGCAAAGCCCATGTGCAATAATCCTAATAAATCCTAAAGGCCCATGCATTTATTTACTAATGGGCTTTAATGATTATTTAGGCCCATTAGTAAATATAGAGGGGGTAACATCAATTAGTACCATATCGCTAGTTGACGTAGATGTGGGGAGTTTTTCTTCCTATATATATCAACCAACCCCTTGGGCAAAGCACACCAAAACTACCGTATGGGGAGCCCCAAGTTTGAGAAATCCCTTGTATAGTAAATTATATTTTTTCCCTCCTTCCCTCGTCGCCGTCGCCGCCGCACGCCACTGCCATCACAAGGTACCTCTCTTCGTTCTCTACATCTTAGCATCACTGTTTGTATCAATTAGCCACCGTATGACTGTTTCCCCTTTGTTTTCTTTTTCCGGCCGTGTGTCACGTAAGCCCCTTCTGCTAGCCATATATATATCATGCTGCGCCGTCCAATCTAAGATCTATGGCCCAGATTAAAACATACCCCTTCACTATTCTTTTTGCTAAAGAGCCCGTGTATATTTTGGCAAATTAACCCGTAGTCCATGACGTATTCCCGCAATACGTTTTCTTCTTTCAGAAAGCATAGTTTTTTTTGTTTAGATCCAAAATATGTTTTCACTTATTTACAGATTTGCCACTGATTTTGTTTTAGCCATAACTTCTCCGTTTTAACTCCGATTTGACCCGTTCAAATTGCGTTAGGTTCGTAATTTCATAATTTACATGTTAATACTACTGTTAAGTAGGTTTTCAACTTTTAAAATTTGTCGCTAGATTTAATCTATTATTTTATTAAAGGAAATCTTATTTATTTCATATCTTCTGTGTTTTAATTCCGTTTTGGTCCATTCAAGTTGCGTTAGATTCATAGCAACAAGATCTACATGTTAGTAACGATGTTTATCATATCACTAATATTGAAATTTCATGGTTTAAATCATATCTTAAATAACAATTATGCAACTGAGTTTTATAAATAAAATATGATTTGTTTTACTTTAGTTTTATAATTTGAATCTCAATTTGACTTAATTCCATATATAGTATCTATAAAATATCTTATATATGTTATTATATAATTAAAACACATGAAGCTAATAGTTTTATGAGCAGATCTTCCGGTAGATGTATCTTTTTCACCGTAGCTCCGATTAAAGTGCTTTTCGTGTCTGTGTGTTCGTAGCGAGACGTAGATTCGTTTTACAAACTTTTCATCTTGATTTTATATTTGGTGTACTGTTCTAATTTAGATCTATTGTTTGCTTCATATATGATTGTATGGATGCTTGTGTGGTGCTTTATGATTTCGTCCAGTCGATGAGATATACGTGGTGATCAAGAAGAAAAAGAAGAAGAACGTTGAAGATTAAAGCTTACCGAAGGATTGGTGTTTAAGGCAAGTATAACATGGAATCATTATTGTTGTCCTATTCATCTTTAATCACTTAATCTATATTGCATGTGTCTACCTTGACTGCCATTAAGGACTTCCTTGTGTTTTGTTACCTTGTGCCTTGTTACCTATGGGGTATTGCATTGGGTAGTATGATGCTAGTGCTCAACTACAACTATGATCTTGTAACTTGACTAATAAAATATGCAATAAACACTAAAAGATGCTTTTTAGCAATATGGAACAAGGGGGCTAGAGCATTGAGTTATTTTATGGTGCTCTAGATTCCTCTCCCAAAGAACTAATCTGTAAGTGATCATTCGGGACTTACAGTTACAGCTGTGAGGGCTATATGGCTCTGGCTTTAGCTCAGTATGAGGACCATTTCTAGCTTGTTAGAGGTTACCTTTATGGCGCGAGAGGGGTATGTTCCGGGTTGGATATAGTGCGGCCTCTATCCATTAGTGTATAGGCTGCGCGTTATTGTGCCTGTCGGAAGGGGAGCCCTACATTCGCAGGCCATAGAAACCTAGCGGCCCTAACTTGTTAGACGAATCTTTGAAAGGCTTCATAGTGAACCCTGCCGACCTTCCTTGGTAGTGGGTCAAGAGGTTGGCCGCCTTGAGCGAAAGGGTAAATCACGACTCACAGTGAAAGTGTACAACCTCTGCAGAGTGTAAAACTGGTATATCAGTCGTGCTCACGATCACGAGCGGCCTTGGAACATTTACGAAATAGATGATCACTAATGGTTAATGATGATGAACACAGATGATACTGATGATGAATATGCTCATTAATGATTACTGTTTATGCTATTCATTACTCATGTTTACCTGATCATGTGTTTATAGGCATGTGATAAACTTGTTGCTACTCAATTGCTAAAATCATGACTCATTAAAAGCTAATCGCAGTGAACCAGTGTCAGCCTTTTGAGCCTCATGAACCCCATGTTATATTTGTTGAGTACGACATGTACTTACGCTTGCTTTATTTTTCAATTATTTGGATAAAAATCCCGGATGGGTACTAGATTGCTAGTCTGGAGGAGTTAGGCTTGTGATCAATCAGTCAGTTGTCCCTATGGATTTGGAGTCTTCACCTGAAGATCGGAGTCGTCTTTCCGCCGTCTATACTCTGAGGTTATAATCTTTATACTAATACGCTATGTATTTAAGCATTGTCTTTTGATATTACCTTTATTTGTAGTTATATGTGAGATTTGACTTCCTGGACTCACATATAGTGAGTATCTGGTTTTGTTCTTAAAACCAGGTGCTACAAAGATTGATGAACTAACGAAATGAGTACGAGCCAATCTCACAACCATAGACCTCACTATATATTTATTCTAATTTGTTTCACATCTCCATAATATAATCCCTCATTTTTGTGGAAGTTAATTTTTACACCAGTTGCTGTTTGATTACACAAAATAATAACTTCATATTCTTAGCTTGTTCTAGATCATGGTCCACGAATAAGATGGTATCATCTACGTATTCCAGGATTGGACAATCCATCTTCCACAAGATGAGGTATGACCCCTCTAATATGTGCATCGTCTTTTGCCCTCTTAGAGCAAGTATAATAGTAGGCTGTAAGCCGATTAAATGCTGAGGTGGAGAAGAGAGGGAGGGAGAAAGAGGAGAAACAGGCTGTAAGCTTACAGCCGGCTTGGGCACAAGAACCAAAAAAGTCTGTGAGAGAGACAAGTGAACCATGTATTAACTGTAAATAGCTAACTACTATATGAGTGGGTTAAGAGAAGGCTGCAAGGAACCTAACAACCAGCAAGCCGGCTATATTATTAGCCTTGCTCTTGGCCAATATAGAAAGCATATCCCTAACGACTTATTGAATAGAATAGGGGACGTGGGTTCTCATTGTCGAAGTCCTTTTGTGTTTGAAAATTAGTGCTCAATCAATGTCATCATTAATTTTGATGCCCACATACAACATGACAACTTTTTAATCCTCTTACACCATTTCTTGGATAAACCTTTCATTTGACCTTTTAAATATCAACTTTGATGATTACTTCATTGGGTTTGTTGTTATGTAGTTCAAGGATTGTTTCGTGTAGTGTATTAGTGCCCCTTCACGATAATCTAACCTGGCATGAATGTCGTCTGAGATGGTTGTACTACATTACTAGTTACTTCACAGTATATTAGTGAAAACATTTGTTGCAAAAAACTGAAGCTAACATTAAGTAGACAACCATTGGATACGATTTCAGTCGCTTCTTCCATTTTCGGAAGAAGGGTACGTAGTTGCTCCAAATTAAAGGTTGCGACCGAGAATATTGGGTACCGTCTGCCACCGTCAACCACGCACCGTACAGCCATGGTGTGATTATAGAAACATTTAAGGCTGTTTGGATCTTTTTATTTTAGAGGAATTAAAATCTACTTAATAAATTAGGCTATTTGATTTGGAATTTGATATTCCACAACTTTTTTAGGTTCGCAAATAAGTCTATTCTATAGATTACCATGTTATGTTTCTACTCCTCAACTTATAGCATGTTCTTCAACTCGTTTCCCTACAGTAAAAATGTAACATATAAGTATATCTCTTGTATGACTAACCATAATATACAAATATATTCCATATAGAATCATACTAGCTTAATTTATTTGTGTCTAAATTATAATTATTAGAATAAATTTAATTCTAAAGATCCAAACGGGCCACTGTTATTTATATTAGCTAACATGCTTAGCCGAAAGGTAAGCGTGCATGCTGGAGGTGTCCTCCACTTCTCTTTTTTCGCAGACCTGCACATTGCGACATGCATGTCCCAAAAGCAGCATATGTACTCCACTGTCAACCCCACTAGCTGAGACCATTCCAGTGGCATGCGTGCATGCATTATCGATCGGAATTATTTAAAGGTAGTGCCCCATATATAAGCTATAGTTTAGAGATACCTAAGGTCAATCATTTTATCGACCAAATTAAGGTGGCCATGCATGATCATCCCAGTACCACGCACCGTCGATCGAGCATTATATCTCATTCTCCATCAATGCTCTGATATGGTGCAGTCCATGTGTAGCTTATATGTATGCATTGTGATTGCTATCCCCGTCACTTACTAGCTTGTAGTGCAGGATAAGCATACATCTTTTTTTTTTCAGAACTCAAGATTAGCATAAACTGGAAAACAAGCAAGGGATAGCTCCAACTCCAGTTATACCCCATGTTTTACGTAGTTATAGCTTCCTGCTTACGAGTAATTCACAATTAATAATCTTGTTACAATTAATACAAGACTGCACTCATAAAAGGGGTCGCAGTCACATCGAGATTAGTTTGAGTTAAGTTTGAACATTTTTTACGTGTGGCACTATGCAATTAATGATTGACTCGGAAAACTAGAATTACATTCTCGCCTGGACGGAGGCAGTACATTCTTGACTGGACGATGGGAATTTGGAAAGACAATATGATGAAGCCATTTGTACAATAATATATACAAGCCACCATTTGTCCATATATATCCTTTCCTTTCTTCAACACTACTTTACAAGTGACTACAGGCACATGGTTATAGCTGTTGCATATATAGACCTGCTGCCATGCTCCCTGCAAAGCTTCGCTCCGGCAGCTGCTAGCTAGCTGCTTCGAACGAATGCCTGCACTGTACTCCTCCTATACAATGGGCACAACAGCTACTCCCGTCGCCGGAAACGTCGTCCTCAGCCTCATCAGGGTCAAGCGAAGCATGCTGCCGCTCGTCCTCGTCACCCTCACCAGCGTCCTGCTGGTCGGCCCCGCATCCGACCACGGAGCCGCCTTCGCCAGCCCGCCGCCGGATCCCATACAGTGCTCGTCGGGCGGCGGCGGCACGGCCGGCGCCGACTGCACCGTGTTGAGCGCGTACGGCGTGTTCCCGGACCGCTCGACGTGCCGCGCGGCCGCCGCGGCGTTCCCAACCTCGGAGGAGGAGCTGGTGCGCGCCGTGGCGCGCGGCGCCGCGTCGGGGACCAAGATGAAGGCGGCCACCCGCTACTCCCACAGCATCCCGCAGCTGGCGTGCCCCGGGAGCGGGAGCGGCGGCCGCGCCGGGGAGGCCGGCGGCCTCGTCATCAGCACCAGGCGCCTCGACCGCGTCGTGTCCGTCGACGCCGCGTCCGGGCACGTCACGGTGGAGAGCGGCGTCACGCTGCAACAGCTCGTCGCGGAGGCCGCCAGGGCCGGGCTCGCGCTTCCCTACGCGCCATACTGGTGGGGGCTCACCGTCGGCGGCATGCTCGGCACCGGCGCGCACGGCAGCTCGCTCTGGGGTAACGGCAGCGCCGTGCACGAGTACGTCGTCGGGATGCGCATCGTCACGCCGGCCCCCGCCGCCGAGGGGTACGCCAAGGTGCGCGTGCTCACCGCCGGTGATCCGGACCTGGACGCCGCCAAGGTCTCTCTCGGCGTCCTCGGCCTCATCTCTCAGGTAACCTATCTCTCTGGTCCGTCCTCTACATCAGCTTAATAATCTAGTTGGATTCTACATTTCATTGCATTGCTTCGTTACTTGGCATCAAGTGTTTGTGTACTGCCATTTCTTTTCTTTCAGATTTCAGGAAAAAAAGTATTCCAAGTAGTTTTATATATACAACAGTGTTTGTAACTTTTTATTTTTCTTCTTGTTCAACTATATAGTACGTGATTTTTTTTCTTTATTAATAAGCCGGCATAATCAACCCGTGATCTCTACAGTGCTAGAAGTGACTTCGTTTATTGTTTTTATTTTTTTCCTCTTATAGATGTCATCTATATACGGCTACTTCCAATAACAGGTGTTATCTTTGGCATTACTTAGGTGCTCTATATCTACATGACATTTTTGCTGACATGGGTAGAAGCGATAGTTGGTTGCTTATTGGTTTCAGCTATGGCTTATCAGTCAGACAACAGTGTTTTTCTCTCACAACAAACCTGCACCAGCCAGGTTTATCAGCCTAGAAACCAACCAGCGAACAGGCCGAGTATATAGGCCCCGTTCGCTTCACTGAAAAACAAGCCGAAACACTGTTCCCGCTAATTTATTGCGAAAGAAAAACATTGTTCCGGCTGAAAAAAAAAACAAGCTGAAAAGTACGGATTATAAGACAATCGAACATGGCCATACTTATCTTCATGGAGATACAGCTTGATTTGTACGAAACCCAATTTTTAGAATCGAACTATACACTTGTTTTAGGCCCATTATCATAGAGATAAAGATAAATCATACAACAATTAATTGGATGAAATATCACCGTGCTAGTACACATTTTAAGAGTTGTATCATTATTCTCTCCCCATTTGACATAATATATTGAAAGAGCATGACATGAAACAATGGGTTAGAAAAATAGCCTAACCAAAGTACCAAACTCTTTACCTTTTGAATGAATTCGCATAGTAGTCCCCGTGCTCTGGTTCATTAAAAACAACTGTACATGACTTGGAATTAATAAGGAGACAAATAGGTAAAATTGTTTTTTAAGCAAATCTGTTTCGTAAAAGCAAGATCCATAATGTTTGAGAGCTTTGAGCATATGCCTACTTGCACACTCAAAAGCGGTGCGTACTACAACATTTATTGGTGGACTGCAACATTTCGATGATTCTTGGAGTAGAAAACATGCATGCATATATGATACATCAAGTACAACCTTTTTTTTTAAGATAACATCTAGTACAAATCAAGACCCCCTGTGTTTTTGGCTTTTTCGGAAAGCACATTCCTTAGGAGGGATCACTTTACAGTTTAGAACATCAGAACATGCTATTCTTCTTTTCTTCACATGCCGGCATGGTGCGGCCCTACTTTCTTTTTTTTTACATATATAGAGGAGTATTTTCTATAAGTATTATGGTTTTGGAATTTATAGTTGGCTCCATGGTACTTTCTATATATATTTATTTATTATTATGGGCCAAAGACATTTGACGGGCCTTTTTGATTCATGGCACTTTAGATTACTATATAGGCAGATGCGTTTAGGTTCGTCGTTTGAGGTAAACTGGCTATATCCAAACTTACACTTATTTAGTATACATATAAATGTAGGGTTATTTTTATCAAAAAATATAGGGTTATTACTAAAGTGAAGATTGATGATTCTTATTCTCCGTTCTCCAAAGGCGATTCAAATATTCGATTGAGCTAGGACGTGACATTCTTTTTCACCCGTGTAGTGACACAAAACAATGCACGTCTTTTCTGCACCGGTAGATTTGGTTGTTTTAGACTATTTTCAGCAATGACAAAATTGGCTATTTTTTAAGAAAACTAGATAGATGTAACAAATTGTAATTAGAGTTTTACTAGCAAACGTGCATGTGCGTTGCAATGAAACATACAAGCTATTGTGTGTCACCTAGACAATATGTTCTTGGAGATTTATTCAACAATCATGACATATGTTCCAATATGTATACTAAAATCAGACTCCGTAGTGTCGTTGGATCCGCCATGGAATCAGACTCCGTATCAATGCTAGATGCATGTTGTTCTAACTTGTATAAGGACGAGCGATCACATATGGGATAGGGAGATGCATGAGGACATTTTTTTAAAAAAAAGAACCAATAGGTGTCGGTCTATGTATTGATAGAGAAGAGCACGAGGACATTATGAAAAGTAAAAAAAAAACAGCCAGAAGAATACCCTTTTAACTTCAATACTAGTTATGTAGATTAAAATGATAGTCGACTTCTTATGTTGTTTCTAAACAATCAAATGATTCATCTTGTTTTTCAAGTGTTACCTCTTGAGGCTCAACATGATGGCCCCAAAAGAAATCCCTCTATTTGTAGTAATAAGATAGCCAGACGCTTGATTGAACAACAAAGCTTTGTTGAAGTATCAGTTAACTACCTATATTTTCTATCACTTTAAACTTGTAGGTTGAATTACTCGGTGCATATAGGTCAATAATATGGTAAGGTTTAAGGTCTCAAGTTCGAATTCGAATTGCGTAATTTAGTAAAACATATAATTGTTTCCTGCTCCTATTGCACGTGAGGAATGTTGAAGTACAAGTGAACTGTCAATATTTCTTATCATACAACTCAATGCACAACAACTATGTGGGTTTTGCTTGAATTATTTCCTCTTTTGGCAATAAAGCAAATTATCCATGCATTTCTCCCCTTTTGAATTCAGTGGCCAATCAATGCGTTTGACTTTGTGATGCTTATACACCCATACACTCCAATATAATTTCGAAAAAATATAATTTAGTTAGACGGATAAAAGTCAGGTTGATCGGGTGTACAAGTCGCAAATGATCTAATAAAGGATATAATATATTAATATCCCTTCATATTCTTGATGAGAGACGTTTTATTTGGCTGACTTTGAATTCATAAAAAATTCTAAGATCCCGTTTTTAATTTAGCATCAAAGAAGAAACACCGGATCGTCCAATTTAGCTGTTTGATAAATATTGAAGCCTTCCCAGTCGGGATAAGTTTGATTGGGAGCTAAAATTATGCATATATTCCCAATGCAAGGTGACGCTGGCGCTGCAACCTCTGTTCAAGCGTTCGGTGACGTTCACGGAGCGGGACGACGACGACCTGGCGGAGCAGGTGGCCAAATTCGGGTACCGGCACGAGTTCGCCGACATCTCGTGGTTCCCGGGCCACGGCCGGGCCGTGTACCGCATCGACGACCGCCTGCCGCTGACCGCGCCCGGCGACGGCGCCATGGACTTCATCGGCTTCCGCGCCACCCCGACGCTGGTGATCCAGGCCAGCCGGCTCTCCGAGGACCTCTTCGAGCGCGCCGGCAACGGCAGCGGCAAGTGCCTGACGTCGTGGGTGACCCACGCGGCGCTGTCGGTGGCCGGGTACGGGCTGCAGCGGCGGGCTGTTCACGGGGTACCCCGTGGTGGGACCGCAGCACCGGATGCAGGCATCCGGCGGGTGCGTGACGGGCCCCGAGGACGCGCTGCTGACGGCGTGCCCCTGGGACCCGCGCGTGCGGGGCGGCACCTTCTTCCACCAGACCACCTTCAGCCTCCCCCTGCGCCGCGCCGCCGCGTTCGTCGCCGAGGTGCAGCGGCTGCGGGACCTGGAGCCCAGGGCGCTGTGCGGCGTGGAGCTCTACGACGGCATCCTCATGCGGTACGTGAAGGCGTCCACGGCGCACCTGGGCAAGCCCGCGCGGCGCGGGGAGCCGTCGGGGGACATGGTGGACTTCGACTTCACCTACTACCGCAGCCGCGACCCGGGGCGGGCGCGCCTGTTCGAGGACGTGCTGGAGGAGATCGAGCAGATGGGCATCTTCAAGTACGGCGGCCTGCCGCACTGGGGCAAGAACCGCAACCTCGCCTTCGTCGGCGCAGCGCGCAAGTACCCGGGCCTGCCGCAGTTCCTGCGCGTCAAGGACGCCTACGACCCCGACGGACTCTTCTCCAGCGACTGGAGCGACATGATGCTCGGCATCGGCGGGAGGTCGCCGACGACGGACGCGCCCGGATGCGCGCTCGAGGGGATGTGCGTGTGCTCGCGGGACGAGCACTGCGCGCCGGAGCAGGGCTACGTCTGCCGCCCCGGCAAGGTGTACAAGGACGCCAGAGTCTGCACCAGGGTGTCGTCGTAGAATACTAGAATTGATTGGCCACGTTTGGATTTTTTTACTAGAAATACCGATATGTTTAGTTTATTAGGCACATTCGAAAACTCCTTGAGTTCTTGCTTTTCTCCAAGATTCCTAACAGAATTGAATTTACTGCTATGAAGTTCAGCTACATGGTTCGGCTTGTCCTCGCTGCAACTCCCAAGCAAATCATCACTCAATTCACAACGAAGCATGCCATTTTTATTTTTCAAAATATAATACTCACAAAGATGTTTACCTATATGTACATCACAATTCACACCGCTCAAAATCACGATGGTGTTTGAACTTTGAGGTGAGATCTAGAAAGTGCCAACGATGGTAACCTTGATGGAGTTTAAAGTGAGATCTAGAAAGTGCCAACAATGGTAACCTCAATAGAAGATATTGAAACTGAAGCTTAACTATCAGTATTTATTCCAAATGAACTTAAAATACCAGGGAGGCTATGGCCACATTTGCTCTGCTTCAACCTCCTATCAAATAATTATATGTGGAGAATTATTTATAAAAAATACATTATATTGCTTTTTTTAGATAAATGATAGTTTATATCCGGCTTCATCTACCATGAGGTAGAATCAGGCCAATTATTATAAGGTTTCACAAGCTTACAGCCAGACATTGGAAACACAAAGCGTGAAGTAAAGTCTTGACTAAGAAAGACCGATAAATCTATTTGAGAACCACCCATTGGAACTGAAGAAATGCAAGGTTGATGTCTCCAAAAGTCGCCCTGCATATGTCAGCTAAATACAGTATATTGCTAACAGCCTAACACTTATACTATCAATATAGATATATAGATATGTCATAATTTTTGTTTGAGTCTAAATGTATAATTTTATATATAGTGATGAAGTTGTTCTACACCAAGTCAGATGATCCTCGACGTTCTAGTGAGACACTTAATGAACGAATGGCCCAAGAGGCAGATTGGATACGATGAATTGGGCTCTAAACAATTTAAAGCAGCAAAGCATAGACTGCAAATTCTAAACCCTGAAGTTCCTCCGTGGGTACATACAACTCCAAATGTCGTCAGAAGGTCGCACGCCGCGAGGTCTACATGGCCGAACCGGCAACACCTCCCTTCCTCCGGTGGTCAGAGTCCACCATAACTTTCGATCGGACCGACCATCCGGATAGCGTCCCGCACCTGGGAAGATATCCACTCATGGTCGACCCGATCATCGGCTCAAAGCGGTTCACCAAAGTACTGATGGATGGAGGAAGCGGCCTCAACATCATGTACGCCAAGACGCTCGACGAGATGGGTGTCGACCGGACGCGCCTCCACCCAACCTGAGCACCTTTCCACGGCATCGTGCTCGGGAAGCAGGCCATGCCACTTGGGCAGATCGATCTGCCCATTACCTTCGGGGCTCAGTTCAATTATAGGACTAAAACCCTCACCTTCGAGGTGGTTGGGTTCCCCGAAACCTTCCACGCCATCCTAGATGTCCATGCTACGCGAAGTTCATAGCCATCCCCAACTATACATACCTCAAGCTAAAAATGCTGGGCCCCCGCGGGGTCATCACCATCGGCACCTTCCAGCGCGCCTATGAGTGCGAGGTTGAGTGTTGTGGTTACGCCGCCGCAATCGTCGCCTCCGGGGAACTCGCCGCCCTCAAGGAGGAGGTCACCGAAGAAGCACCAGACGCCAAGAAGTCGATCGGGTCATTCGAGTTGGCTGAGGGCTCTAAAGAAGTTCTCGTAGACCCCGGGAGCACTGAGGATAAAACGGTGCACATTGGTACCACGCTTTCCTCCAAATAGGAAAGCGCGCTCGTCGACTTCCTCCGTGGCAACAAAGACATCTTCGCGTGGAAACCCTCGGATATGCCAGGAATTTTGAGGGAGGTCACCGAGCATACCTTGAAGATCCACCTAGGATCCAAGCCAGTGAAGCAACGCCTATGTCGCTTCGATGAGGAGAAACGCAGGGCCATCGGTGAAGAGATATCGAAACTCTCAGCAGTCGGGTTCATCAAGGAAGTATACCACCCAGAGTGGTTAGCCAACCCCGTCCTTGTATGAAAGAAGAGCGGGAAATGGAGGATATGTGTTGACTATACGGGTCTCAACAAGGCGTGCCCAAAGGACCCGTTTCCTTTGCCGTGCATAGACCAAATAGTCGACTCTACCTCGGGGTGCGAAACCCTCTGTTTCCTTGATGCGTACTTCGGGTACCATCAAATCGCGATGAAAGAGTCCGACCAGCTCACGACATCTTTCATCACCCCCTTCGGATCATTCTGCTACGTCTCAATGCTGTTCGGTCTAAAAAATGCTGGGGCTACATACCAGCGATGTATCCTCAAATGCTTCTGGGATCTCATCGGGTGGACCGTTGAGGCCTATGTTGACGACATCATGGTTAAGTCCAAATGGGCTGACCACCTCATTACCGATCTTAAGCAGACCTTTGCAAAACTCCAAGCGAATGGCATCAAACTCAATCCCGAGAAGTGTGTTTTCGGGGTCCCGAGGGGCATGCTGCTCGACTTCATCGTCTCCAAGCGTGGCATCAAAGCCAACCCAGAGAAAATCTCAGCCATCACAAGGATGGGCCTGATTCAGAACATAAAGGGGGTTCAGCGAGTCACAGGGTGCCTCACCGCACTCAGCCGATTCATCTCATGCCTCGGTGAACGAGGTCTCTATGATAGAATCGCCCAATTTATACAAGATCAAGTATGGCTGTCCCCGCTAACACGTTGACACGCACATACTTTCACTTATATAAACCCGGTAGTCCACCGAGTGTCACGAAGGACCTCGGTAAATCAACATCACAACCAAGATCACGTGATTAAGCAAATACACATCACATACGCAGAGTTGCAGCAGAAATAATATTACAAATGGGTTCACATATAATAGTATAAGATTGGGTTTCAAAATCGATTAGTGAAAACAACATAGCTTTCAAAATGATTACATTAATATAAGTTCCAAATACATTGCTAGCATAAGTGACATCCTCTAACAAAAGCATATAGATGAGAAATAAATATAGAGTCACCAGCCCACCGGTGGTTAGCCACCATCTTCAGCAGGCCAAGAACTTCACCTGCAACATGGTGGGATAAACCCTGAGTACTCGAATGTACTCAGTTAGACTTACCCGTCATAAACCAGAAATAAAATGACTCCAAGGATCATTCAAGGCTTTATAGGTGGAGCTAGCTTGACAATATTTTCCATAAAAAACGATTAACTCAGTTATACAATTATAGTTCCATCATCAAGTTAATTATAACTATCCATCTCTAGATTAGCAACTATCATATGCCAAACATGTGGTATATCATTTTAAGAGCATACAATAGTAACCATAGCCGGTGTAGTAATTCCATCTTTATCCGAACCATCACATTCCATAATACAATTACTATGATGTTCGAGCTAGCCAAGTTTCTCACTATCCGGGAGAGACGGTGATTCGAATCGATTTCAACCAGCTGGGAATTTATTCCTAACACAAACCCACACTTCCCCCGTCGGGGTCGCGTCGGGTCACCTTTGGTACAACTCAGGTACATATTTCGCGGGTTCATACAGCGCCGCACAATCAGGGACTGACGGTAGCCAGGTCGCTCAAGCCATGCTTGCCCATGGTCCTAGACTAGGTTGCTTAGGTCATGCTTGCCCATGGTCTATTAATCTGCTCCCCATAGAGGGCGCACAACAGAATGAGGCCCAGCTTGAGTTAAGCTACTCGGCTTTGCGGTCAGAACGAGTTATCTGGCTAGCTAAGTGATAGGCATATATTCAATCTTGTCAAAAGGTCCAACAACGGTACGATCCTTAATCGACATAGATGGAGATAGATCCACACCCAAAACCTCCGTGTCTTGTTGCTTCTCTATCGACATACCGCCCGGTCTCCATTTACATTACCCCATGGTTCTTTTCCACAATAGCAAATATAGCCAACCATGCTTCGGTATCCACCTATATCTCGTAGGTGATAGGAAATCACCCAACTTCTACCGGTCTAAGCATGGCTAAGCATATATTCGATCCTAGACCTACAAAGGGTTAAAGGTATATTTCTGGACAAGGAAATTATATGCATCAAGTGGTTCCAATCAACTCTTATAACCTAATGCATCAAACATAAAGGACTCAAGTGATATTTGTAAAACATAAGAGGCTTAGAATGCTCCGGGGCTTACCTAGAATCAAACACTAGGTTAGTGTTTGTTAGCTGACACTCGTTTGGTGAGTATCTCCCATCCTAGCACTTGTCCAGTCCTTCCATCTTCGGGATAGGTCCACCATACACCGTCTTTAGGTTTGGCTCCAACATCACATCCTTCACGTGGTTCATCTAGCCTACCTAGATGAGAAGCAATATGCAAGTGCATGAATATAAAGAATGGTAATATGAGATGCATCACATAATAGCATTCAAGGCAAACATAAGATCAAGCAAGACATAGGCATCTAGAGTTATTTAACTAAACATCACACAACCTATTATAGTGGGATAGCAAGCATATTAGGCATGGCACACAAGTGAACTTAAGTTCAGATATTGCACACATGCATCGATCAAGAACTAACCAACATGTTTAGCCAAAACAAGAGCAAGCTAAAGCAATCACCTAACACATGTATAGAAATCTGGACAGCAGCACAACCGTCACTTGTTTTATCCATAACTGGATATCAAGACATCCAAATAAGGTGATCCTAGACTTTCTGAAAAGCTAATGAAATTGCCTATAACATTGTTATTATCACAAAAAGCTTATTCCAAAACTAACTAGGTTAAACATGCTAATGTTTCAGATCTGCATAGAACTAGGACAGAAAAGTAGTAGTAATTTCAACAATGCATAATTGGAGTTATGGACATCAAACAAACATGAACCTTAAATTTATACAAAGCTTATTAAATTATCTAAAACATGTTTATCATCATCACAAGGTGATTCCACAATTAACAAGGTCAATCAAGCACAATTGAGCACCTCTGTCCAGACATGGACAGATTCTGCCATGCAACTTCACAAGCTCATAACTGGAGCTCTACAGCACCAAAAGGGGTGATCTTTAACAATTTGGAAAGCTCATTAAACCCACTACACTTATTCTTACATCTCCAAGACATGATTCAAAGCGTAGCTAAGTCAAACAACATAATAATTCAGATATGTATAGAAAGCATGCAAAATCTGACATGAACTTACAAAATCTATAGTTCCTAAATTATCAGGCCTATGGTTATGAAAATTTAACACAAACTATATTATGAAATTATATACAACTTTGGTATTCACTACAACCACATTAAACATCATTTACACCATGAAAATAATTGCACAAGCAAGACTGCATATGCAGCCCAAACAGCAGTGGTACAGAAAACTAATAGGAACTTCAGAGAAGCATTACTGGAGTTCTCGACCTCCAACAATCATGAATCAGAACTTTTTGAAAATCTTACGAAGTTACCTACAACTTTATTATTCTCCTCTTAAGATGATTCTATAGTTAACAAGGTCAATTAATCCAATAAATGCATCTCTGTCCAAAACATGGACATAATCTGGCATGCTACTTTAAACAGCTATAACTAGAGTTCTACATGTCCAATAAATGTCGTTCTATACTTTTTAGAAATATTAGCAACTTCTAAACAACTTTGTTATAAACACCTAAAGCTAATTATGCAATTAAAAAGGCCCCACATTACCAACAAGGCAACCCTGTCTGGGTTTGGGTAAAAACAGCCACAAAACTTTAAGCAACTATAACTAGAAATCTACTTAACCAAACTTTATACTCTTTAGCTTTTTGGAAAGCTTAAGAAAAGTACTACAACTAATGTATAGTCATTAAGTCATGATTCATAACTTAACTGAGCCAATTAATTCAAACATGCAGGCCTATTCAGAATAGGAGCAAAGCAACACTGGGCATTTGTTATTTTTATATATCTTAAACCATCAATCCTAAAATCCTAAAATTTTTACCAGACATCAAACATAACCTGAGTAGCGCTCCATAAAAATTTCACATTTATTTGAGCACAACAACTACATTTATAAAAATGACAAGTACAACTAGTATTCAAAACCTAACCTGCATAAATCTATTTTTACAGCACAATATTTAAACTAAAATATGCCATATTATTGATCTACTCCATAGATAATTTCACAGGGATTCCAAAAAGTTCTCATTTTCTATTTTTGGATTTTTCTACTAATTACTACGAATTTTCAAAGTCGATCATTCAAATCTGCAAAAACCAAAGAAAAAGGAATGTAAATCTTGCATCGGGGTCCCTGCGGAAAACACAATTTAAATGCTAGCGAAGCCATCCTTCTCAGCACTATTCAAACGAGTCTACGGTTTGTAGATCGGCCCTCCCCTTTCTTTAAATTTCTGCGCAAAGCCCTTCACGCGATCAAAACAGAGGAGCACGCCATGGCTTGCTGTTGTCGGCCGGAGGAAGCTCGTCGGCGGCGATGGGGTGGCGGCGGAGCACCACAGGTCCCATGCGCACCTATGCATGGCTTTAGCATGGCCCGCAGTGGCCTGCAGTGGCCCGGCCATGCACATGCATGGCGCACGGAGGCGCAGCTCCGTCAATGGTGGTACTACGACGGCCGCGGTGACCGGAAAAGGGCGTAAGAGGGGCGGCGTGAGCTGGGGAAGGAGGTGCCACGGTCAGCATGGAGCGGTGGAGCACAGTGGTGAGGGGGCACGGCAGCGCTGCAAGCACAACGGCGGTGGCCATGGTGGCCGTGCTCTGCCACACGCGCGTAGGCGTTGGAGAGCGAGGAAAGGGAGAGTGGAGAGGCTAGTGAGGGATGGGACAGCTCGGGCGCTCAGTTGAAGGAGCAGGGGCATGACAGGGAGGCAGGGCACGCGGCAGCGACGTGGGCGGGGGCGCACGACATCCATGCATGGTGCCACATCATCGTTCGATCGAGCAGGTAGCGGGCGCCAGAGTGGACATGGTGGGGAGCCGATTTGGGCCGCTTCCGGGCCGAATCAGAAATTGGGCCAAAAACAAAGTTTGAAGCCCGCGAACTGCTCTTCATTTTTCATTTAGGGACCATGGTCATTAGAGCTCTCCGTTAGTGTTAATTAAGCCCCAAGTTGATAGTGTCAACGACTTGATGAGGTTTAAGCCTTGCTCTACTTGTGCTCCAATTACTTGGTCCAAACATAGTCAAACTGATCCCAACCTTTTGCATGCTCTTCTCCAATGAATTAGCTCCAACTTCTATTTTTGGATCAAGACAAGTTGCTTAACAAAAACACGAGAACACAACATGCCAATGCTGATGATGATGAATTCCCGACTTAGAATATCTCCAAGTCTGAAAACAGTCGCTGATTCAATCTTTGAACCTCAGTTTGACATAGTTCCAAGTTGATCTTGCTCTTGGTCCAAAAACAAATTTTGTTCTACTCCACTCAAACTCCAACTTTTATTTAAGGTGCAACTCCATACAAGCAAAGTAAGTGATTGGTCAACATAGGTCAAACTAGCATCACTGTAAAATATGAATTAGAGTTTTAGACCGATTGAGGTATTTTCTTGACCTTTGCTCAACACGAACCCTTCATGACTTTTGTTGTAGAGTTCAATTAGAGTCATTTGGGAAAGGGAGTAAGGCTTGGTTGATAACCTATAATTCCATTCACTTAATGAAGCAATCCAAGAAAAAAATTAACTTATCATTTCATGTGGCTTCTTGATTCCAAACTTCATGAAACTTTTCCACTGGTCAAGATGGATGCATGTTGATGTAATGTACATGAAATAAGCATGTTTAACATTACTCTTGCATAATCTTAACAAGGGTCCACATGTAAGTAAGGGTGCGTTGTCCAAGTTTAAGTTGGAGCTCACTCTTGTAGATTTGATCTTGACACCTTCATCACCACTTAACATGCCATGTTTGAGCTCAAACCCATTGCTTAACTGGTAACAAAACACCTAGGGTGTTACAGTCTCCCCCTTTATCACCTCCTAAAGAAAGCCGACCACTTTGAGTGGACATCCGAGGCCTAGGAGGCCATTGACATGGTCAAACTACTTCTGACAAAGGCCCCGATCTTGGTTCCTCCAACCAATGGAGAATCCCTTCTGCTATACATAGCAGCCACCACGCAAGTGGTTAGCGCCACCCTGGTAGTGGAGCGGGAAGAAGAGGGGCATGCCCTCAAGGTGCAGCACCCTGTGTAATTCATCAGTGAGGTACTATCCAACTCTAAGACCCGCTACTCCCAAATCTAGAAGCTCCTGTACGCTGTCCTCATCACCAAGAGAAAGCTATGCCACTACTTCGAGTCACACCCGATGACGGTCATGACATTGTTCCCCCTCGGCGAGGTCGTCCAAAGCCAGGACGCCATGGGAAGAACCACAAAGTGGGCACTCGAGTTGATGGATCAGGGCATTACGTATGCCTCCCAAATGGCGATCAAGTCCTAGGTGTTTGCTGACTTCATCGCGGAATGGACCGAGGTCCAAACACTACCGACGGTCGTCGATCAAGAGTACTAGATGATGTACTTCGATGGATCGCTGATGAAGAAGGGCGCTGGCATAGGGCTGGTCTTTGTATCGCCCCTTAGGGTACGCATGAGGTACATGGTTCGTCTCCATTTCCCCTCATCCAATAATATGGCTGAGTATGAAGCACTCATCAACGGCCTACGCATTGCCATCAAGTTGGGCATCCGATGTCTAGACATCCGAGGTGACTCCTAGCTGGTCATTAACCAAGTCATGAAAGAGTCAAGCTATCACGACGCCAAGATGGTTGCATACTACCAAGAAGTTCGATGGCTAGAGGACAAATTTGACGGCCTTGAACTCAATCACATCCCAAGGTGGCTCAATGAGGCGGCCGATGCACTTGCGAAGGTGGCATTCGGCCGAGAGCCAGTGCTAATAGGTGTCTTTGCCAGCGACCAATATAAGCCCTTAGTGTGCTTTGAAGGGTCAGAGCAGGCCAATGATGGCCCGTCCGATCCAGCCTTAGGGGCTAACCAACCGATGACTCCGTCTGACCCTGAGGTCATGGAGCTTGAAGAGGATCTAGCGACAGAGCTTGACCCTCTGGTCGACTAGAGAACACTCTACCTCGACTACCTCCTCCGTGACACGCTGCCGATGGATAAGATGGAAGCTCAATGACTCGCACATCATGCCAAGTCCTTTGTTCTTGTGGAGGGTGAACTCTACAAGCAGAGCCATACCAGGATCCTACAACACTGCATCCCCATCGAACAGGGGAAGCATTTGCTGAGCGATATCCATGGTGGGGTCTATGGTCACCACGCCGCACCCAGAACCTTGGTTGGAAATGCATTGTGACAAGGCTTCTACTGGCCCACTGTAGTAGCCGACGCTGAGCAAATCATACGCACCTACGAAGGGTGTCAGTACTACGCTCGACAAACTCACCTCCCATCCCAGGCACTCTAGATGATCCCCATCATAAGGCCCTTCATGGTCTGGGGGCTCAATCTGGTTGGACCTCTAAAGAAGACACCCGGGGGCTACACCCACTTGCTTGTCACCATAGACAAATTTAGAATGTGGATAGAAGCTCGGCTGATCTCCGCGATCAAGTCCGAGCAAGCCGTGATGTTCTTCCTCAACATCATCCATCATTTTGGAGTACCAAACTCCATCATCACGGACAACGGCACATAGTTCACTAGTAAGAAATTCCTTCGATCCTATGATGAACACCACATCTGGGTCAATTGGGCCACCATCGCGCACCCCCAAATGAATAGGCAGGTCGAGCGCGCAAACGGCATGCTCCTATAGAGCCTCAAGCCCAAAATCTTCAACCAATTGAACAAATTTGGTGCACACTAGGTTGCTGAGCTCCCCGTGGTGCTCTGGAGCCTAAGGACAACTCCTAGTCGAGCCACCAGCTACACACCTTTCTTCATGGTCTATGGTTTTGAGGCCATCCTCCCAACCAACCTCGACTATGGAGCACCAAGGATCAGAGCATATGACGAACAGGGAGCCAAGGCATCCCACGAAGATGCCATGGACCAGCTAGAAAAAGCTCGTGATGTCTCTCGCCTCCGCTCGACCAAGTACCAACAGGCGTTGCGACGGTACCAAAGCCGATGGGTGTGGGACTGAGCCTTCAATGTCGAGGATCTAGTTCTCCACCTCATGCAGAGCAACAAGGACCACCACAAGCTCTCCCTGCCCTAGGAGGGGCCGTACGTCATCGTGGAAGTACTCCGGCCAAGCACCTACAAGTTGAAAACCATCGACGGTGTGGTCTTCACCAATGCCTAGAACATTGAGCAACTATGTCATTTTTATCCCTAAATAAATGCATGCTTTCTCTTATCAGTTTTGTCATCAAAATCCCTGATCTTTCATGACATCCAACCCCTGCAAGTACGAGGGGTCGGACCTCACTCGGGGGCTGGTATAAGTATGTTTATCTTACAAACATTCTCTGTGTTTTTCCCTCTTTTCTCATGATAAGTCCTAAGGCCTAGGATTCCGAGAACAAACTCTGAGTATAACTGGTAGGACTGTGGGAAACCCATGCCCCAGTGGCTACAGTCTCCTTTCTCACCAGCGTGATCAGAATTGGCTCACCCGCACTTTGAGCTTTTTGTGACCTTAACTATGGGAAGGGTCAGAAGGCACTGAACCTTTTTACAAAAAGTGGGAGAAGAAATGAAAAGCTGTTTGCCATAATGAAATTTAAGAACTTGTTCATTTTTCCACAAATTCATCGCTTACAAAGTGATTTCATCACAAAAAGGGACTGATGTATTCATTAATATAAAAAACTGTTCCCATGGGGGCTCCCCCCACAACTTAAACGATTACAGTTTCTGCCCAGTTCTACTCTAAATACTACTACAGTCACTGCACCGCACTCTCCATCGGTAATGTCCTATCGCTCCACAGGATCCCTGAGGGTGCCATCGTCTGTAATGTCGAGCACCACATCGGTGACCGTGTTGTCTTTGCTAGGACGTCTAGGGAGTATGCCATCGTGATCAGCCGCAACCCTGACAACGGCACCTAGATAGGGGGCGCTGCCCACTGAAGAATGGCCGCCATGGCTAACGGATGTCTCTGACATCTCATCAAACTTCATGAACTGGCCGATCTGAGCGGCTGTAAGGGCGAAACCCCCATCAAAGCAGTCCTGGGTGGCTTCCCCACCGACAAGGCTCGCTCGGAGAAGGTTCACCGGGAGAGGTTTCCATATGGCTCCATCCTGACGAAGGCCTTGTGGACGATGACAAAGCCGACGACGCTCAGCACCCTCTAGTACACCTCCTCCTTTGGCTGAAGCGACCCCTTCTTAGCAAAGGCAGCTAGCACCATCTCATGTACATTGGGTGACCTCTAGCTCGACATCGCGCTTTGGATTCATGAACGGATCTGTGAGTTCTCCTCTCCCTCGCATTACCCTCTCTCACTTAGGAACCACCGTGACATGCAAACGCACTCGGTGAGAAGTAGAAAGGAGGAGAGATAGTAGCTCAAGAATAGGCAGAGGAATGGGACAAGAACCCCCTCCCTCCCCCTATTTAAGGAGGAGATGCAGCAGTTGAAGAAAGGTGAAAGGTTGGGACAAAAAACCCTCTCCCATCACCTATTCAACGTAGATGGGAATTCGATGCCGATGGGAATTCGAGGGGACACGCCTCGACCGATAGGACACGCCCTACACGACGAAACGACACCTGGTCAAACAGGACGTGGCCTGGGCATGGACCACCACTGCAGCACGCCGGGCGCGAGAAATAAGGCGCACCCGCATGCAGGCGACTCTCTGCTTCCCTAGGCAGGACCTAAAAGGACCCAACGATGGAACCTCCATTAAGGGGAGCCCAACGGGCCTCCTGGGTCAATCGGACGGCCCAGGTGAACGCTAAAAGAACGGCCGCCGAAAGATAAGCACCCTTATTTACTTACTTTGCGTGTTAATTTTACTATCGAAGGCTCGGTGTGCGAGTGTAAAACTTTGAGTAAAACTGGATGAACCGTTAGACCCCACGCCCAGTGGCTATGGTGTTTTTCTTCACCAGCGTAATCGAATTCACAATTCCTCGCACCCCAAGTTTTAGCATCCGCCTTCTCGAAAAGGATTCAGAGGGGTCTACCTGTGGAATCTCCTTCAAGGAGAAGCTGTCAGGTCACCCAAGTCAATCGAATGGTTCAAATCACCGTTGAGAGATAGAAACAAAAAATTGCGATGCTCGTGCAGGTTACACTAGCCCCGTCGCAAACATCGGACCCAAACCCTAGACGGACATGTCTGGTAAGAACTTCCCATCACTCCTGCCACCAAGGTAACATCACCGACCCTTGCTTTCGTTTCCATTACATCGTACATTCATTCCATACATTCAAGCATTGCATATGCAATTGCCGCATCTCAACGCTCAGGGCTGACCCACGAAGGGCCTTGATTCATCGTCACAAAGCGGTAGTCGCCTCATTCGATATGAGCGGCAACTGACTGAGGTTCGAAGGCCGACCCGTGAAGGGCTCGAGGTCACCTCATGTCAAATAGAACTAGGGGAGAAAAACCGAGATGAGCCCCAGCGGCCTTGCCCAACCCCACTCAGAAGCAAACAGGGACATCTCGACCTTTCTCATTCGATTCTAACCTCGAGCCAAACCCATAGAATCTCCGTTGAGGAGAGGCCAACGGGCCACCCAAGCCTATCGAATGGCTTGGGCATCTACCAGGAGGTGGGTTAAGAAGTAGTGGAATGCCACATGAGGGCTATGCCGACCCCGTCAGCAGATGATGGACTCGGATTCCACACGAACGTGCCCGTTAGCGAGCTCATTGAGCACGACACTCGAGCCATCGAGGCAAGTGTCATTAGCTCAGCCCCTCCAGTTGCAGAAACTGAGGATGGGGTGACGCGTGAAACATGTCCGACCCCTATCAGACCCCAAGGGGCTTGGGGGCTCAAGCAGCCCGATCCTAGATCGAGAGATCAAGGTTTGAAGGATGGCCCACGAAGGGCCCGAGGCTGCCTCATGTCGAACAAGAGCTAGGGGAGAAAACACAGATGAGCCTTAGTGGCCTTCGCCCAACCCGCATAAAGGCGGATAGGGTCATCTCAACCTTCTAGTTCAATCCAACCTCTAGCCAAGCCCATAGAATCCCCATTGAGGGGGAATCTATTAGAAGGCGGGTTAAGGAACAACAGAACACCACCTTGAGGGCTTTGCTGACCCTGTCATGAGCGATAGGACCAGATTCTATTTGAACATCCCTGTTAGCGAGCTCATCAAGCATGTCACTCGAGCCATAGAGGCAAGTAACGTCGCATCAACCCCTCCAGTTGTGAAAACTGCGGACAAGGCGATAGTCACAAAAATGAGCCGACCCTTGACCGAACCCCCTCCACATGCGGGGGCTCGGGGAAGGCTGGACTTGCAATGAGACCGAACGCATGGTCAGAAAGTAGTTCCGCTATCCTCTCTTCGGTCTCCAGTGACATCCGACCCCTGCGACCGCAAGGGGTCGGACCTCACTTGGGGGCTGATAAAGGTATAAATACCTCCTTTTTTCGAAACAGACGCTGCGTCAGACCGCTTCCTCCCATTAAAGTTAGCATCAAGGTTTGTGGGAACAAATAACCGAGCATACCTAGTAAGACTACAAAAAACCCACGCCCCGATGGCTATGGTAACTTTGCTCACTTGCATAATTGAAATTCTATCTTATACACCTCGGGCCCTATGGCCTTAACAAACGGAAGGGTCGGATTGCATGAGCACCTTTTTTCGAATGCAAAAAGGGAAGAAAGCAAGTTCAATCAAACGAAACAAAATTGTGAATTTGTTTGATGAAACAAAGTTGCGAATCTGTTTTCAAAAAATGAAAGTGCCGACACTTGTCCACAGATTACAGATAAATGTCCATTGGACTCATTCGACTAACTACCCCCTCTCGAGAAGAACCATATCCTCAATTTTGCTGACCAGAGTTTCTGCAAAAGGAGTCATCGTTGCTTCTATGTCATCCAGCTTGGAGGGTTCATAACCAGGCGCAAAACCGAGGCTCATCACCTCGAAATCGATGTTGTCATCATAATGCGAGTGGGCGATGGTGAAGGCTTGGGTGATCCCTAAGCAAAGAGCTTCCTTCTCTAGCTGGCACTCCTACGCCATGATATCTGCGGCATGGGCGAGTGAGCTGGTCCCCTCCACCTGCACCACCTACAGGTCATCGTAGACAATGACAAGGGCAACCTTTAGGATATCGAGCTCATCACTCTCCGCCTAAAGAAGACTCCTCACCTCGGTGAGATCCATGGCCAGTCCGGCAGCGACACCCTCGGCCTCCAGCTTCTAGGCTTTTGTGGTCTCTAGCTCGGCCTAGAGGGAGCTAATCCTCCATTGCGCCTCGTCGTGCTCTCGGATGGCCTAGTGGCACTCCCCATAGGCCACGCTGCGCTCCGAGCAGAGCCTCTCCATAGTCTGGAGTAGCTCACTCACTCCTTGCATAGTCGGGCAACCGTCTTGGCGTCTAGTTTTGCCCTCTGCTCTAGGGCCACGGACCTTTCCTTGGCCACCAGCCTAAGATCTTGCTCCCTCTCGGCCTCGGCCAGGAGGTCGATGATCCGCTGGCGGGTCTTGGAATCCTGCTAGAGCAGTTCATCCCACTCCTTCTACACTCTGGTAGCCTCCTCCTAATCCCACTGCGCCCTCTCCGACAGTTCATCAAAGGACTTCTCGGTGTCCTCTGCATCTCGGCAGGCCTTGGCCGCCCACCGTCGAAGATTGTCTGCCTCCATAGCGAGGGTAGTCAGCTTGCCCACCCTCTATCGGAGCTAGGTGGTCACATCCCTATGCAGCCATGCCTCATCAATGAGGTGGTCCCAATCCTCCTTGTGTTCACAAAGGAACTAGGATTTCTCTCGACTGCGAGCCATAAGAGACTAAAAAAGACGGCGGTCAAAAAACAAAGATAGATGAAAAAAAGAGATCGAGAGGCAAGACTAAGTGAATACCTGGCTGGTGGGAATGATTATGTCTTGAAGGGCACCACTGGCCTGGTTCAGAGCTTCTAGCATGGTCATGAACCCCTCGCTGAGCTTCTCCTGCTCCATGCCCTCGGCGGCATCATCGAGGGTGAAGAGTTCTGACGATGGCTCCCATGGACTCACCCACTAGAGCGGGGGCTCATCCCGGGTGGGCAGGTGGGGGCCCTCTGATGGTAGGACTAGGGACAACTCCCTACCGATCTCCTCGGCAATCGCCGTGGTGTCCAAGGGTCCCTAGACCATGACCCCCTCAGTCCTACCCACGACAGGCGTTGTCTCTAGGGCCATCGGTGGCATGGGACGCACCGCCTCCTCTGGCTCCACCACCACAGCTTCTAGCTGTGACCCATCTATGGTAGAACCTCCTAAATTATAGGACCCACATGCACCTATCACTGTCCAATGACCTCTGACGACTATGCATATGTTCCCGGTAACTTAAGAAGTCTGTCGGGTGTCCTTGGGGAACCCCAAATCATCCACGATTTCTGAGCAGGATCCCATTACATAGTCATTGCAGTATTACAACAGTTATTCAAATATCTACATCAGAGTAAATTAGCAGAAGTCTTATAATAACTTAGTTTACAAACTAGTTGTTTCAAACCTTACAAACTAAGTTCGACACATATTACAAACCATAGTAGTAGTGGAGTAGCATTAGTAACATAATACAAACACACAATATAAGTATCCTACCCAAGGATCACACATTCACATATCATCATCGCCTAAACAACAGTCATGCAGCATGGTCCAAAATAGACCTACTCATGAGGCTCACCTGCAACAAGGGTCAATGAACCCTGAGTACAAAAGTACTCAACAAGACTTAACCGGAATAAAAACTGAAAAGACTCAGAAATGCAGGCTCAGGGATTCAAGGTATGGCTTTAGCAATAGTCAAAGTTCTTTTGCATAAAAGCTCTTTAACAAAATTCTTTACATCAACATTTTTATCTTCAAAAGATCATATACAAAGCTGACATGATCCGTGATGAGATCATGAAACTTCATATCCAACACTTTCTCAATCCTTACTCAAGTTTCAGTTATTAAACTATGATGATGAACATAGAGTTGAGTCTCCAAAACCGAGGAGCAACGACGATTTGAACCGATTAAAACCCAACTGGGGATTCCAGACCACACGACATATGTAGGTCCCTGACCTACATATACCAACCTACCCTCAGGTCCTCTAAAATAAGAACGGGTCCACGGCACCCGAGAATATAGTACTCCACCAATCCAGCCCATTGCCACGTGGATACACGCTATTCCTGCCATCTCTCCACTCCCGATGCGTGAGTAGCCATTCTCATAATAGAATCACCAAGTTAAGGCTTACCAGAGTATGTGGTTAGTACTACAAAGTCTCATCTCACACAGTTCAACAACGGATGGTTCTTAATCGACACAGGCAGAAAGAACCTGCTCACAAGACCTCCATGTCTCGTGGCTCTCACACACCGAGTTCGCCCGGTCTAGATTTATTATTCCATATGCTCATATCTCATGATAACATAAGTGACCAAACGTAACCAAGTATCCATTTAAAACTCGCAGGTGACAGGTAATCACCCGGCTTTTATCTGTCTAAGCATAACTAGGCATTTACGAAGTAAAACTGGTAACAAGGTAGATATGGAAAGATAAGGTTGGTAATACACCAATTAGGTTTTTACTTACTCCTAATCACTTAATGCAGTATATAAAAGCAAAATTGATAAAAAATTGTAAAACACAAGGTAGGTTTAAATGCATCCGGGGCTTGCCTTGGTTGGCAGAAAAGTCAGGTTCCAGAGTCGTCCCACTGATATCAGATCCAACCTCAACAAATGGATTAACTTCCTCCGCAACTTGATTAACTACCACGTGCTCACCCTCATTTACTACATGTAGTAACAATGCCATGTTTAACATGCTGCGGAATACAAAACATGATGCTTGATGGTGGATGCGAAAGTTAAAAACTTGAATACAACTTCCCTTCGCGGTACAGTTACAAGTCAAGACTAACTAAACCTTCTTCATAACACTTATTTCAATTGCCAAGGATCATTACCAACTAATGACCCAAGGTCATCACTCAATCCAACATTTCAAACAAAACCTAAATCATTAAAGGTTACTATTTGCTTTTATGAATTAATTCTTTAATTAAAAATTATGAAATAAATCAACTTGTTCCAATTGAGCTCAAAATTTTTGTAAAGGTTCATCATATGATAACTAAGTGGAAAAACAATTTTCATAATTTTTGGATAATTATTTAAGCCTAGAAAAAAAATAGAAACTCATTTATTAATTAATTGAGCCATTTTTATCACATTCAAAAAGTACTGAAAAACAACATTTCATATTTTTCCTAAATAATATACATCACAGAGAGGTCACACAAAAATTTTCATAATTTTTGGAGCTCTAAATAATTCTACACAAAAATAACAAAAGTTATCACTATTCATTCAAATCTACAAAAGAAAAATTCATTTTCAACACTGAGTCACTGACACCCTGACCCCACCTGTCATCCCCGACCTCCCGCACTGACTACGGTGATAGCAGCTTTGACCGGTGATTTCTCGCCGCCGGTGAGATCAACGGCAACGGCGAAGACACCAACACGACCCCTACATCCCTATGCGTCGATTGGTGGCACAAACGAGACCAACCATGGCCAGGACCGAGCACGACACCGGCCGTGGTGGCCACGACGGCGTAGCTATGCTACACTAGCGATGTGAGATCGATAGAGCTTAAACAAATGGCCCAGGAAGCACCAGGAGCTCACCCCCGAACACGTTGGAGTCAAAGGCCGAGCCGGATGATCAATGGAGGCGCTGGTCGACGTTCACAGCAACCAGGGTAGAGCAAGCAACGACGACGGCGATGTTCCGGTGACTGCGGTGTACAAAACGGTCAATCAACCGAGCACAAAGCACCACGGCATCGTGGCGAAGCTGAAACAAGGCTTCACAAGGTCAGAGGCTCACCGTAGAGCGCTGGCCACGACGGCGCTCGCTCGACGGAGACTCTGTCGGCTGCGAGGAAGAAAGGTGACTCGCGGTGTTTCCTAGCAAAATCAAGCTACAACGGTTGGTTGGCTGGGTGCACAAGGAACAAGCAGAGCTCAGACGGTGCTTTACCGAGGATGAGAAGGTGCTACGGCGACGGCAAAGCTCAACAGAGCAGCGGCGGCGGCGACTAGAAAAACAGAGGAAGAGGAAAGAAGAACGGCGACGATGCCTGGGCTTTATAGGGTGGCAAAGACACAAGGAGACGACACACAGCAGCCAGCTCATGCTAGCGCGAAGCCGAAGAAGACCATAGGCGCGCCTGGAACGCCGAAGAAAGGCCACCGGCGGTGACAGCTGCCCGATGGCACTGTTCAAGTTATTTACCAAAATGCATTCGATTTAAAAATCCAAATTACTCCCAAATTTATGTAACAACTCAAAAATCTCCAAAAATAAAAGTTGTTCAAAATTCAAAGTTCTACAACTTTGCTTTTATAACCACCCCCTAATTCAGTCTACATTTTGAAATGCAAATTTGAATTCAAAAAGGGGACATTTAAAGAATTACGCCTTTTCAAATTACTTCAAATTTTATAAAACAACTTTGAAAACTCTAAAAACCAACTTTGTACAACCCAACAAGCTCTACACTTTTGCTTTTAGGCTCAACCCCAAAATGTGCTTAGATTTTGAATTTGGTTTTCAGGGTAGAATTTAAATACTGAAAATTAGGGTTTTTGGAAATTCAATTCAATACAAAGAATTTTAACTAAATTCAAGCCATACAAGTCAACACATATAACATAAAGGTAAACTTGTTTTAGTGTATCCATATCAAAATTTTCACTAACACATGAATGATGTGCTATGCATATGATGACATGGCATGTTTTAGTATTTAAACACCCGAGGTGTTACACCATCTATCATAGCCATCATCACCTCCACCTCTGTCGATGGGACCTCATCCGGCTACGCTACGCCCGCCGTTGTTGACGCAACGGGTGCGGCCGATAGCTCCACCCGCCCTAACATCGGCAGCGGCATCACTTCCGTCATTGGTTGAGCGGCAACCTTTGAGGGCCCCCTTAGCCTCGCCGACCGCTTGACCCGATGAGGCATGAGCACCACCGTGGGCGGCGCCAAACTAGCCGACGAGGCTATGACACCGGCTTCGCTTTTGCCCAAAACGAGAGCGACATCAGGCAGCGGTCCCCACCTTGCCTGAAGGGCGATGGTTTTCTTGGGCACCAGCGCTATAGAAGTGCCCCGTCTGACCCGCCTCCTGGCATTATAGAAGAAACAAAAGGCATGAGTCACTATGAAAAATAGAGAAAAACAGAGGAGTCAGCAACTTACGCTGGTGCTGTTGGGCGGTGGAGACGTTTGGGGGATGAACCCCTAGTTCCCTACTCCACCTCATCGGGATGGGACCATTTTGAGCCCATCCCCTACTCTCGGGATGAGGGACTTGCCTCTCTCATATCTAGGGGCACAGCGGTGGAGCCACTCCCCTCTCTCGACACCGTGGGCATGGCAGCAGATCCACCTGCTCTCGCTGGCTCTTGGGGCATGGCGATGGGTTCACCCGTCCCCATTGATTACTAAGGCACGGCGGCAGGGCTGCTCCCCCCCTCGCTGGCACCTTAGGCATGGCAGTAGATCCGCCTGCCCCTGATGGTTCTAAGGACGGGTCGGTGGTCTGGTCCACCTCCTTCGGCCTCATAGCCTCACCTTCCCTTGCATGGAACGGGAAGGGTCCTTGCATTGACGAGTGGGTACTTGTCAGCTTGTCCTCGCTTCCTAGGTCATCCCACTTAATGTTGGTGACTACCTCATCATCCTCCTCATTGTCTTCGTCATTGTCGTCATCACTGTCTGTCTCCTCTCCTCACTCACATGCCCGTAGTTTCTCCTGCTTCTTCTTCCTCTTGACCTCTTTCATCTTCTTCTCCCACTCGGCCACGATGCAATTCGCCATCACCATGAGCAGGTCCTTTGGCAGTGGAGCCACATGGTCCATAAGGATGAGCCTCTATGGCTGGTACTGCTATCTCAATATCAACATCAAGGAATCAGGAGCTCAATTAAAAATGAGGCATGGGGAAAGAGAACTTACGAAGTCGATGTACCCTGGTTCCAGCCGCATTGGGGGGTGCCCCGGCACTGGATACATGAAATCAAGAATGATGCTGGCCTCGTCCTTCAACAGCTCCATTGCCTCCTTGATGCACTGTGCCACTTCGGAGGGGAAGAGTGCTTCATCGACAAGCGCCGTCCCATCAAGTGATGCTCCAGGCGCCATCAGGTATAGGGGGAGTACGTGACTCATCAGTGGCGCCACCCTCCACATATGGTAGGCACCCTCCACATAAGGTGACGAATGCCACAATGTGCTGGACCCCATTGGGAGTAAGGTGCTGTAGCTCCACCTTGTAGTAGTTCAGTAGCCCCCGAAGGAACTTGTGGGCAAGGGTGGCGAATCCCCACCCGTGAAAGCATGCGAATGACATGACATAGCCTTTGGGTGGTGATAGCGTGTCTTCATTACCGGGCAGCCACCACTCATTGGTGGTAGTCCACGCACAAAGAAGGCCGTGGTCAATGAGGCCCTCCAGGTGCTAGAGGGTGACATCGAATCTACACCACTACTCCATTAGATGATGGGGGTGGTTGGACATGAGCTTGACGACGGCTGCGATGCGGGTGCCGGAGGCTCAGGCAATTGGCGGCGAAGGTTGTAGATGGAAAGGCGAGGAGGCAAAGTACGGAACCCTAGGGGTGAACCCCTTGGTTTTATAGGGGCGACGGATGCGAGAAGGGCAACCATCTGCCTAGATCTCCGTGTCTACCATGATACACCACCATGTCACGTCACGGGACCTAATACTGGGGGTACCCAATGAGGTGGAGCTAATAACCATCAAATGTTGATGGTTCCAAATAGACAAGAATGCAACTACACTTCTTGCCCATATGACCGAAGGTTGGCCACACCTCACCCGGCCCCTAAGGGTTGGCTCCGCCTCACCCAACGGCTAAGGGCTAGCTCCACCTCGCTCGATGTCCGGGGGTGGGCTTTGCCTCGCCCAACGTCCGCCTTGCCTGAGGACCGGGGACTAGCTCCGCCTCACCCGATGACCAAAGACTAGCCTCGCCTCGCCTGACCCCCAAGGGTTGGGCTCTGCCTCGCTCGATGACTAAGGGCTGGCTCCGCCTCGCTCGACATTCGAGGGCTCGCTTCACCCCGCTTGACATCTGAGGGCTGGCTCCGCCTCGCCTGATGCCTGAGGGTAGGGTTCGCCTCGCCCGACGTCCTAGGATAGGCTCCACCTCGCCCGACGTCTTGGGACAGGCTTTGCCTCGCCCGATGTCCTAGGGTGGGCTCCACCTCGCTCGACGACTGCACCTTGCTCCGTCATAATGATGAGCATAGGGTAAGACAGGACACTCAAGTCAACCGCAGTACCAAGGACCATGCCCTGCACCCCTGTAGGAAAGTACCATCAGGATACGATGGGACGGGTGCTTTAAGCCCTTCCAGGCATGATAGAGCCTGAATAGTGTTGTAGGCGCCGACTTTTGTCTTACAGTGTTGTGGGCGCCGCCATCAGCCCTCGAGCGTGAATCCTAACATAAGCATACGACAACCACTACAATCTAGGAGGGAACTCACCTCATCTATAGTAATGGATGCATGGTCAATTCCCCGTCTACTCCCCGTAGGGTCATGGCTCGGCACCCTATCATGCCACACCATCTGCTGGAGTAGGATGGGACATGACCACTTGCTAAACGAGACCAGAGTGCGGCCCTATCAGGATCAACGAACATGCTATCTCTGGCACCATCTGCCATGTCAACAGGGTAGGCTCAAGGGAAAAGGAAGACCTGACACCTTCAAAGGACCTTCTCTACCTCTAGTTTTGCCTCTTTCTCCCATCTATAATCCCCGCTCCCCCTTGGTCTATAAAAGGGAGGACAGGGCACCCCACTAAGGGGACGGATAAATTCTACACAACACATAGCTGAGCAGCAACTGAGATCTTGGCATCCTTTCTACCTTTCCATCAGAGACTTAGGCCTATCCCTCTCTCAACCATTTGTACCCCCTACTACGAACCTTTCAGTGCTAATAATACAAGCAGCAGCAAACTAGACGTAGGGACATTCTGCCCGAACTAGTATAAACCTTGTGTCTTTTAGCACACCATCTGGGCCTAACGCCCAACAAATAGAAATTTACTAGTTGGTGTTTATTTGAAACACCGACAATTGTCTAGCCAAAAAATTGATCCAATTACTCATAAAAATGGACCATATACTTCAATGTATAAAATATGCAACATTCAGATTCACATGGAATTTCTTCTATAGAATTTCTAGTTGTCATTAATCCAAATCATCATAAGTGTTCTATCTACCAACTCAATTGCCACCACTTCTGTATTTAGCCAATTTTAGATTAACCAACTCATCCTGATCTTAGACTACTTGGCCCTAGACTAATCTATTGCTTATGCATGCTATGCAATGAAAGCAAAATATTCCTTAGTTCAACAAGAACTATATAGACATAGCATACTAGCTAGCCAATGTAATTATGAGGGAAGTACAAAGGTAGCTACTAGCTACAAATGTATATGCTATACTATTATTCATGTAGGAGTGAAGGTAGTTGTAGCTTGATGAGAGCACAACATAGTGATACACATTTGTCGGTGTTTTGAGTAAACACCAACGAGTAAATTTGTATTTATTACGCGTTGGGCCCAGATGGTATACTAAAAGACACAAGGTTTATATTGGTTCGGGCAGAATGTCCCTACGTCTAGTTTGCGGCTGCTGCTCGTGTTATTAGCACTAAAATGTTTGTAGTAGGGGGTACAAATGGGCGAGAGAGGGATGGGGCCCAAGTCTCTGATGGAAAGGTTGAAAGGGCGCTAAGAGCTTGGTTGCTGCTCAGCTATGTGTTATGTGATGCGTGGTGTGTTGAATTGATCCGTACCCTTAGTGGGGTGCCCTGCCCTCCCTTTTATAGATTAAGGGGGAGCAGGGATTATAGATGGGAGAAAGAAGAAAAACCAGAGACAAAGAAGGCCCTTTGAAGGTGCCAGGTCTTCCTTTTCCTTTAAGCCTACCCTGCTGACACGGCAGATGGTGCCAAGGATAGCACGTTTAGTGATCCTGATAGGGCCATGCTCTGTCTTCATTCAACAAGTGGTCATGTCTCATCCCTCCTCAGCGGGCGACGCAATGCACCAGGGTGCTGAGTTGTGACCCTACGGGGAGTAGATGGCGTAGAGGCCCCACGTTCGTTACTATTTTTTTTGACATGAGTTTTCTCCTAGACCGTAGTGGTTGTCATATGTTTCCATTAGGATTCATGTCCGAGGGCAAATGCTGGTGCCCAGAACACTGTAGGACAAATGTCGGCGCCCACAATATTGTTTGGGCTCTGGCATGCCTAGAAGGGCTTAAAGCGCCTATCTAGTTATATCCTGATGGTACTTTCCTACAGGCGTGTAGGGTATGGTCCTCGGTATTATGGTTGACTTGAGTGCCCCGCCTTATCTACACCTATAGTTATGAAGGAGTAGCACATAGACATCGGGTGAGGCGGAGTCTATCCTCAGACATCGGGCGAGGCAGAGTTTGCCCTCTTATGTCATGTGAGGCAGAGTCTGCCCCTAGACGTTGGGCGAGGCGGAGTCTGCCCTGAGACATCGGGCGAGGCGGAGTCTGCCCTTGGGCGTCGGGCGAGGCGGAGTCAGCCCTCGGACATCGGGTGAGGTGGAGTCTGCCCCTAGACATCGGGGCGAGGTGGAGTCCAGCCCTCAGGGGTTGGGCAAGGTGGAGCCAGCCCTTAGGGGTTGGTCGAGGCGGAGCCAACCTTTGGTCGTTGGGCAAGAAGTATAGTTGCGTTCTTGTCTGTTCGGAAGTATCAACATTTGATGGTTATTAGCTCCTCCTCCGAGCCCTTAGGTGATGAGGACATGACACCCATGCATATGACCATGTTTGGCACATGGTATGGAGGGGTAGGAGGCCAGCAAGGGTGTCCAAGTCAAGAACGAGGTCCGAGGCTAATTCGGTTCGAGTCCCCGAGGTGGAGGCCCAAAGCAACTCAAGTTCGAGTCTGCCTCGGCCTCCAGGACCAGTCTGCCTTAAACTGGTCACCCAAGACGCATCCGGACTCTGTTTTCAATGATCCACATATGGATGGAAAGATAATTGGATAAGGAAGCCAACCCAATTGGTTTCACATCAAAATCCCTTGGGAATCAATAGGAATCGTCGAAACAAGTTAGCGTCCAGAATCTATTAGTGTGCTGCGACACCGTCTTTTGGTCCGTTGGACCATGTATCATGTTTGGGCCCATTAGGGGGCGCATCCAGGGGGGTGACGCCCAAGACTCTATAAATACCAGCCGTCGCTCTCCTTAGGGTTTGGGTTTTGTTTAGTTCTTGATTTCCTCGTGAAACAGACATCGTTTTGCTGCAACTGTCGCCGCTAAGGCCGCTTGCTGTGAACCAGGGCCCTAGTTCTTGATCTTGTTCGCCTGTGGTGATTAGTCCTTTCGAATAAAGACTTGAACTCCTTGATTTCATAAGCCTCATATTTATTTGCAATTTTGGATTGCGTTCATCCCATTCTTGCTTGTGTTCTCAATTTGCTTGCAGGAAAGCCTTCTCGGCGAGGTCAATCGCGTTCGCGTGGTTGATAACCAATGGAGCAGTGGTGTAATGGTTGCAGGGGTCCGAATCAATCTTGGTTCGAAGCCTAGATCGTGAACGTCGAGTCTCCACCAATCGACGCTATCATACCTTTCGGAAGATCGGGCCTAGTCTACATCAAGTGGTATCAGAGACCTTGTTACCCGTTAGGTATAACTTTGTTTTCCCCTTTAGATTGTTACTATTTTTGCATTACCTATAGTCCACAAAAAGTCAAAAAAATATACATCGTCGCATATTCCATGTCCTATAGCCTCATTATGTCGTGCAATTTCGTCTCTGTTTCACGTTATTGAGTTTGTGCCCTAGGTCAAGTTCTGGTTGCTGGTTTTAGATCGTTTTTTAGTCCAGTTTATGTTTCCCCTTTGTTTTTCATCATAATCCATGAACATCTCCAAGTCTTGTTGAGTTTCCTTTGTATACATCAAACCCTAGTCCACGCCATCTAATTTCCTATACTTGTCTTCACTGTTTCCATTAAATCATTGTTGAGCACGTCTTCTGAAAATTCCACTTGTTTAAGCTCATATTTTCTGTGGTTACTTCTTTTGTGCTCCTAAGTGAAGAAAAAATATCAAAAAAATAAAAAGAAAAAGTCAAAATTTCCCAAAAAACAACGATAGCCCAAAAATAGAGAAAAAAGAGAGGGGCAAAAGAGGAACAATATCTAGAGGAGGAGCACACAGAGAGCGCCATTTGAGCTGTGTTTGCGTGTGCTGATTTCTACCTTGTTCCTAATCATATTCTTGCTATTCACATCACTTGATACATCTGGTACTTGGAACGTGAGTAGGCTAGCAACTAAGACAAGTACTTGGGATACTTATTCAACTTTGCTATTTAGTTGCGAATTTTGCTATTCCTTGCTACTATATTGTGCCTATCTAAGCTCCACTTTCTTCTAACCAAGTACAGGTTTGCCTTGCAATTGTTACACTCAAGCTACAACGGTATCACAGTCATCGATCGATTGCACCGCCTGTTACTTTGGTAAGAACACTTGTAAGACCGTGGTAAGACGCTTGAGAGTTGAGTGCCTTGTTTTTCCTTGTCCACAACCTAAGTAGTTGGTATGGATAATACTTTTATGTTGTCTTTTGCTGTCTTCTAATAATGACAGGTTGTTCGTATCCACTAACTTATGATGGTATAGGTGCTGATGAGTACATGGAGTGGGAAATTGTCATCGATAACATATTTGCTACTCGCTTTATGTGTCCGAGGAAGGTAAAAAATGCAGTTAGTGTTTTGCGACATTCTGCTTTATCTTGGTGGGAGTCTTTAGATCCTTCTGATAAGCCTCAAACTTGGAATGATATGAAACTTCTTATGCGAGAAACCTTTGTTAATCCACCTCCTGTTTTGACTTCATATGATGAGGTGCACCATTTAGAGGAAGAGTCTGTTGTTATTCCTCCTGCTATGCCTAACCTTTTGCAGGACAATGTAGAAAAGGGCGAGGATGACGTGATAGAAAATGAGAAGCTCACAGCCTCATGTGAAAATTCAGAACCATCAACTATTACCCATGTTGAACATGAGAGCAAAGGTAATGCCCATGATGCTAAACTCATAGAAGGTGAGAGTTCTATTGATGTGCTGAATTTTTCCACCAATCATGCTATGATAGAGCAAATTTTAGTGGAGCATTTGCTTGATTTACCTTTGTCACTAGATGATTTGCTCGCTCGAGGGGTGATTTGACTTGGCAGAGGGTGCGCGTGAGCGCACCCGAGCCCTCGGGTGATTCGGATAGAATCGCCTAGGAGATATTTCTATTTGCCAGAGGGTGCACGCGAGCGCACCCATTGGGTGTAGCCCCCGAGCCCTCGGGTGATTCGGATAGAATCGTCCAGAGGGTAATTTTGACCCATCACGGGTATGGCTATGAGATTTGGTGTTTTGATAACTGGATAATTCAATTGGAGTCCCGGTATCCCATTTGCGGGGATCTCGCAAGAGTCAGTCTGGCTGAGACTCAATCGTGGGTCGAGATACTTGTGGCACTCGTGTGCCTAGGTTTTGGCCACTCTAAACTAGGCCAGGGGTGCCCTACGAGATATCATCGTTCCCACCGGCTGGGTATTCACTTAGTCTTTACTCTCGCCGTCCTCTTTATTCCTCTATTTTTGTGTTCTGACCATCGTCTTTTTTTGGTCTCTTATTGCTCGTAGCCAGGAGAAATCCTAGTTCCTTCGTGAACACACGGAGGATTGGGACCACCTCGTTAATGAGGCATCGCTACATAGGATGTGACCGCCCAGCTCTGATAGAGGGTGGCTGAGTTGACTCCTATTGCCGTGGAGGCTGACAATCTTTGACGGCGAGAGGCCAAGGCCCGCCGAGACGTGGAGGATGCTGAGAAGTCTTTTGAGGAACTATCGGAGAGGGCATAGCAGGATGAGGAGGAGGCCGCCAAAGTGTGCAAGGAGCAGGACAAGCGCTCCAGTGGGATGCCCAAACCCACCAGTGGATCTTCGACCTCCTAGCCAAGGCCGAGAAGGAGCAGGATCTCAGGCTAGGAGCCAAGGAGAGGTCCACGGCCCTAGAGCAGAGGGCGAAACTGGACACCAAGGTGGTTGCCCGGCTTTGCAAGGAGCGAGATGAGTTATGCCAGACTACGGAGAGGCTCTGCTCGGAGCATGGTGCGGCCCATAGGGAGCGTGACTAGGCCATCCGAGAGTACATTGAGGCACAATAGAGGATTAGCTCCCTCCAGGCCAAGCTTGGAACCACAAAAGCCTAGAAGCTAGTGGCTGAGGGTGCCATTGCCGGACTGGCCATGGATCTTGCTGAGGTGGGGAGTCTTCTTCAGGTGGAGAGCAAGGAGCTCAATGTCTTGAAGGTTGCCCTTGGCATAGTCTGCGACGACCTACAAGTGGTGTAGATGGAGGGGACCAGCTTGCTCGTGGCCTATGCCGTAGATATCATGGCATGGGTGCACCAGCTGGAGGAGGAAGCTCTTCGCTCAAGGATCACCCAAGCCTTCGCCATTGCCTGCTCACATTACGATGAAAGCATCGACTTGGAGGCAATAGCCTCAGTTTCACGCCTGGCTATGAAGCCTCCGAGCTAGATGAAATAGAAGCAGCGGTGACTCCTCTTGTAGAAACCCTAGCGAGCAAAGTTGAAGATATGGTTCTCCCCCGGAGGGGGTAGTTAGTTGAATTGGTTCGATGGATATTATCTTTAATCTGTTGGACAAGTGTTGGCATTTTTGTATCTTAAAAATAGATTCATAACTTTGTTTTGTTAAACAAATTTGTAATTTTGTTTTGTTTGATTGAACTTGCTTTCTTCCCTTTTCATATTCGAAAAAGAAGGGCTGATGCAATCTAACCCTTTCATTCATTAAGACCATAGGGACCGAGCTGTGTAAGAGGGAAACTTTGATTATGCTGGTGAGCAATGTTACCATAGTCGTCGGGGCGTGAGTTTTTTGTAGTCTGACCAAGCATGCTTGGTTATTCGTTCCCACAAACCTTGCCACTAACCTTAACATGAGGAAGAGGTCTGACACAGTGACTATTTCAAAATAAAGGGGGGTATTTATACCTTTATCAGCCCTTGAGTGAGACCCGACCCCTTGTGGTTGCTGGGGTCGAATGTCACTGAAGACTAAAGAGGGGATAGCGAAACTACTTTCGTACTCGCACGTACCTCTTCCTTAGGATTTTAGCTATCATTCTACGACCGTGCGCTTGGTCTTTTTGTAAGTCCAACGTTCCTCAAGCCCCCATGCTCGGTGGGGATTCGGTCAAGGGTCGGCTCATTTTTGTGACCGTTGCCTTGTCCACGGTTTTCACAACCGGAGGGGTTGAGGCGATGTCACTTGCCTCGATGGTTTGAGTGACGTGCTTGATGAGCTCACTAACCAGGATGTTTGAATGAAATCCGGTCCCGTCGCTCATGATAGGGTCGGCAAAGCCCTTGGGTGGTTTTTCGTTGCTCCCTAACCCGCCTTCCAATAGATTCCCCCTCAATGGGGATTCTATGGACTCGGCTAGAGGCTGGATCAAACGAGAAGGTTGAGATGACCCTATCTACCTTTATGTGGGTTGGGTGAAGGCCACTGAGGCTCATCTGCATTTTCTTCCCTGGCTCTTGTTCGATGTGAGGTGGCCTCGGGCCCTTCGCGGGCCGGCCTTTGAACCTTGGTTTCTCGATCTAGGATCAGGCGGTTCAAGCCCCTGAGCCCCTTGGGGTCTGGTAGGGGTTGGTCATGTTTCAAGCATCACCCCGTCCTTGGTTTCCACAACCAGAGGGGCTGAGCTAACAACACTTGCCTCAACGGCTCGAGTGTTGCACTCAATGAGCTCGCTTATGGGCATGTTTTAGTGGAATCCGGGTCCGTCATCCACTGACGGGGTCGCAGAGCCCTCATGTGGCATTCCACTACTTCTTAACCTACCTCCCAGTAGATGCCCAAGCCATTTGATAGGCTTGGGTGGCCCGTTGGTCTCTCCTCAATGGAGATTCTATGGGCTTGGCTTAATGTTAGAATCGAACGAGAAAGGTTGAGATGTCCCTATGCGCTTCTAAGTGGGGTGGGGCAAGGCCCCTAGGGCTTATCTTGGTTTTTCTCCCCTGGCTCTGTTTGACATGAGGTGGTGGGCCAGCCTTCGAACCTTGGTCAGTTGCCACTCATATCAAATGAGGCAACTTCCCCTTCATGACGCGATGCGAAGCGTTGAGATGTAGCAATTGCATATGCAACGCTTGGATATATGGGATAAATGTATGATATAATGGAAACAAAGGCGAGGGTCGGTGATGTTACCTTGGTGGCATGAGCGACAGGGAGCTCTTACCAGACATGTCCATGCGGGGTTCAGGTCCGACGTTTGTGACGGGGCGGGTGTAACTTGCACGAGCATCGCAATTTTTTGTTTGTCTCTCGGTAGCGATCTGAGCCATTCGATCGACTTGGGTGACCTGACTGCTTCTCCTTGAAGGAGATTCCACAGGTAGACCCTCTGAACCCTTCTCGAGAAGGTGGATGCTAAAGCTTGGGTTGTGGGGACAAAGAATTCGATTACGCTGGTGAACAAAAATGCCATAGCCACTGGGGCGTAGGGTCTAGCGGTTCGAACAATTTTACTCAAAGTTTACACCCGCACACCACGCCCCTGGTTTTTAAATGTAAGGAGGGGTCGGGTGAAGAGAATGTCTAAACAAGTATACACTCTTGGCAGATCCCATGCGATGTCCTCGCCCTTGCCGTTGCTGGGGTCGGAGGCTCGGTAGTGAAATTGATATGTAAAGTAAGTAAATAAGGATGCTTATCTTTTGGCGGCCATTTGGTTCCTCAACTCCATCGCTCGGCGTTCACCTAGGCCGCCCAATCGACTTAGGAGGCCTGTTGGTCTCCCCTTGATGGAGGTTCTATCGTTGGGCCCTTCTAGGTCCTGTCTAGGAAGGCGGAGAGACACTTGCATGCGGCTACGCCTTGTTTCTTGTGCCCAGCGTGCGGTAGTGGTGGACCATGCCTAGTCCATGTCCCATTTGACCAGGTGTTGTCTCATCGAGCAGGATGCGTCCCATTAGTCAAGACACGTCCCATCGAATTCCCATCTACATTGAATAGGGGAAGGGAGAGGGGTTTTCACCCAAATCCTTCGCCTTTCTCCAACTGCTGCATCTCCCCCTTAAATAGGGGAAGGGAGAGGGTTCTCGTCCCATTCCTCCACCTATTCTTGAGCTGCTGCCTCTCCTCCTTCCTTCTTGCCGAGCGCGTTTGTGCGTCGCGGCGGTTCCTAAGTGAGAGAGGGTAAAGCAAGGGAGATGAGAACTCATAGATCCGTTCATGAATCCAGAGCGCGATGTTGAGTTGGAGGTCATTCAACGTAGATGAGATGGTGCTGGCCACCTTCACCGAGAAGGGGCCGCTTCCACCAAAGGAGGAGGTGCACTAGAGGGTGTTGCACGTCACTGGCTTTGTCACCGTCTATGAGGCCTTCATCGGGATGAAGCCGTACATAGACTTCTTCTAGAGAATCTTCTCCGGGTGAGCCATGTCGGTGGGGAAGCTGCCCAGGACTACACCGATGGGGGGTTTTGCCCTTGCAGCCACTCAGGTCGGCTAGTTCATAAAGTTTGATGATATGTTGGAGACATCTGTCATCCATGGCGGCCATACTTTGGCGGGCAACGTCCCTATCCGGGAGCTACCTTGTCTCGAGGTGCTGTTGTCAGGGTTGCGGCTGATCACGATGGCATAGTCCTTGGATGCCCTAGCGAAGACACCAGGGTCACCGACATGGTGCTCAATGTTGTAGACGATGGCACCCTCAGTGATCCCGTGGAGTGGTAGGACGTTGCTGATGGAGAGCGTGGCGCGGCAGCCATAGTAGTATTTAGAGTAGAAGTGGTCAGCAAATGTAATCGTTTAAGTTGTGGGGGAGTTCCCGTGTGAACAATTTTTTGTATTCATGAATACATCAGTCCCTTTTCATGATGAAATCACATTATAAGGTGAGGCTCGTCCCATCCATTTCCTAGCAATGGTCGTGCCATTTGGTCGATTCAGGCTACCTGCTGAAACAAGAATTTCCTATGGATATAAAGGATGCGGACATCCCGTGCAAGAATTTAGTTAAGCAGGGAAGCCAGGCGACAAAACTTGTAACAAATGGACAAGCTTTCAAATTTTGTTACAGCAAACAACTTCTTATTTCTTCTCCCCTTTTTGTGTAAAAAAGGTTTAGCGCATCCCGACCCTTTCTGTGGTTAAGGTCACAAAAGCTCAGAGTGCGGGTGAGCCAGTTCTGATCACGCTAGTGAGCAAAGAGACCATAGCCGTCAGGGCATGGGTTTCTCGTAGTCCTACCAGTTATACTTAGGAATTGTTCCCATAAATCAAGCTCCTAGGAATTAATGTGAAAAAGGAGGGCATGCGCAGAGAATGTTTGTCGGATAAATGAGCTCACATCAGCCCCCGAGTGAGGTCCGACCCTTTGCCATTTACAGAGCTCGGATGTCATGAAAGATCGAGGATTTTGATAACAAAATTGATAAGAGAAAGTATGTGTTTATTTAGGGGTAAACATGATGTCGGTCGCACCTTGTGCTTCTATGTGCAAAATGTCTTTTTTAAAATACATTTAGGAGACGAATATCTATCTCTAGGAATTTTCCAACTTCTTTCTAGAAATTAATTCCTATCTCCTTCAATTTAATCTTTATGTTCCAAGTTCCCAACAATCTTTTCATGAGCTCCAAATACTTTATTTAGGATCATCATGTTTCAAAGTGTCTCTAGGAATTTTCCCCAAATTTTTGGAGGTCTCAGAGTATTTTTTGTGGCTTAAATATCTATTCTAGACTTTTCCAGAATTATTTTATTCACGAAATTAATTCATTCAAAAACTAAATAATATATCTCATTTTCCAACCAACTCTCAAAGCCTATGTGCAATAATCCTAATAAATCTTAAAGGCCCATGCATTTATTTAATAATGGGCTTTAATGATTATTTAGGATCATTAGTAAATATGGAGGGTGCGGTATCAATTAGTACCATATTGCTAGTTGATGTAGATGTGGGGAGTTTTTCTCCCTATAAATATGTACCAACCCCTTGGGCAAAGCACACCAATAGTACCATAAGGAGCGCCCTTAGTTTGGGAAATCCCTCATGTAGTAAATTAGATTTTTTCTCCTCCTCTCGTCGTCCGCCGTCGCCACGGCACTGCTCGACGCCATAGACCCGCCGTTGACCTCAAGAAGGCCCTAGGTGAGTTCCTCGTCTTCTCCTCTTATTCCCTGTGCTCTTGGCTCGTCAAACCGTGGCCTCTAGGGCCCAAACCAAGCACTTCGGGGAGCTTCTCGCCGCCAGTAATGGAGCTCCGTCGCGCCGGTTTTCTTCTCCGGCCGGTGACTCTCTCCCCCTCCTTTCTAATTTGGGCCATCCAAATTCAATCCAATGGTCCAAGATCGCCCATACCCCTTCATCGGGTTTATTTGCAAAAGAGCCCTGCAATTTCGCGTAATATTACCCGCAGTTCATGGCGCACTTCTAGAATATGTTTTCCTATTTCAAAAGCGTAGTTTCTTTCTAGAAGATTCAGAATATGGTTTCTCTTTTAGAAAGCGTAAATCCCTCTGTTAGAATCAAAATACGTTTTCTTCTTTTGAAAACATAGTTTCTTCGGTTAGATCCAAAATATGCTTTCATCTATTTACAGTTTTGCCACTTGTCTTATTTAGGCCATAAAATCTTCGTTTTAACTCTGTTTTGATCCATTCAAGTTGTGTTAGATTCATAATTGAGTAATCTACATGTTTATCCTACTGTTAAATATATTTTTAACTTTTGAAATTTGAGGTTAGATTTAATCTATTATTTTATTAAAGGAAATCATATTTAATTCATAACTTTTTCGTTATAGCTCGAATTAGAGTGTTTTTCACGTCTATGTGTTCATAGTAACATGTAGAACATCTTTAAAATCTCTTTACCTATTATTTATTATGTTTGATGTATTATTCTAATTTAGATCTATTGTTTGCTTCATGTATGATTGCATGGATGCTTGTGTGGTGCTTTATGATCATGTCTAGTCGTTGAACTTTGCGTGGGTGATATAAAAGAAGTTGGTGATCCAGAAGAAGTCCTTTGGAGGTTACAATTCAATAGAAGAAGGATTTGAGTTTAAGGCAAGTATAGCGTGGGATCTTCCTTGTTGTCATATTCACCTTAATATCATTTTAATCATATGCATGTGTCTACCTTGGCAACCCTAGTAATTTTCCTAGCTATTTGATATCCTGGATTCCTTGATTCCTATGGGTTATTGCATTGGGTAGTATGATGCTAGTGCTCAACTAAAGCCATGATCTTGTAACTTGACTAATGGTATATGCAATATACATTAAAAGATGCTTTTAGCAACATGGAACAAGGGGGCTAGAGCATTGGGCTATTTTATGGTGCTCTAGATTCCTCTCCCTAAGGACTTATCTGTAAGCGAACATTCAGGACTTATAGTATAGCTGTGAGGGCTACATGGCTCTGGCTTTAGCTTAGTATGAGGACCTTTTTTAGCTTGTTAGTGGTTACCTTTATGGCATAAGAGGGCCTCTAATAGGTATGATCTTGGCCTACCAAGAGGGTGCACTTTGTTTTCTTGGTATTTTATTAGTCGCTCCTTGGAGGAGGGTTCATGCTTATTGATGGGGAAACCTTAGCGGTCCTAACTTGTTAGACGAACCTTTGAAAGGCTTTATAGTGAACCCTGCCAACCTTCCTTGGTAGTGGGTCAAGAGGTTGGTCACCTTGGGCGAAAGGGTAAATCATGACTCACATTGAAAGTGTACAACCTCTATAGAGTGTAAAATTGGTATATCAGCCATGCTCACGGTCATGTGTGGCCTTAGACCCTTACAGAATAGATGAAGAACACAAATGATACCGATAATGAAGATGCACACTGATTATTACTATTTATGCTATTCATTATTCATGTTTACCTGATCATGTGTTTATATGGGCTTGTGAATAAACTTGTTGCCACCCAATTGCTAAAAGATGACTCATTAAAAGCTAATTGTAGTTAAACCAGTGTCAGCCTTTAGAGCCTCATGAACCCTATATTATATTTGTTGAGTATGACATTTACTTACGCTTGCTTTACTTTTTAAATCTGGAAAAATCCCGGATGGGTACCAGATTGCTAGAGTTTGGAGGAATTAAGCTTCTGATCAACCAGACTGTTGTCCCTGTGGAATTGGAGTCTTCACCCGAAGATCAGAGTTGTCTTTTTCACTGTTTGCTGTCTAAGGTTATATCCTTTATACTAAGTATGTTATATATTAAGTATTGTCTATTGATATTACCTTTATTTGTAGCTATATATGAGATTTGACTTCCTAGGCTCATATATGGTGTGTATCTGGTTTTGTCCTCAAAACTAGGTGCTACAGATTCTTACGCAGTGTAAGTTAGTGTACCTACAGAAGATTGATTAGATAAAACCAGTGCTACTATCCTAGATAGACCATATTACTAGGGCTTATACTTATTTACGTAATTTATTACATCCTACTTTTCGCAAAGCTTTTGTTGGTCAAATTTTAGGTTTTTGAAAAGAGTTCTTAAACCTGTATACTCATTATTGGCTCTGATACCACCTATGGCAGAACCGCCCGAAATAACATGTTTTTGGAGGCGCTCGTCTTCCACTAGACACTAAGCACATCAAAAGTTAGCTACATCAGATAGTTCTATCGAGCCCACCCTAAGGGAGAACTCAAAACAATCCATGTTTTACCACCAGAATCCAATAATGAGTACGAGTTTACAATACTTAGTCCATTTCATAAAACAAGAGTTCTTGGAAATTATTTATTACAATACCAAAGTTCAGAGTGCGATAATTAAACAACAGAATTGAAATAAACATCTAACGAAAGCGATACAATGATCCACCTGTGCCCACAAGAAGAATCCTCCACACAAGAGCTACTCCTCAAGCTACACCTGCAACAGGGGTAAATAAACCATGAGTACACAATGTACTCGCAAGACTTACCTAACTTGTGGGAATAGTTTCCTGACTCCAAGGATATGATAGGCAGTAAGGTTTGTTGTTTTCTTTTTGTTTGTGAAAAGCATTACTAATAGTTCATCCTTATAGTCAAGTTTTATTAGCAGTCATGATTACTTCATTAGCTAACCATTCTAGGTAAGCATCTATTCTACTTTCAAGCAAGGGTTGAGCAATCAGAACTATTTCACCATCTTTCATCTTCTAGTTCTTACTATGGTGCTAGACCATAGCCAAGTCATACTATCTCACAGAAATGGTGATTCATGAACCAATGTATCCTAGCTAGGTACCCTAAAACACACGCCATGTTTGTACCCTAGGCACAAACAAGACCAACCCATTACACTCCTATCACAGAATCTAGGTCCCCATCCAAACTTAGACACCAAGCCCCCACACTTCAGACCCGGTCTCAATATCATGCTTAGACCTCCACCTTTCCCCGCCTCCAATTAGTCGGTCCAAAAAGAGCCAGAACCCACAACAAGAGCATAACAAGCCTTCCCGCTCCCATAAGCAAGTATTTGCTCAGGATAATAAGTCTGTGACCTGACTACCATCCACAGCAATGGACGGTCCTCAATCGACATAGACAGGGAAAATAGTGTAACCAAGCTAAGGCCTATGGCTGCGGGACACAACTCGTTACACCCATCAATACCCATACCATATCCCTATCCGGTCTCCATTTTTCTTTCATCATTTTTATCATATGAGTAATTATAATAATCACCTATTGTGAGTAACGGCAGGTTACTCACGCTACCGAAAACCTAAGTATAGCAGCTACTCGAACCTATACTAGTAGGACTCATAAGACAATTATATCTATGTAGGTGGTTTTCATAAGATTCCTATAACATAAATGCACATAACATATATATACAGTGATTATTAAAAATAAGGGGTTATGAATCGGGGCTTGCCATGGGCAGGCGCGGTGTTAGCTGAGTCAGCGTCGGTAGCTCTGGGACCTCTTCCCTCATGAGGATCTCCTCCTCGTATTCCTCGCTAATCTCCTCGAACTCATGATCGTTTGTGGTCACTATCTCCACCAACCCGTTCTCTACATGCATGCGATGATGATGCAACACTTAGCATTTAGGCAACAGCAACTCTTAAAATAAGAATACACATATCAAGCTACTAAGGTAGCTCTAATGACTAAGATACTAAGCTAACTATCATCGTCATCAAGCAAAGTGTTGGGTTCAACTAACAAACACTTAACTTTGAAAATTAAGGATACATCTTTATTTCTACTAGTGATTTAATGCATATTGAAACAAAGAGCATTTAACTATCCAAATGCTTAGTCTATTCCAAGGCTACAAAAAATTATAGTGAACACATAATAATACAATGAAACTACTGTAAAAATTTTAGGATCAAAACTATCAACAATTCACCACAAAAATTCCTACAATAATCAACTTAATAATATTAAGCATTCTCTTACTATTTAATAGCTCATAGTGTCAACACATATAAACATGAACTAAATATACTAATAGATAGATCACAATTTTAGGAACCTAGCAAAATTTGTTTCATAATTTTTGGACACCTACACGATTTTATATTAATTACCAAAGATCAGCTCAGAAATTAAACTAGAAAACTATTTACTAATTCCTTAGAAAAAGAAAATGGATTCTCCGTGCAGCCCACGTGATGCAACGCAGCGGCCTGCTTCTGCAGCCCACACAAGGCCGGCCCACACGTGAGGCGCCCACGTGCTGGCGCTTTTGCATGTCCTTGGTTTCCTCTCGAATCACATCGAAGTCCTAATACTATTTTCCCCTCTCACAGACCTTCTCACTTAACCCCCCAATCTTTCCCTAATTCACCCGCACACACCCCCAATGACTCAGCGCATGGCTACGCAGTGGGTGGTGACATGGCGCGACCGCACCAGTCACCAGAGGCTCGCGCTGGCCTATCAGTCGGGCTAACCTTCAACTACGGTCCAACCGCCTACACCAAGCAGCAACATAGGGTGGTGGGATGCATTAGAGTGAGCTACAGAGACCGTCTACGGCGGCACACCCACTTCGGTGAGCTAGGACTGCTACGGACCTAACTGGCTAGCGTGTGAGCATCGAGAGGGTACCATGGGCTAGGATGAGGTGATGGTTGGAGTGGAGAATGGCGGAGGAGGGGTGGCCACGTGTGGCCGTGCCGTGCGGCCACGCATCGCGGTGGTGTGGTTGCGTCAATGGCGATGGGGGCATGATAGCGGTTCCTCTAGCGTGCACAAGGTGGAGAGGGAGGCAAGGCGAAGCTAGTGGTGTAGGTGAATCGGATCAGGGTGGACGGTAGGGGGACTGCCCTTGTCCATGGCCGATCATGGCCTTATCGGCACGACGGCGGGGAAAGCTCCAAATTGGAGCTTGGCAGTGTGTGCTTCATGACTAGGTGGGGTTAGGCAACTAGAGAACTCACTAGCGGGGCTATAGACGGGCTGAATTGATTGGAGATGACGTCTCCCTGTCTAACATGCCGGCGTGACTCTGATGGTGGCAGCAGAGGGAAAGAGGGAGATGGGTCTGAGCTTTGGCCATCCTCACCATGCTAGCTAGAAGTCGGCTGAACCCGCAACTGTGTCTACGCACTCGCTACACGACATGTAACCAGACCATGTGCACGCGTGGGGAGTCAAGTTGGGGCACTGCCTGCGTGGCCGCAGCGCCAATAAGGCAAGGTGACGGTGTGAGTGCAGCTGGGGTAGCCCACATGCACGTGGTGGCAGAGCGAGCAGCAGCAGCGCAGCACGGCATCGCAGTGGCGTCGATAGCGGCAACGCAAGGTACGGCAACAGTGTGCGGACGCGACGACGAGGTGATGGCATCGATAGTGGCTTCATTACAGCGTAGGGCGGGGTAGGCGACAGCAGTAGCGGCTCCGCGTGACAGGGCCAGCGGTGGCCAGGCCACAGCTAGGCTAGAGGCAGCCATGGCCGGCCATACGCGGCAATGCGCGCACGTGCGACCAGTGTGGTGATGCCGAGCGCCCGAGCTTGGTGACCGCTTCCACCCGGTGAGCCAGCCCAAGAACGTGTCGTGCATGTATTATAAAGCGCCTATAACAACTAAACGGTTTCTTCTAGACCTAAACCAGCTTCCTCATGCTCAAGAGAGCATATCATGCTACCAACCCGAGCTAAAACATGACACCATCTATTAACTTGATTTCACAAAATAAATTACCAAACATGGCATTGTCTTGCTGTATATATATACTTAAATTCTTCTAAGTCCTGGAGCTGAAATTGATTTCAAGTTCCATTTTTAGGCTATTAGAAATGTTAGCTAGCAATGTTATTTTTCTGCAGCAAGTATTTCATTGTCATCTACAAAGTTTGTAGTTCAAACTTTATTTAAGTATCACACACATGTTCTATAGTATTTTTGCTCAATAAAAATTGGTTTTTCCACCCTACTTGACATAACATGAGTTATTGAATAAATTTCCATTTAATATTTTTATTGGTCATTTTAGGCTACAAGAAATTTATCAACACTTTTTATCACATGTATTATTACATAAACATAATGCTCATGACATGATTTAGTAGTTTGTTTAGGGCATAACACCGAGGGTGTTACACGCAACATATGCAAGTCATATATCCAGGTTCATACTGTTTGAGTAATTTCTGATGATAAATTTAAATACTTCATGTATTACATTGCTCTTTGATATTCTATATATAAGAGACATTTCTTTGAGAATATTCACCGATAAAATCTCATTTACCATCATATCTTCTATGACATTTAATATAAAGCTTCAAGCCATTGTATTTGTTTATAGAGCAGCGTATATATCTCATATGGTCATGTAAGCTTGAAAATTCAATTTTCAATAATATAGGATATCATCTAAAATTTCTCATGCAGTGAATCCGACAATACCTTTGAGATTTATTATGGCCACATACTCATTCTTGAGAATAATACCAGGAACTATAGTGCCTGAGTCTACTCCACTTCAGTGGTAGTAGAATATCCTAATAGGATTTAACAATGGCCATGCTATATACTTCTACCATTCAGGCAAGTCCAGGATATTCCTTCTTCATGAAGGTATGCATATATATTATTATAACTAAAATCATCATGTGCGTATATAGGTTTATTGCATGTAAACAAGTAGCAAGGTGCAAAAAGTAGTGGACGGTTATTCAAAATATTCATAGAAGCATCCTAGCATTTTTCAGGATTATGATATATGCAAATTTTCAGAATTAATATAAGCACTCATTCATCCCAAAATTCATTATGCTAGGAAAAACAAATATGAGCCTCTCAAAGGTGATAAGTCTAAGATCTATAGGATTTAGAGAGCCCATATACCTTATACCATGTTTAATGTAATAATCGTTCAAGATTTTATCCTTACAATTACATAGTATATAATTGATAATGTGTGATAAATAAATGCACTAAAAAAAGCTTAATAAAATATCAACACATGCACTAGTAGAGAAACGACCTTTGATCTCACCTTGAAATTTGGCTTTAGTCCCGGTATTTTTCGCGCCCGGAACTAGAGATACCTTTAGTCCCGGTTTGTAGCTCTAACCGGGACTAAAGGTCCCTGCCCAACGGCTACTGTGGCAGGCTTTTGCTGCAGGGGACCTTTAGTCCCGGTTGGAGTTACCTACCAGGACTAAAGGTTAACTTTTACTCCTAGTTGGTCCCTCCAATTGAGAGTAAAAGTCTACTCCCGGCTGGAGGCTCCGTCCGGAACTAAAAGGGTACCTTTAGTCCCGGTTTCTGTCTCCAACCGGGACTAAAGGTCCCCTCCTATATAGCCCTTATTCCTCCCCGAGCCCGAGCCACTTCGAGCTCAGTATTCTTGCTTCATCGCCGGACTCTCTTCTTCCTCATCACCGATGTATCACAAGATTTCTTCCATTCCTCCATCGATTCTTCAGTTCTAAAGGTTACCAACTTTATACTCTCATATTTCATTAGTAGCTTATTTTATTTTGTGGACTAGATATATGTGATTTTTTTATGGTAGATTTTTTTTATTTGTAAGCCATTTAAGCTCAAAATCACTTTAAAGTTTGCGCATTTGGATGAAGGAAGGTTAAAGTAGTTATTCAAAACTAGTATTGAGTTTTCAATTCTAGCATGCATAGCACACTTCATGGTTTAGAGATATAGAGAATTTTAGAGTTTTTTTAATTTTATTTGTTTATAAAATGAAAAATTTATATTATATTAAAAATGAGTATAGAGAGTAGATGGCAACTGCTTCTGGGTCCTCGGCCTCTCATCGGGTTCCAAAGCGACTGAGGCCGGACCTTCCTCTCATTGCATGCGGCAAGTGTGAGGAGAAGATTGTGATGGAGTACCGGATGAGGAAGGAGTGTCCCAACAAGGGCCGTATCTTCTACAAGTGTCCGGATCGCAATGTGAGTTATTTTGTCGCATTTGATGATTATGGTTAATTTATACATATTTTCATGATGATTGTGATTAAAGTTCTAATTTTTTGTTTTAATTTCAATGGGATGGCACTGGATGTTCAGGCTGGTATTGGGAGGAAGAGTATGTTGAACACGTGCAAAACTCTCTTCCACAGGCGGCTACGGTGGCTGATGAGGCAGTGATCCTGCAGAAGAAGCCCATAGATGTTGAACAAATGCATGATCTGTCTATTTTAGTTGAGATTGGTCGCGAAATCCTTATGCTGCTGAAGTGCATTTTAGCTTTAGTTTTTTTAGTGGTAGTTGGGATTGTCTACATTATAGTGAGACTTTCATAAATTAATACCTTATGTGGTAGCATGCATGTCATATAATTAACTAATTATGTTCTAGATTTTAATATGGTATGTATGTCATGTAATGCAGATGAGCCGACATTGGATGTACAATGCTGATCGCCACTCCCAAGAGTTCATTGAGGGCGTGCATTCTTTCTTACGTGTGGCCGAGGCAAACAAACACGATAGTTTCATGTGCTGCCCATGTGCCATATGTAAGAATTTGAAGGAATATGTTAGCTCATGGAGTCTTCATTCACACTTGTTGAAGTCAGGTTTCATGCCAAACTATATTTGTTGGACGAAGCACGGAGAAACCGGGGTTGTAATGGAAGAAGGTGAAGAAGAACAATGGGACGATGATGACATTTTTGCTGAATATGGTGCCTTCAATGATACTGCAATGGGGGAAGCTAGAGAAGAGGTAGTGGTAGAAGATGAGCCCACTGATGATCTTGGTTAGGCCATTCGTGATGCACAAAGAGAATGCGAAAGTGAAAAGGAGAAGATCAAGTTCGAGCGCATGCTAGAGGATCACAAGAAATTGCTATACCCAACTTGTGATGCGGGATAGAAAAAGTTGGGTACCACACTGGAATTGCTGCAATGAAAGGCAAAGAATAGTGTATCTGACAAGGGATTTGGGGAGTTACTAAAAATCTAAAAGAAGATGCTTCCGAAGGATAATGAATTGCCCGTCACTACGTACGAAGCAAAATAGGAAGTCTGCCCTTTGGGATTAGAAATCCAGAAGATACATGCATGTCCTAATGATTGCATCCTCTATCGTGGTGAGGAGTACGAGAAGTTAGATGCATGCCTGGTATGTCATGCATCACGGTATAAGATCAGGCGAGATGACCCTGGTGATGTTAAGGGCGAACGTCCCACGAAGAAAATCCCTACCAAGATTATGTGGTATGCTCCTATAATACCATGCTTGAAACGTCTGTTCAGAAACAAAGACCATGCAAAGTTGTTGCGATGGCATAAAGAAGACCGTAAGGTAGATAATATGTTAAGACACCCTGCTGATGGGTCCCAGTGGAGAGCAATCGATAGAGAATTCCCGGAGTTTGCAAATGACGCAAGAAACTTAAGGTTTGCTTTAAGTATGGATGGTATGAATCCTTTCAGGGACCAGAGCAGTAGTCATAGCACTTGGCCTGTTACTCTATGTATCTACAACCTTCCTCCCTAGTTATGAATGAAGCGTAAGTTTATTATGATGTCAGTGCTCATCCAAGGCCCAAGGCAACCTGGCAACGACATCGATGTGTACCTAAGGCCACTAGTTGAAGAACTTCTACTTTTGTAGAACAGACCAGGTGTACGTGTGTGGGAAGAGCACAAACAGGAGCACTTTGACCTACGAGCATTGTTATTTATAACAATCAATGATTGACCTGCTCTAAGTAATCTTTTAGGATAATCAAACAAGGGATATAATGCATGCATGCACTGTTTTGATGACATTAAAGGTATATTCTTGAAAAAATGTCGAAAGGTCGTGTACCTTGGCCATCGTTGATTTCTTCCTACAAATCATCCCCTAAGAAAGAAAGGCAAGCATTTTAAAGGTAAGGCAGACCACCAGACCAAGCTGGGCAACCGAACTGGTGAGGATGTACTTAATATGGTCAAGGATGTGAAAGTAGTATTTGGAAAGGCACATGGCAGCGAACCTATTCCGAACGACACCGACGGTCACGCACCCATGTGGAAGAAGAAGTCCATATTTTGGGAGCTACCCTATTGGCAAGTCCTAGAGGTCCATAGCACGATCAACGTGATGCACCTGATGAAGAATCTTTGTGTGAACCTGCTAGGCTTCATGGGTGTGTATGGGAAGCCTAAGGACACACTTGAAGCACGACAGGACCTGCGGTGTTTAAAAGAATGAGACAACCTACATCTAGAGAAGACAGATGATGGACGCCATTACTTAAGTCCTGCCAGCTACACTCTTAGCAAAGAAGAGAAGGAAAGCATGTTTGAATGCCTAGCAAGCATCAAGGTACCATCTAGATTCTCCTCGAATATAAAGGGTATAATAAATGTGCCAGAGAAGAAATTCCTAAATTTAAAGTCCCATGACTGCCACGTGCTCATGACGCAATTGCTTCTAGTTGCATTAAGAGGAATTCTACCTCCAAATGTACGTCTAGCCACCATGAAGCTATGTGCATTCCTCAATGCAATTTCTCAGAAGGCAATCGACCCAATGGATCTAGCTAAACTATAGAATGATATGGTTCAATGTCTTGTTAGCTTTGAGTTGGTGTTCCCTCCTTCCTTCTTTAATATCATGAGACACCTCCTAGTTCACCTGGTCAAGGAGATTAGCATTCTCGGTCCTATGTTCCTGCACAACATGTTCCCCTTTGAGAGGTTCATGGGAGTCCTAAAGAAATATGTTCACAACCGTGCTCGACCAGAAGGAAGCATCGCCAAGGGCTATGGAACAGAGGAGATCATTGAGTTTTGTGTTGACTTTATTCCCGACCTTGACCCGATTGGTGTTCCTGAATCGCGACACGAGGGGAGACTAAGTGGAAAGGGGACACTAGGGAAGAAAACATATATTGGTATGTAGGACAATTATTTTAATAAAGCACACTACACAGTTCTGCAAAACTCCTCCTTGGTGGATCTGTATATCGAGACACATAAAGAGTTGCTCCGATCCGAGTTTTCAAGGAAGTCTGAAGCTTGGATTACGTGTCAACACATGGAAACTTTCAGTGACTGGTTGTGAAAAGAATGTCAGGGTGATGAGAGTATTGATGAGCAACTATATTTGTTGGCTAGGCAACCATCGTGGCATATCCTCACATACAAAGGGTATGAGATAAATGGGAATACATTTTACACAGTAGCCCAAGATAAAAGGAGCACCAACCAAAACAGTGGTGTCCGCATAGATGCCACCGACTCTAATGGAAATAAGCAAACATATTATGGTCGCATAGAGGAGATATGGGAACTAAACTATGCACCTACTTTTAAGGTACCTTTGTTCAAGTGTCAATGGGTAAAGGCGACAGGAGGCGGGGTAGCAGTCAACAACCAGTATGGAATGACAACCGTGGACCTCAACAATATTGGATACAAAGACGAACCGTTCGTCCTTGCTAAGGATGTGAATCAGGTGTTCTATGTCAAGGACATGTCTATAAAACCGAAGAGAGGGAAAAACAACAATGACCCAATCAATGAGCCAAAGCGCCACATAGTTCTTTCAGGGAAAAGAAATGTCGTCGGAATTGAAGACAAGTTAGACATATCAGAAGATTATGAAAAGGATAACTGAATTCCACCCTTCACAGTGAACAAAGACCCAAGCATCCAGCTAAATGATGAGGATACTCCATGGTTACGGCGCGATCATAACCAAGGGATATACGTTAAGAAGAAGTTCACTACTGTGCCCGCTTGATATATATAGTGATGTATTAGACCTATTATGTAATAACTACGACTTCAGATTTTTTGTTGTGTTTTCATATTTTCTACGGTTTAAATGAATTTTCTGCTTGACGGTGGATTTCTCGTGGAGAATGTGTGATAAAAAACCAAATGATCAACGTTAATAAGATGTGAAAACTTATTTCCTGTCAAAAAGTAATAGTTTTAATGATTTTAATCAAGTAGTATATTTTTGCATGGTGCAAATTATAATTATTATTTACACTATGTTAAATATTTATACAGTAAAATAAAAGAGTTTAGGTTACAATTTTTTGTTGTGTATAATAATGCAAAACCAAGTCCAGAAATATTTATTATAATTTTTTGGATGATATTTTATTTATTAGGCAATTAATAACTCTCTGCATATTTATATAAAAGAAATAAATAAAAAAGGGAAAACGTTTGGAACCAACTGCAACCCACCTTTACTCCCAGGTCGATCAACCACTCAGGACTAAAGGTTGGCTACGTTTTCGTGGCCCGCCAAAAAAATAACTTTAGTCCCGGGTCATGGCTGCACCCGGGACTAAAGGTCAGACCTTTAGTCTGGGTTCTTACCATTAGTCAAGACTAAAGGTTCTTTAGTCCCGGGCCGTGGCTTCACTTTACCATAACCCGAGACTAAAGGTTCTGTAGTCCCGGGCCGTGGCTTCACCCGGGACTAAAGATCCACCAAATATATATCGCCTCGTCTTCTTCTCCCCATCCACCGTCTTCATTCTTCGCCCAAGAGCCACTGTGCCGCCGCCGCTCCCCATAGCCTCCAGACGCCTCCACGCGCATCTCCCATCTCTCGCCATCTCCGCCAGCAGCCCGCCTCGCGCCTCTCCCATTCGTGCGTGGCACCTAGACCCGGATCCGCCGCCATCATGCTCGCCCTTGCCCAGATCTGATTTGGATCCACCGCGGCCTCATCACCGTCGTCGATCCTCGTCCTCGTCATCGTCCCCATCGCATCCTCATCATCGAGAGATCACCTCCGGCGATCCTCATCGTCCTCCACGCTCGTCGTCCTCGTCAGCGTGCTCATCCTCGTCGTCGACTTGATTAAAACCTCCGGCCATTGTGCTTGTGTTGCTCGCCGTGCTATATGTGAGCAACAGTGTGTGTATATTTATTTGTAGATTTTATTTGTGTATGAGTGTGTGCTCGGACCGGCTCGCATCTGGTCGGTGGTGGGTGCTGCCGATGCGGCGAAGGTCGTTGCAGGTGGCTAAAATGTCGTGCCTGCCATCCCTTTGGCTTGGGTGTCGCCGGTGAGGGGAGATTAGAGTTCTGCACGCTCCTATTCACGGTCACAGCTACGAAGAGGGAAGCGGCGACGGCCACGGCTGCGGGGAGGGTAGCTTCAGTTGAGGAAAAACTTGAGCCCGTGGCGGTAGCGGTAGATGCCTAGGGGCGTCGGTAGCTGCGTCGAGCGCAAAGCAGTGCCGATGGCGTTTGATGTGCCCAAGTGGGCATGGATGGCGTACAAGAGGCGTTTGATGGGCAAGTTGGCATTGGCTTGTTGGCTCTATCCGTCCGTCGCTTAGAACGCACGTACTAGTTGAACTTGCGAACGCCGGCCCCCAGATCCGAGACGTTCGATGGTGTCCGTGACGTAGTAGTAGGGCACGTAGTTCTCATACTCGGGCGGTGTGGGGGTATTAACCCCTATACCCTTACGGCTAAGCTTGGGCTAGCCCGGATCGATGGGTTCAAGTCCACCCGAAAGATGACGTGCGGCCCAGTTAACCTGATCGGAGTCCCGCACAAGGAATCAAGACGGATTTGGCGACCAAGCAGGATCCTGGTCGGTTAGAATAGGAATCCTTATCCGGCCACATATGGCAATTGTAACTGACTAGGATTAGTTTCCAGATCTGTAACCTTGCCCCCCGGACTATATAAGGCGGGCAGGGGACCCCTCTAAAAAATATCTCTCATTGACATACAGCAATACAAATCAGACGCAGGACGTAGGTATTACGCCTTCTTGGCGGCCGAACCTGGATAAAACCTCATGTCTGTCTTGCGTCACCGTCTTGTTTGAGGCTTGCGCATCTGTCTGCCGATAATCTACTACCTTGGGCATACCCCTAGGTAGACTGCCGACCGTATTTCGTCAACAGTGGCGCGCCAGGTAGGGGGTGTGCGTACTGCTCTCCAAGCAAACAAGATGGTTATCATCTCCGGCTCCATGGCTAAGCCCAACGGCCTCACGTTCACCGTCGGCCAGATCACCTGGACCACCAGCTCCGACGACTCCATCGCCATGACCACGGAGGAGGCATGGATTCAGCCTGCGCCGATGACTACTTCACCTGCATCGGCTACGGCTCCGACCACGGTGAACACGGCTCCGACCACGGTGAACACGGCTCCGACCACGGTGAACACGGCTCCGACCACGATGGACCTGGCTCCGACCACGGGACATCTGGCTCCGACCACGCCTACAGCCACGCCAACAACCCGTCGTCCGCTTCCCCGCTACAGAGGGAAGCAGATCGACAACACCGACCTGCTCGACTCCGTTGATCGGGTCGGCATCCAACTCGCTGAAACCCTGGCTCTGGTAAGTACGATTCAAATCCAACCTAACGAGCAGGTAACAGCTCTCCACGACAGATCTATCTGACTAGCCCGGACCAGTCGTCCTGTGCGACTTGGAACAGATCTTGTGGTCGTATCAACTCCTGAGGGGCGCTTCGCTCATCGCCGGCCAGACATCGCGACGGGTCTCCAACTCTGCGAGTACAAAGCCCCGACGGAGAACCACCAGGTCCAGCCCTACGGCCTGCAAAACGCTGCCTCCAGCTACGCGTACAACCTGCGACGCCGCTCGGATCTGTGTCCTATACACTGATCTCGGCCGAAGCCATGCAACATCGTCAACATGGTCCGGATTGAAGATTGTCAGGAAGGATCCGTCCACACAGTCCAAGAGGGTGACTCCAGCTCCTCATCCGGCATCGCGTCCGACGCATCTGTCCACACCAAGCTTCAGCGTCACGAAGATGAAGGCATCAAATACGATCTGGATCTACCAGACCGCGCCCCGGGTTTCCCCCAATTTCCGTCTTTCCCACCAAGACGAGGGGATTTGATCCATGTTGTCAGCAACGACGAGCCGCCAGCAGTTGGCGAAACAGAACAAGAAAAGACTGCACGCGAAGCACATAATATTGACCGGTTTAATCATCGGCAAACCGAAGCTGAAGCAGACCAGGAGGCACGACGCATAAGGGTCCAACCGCGTGACCTCAACAATGCTTTCGACAGGGTGGGGGATAAACAAGTCTTCAAGACCCCAAGCGCCAACGTAGCCGTCACCATGGCGACAATGCAGCGGCTGCCCAACACTCCCGAGACTCAAGTAATCCGTGATGACATACAAGCTTATCTGACGGCTACTATGGCTCAGACCGCAGTGATGAACCAAGCCCGGGCTCCATCCGTTTCTGTCGAATCAAGCCACAGCCGCCAATACTCAAGTCGCTCACAGCCACTCAACCAACGTGGCTCGCACAATAACGACCCATCAGACAACCGTCAAGGCGGAAACGGTGGTCATGATGGTGGTCGGGACGACAACCGCCGCCGGGAGGATAACCGCCATGACGTTCGAGGCGACAACCGCCGAGATAACCATGACAATCGCCGTGATAACCACGGTCATAGGGCTAATCCAGATGGCAATCGAGATCGCCGCGATGGCAATAACGATCTCCGCCATTACCTCGGTGGACGTGATCTGCGTGCTCGCATCAACCAGAGAGCCGACGATTGTGCATCCCATGAAAGCTATCGCCGTATGGAGTATGACACCGCCCACGGTCCGCTAGGTCTGAAGCAGTTCACTCCACACCTGCGCCAAGTCATATGGCCCAAGAATTTCAAGCTCGAGAAGCTTCAGAAGTACGACGGCAAGGAAAACCCTGAATTATGGGTCATGCTCTACGAAACCGCGTGCCGCTCAGCCATGGCTGACGAGCATGTCATGTCTAACTACTTCCCAGTCGCTGTTGGTCATGCAGGTCACCAATGGCTGGTTAGCTTGCCAACGAACTATTTTGACTCTTGGCAGGAGCTCAGGCAGGCCTTCATCGACAACTTCATCGCTACTTGTGAACAACCCGACAACAAGTACGATCTGCAGCGGATCCGAGATCGAAAGGATGAACCACTGCGCGAGTACGTTCGGCGTTTCTCGGAGATGCGCATCAAGGTCCCATCAATATCCGACAACGAAGCAATTGAGGCTTTCGTCACCGGCCTCCGCTTCCACAACGCCCTAAGAGACAAGCTCCTCCGGAAGAGACCCGAATCGGTCACAGCGCTTTTGGCCACCGCTAAGAAATATGCGGACGCTGACGACGCTAAAAAGATAATCGTTGAAGAAGCAGCAAGGGTTCCACGCTCTGACCACCCTCCACACCACGACGATTACCGTGGCAATCGTGGTCGGAACGACAATTTTGACCGCCGCAACCAGCGCAACGACTCCCACGACCACCGTGATCAACGTAATCAGCGGCGCAACCGCCACGACGATTACAGGAGCAAGCGCGCTCGGGAAGACGACGGCGAGGTGAATACTATGAAAAAGGGCAGCGGATGTCGAAACTACGAGGACGACTACGCCAAAGCATTGAAGGGACCCTGCCAGCTCCATCCTAAATCAAACCACACCATGGAGAATTGCCGCGTCCTCAAGACTATCTACACGCGTCAACAGGCTCCGGATACGTCCGACAAGCCTAACGACGCGGGGGAGCAGCGCAACGAGGACAACGACGACGACGATGTAGATCCTCATCATAAATACGTCAAGCCAACTGATCGCGTGCACACCATCATCGACGGCAAGGTGTCCATTGAGACCAAACGAGAACGCAAGCTGCTCGCCCGCGCTTGCTTGAACGTGGCAAACACCGACAACCTTCTCACCGATCCGCGGCTTCCTCCGTGGTCTCACCATGAAATCTACTTCAGCAGGAAGGACCAATGGGCCGCCATACCCGAGCCAGGGCATTTTCCCCTGGTCCTCGATCCTTGTATCAACAAGGTTCAATTCGACAAGGTACTGATCGACGGCGGCAACTCCATTGATATACTGTTCAAGAACAGCCTGCCCGCTCTAAAAATAGCCCAGGCGGACCTGAAGCCATACGAGGCACAGTTCTGGGGCGTTCTCCCCGGACAAAGCTCCACACCTCTCGGGCAGATCACGCTACCTGTGCAGTTTGGGACTCCGGACCACTTCCGCACCGACTACGTCAACTTCGTGGTCGCTGATTTCGACGGCACCTACCATGCTATTCTTGGTCGACCGTCGCTCACCAAGTTCATGGCCATACCTCATTACAGGTATCTGGTGCTCAAGATGCCTACTGAGAAAGGAGTTTTAACCCTTAGGGGCAACGTATACGCAGCTTATACCTACGAGGATGACAGCTTTAAAATAGCAGAGGCCCACGACCTCTCTATTCGCATGGCCGAGACCATGCTCGACGCTAAGAAGACCATGGCCGACCACTTGGAGATCCCAGAGCTCGAGGCTCCGCGCAAGAACATCAGATCCAAGGAGCACAAGATGATCCAGCTGGTCGAGGGCGATCCCAGCAAAACGGCCCTCATCGGGGCCGACCTGGATCCCAAATAGGAAGACGTGCTCGTCAGGTTCTTGAGGGGCAACGTGGATGTGTTTGCATGGAAACCTTCCGACATGCCTGGTGTACCTCGGGACTTGATTGAGCACTCCTTAAATGTCAACAGCAAAGCCAAACCAATCAAGCAGAAGCTACGACGGTTCGCTCGCGACAAAAAGGAGGCGATTAGGGTAGAAGTTACACGGCTTTTGGCAACCGGATTTATCAAAGAAGTGTATCATCCGGAATGGTTAGCCAACCCGGTTCTTGTACGCAAAAAGAATAATGAATGGAGAACGTGCGTTGATTACACCGATCTCAACAAACACTACCCTAAGGACCCCTTTGGCTTACCTCGCATAGACGAGGTTGTAGATTCAACCGCCGGTTGCGAGCTGCTTTCCTTTCTCGATTGCTACTCTGGTTATCACCAGATCGCTCTCAAAAAGGACGACCAGATCAAGACATCTTTCATCATGCCTTTCGGCGCCTACTGCTACACGACTATGTCGTTCGGGCTCAAAAACGCCGGTGCTACCTACCAACGCGCTATACAGGCCTGCCTCAACGACGAGATAAAAGACGGCCTCGTCGAGGCTTACGTCGACGATGTAGTTGTCAAAACCAAGGAAGCACATACCCTTGTTGACAATCTGGAACGCACCTTCGCATCCCTTAATACGTTCCAATGGAAATTAAACCCAAAGAAGTGCATCTTTGGTGTCCCTTCTGGCATATTGCTCGGCAACATCGTCAGTTATGACGGCATACGCCCTAACCCGGAGAAAGTCAAAGCTGTCTTAGACATGAAGCCCCCAAAAAAGGTGAAGGATGTCCAGAAGCTCACCGGCTGCATGGCTGCTCTAAGCCGTTTCATATCAAGATTAGGAGAAAAAGGACTACCGTTCTTCAAACTGCTCAAATCGTCCGAGAAGTTTGAGTGGTCGGAGGAAGCAGATGCTGCCTTCACGCAGCTGAAACAATACCTCACATCACCTCTGGTACTTATTGCTCCTAGAGAAGACGAAACTCTCCTACTTTACATTGCGGCAACCGATCGGGTGGTTTCCACTACAATGGTGGTCGAGCGCGACGAGCCGGGCCACGCCTACAAGGTATAGCGGCCAATTTATTTCATTAGTGAGGTACTCAACGAATCCAAGACCAGGTACCCATAGATTCAGAAACTGCTCTACGCCATACTGATAACATCCTGAAAGTTGAGACATTACTTCGATGGATATCATGTGGTGGTCATGACCGAGTATCCTTTGGGGGACATCATTCGCAATAAGGATGCGAACGGGCGCATCGTCAAATGGGCAATGGAGCTATGCCCCTTTTCCTTGGAATTTGCAAGCCGTACTGCAATCAAGTCTCAGGCACTCGTCGATTTCATCGTCGAGTGGATAGACTTAAGCACGCCTGCCTCTCCGGGATCTGACGAATATTGGACGATGTACTTCGACGGTTCTCTCAACATTGATGGTGCGGGAGCAGGAGTTCTTTTCGTATCACCATCCAAGGAGCAGCTCCGGTACGTCCTCAGGATTTATTTCCCAGCATCTAATAATGCCACCGAGTATGAAGCATGCCTGCATGGTCTACGCATTGCGGTTGAGCTTGGAGTTAAACGTCTCTATGTCTACGGAGATTCGGCTCTGGTCATCAACCAACTCAACAAGGACTAGGACACGACCAGTGAAAAGATGGACGCATATTGCAAATCGATAAGAAAGCTGGAAGGCAGGTTCTATGGCATCGAGTACATACACGTGGTCCGGGACAAGAACCAGGCAGCGGATGCGTTGTCAAAGTTAGGATCATCCCGAGCCAAAATCCCACATGGCGTATTCGTCCAAGACCTGCTCACGCCTTCCATTGAAGATGAAGATTCAACGACCGACAAAGTTTTAGGCCAGCAATTAGTGGCTACGGTTCCGGCGCCGAGCACAACCGAGCCGCTTCCGACCACTCATGAGCCGGACTGGAGAACACCTTTCATCAAGTACTTAACAGACGGTAGCGGTTATATCGATCGAACAGAAAATGAACGCCTGATGCGTCGTAGTAAGCAGTATCTGCTCGTCGATGGCAAGTTATGGCGCAAAAACGCCAAGGAGGAAATCTTGATGAAGTGTATAACCCAGGAGGAAGGCAAGCATCTCCTAGACCAAATCCACTCTGGCTCCTGTGGCAACCACGCGGCCTCAAGAACACTGGTCGGTAAGGCTTTCCGAGCAGGGTTCTATTGGCCGTCAGCAGTGGCCGACGCAGAGAAGCTAGTCCACCGCTGTGAAGGTTGTCAGTTCTTCTCCAAGAGAATCCATGTACCAGCACATGAGATCTAGACAATTCCAGCCTCTTGGCCCTTCGCATGCTGGGGACTAGACATGATCGGGCCTTTCAAACCAGCTCCTGGGAAATTTACATGCGTCTTCGTGCTAATTGATAAGTTTTCTAAGTGGATAGAATACATGCCTCTGGTACAGGCATCCTCAGAGAAAGCTGTCACATTCCTCGACCAGGTCATCCACCATTTCGGCGTGCCCAACAGCATCATTACTGATCTGGGTACTCAGTTCACCGGGAACGCTTTTGGGACTTCTGCGATGAAAGGAGCATAGTTGTAAAATACGTCTCGGTGGCGCATCCTAGAGCTAATGGACAAGTCGAGCGGGCAAATGGCATGATCCTGGACGCATTGAAGAAGAGGATGTACAGAGAAAACGATAAAGCTCCTGGAAGATGGCTCAAGGAGTTACCAGCCGTTGTCTGGGGCCTCCGAACTCAGCCCAGTCGTAACACCGGCGTCTCACCATACTTTATGGTTTACGGCACTGAGGCAGTCCTCCCACCAGATATAGCTTTCAGATCAGCACGGGTAGAGAACTTCGACGAAGGCAAGGTCGACGAAGTACGGGAGCTAGAAGTCAACAGCGCAGAAGAGAAAAGGCTTGATTCTTGCGTACGCACGGCCAAATACCTTGCTGTTTTGCGCAGGTACTACAACAAGAACGTTAAAGAGCGTTTCTTCGTGGTCAGGGACTTAGTCCTGAAGTGGAAGACGAACCAGGCTGGTGTCCACAAACTCGCAACCCCATGGGAGGGACCCTTCATGATCAAGGAAGTCACACATCCAATGTCTTATAGGTTAGCTCATCTAGACGGCATGGACGTACCGAACTCATGGCACATCGACAAGCTTAGACGCTTCTATGCTTAACTACTGAGATATGTACTCTACTTGTATTTTCGATTTACTTTACTAAAGCAACTATGATTTCTCCGACCACTCTAATGTGTCACTCCGAATTTTATGGTTATTCTAACTTAAGCCAGTACAAGCCGACCACCACTCCTTCTATGGTTTTTGGAGCAGGCCCTGTCTCCGGTTCCTCCCAACACATGCATGGGATCCGCTCTCTACGTTGCGGGTGATCGGCAGGACCCCCTTGGTTTGACTTGTCTGCGTCCACGTGTGCACAGGTCATAGTACCTCATACTCCGACCACATGCCAGACTAGGGCCGCACAAACTTTTCAGGATGACGTGTCGAGCAAAACGGTACAACTAAACAGAACGTTAACACGTTCCCACTTAGTTACACCAACAAAAAATTTCAAGCTTAAAGTGCGTTTTGTATAAAACAAACAAGCTTATAATGATATACAGTTACGTTATTACAAGCTTGCCTAAAAAGGCTCAAGTTTACAATAACACAACTATGTCCTCCTTCTACAGCTCTAAGCCTATTACATTGGCTGGTCGGGGCGCATGGCATTTACTGCTCGCCGCCTCTGATACCCTACTCGAGTCTCGGGGACTCTAGAGCTAGTCAAGCTGAAGGGGATGGCCCCGCCGGTGCCTGGCTGGTCGAGACCATAGGCTTCGTTGGTTGGCTTGTAGCTGATGGCATTTCCAGCTGGCTTGTCGATGGCATACCCTGCACAGGTGCTGTCCCACCTCCACACAGGTTAATATCGCCAATTATCTTTGACGACAAGTCCAGCTGGGCCATCCAAAGCTCTTCGGCCTTGTCTGGGTCTATATCCTTCGGGTACCCAGCCTCCAAGCGTTCAAGATTGATCAGGGGGTAGTGAGCACGCACCATGCTTAGCACATGGGCACCCGTGTACTCACCCGCCTCCTTCACGAAGTCTTGGAACCATCCCCATGCTTGCTTGCATCTCTCGACCAGTCCGAGCTGAGGCATCCTTAGCTCTTCCTCTATGAGCGCTAGGTCGATAAGGTCGAGGACGGGCACAATGCCAGTTGCCATTTCTTGGCACCGCTTGCTCCACGTGTCCCGCTCCTCGGTGGCCTTAAGGCATTGTGCTTTCCAATCGTCATGCTCCTTGATCACGGCCTCAAGGTGCCTCTTGGCATTGACTTTCAAAACTGAAAACAGTACAAGACATCAAACATGATGACACGACAAGGCAATGTGGGTAATTGAATGAGAAAGGTGGTCTGGAGTGCTTACTTTTCAGGTCATCCTTCATTTTGTTAGTGTGGTCTTGGAGTTCTGACTGGCGGCGTGCCAGTTTCTCGTTGTCCTCCTTCAGGCGACCATATTCTGCAAGCGCACGGCTGTTCTCCCCCTGGAGGCAGGTCACTTCAGCTTCTAAACCTGCATTACAGCTATTACTATCAAGAACAAAATAACACAAGTCCCGCACTTGCTATGATACGGTGAACACTTACCTGTTTTCTCCTGCTCTTTGTTTTCGAGCTGGCCGACCAGGTATTGGTTCTGTGCTTCTTGGTCTGTCCTCTCCTGGTTGGCGGCCTCAAGTTGGCACCGTAGGCGTTCCACTTCAGCCGTCAGCTCCTTATTGGTCATCATGATTCCTTCTATCTAGTCGAAGCACCTTTTTCGGTATCTTGCAGTTTTCATCAAGTCCTGCACATAGACAAGCTATGTTAGACAGTTCGACTACACAACAGGGTCAAGGACTAAAGCCAAATATACCTGGACTTTAGTCACCAGACGCTTGGCCGCCCGTTCGACTCTTAAGGTCTCTTCGACCTCTGGGATTTCCTCGTGCATGACCCATTCGTCGTTCTGATAGCGCGACACATATACATGTTGTCGCCTATCTTGGGGACGGCCCAGGACTTCTTCCACTTCATCCTCTTCAGCCTCCTGTTCGGGAGGCGACACTGGTCTGGAGTTCGCAGCCTCCACGACCACCAGGGCTTTCCCACGAGCCGTCGTGTCGGCAACCATGTTCTAGGCAACTTTTGGCTGCTGCCCCTCGGCTAGATCCAGCTCCCTTGGCGCCGTGGTATCTGCCTCATCAGGGTTCGTGCTTGGAGCACTTGTATTCTACTCAGGGACTGGCGTCTGGTCATCCGCCTGCTGAGGCCCAGGCGGAGTCCCTGCCATGGGCTCCTCCATGGCTGGTTGCTGAGCAGTTTGTCCCGCCGTTGTTGGTAAGGACGTTTCGCACCTAGCTAGCTGGTCGGGGCTTTCGGTGGACGCCGATCTAATACATTCAGAGACAAATTCAGAAGATAATAGCATCCAATGCAAAATGCAAAGCTTACATCAAAAGTATAGATACTTACAGTTTTGACTTGCGGAAGGATGTGGCAAAGGAACGTCTCCTCGACCGCCCCTGCTCCGCTTGCTCGGCAGTTTGCACCGGGACTTGTTCAACCTCCGGTATGGGCGTCAGAGTATGATGCGGCATGTTCCCTTCGTCTGTGCTGTGTTGCAGTGGTCGGTGCTGTGACCACTGCTGGCACAGAGGAGCCACCCTGCTCCGACGGTCCCACCTGCCTTCTCCTCTTTCGGGGGACGAGCCGGAAGGTGTCCGCATCCTCTGCTTCGTCGTCCGACGGGGGGGAAGATGGCTTGACGTCGTTTGCTGGCAGCCGGACGCTTGCCAGCGGCTCTGGTCGAGGCGTCCTCTACGGTCTCGAGTACCGCCCAGTGAACGTCGTCGGTCCTGGCGCTGGTCTAGGCGGCTGGCCCAGTAGCTTGCGGCCATTCTACACCGGGGGGAGGCAACACAAACACTCCTGCCTGGTCACGGCCATTACACTGAGACACAAAATGAAGGAAAAGACAGTTATTTTCTTGATGCAACATGACTGTACAGGAGGCATCATTTACCTTTGGGGGAGGGCGAGCCAGCTTGAAGGCGTGTTCGATGGCGTTTAGTGCAACATAATTGGGATCGGCTAGGTTGAACAGCTCTCCAATCTTGGCCTTGATTTCCATCTTGTCGAGCGGCTCCTTCCTGGTCCTCGTCGGATCAGCGCCTCCTTGGTACTCGAAGCCGGGGTGAATCCTTTTCTGGCAGGGCTGAATTCTTCGGCTGATGAAGTTGCCGACAACGCTCGAGCCATCAAGCCTTCCCCACGGGATCATCCCGAGTAGTTCGGCGATCTGCTCCAAGTTCTCGAGACTCTCTGACCAGCTGCTTTTCTTCTCTGGAATCAGTCCCACATCGCACAGAGTGATGGTGTTCGGCTCTTCACGGATGTAGAACCACTTCTTGTACCACTCGTCTAATGAGGTGTTCCAGGGGCAGTGCAGGTATTGAGCCTTCATGCCGTCACGCAGGTTCAGGTAAACGCCTCCGGCGACCTTCGAGCCACCGCTCCCTTTCTTCCGAAGACAGAATAGGTGGCGAAAGAGGTCGAAATGGGGCTGGAAGCCACCATAAGCCTCGCAGAGATGGATGAAGGTGGAGACAAGAAGAATCGAGTTGGGATGCAGATTGCAAATCCCAATCTCGTAGTACAAGCAGAGACCCTGAAGGAAAGGGTGCACTGGAATCCCAAAACCCCATTTGAAGAAATCTTCAAAGACCACAATCTCACCTGGTTGTGGATCGGGGAAGCTTTCTCCTTCCGGTGCACGCCATCCCACAAGTGCCTTGTTGTGGAGCACTCCCATGGCGACGAGGTCTTCGATGGTCTGCTCGTTGCTCCGCGACTTCCACCATTCCTTCGCCATGACCCTGCCTTTCTCCTGGGCATCTCTCTTCGCCATTAGTTCATCCTTACTAAGTGGGTGGATGCGGGAGACCGAGGGGATTGGTGATGATTTTTGGGGGAATAGGGTTCGGCAGGAGGAAGAAGAAGGTTGCGGCGGCGGATGACAATGGGGAATGGTATGAGTAACTTACCAGATCTGCATTATATAAAACAAAGAGCACCGTCATTTCGTCCGCCCGAGAATATTGGGAGTCGTGCGCACGCGCCGCAGACGGTTGTTCACACAACCTCGAAATCTGCGCCAATAAATGCGCTCCTTCATTAATAGTGTACGTGCCTCTTCGTTGATGGTGTAAGGGGGCCCACACTAACACACCTCAATACAGGTGTCAACCGACTGTTTGCAAAAAAAAAAAGACAGAATGACGTACTATACCTATTTACTTTTTTGACCAGACATGTCAGACTGGCCTTGGCAGAGAATAGAGAAAAGTACACAAAATAATAGTACAAGCAGCGCAAGTGCTCGGGGACTGCATAGACCACTACTGCGCTTGGATACTGCCCAGACCACTTTTGTGCTCGGGGATCGCTCCGACCACGGCCGTGCTCGGGGACTGCCCCGACCACTGCTTGCATAATGGTTCTCCTTGGCTACATGTGATCTGTACTCACATACAGTTAAGAGACTTTTCTTTAGACCTCGCTACAAGGCTCATACTTCGCCTTCCAGTAAGCTCGGGGACTACATCGGTACGATGCACCTGCTGGTGCATCTCGTATCGCCTGTACGACAATTGGATTCTTAACCTCAGCGGAATTTCTTTTTTAGACCCTGGCACCACGTGCCTGCGTCACCTACTACCAGGCTCGGGGACTAAGTGGGCACACTTCACCTTGCGGTGAATGTGTTTGTTTAAATCGACCCCTGTGTTTTGAATGATTATGAGGATTATTAGTATGCTCGGGGACTGCCCCGACCACTGCTTGAATAATGGTTCTCCTTGGCTACATGTGATTTGTACTCACATACAGTTAAGAGACTTTTCTTTTAGACCTTGCTACAAGGCTCATACTTTGCCTTCCAGCAAGCTCGGGGACTAAGTGGGCACACTTCACCTTGCGGTGAATGTGTTTGTTTTTCGACCCCTACGCTTCTAATGTTTAAGGATGCTATGCTTCAAGACCACTTACATTTCTTTTCAGAAATACAAGTGGGTACACTTCTCAGGACAGAAATCTTTTTCTTTTTTCTTAAGAGCACCATACATTCTTCGGACAACCTACTTCTCCGGTGATGACGGTGGTTGGAGGCATCAAGAATTCAAGCCTCGCTTGTCGGAGAAGGGTAAAATGGCGTGTCGCAGCATAATACATGATGCTCGGGGACTAGCTGTGGGGGTATTAACCCCTATACCCTTACGGCTAAGCTTGGGCTGGCCCGGATCGATGGGTTCAAGTCCACCCGAAAGATGACGTGCGGCCCAGTTAACCTGATCGGAGTCCCGCACAAGGAATCAAGACGGATTTGGCGACCAAGCAGGATCCTGGTCGGTTAGAATAGGAATCCTTATCCGGCCACATATGGCAATTGTAACTGACTAGGATTAGTTTCCAGATCTGTAACCTTGCCCCCTGGACTATATAAGGCAGGCAGGGGACCCCTCTAAAAAATATCTCTCATTGACATACAGCAATACAAATCAGACGCAGGACGTAGGTATTACGCCTTCTTGGCGGCCGAACCTGAATAAAACCTCATGTCTGTCTTGCGTCACCGTCTTGTTTGAGGCTTGCGCATCTGTCTGCCGATAATCTACTACCTTGGGCATACCCCTAGGTAGACTGCCAACCATATTTCGTCGACAGGCGGGCATACCTTCGCCTCCTTGGCGCGGACTAGTTAGAAAATTATAGAAAATTCATAATAGTTGAACTCGCAAACCATGTTCATCTTAGCGAGCATGTTCTCTGCCGAGCGGTAATAGACGTCAAGGAGGAGCTTTGATTCTACGAGGGAGAGTGGCAACAGTTGTGGAAGACCATGTTTCCTTCCTTGTAGAATTGGAGCTCTTCCGTGGCCAAGTACGGTGCCGTCCGATGGAGAAATGCTCGCCAAGATGATCATGTAAGCAAGGTCAACTAGTACGGATGGTTATTTATTCACACGTCCCTATATTATCGCAGTAGTCTATCAATCACCGTACCCAAACGTAGTATATATATAAATATAAATGACAAACGATTATTATGTGTGTATACTCCCATTCTTCTGTTAACCTACGGAAATATCATGTGAATTACTTACCTGCCACAATGACCATGGCCACGGCCATGAAAAATGCCAATGACACAACACTAGCAACCTTGTCGGCAAGCACCATTATGTTGTTGGGACAAATTACTATATGGAGAGTAGCACTTGTTCCTCTCTATCTGGATGGGTTCTTGTTCATTCATTGTTCTCCTCTTCCCTGTCGGGTTATATATACCTAGAGTGCTGTTATTACATTTGTTGCATCAATATCTTACTTTTACCAAAGTCTCCTTTGATGAACTTTTTGGAAACCATAGAGTAATCAATAGAGTCTACTGGAGTACAGATACAGAAATGATTTTTACAAATGTTACTATCCTTGAGGTGGCATGGTATGGCGCTTGGCCTTGCTACGTAGCGCGTATGGAGGAGAGTGGAGGGGCTGACTCTGGCGCTGGCAGCGGCGAGGCACTGTGGCGGCGCTAGGGGAAACGAGGGGTAGAGAGAGATAGAGTTAGGACGCCGAGCACCCAAGGGTGTCAAGATGACACAATCCCAGGCTATCCCATTAATTTGCAAAGTGTGACTCTTATACAATCAGACTCAACCAACTGATGCTATAATTAAGGAAACCTCTAATTACGGAAACTCCAAATCGAATCAAATCTAATCCAATGTCTCAGCCACTTTGCTCCTTGGTTCGGCGCTTATACGTCTTGCCGACCATAACATCTCTCCCCCCCTCGGGAAACAGCTCGTCCTCGAGCTGAAGGAGGGATGGGCTTTGCGAAACGCCGAGACCGGCTCCCAAGTTGCTTCTGACACCGGCATGCCCACCCATTCGATGAGGACGTGCCACACGCCGCGGCGAACTTCTGAGCGTAGGACGCGTTTTGGCCGCTGCAGCGGTCAACCGTGGCATAGAGGAGGCAGGGCCAGCGCACTAGAGGGCGGTGTACCCCTGAATGGCTTCAGGACGCCGACATGGAAGATGTTGTGGATGCGCGCGCCATCGGGAAGCTGAAGACGGTAGGCCACCTCGCCGATGTGGCCGGTCACCTGGAACGGGCCGGTGTACTTAGGCGCCAGCTTGCCCCAGCCCCTAGGTACCAGGTTCTTCGTGTGGTGGTGGAGCACCCAATCACCGACGGCAAACTCGAGCTCATGGTGGTTGGCGTCGTAGAACCGGCGGGCGTGCTCTTGAGCTTGGAGAAGACGAGCACGCACCTCCTCAAGGAACTCATCCCTGTTAGCGAATAGGGTGTCCACCGCCTCCGTGCGCGCCTACCCCGGGGCGTAGGGCAGCAAGTCCGGGGGTGGCCGACCGTACACCACCTAGAACGGGGAGGTCTGGAGCACCGTGTGGTAGGCTGAGTTGTAGGAAAACTCGGCCCATGGGAGCCAATCCAGCCAGCCACGCGGGCGATCACCTGTCAAACACCGAAGATACATGGTAATTGTCTTGTTGACAGCTTCGGACTGCCCATCTGTCTGTGGGTGGAACGCAGAACTCATGCGGAGCTTGACGCTGGCGTGACGGAAGAGGCCGCACCACACATGACCCGTGAACACTGGATCACGGTCGCTGACGATGGACTCTAGGAAGCCATGTAGTCGAACGATGTCCTAGAAGAAGGCGCGGGCCACCGACGAGGCTATGTACGGGTGGCCGAGTGGAATAAAATGAGCGTACTTCGAGAACCTATCCACCACTGTGAGCAGGACACTCTTGCCATGGACCTTGGGCAGGGCTTCTATGAAGTCGAGGGAGATGTCTGCCCACACACGCGATGGCACCGGTAGGGGCTGCAGTAACCCGGCTGGGTGTAGCATCTCCGTCTTGTTCCGCTGGCACACCGCGCAGGACCGCACGAAGTCGCCGACGACGCGGCGGTCGTGCTCCACGAAGAACTCCGTGCGAAGGTGGAGCAGCGTCTTCTGGATGCCCTCGTGGCCCCCCATGTGGGCAAGCTAGAGTACGTCGTTGAGGATCGGCGAGGAGCTAGGCACGAAGACGCACCCCTTATGCAGCAGCAGCCCCTCACGGACGCACCAGGAGTCACCGTGGTCTCTGGCGGCCATGGCGTCGTGATGAGCGCATAGGGCGGGGCCGGTGTCCACCTCCCGACGCAAATCATCGAAGAGCCGGAAGGTAGGCACCGAGACGGCCGAGAAACAGGCCACGTGCGCCCCGAAAAGGGCGGACAGCAGTGGCGCCTCGCCGTCCCGCCTGGAGAGAGCGTCAGCGACGATGTTGGAGCGGCCAGGACAAAACTCCACCCTGAAATCATACCCAAACAACTTGCTAATCCAGTGATGTTGCGGAATTGTAGATAGGCGTTGGTCCAGCATGAACTTGAGGGCGTAGTGGTCCGTCCTCATGACGAACGCCCTCCCCCAAAGGTAGGGCCTCCAATGGCGCACCGCCTGAACAAGCCCGATCAACTTGCGCTCATACACCGCCACTTTGAGGTGGCGTGCGGCGAATGGCCGGCTGAAGAAGGCTATGGGCGCGCCATCTTGATGCAGCACGGCTCCGAAGCCTGATCCAGAGGCGTTGCAGTCCACGACGAATGTGGCGGCAAAGTCCAGAAGGTGCAGGACTGGTGCAGCGGTGAGGGCAGCCTTGAGGGTGGAGAAGGCGGTCTCAGTGGCGTCCGACCACTGGAACGCGTCCTTGCGAAGCAGCTGCGTCAGCGGCGCGGCGATGATCCCGTAGTCCTTGATGAACCACCGGTAATACCCGGCCAGCCCGAGGAAGCCGCGTAGGCCACGCGTGGGGCGAGGGCGCGGCCAGGACTGCACAGCTGCCACCTTGGTCGTGTCCATGGCCAACCCCTCCCTAGTAATGACATGCCCGAGGTAGTGGACCGCCAAGGTGGCGAACGCGCACTTCGACCATTTGAGGTGGAGCTGGTGCGCGTGGAGGACGTCGAGGAGCGCGTGTAGGTGTCGGAGATGCTCCGTCCAGGAGGAGCTATAGATCAGGATGTCGTCGAAGAAGATGAGGACGCAGCGACGGAGAAACGGCTTGAGGACATAGTTCATCAGCGCCTGGAATGTCGACGGCGCGTTGGACAAGCCGAAAGGCATCACCAGGAACTCAAAGTGTCCGTGGTGTGTCCAGAACGCCGTCTTGTGGACATCTGCAGCAGCAACACGCACCTGATGATAGCCCGAGCGCAAATCAAGCTTAGTAAAGAACTTGGCGCCGTGTAGTTCATCGAGTAGCTCCTCGACGACCGGGATGGGAAACTTGTCTTTCACCGTGACCACATTGAGGGCCTGGTAATCGACACAGAAGCGCCATGATCCGTCCTGCTTCTTCACCAACAGCACGGGCGTGGAGAAGGGTGAGGTGCTGGCCCGGATGATCCCTTGCTAGAGCATCACCTTGCATTGCAGCTCGAGTTTGTCTTTTTGGAGTTGTGGGTAGCGGTATGGGCGGACCGCCACTGGCTCGGTGTTGGGCTTCAGATGGATGTGGTGGTCGCACGCCCGGGCCGGTGGAAGCCCCTCGAGTTTAGCGAACACGTCCTGGTAGGCGTCCAGCAGCAGGTCCAGGAGGGCGCGCTCGGAGCCCTTGTCGATGCAGAGGTCTGTGGTGAACAGGGCTGTCGAGGAAGCCACGGCCGGCACGCCGACGCCGGTCCACACCACCCGGCGACCATGGAAGGAGAGTGCCATGCGCAGTGTGGTGAAGTCCCAGAGGATGGGCCCCAATGACCTCAACCACGTGAGGCCAAGGACCATGTCGTACGGCGCCAAGGGGATGGAGAAACAGTCCACTGTGAACCGCTCGGTGCCGATACGTAGCTAAACGCTGCGCGCGAGGCCCTAGCAGTCGACGTGGTCACCATTCGCGACGATGACGTGGGCGCCCGCACTGTCGGAGAACTGAAGGCCGGCACAGCGTGCTGCATTAGGGTTGATGAAGTTGTGTGTTGACCCCGAGTCCAAGAGTGTCATGAGCTCGTGGGCGCCAATCTTGACGCGCAGCTGCATGGTGTCGCGCGCCCGAATGCCCGTCGCCGTGGACAGAGAGATCATCGGCTTGGCCAGGTTGAACTGGGCCTCCTCAGCCAGGGGCGGCGCATCATCTTGCTCCTCCGGCTCCTCCATGATGTAATCGGGAGCCTCTAGGTAGAACAAACGGGCACATTTGTGCCCACGAGCGAACGGCTCATCGCAATTGTAGCAGAGGCTGAGCTTGCGGCATTCCGCCATCTCCTCGGGTGTGAGCCGCTTGAATGCCTTGGTGGAGTCAGGCGTGGTCCCCGTCGCGGAAGCTAGCATGGTTGGCGGAGCACCCCCCAGGCGGCGCGCGGCCCGCTGGGGGGCTGGGAGGGCCGGACGCTGTGGCGCGTTGCGACGTTCGAAGGCGCGAGCCAAATACATGGCATGCTGAAGGTTCTGGGGCTGGTGCATCTCAACATCCACCCGAATGTAGTCGGGGAGGCCACCTATGAAGAGCTTGGCGTGCTGCAGCATGGTGAGGTCCCCCGCGTGCGCTGCCCTAGCCTAGAACGCCTCCATGTATGCGTCCATGTTGGCGCCGAATGGCAGCCTAGCCAGGTCGGCCAGGTGGTTGGTGTTGAGGGCGGGGCCAAAACGCTGTAGGCAGTATCGACAGAAATTCGGCCACGATGGGCGGCCGATGTCGGTCTCCAGTACAAGGTACCACTGCTGGGCGACTCCCTTCAGGTGATATGAGGCCATCCACACCTTGTCGACCTCCCGAGTGAGCTGTCCGTGGAAGAACTGCTCGCATTTGTTGAGCCACCCCAGTGGATCATCGCGGCCATCGTACGTTTCGAAGGTGATCTTGTGGTACTTTGGCACGACGGCGGACTCCCATTCTGATGGCGGCGGGGGGTACGGTGGTGATGGGGCCATGTGAGCGGAGGCCGGGAGCGGCATAGGAGCCACGGCCCCAAACCCTGGAATTGGTGACGGGGAGTGCGGGAACATGATCTGAGTGATCGACACCCCCACCGAGCGGTGGCGGTGGCGCCTGCTGGGAACACTGCAGGGCCGCGACCGGTTGCTGGGGAGCTGGCGGCGCCAGGAGGGACAGCGGCAGGGATGGTGCCACCGATGCTGAGGCGGAGCAGTCCTCAGTGCCGGCCACGATCTCCGTGATCACCGGTGAGGAGGATGTGGACAGGCGAGGGACGCCCCCGAACCCTGGCAAGCCGAATTGAGGGAACACCGGCCTACCGTCGAGGGCCGAAAGGCGTGCTCCCTGATCCGCCAGGTGGTTGTTCATGGTGGTCATCTGACGTTGCATGCTGGCCAACACCTCAGTGATCGAGGCCAGGGGGCAGCGGCGCGGGCGGCGTCGTGTTCACCAGGGGCAGCGACACGCCCGACGTGGGGATGGTGGTGGATGCGGGTGGGATCAACGACGATGGAGCAATGGTGGAAGCGGCAGAATCCATGGGCAGCGAGGGAGCTAATACCAGGTTGGTATGGCGCTTGGCCTTGCTACGTAGCGCGTATGGAGGAGAGTGGAGGGGCTGACTCTGGCGCTGGCGGCGGTGAGGTGCCGTGGCGGCGCTAGGGGAAACGAGGGGTAGAGAGAGAGAGTTAGGACACCGGGCGCCCAAGGGTGTCAAGATGACACAATCCCAGGCTATCCCATTAATTTGCAAAGTGTGACTCTTATACAATCAGACTCAACCACCTGATGCTATAATTAAGGAAACCTCTAATTAAGGAAACTCCAAATCAAATCAAATCTAATCCAACGTCTCAGCCACTTTGCCCCTTGGTCCGGCGCTTATACGTCTTGCCAACCATAACATGGCACGTCCTGCAGGAGTTCATTTTATAGATATAGTTTTTATTTTTTATAGATATATCTGGTGGTGTAAAAGCTAGATGGCTGCCTCGAGAGACAACATGGATGAAGAAATGATGAATATTATCAACACCGGCACTCAATTTGCCGATGGTGACCAGCAGGATGTAGATGACGGGAGTCAATACCTGGCTCTTGAAGATAACCAATAAAATATTGTGCAAGAAAATACTGGCGAGGTATGTATATTTATATATATATATTTGAATATTATATTTATATATATATTTAAATATTATATATATATATATATATATGAACATCTATCATCTATTATGTGTACACATGATATTGATTTATTCTTTTTTATACGTAGCCCTCTGGATCGACGACCACAACGGCGAAAAGCAAAAAAAATTCAAGGCCCGAAAAAGCCATTGGAGGGGCGCTACATAATATCAGAATTCAATATCGAGACAGGCGAACCACTTGGTCCACATGCAAGGAAATTCATGCAGCACTGTGGGTGCCTTGTAAGGGATAGACTTCCGATCAGTGCTCGTGAATGGAAGCAAAAGATCAACAAGCCTCATGTTAGTTTTGTCTCTGATCTTGATAAGAATTTAATTTGGGATGATATCCTTCAACATTTCACGTTGCAAGCGGATGATTATGATGCTATCAATGATGATGAATTGAAGGAACTAGTTTGAAAGTGGGCTATGAAGAAGATGGCCACACAATTCTAGACTTGGAAGAAATCCCTATACACGAAATACGTCAAGAAGAACCTAACGCCCAATTTCAATACTAGCGGCCCGCTCGCGAAGTTGAGGCCCTACTGGCATGATTTTGTACAGTACAAGACATCGGAAGAGGGTGAGGAACGGGTGAGAAGGAACCAAGAGAATGCCCGATAGAAGGTATACCACCATGGCATGGGATCAGGTGGCTACGCGAATGCCATTCCCAAGTGGGAGAAAATGGAAGCGGATATTCTTGCCAAGGGTATAGCACCGGAATCACTCAATTGTCCCACACGCGCGAAGAATTGGTTTTTCGCTCATGGGGGAAGACTAGACCTAGAGACCGGGAAGCTGGTTCATGGCACAAAACTCGAAAGAGCAACACAAAGATTGTCTTATGCTCTACAAGCTAAAGCTATTGGTGCGTTCAGGCCCAATAGAGATAAGGATGAACTAACGTATGCCCTCGGGACCGCTGAACACAGTGGCCGAACGAGAGGTTTAGGATAGAACATTTCTTAGGAGCATTGTTTCCCTGATGACAGAGGTACCTACAGAAGCCGATAGAGAAGGAAGGATTAGGATGCAGCGCGGATCAGCAGGTTGGAGAAATTGGTTCGTGAGTCACGGGAGGCGTTGCTTCAAGCACAGGAGCGCGAAAAAGACATGCAAGCTAGAATGCATGACAAAATCAGAAAGCAAGTGCAAATAGCAATGAGTGCCCAAAGGCAGGCATCAGATCCAGGAATCAACATTAATATTAGCCCCCCTGATCAGTTGAAAAGCAGCTGCGCTTCCACGGAGTTGCCAAATCAAGATGACGCAATGCTACGTTTCCCCGTGGATGACATTACTGCACCATTTACATCATGTGAGCTACATATTCCAAAAGAGAATGCAACAATCATGGTGGCTCTCGGTGTTTTTTCTCCTCTAGATCCTACCAAGACACCAAGAATCCATGGGGCAATAATACCACCTGGATATGTTAGCGTCTCAGTGGATAGAGTTAACAAAGGTTTTAGTGATCTGCCTCTTGACATTCCAGGAGGTGATGGGGAGAAGACTCTAGGAGAAGCAGAGAAGACATTCATACTATGGCGCAAGCGCTACATCATTATTCCCGGGGTCTCTAGTCCACCGCCGCCTCCTCAGCTACCAAACAATAGGTGCGGACAAAAGTGAACGAAATAAATTTTTCAAAAAATTTCTATTGACATGCATGATTAATAATAATAATTTCTTATACCTAATTATTCTTTTTTGTAATCACACAATAGGGCCTCCGCCAACCTAAGTCCAATTATTCAATCTCTAGATCATCATAGTGCTCCGGGCAATGATTATACAACGCCGCCACCGCCGCCACCTCCAAGGAGGTCTCCAACGCCTCCAAGGAGGTCTCCAGCTCCTAAGAGGTCCGCCCCGCAAACGAAGTCGTTGGCCCACCAGCCGGCAAAGAAGAAAGCCTCCTCTAATCCAGTTATTCCTCAAAAACTGTCTTATGAGAAAAGTGAAAAGGAATTAAAGGCTGAAGTACAAAAAGATGTGAAAAGTTTCTTCAAAAATGTAAGAAAGCAACGACAAGCGAAGGAGAACCCAGAGAGACCATACTTCTACCTAGCTCCAGATCTTCTAAGAAAGAAGGTGGACCAGAAAAAGCGGGAATCTCAAAAGACCTGACCAAAATCGGACTACGACCGCTCTCTCACCAAGTCATTTGAGGGGGCGCAGAAAAAGACCAGAGCAGGGAAAGGTGTTGCACAACTCGGACAGCAATCGCAACAATCAGTCCCCCCTCTTGTCATTCATAATGAATATGGTTCAAACTTAGACTTACCGGACGTTGATTTTGAGGAACTGGTTTGGTTTTACGAGGATACAGGTTTCGACCTTGCCCAAGTGTTGGTTGAAGGACCATATGCTCCGAAAGTGGATCATTGGAAGAAATTTGAACATGGAAAGAGTCTATACAACCCTGAGGCCTTAGGTGAACTGGGTACGCAAATATACCTGCTAAACAAGTGGTACATGGCAGCGTGTAAATGGGGAGAGAACTTTGTTTCTGTCAGAATTAGAAACCAACATTACTTCCGTGGTGATGACGTTATATATGTCGAGTTTGGAGAATTACACCAACTATGCCACCTGGACTCTCTCGACAAAAGTCTCATTAGCTGCTATTGTATGTAAGTGTGATTATTTTCTACTATTAAAGTGTATATATATAAAGCTACATGTATATATATAAATTATATATCCTCACACTATATTTTTATATATGCAGATATGAGATGACAGAACTCAGAAAGAGACAGGATAACGATGTTGGTTTCGTTGATCCAAATGTCGTATTCAAACACCCTGATCCCCCGCCGCCTGGATGGAAAGCTGGACTCGAGAAAATCTCATGAGGTTCTTAGTGAACCAACAAAATAAGAACATACTATTCCCCTACAACTTTAAGTGAGTGCTAAAGAATTAATGTCGATCATATGGACATTTGTTCAATTATTTGCTTACTAGCTAAGCTATCTCCCACATATACATATGTTGACTCTAGTTAATGTCGATCATATTTGTGTATAAAAACATATGATATGGCCAATATGCAGCAATCGCTGGATATTGATGGTCATCGATATGACCAATAGTCGGTTGCGCATCTTAGACCCGTTAAGAAAAGAGCAAACAGAGTACCAAGATATGATAGATATTGTCCAAGGGTAATTTGGTCTCTCTAGCAACTATATATACCCTGATCTCTTAACTGTAACAATTATTAAAGGCCAAATTAATTTTTTATTTTATTGGGCGTAGTGTTTGGAAAAGTTTCATCGAGGAACAACACATGAAACATTGCAAAGCGCCACTAGATGTAATCGCACACAAAGTAAGTATCAGCTATATATATATATATATATATATATATATATATATATATATATATATATATATATATATATATATATATATATATATATATATATAATTCAATTAACACCATGCATGCTTTCAATTCACTGGATCTTTTTTCTCGTAAAAGTGGGTTCTGAGGCAAGAACAGGGGAACAACTACTGCGGATACTATGTTTGCGAGTTCATCATGGCGTACTCAAAAAGAACTCCTGAAGAAAACCTCAAAGTACGTTACATAAATATATTCATATATTTACAATTTCTTTTATTGCTAATATATATAAGTAATCACGTGACCAATCCACACACACACATATATATATATATATATATATGGTTGAAGGAAAAAGTCATACGATGTGACTAACTAAAAGCAATTCAAGAGATCATAGCAGGATTTCTTAATGACCAGAACTCTCCATGGTTGCTTACTTATCACACATTGCCTTATTGGTTTAGTAGGGATCTCCAAAGCTGGTTGGGCCGGAGAGAATTGAGTTGAAGACCCGGGACAAAGCAATTTAGTACTATAAAAATAAGAAAAGAAACAAGGCGCGGAGCGTTGAGGCCGCAGGTCGCTAGAAAGGCGGTAAAAAACTTATAAAGATGTGTTTCTGTGTAACAGTCGGTGTACTCCCGAATATCAATAGTCTATTCTGATTCGTAAAGGAATTCTAAGTAAAATGTTAGGAATTCTAACTAAAATGATAAAGAATAGAGACTTTATCTTATTTCTGGTAAACTGAGTCTCCTTTAACAACAATAAGTGAACTCAGTCAAAATCCATTGTTTAATAGTTAATTGTTTTTGTTACAGAAAAATATATTAATTCATTAAATTAATTCCACTTTTTTTGAGGTTGATAGTTTATTTGTTGGGAAAGAGTCGATCCTTCTCATTTCAGGATTGATCATCTTGAGTTCTCTGTTGAGAATGGAAATTCAATAATAAAAATAAATAAGTCTAATAAATAAGTCTTAAGTAAACTATTTTATTCCTCTTTTTCGAACCCATAATATTTTCTCTATGGTGAAGTAATTTCATCGATAACCACTAAACAATTAAGTAGCGATGTATGCAAAGCTAGACAACGAACATTTCATAATACACTCGTTCTGCATATCTTTAGGATAAAAGAAAAAACAGCGAATAAAAAAGTTTTCCTAAAAAAAAAGATCAAGAAATCTATTTTGTATGGTTCTTATTTCGTTGAAAACGTTTCCATGAGACTTTCTTTCATTGTCCTCAACCCCGCCGGCGAGTTCTACAATGACGTCAACGAAACATGGAAGCTAAACCAGATGGAGTGAATTTGTTATCCCAAAGATATGATAAAATATACAGTGCAAGCTTTATTTGTAATATATATACACACACATATTATATGTCCATAAAATTACGTACAATATATGTATATGCATGTAATATATACGTTAGTTTCATACTTTAGTTTGTACAAAATGTTCGAACATTATAAACGTGTAGAATACGTATATTATTAGCAGCATAGAATGCGTATTCAAAAACCAAAACGAATCATCAATTGAAAATAGAAATAAAAAGAAAAAGAAAAAAAATAAAACCTTTAGTCCCGGTTGGTAATACCAACCGGGACTAAAGGGACGACCCACGTGGCCAGGCCGGGAGGCCTCTTTAGTCCCGGTTGGTATTACCAACCGGGACTAAAGGTGGACATTTAGTCCCGGGCGCGAAACCGGGACTAAAGGAGGGGCCCTTTAGTCCCGGATTCGTGCTCCCGGTTCCAAAACCGGGACTGAAGGGGGTTGAGAACCGGGAGTACAGCTCGTTTCTCTACTAGTGATGGTATGTATACATAAACATAAATAAAATATTATAAATGCATACCCTATATTTGACCCATATTTGGCTTGTTCGGCTTCTTTTTTCAGCCGGAATAGTGTTTTTCTCTCACAACAATTCAGCCGGAACAGTGTTTTCAGCCAGTTTCAGCCAAGTTTCAGACCAGCGAACGGGGCCAAATAGAAGAATTTTACTGTTCAAAGCCTAAACACAATTTTCCTCCAGAAATATAGGTAATTTGTAGCAGATGTAGCTGCAAGCTTTCTGGTTAGCCACGGTGATGAGCTGCATGCTAGCATCAAATTAACAATCCACCATGCATGTTCAAACTACATACATGTTTAAAATTTCCAAGGCCAGACAAAAACAAGAACATATAGTAGATTACCATGTAGGAACTACAGGTTCTTAAACCAATCTACTAATTGCTTATCTAATAGATGATCGATCTACTAGATGATTGTACTAGATAGTACCAATACACAACTTCATGTCATCTGTAATGCAACGCCCTTTAGGGCTTCGTTATGAATATTGCTGACCAATACGTGGGTGGACGAGTAGACGGCATGCAGGCCGCATTGCTCGATGGCATGTGAGCTGTGGATCACTCGGCGACGTATAATCCGAAGAGAATACAGCAACTGCGTTCGTGTCGCGAGCCCGCAACTGGGGGCTTATGGCATGCGAGCTTTGGCGGAGATGTTTTTCAGTGCGCAGCAGTTCAGGCCAGGGTATCTACTGTCTAGACTTCAGGTCGCAGCAGCTGTTCGGCAGTGTGTACATTGTATATTGTATCCGTCGTACGGCGAACACGAGGTGCTTGACGCGTACGTGGTGCGTCTGCGGCATTGCCATGGACGTACATGCCCTGGTCGTATATTCTAGCCACTTTCATGCAGCAATATTTCCAAATTGCTTAAAGTTCCTGTGGTGCACTGGTGGCCAGCGATGACTACATGTCTTGCACTAGTATGTGTGTGCTTATTACCTTCAAGCAAACACCACAACCACGTAATAGCACGTGTAATGCCACGATCAAAATTCAAGTCTAATCCATCCATGCATGAGTACGTTCAAGTCTAATCCATACATCCATGAGTACGGCGTTCGGGCCTTCTCGGTAGATATAAATCCATTAACGTCTACCAGATCGCTTCATCACTATGTTCCTGGCTTCCTTACGTGTGTAGTACATGCCTCTTGCATGTATATGTAGTGCGTGTACATATTCTATTTTATTTAGCACTAGATCGAAAAGTATAGACCAGCTTCAACGCTAGCGCAATCCAACAGTCAGTAGGATCTGTTAAATACCTACCAGAGGATGTCAATTTGATCTACTTCACGTACCACGTAGGGCAGTGGTTAGTAGATACATACCTCATAGGGTGTTTGGTATTGTTGTAGATCTGTCTGCTTGATGACGATGATGCATGTCGACGTAGTGCAGATTAGATACAGGTAGAGCTAGCAGATCTATTCCGCTAACAACGTCGGCGGGACGTCGACAATACAATCGTCGGCATTGAAGATCGGCGACAGCTTCAATGGCGATGTCGACGAAGATCTTGTCGTGCTGATAACATGTTATAAAACATGTCGTCAGCGGTTAGAACCTTCCCCTCTCTGTCTCTCAGAACAACAAATAGACACAGGAGACTATTCTTTATTCCTCTGAATATTGATGATTACAACATAGAGCTCATACGTATATATAGTTCTGCCAAGACCTAAGAGTTTGGTAAGAGCCCACATATAAATGGATTAGGATTATGATTTCTCCTTCTCCTTTCCTTTTAGTATAGAGTCAGTATATTTTACAACACTATGCAACAGTGTCGCATTGAAATTTTTTCCCACCGACACAGACCTAGTTATTAAAGAAATAAAACTCGATCCCTGAACAAAGACTCCGAGAGGCATTGCATTAAGAAGGTTTCTTGCGCAGAGTCAAGAAAATATCATGGAAGTGCCACTGCCACTGACAGTAAGTGCCACAGCACAAGTTCCCCACCATTCAAAAAAATATATCATTCAGAGGACAAATAATAAAAATTAAATAGATGCATGCGTGTAACGCAGTCTGCATGGAAATCTGTCGTGCAGCACCTCACCTCAGTCGTCGAACAATTTGATCTTCTTTGCCACCGGCGTGCTACTCTCCGCGTCGGCGCCATCGTCATCCTCTACGGCACCGGCACCGGAGCCTCCACTCCTATCTTCTTCCAGATAGATTGGGCAGAACCGATTCCTATCTCGCAACCAGGTTTGGAAGAACTTCATGATTTGCTGATACTCTTTGGCGTCCTCCGACGCCAGATCAAACACCTGACGCCCCAGGAAATTCATCTCCTCGAGCCTCTCGCACTTGGCATCGAGTCGCCGCTGCATCCTTCCCAGCGCGCAGCAGGCCGGTATCTGCGACATTGAAGTGTGGCGCATCATGCAGAAGATGTGCCGGCAGGGGAGGCCGTCGCGCTCCATGTTCCGGCAGCTGCACTTGAGGACATCATCGCCAGAGCGTTCGACGTTGAAGACCACGCCCCGGCGCTCCTTGAATCCCCCGGCGTAGAGCACCTTGCCGGATGCGGTATGGCGGCCTCGCGCCTCAACAAGGACGTCGAAGCTGCCCAGCATCTTGATCTCCTCGCGCAGGAGGTAGAAGTTGGCCGGCGTGAACAGGCGGTGGTGCTCGTGTTGGAGTTGTTCCAAATTTACTCCAGAATATAGGCCGGGCTTCTGACGGAGCGAAGCGGAGGCCCGTCGCCGGAGGCTTGGGCCGGAGCGTAGCGGCGTCACCACGGATCAGTCCCTCGTTTCCCTCGTCTGGCTGCTGCGCGCCTTCAAGCAGTCGATCCGCCGGAACGGGCCCGCGTCCGTGATCACCGACGGCAGCGACGCGGTGGCCGGAGCCGTCAAGCATTGTTCCCGAGGTCCAACCACCGCTTCTGCTCGTGGCACGTGGAGCAGGGCATCGAGGAGCACCTCCACGGCTCGTGGGCGGCGCAGACCGAGTTCAGGGCCCTGATGTGCGACGACGCGTGCTCCCCGGCGGCGTTCCGGGACCGGTGGTACGGCTTCGTGGCGAAGCACCGGACGGCCGCGAATCAGCGCTGGCTGGACGCCATGCACGGCAAGAGGGAGATGTGGGCTGCCGCCTTCGTCCACGACAAGTTCTTCCTCGGCACGGCGAACGACCAGAGGACCGAGTGCCTCGCCACGGGGCTTCACACGAGCCTCCACGAGGGCATGTCGCTAACCGACCTGTGGCGACACGCCGACGCCTGCACCCACGCCCTGCGCGGGGACGTTGCCGCGCTCGACCACCAGGCCGCCATGTCCCGGCTGGCGCTCACCACCGAGCACCGGCGCCTGTTCACGCCGGCCAACTTCTACCTCCAGCGCGAGGAGATCAAGATGCTGGGCAGCTTCGACGTCCTCGTTGAGACGCGAGTCCGACATGCCGCATCCGGCGAGGTGCGCTACGCCGTGGGATTCAAGGAGCGCCGGGGCGTGGTCTTCGACGTCGAGCGCTCTGGCGATGTCCTCAAGTGCAGCTGCCGGAAGATGGAGCGCGACGGCCTCCCCTGCCGGCACATCTTTTGCGTGATGCGCCACACTTCCATGTCGCAGATACCGGCCTGCTGCGCGCCGAGAAGGATGAAGAGGCGACTTGATGCCAAGTTGGAGAGGCTCGAAGAGATGAAGGACCTGGGGCGTCAGGTGTTTGACCTTGCCTCGGAGGACGCCCAAGAGTTCCAGGAGATCAAGGAGTTCTTCGAAACCTGGCTGGAAGAGAAAGAGAGGCGGCGAGGCTCCGGTGCCGTTGCTGTAGAGGACAACGATGATGCCGTGGACGTGGAGAGTAGCACGCCAGTGGCAAAAAGGATGAAATTGTTCGACGACTGATTTCCACGCAGACTGAGTGCGTTACACGCATGCATCTATCTAGTTAATTTTTATTATTCGTCCTCTGAATTACAGTTTTTCTTTTTTGCTTGGTGGGGAACATGTGCAGTGGCACTTACCGTCAGTGGAAGTGGCACTTCCATGGTTTTTTCTTGACACTATGGACAGGAAACCTTCTTAATGCATCGAGTTTTATTTCTTTAACTAAGTGTGTGTCCGTCCAACGCATCGGCAAACCAAATTTTGCATTCAATTTATGATTTTATATCCGATGCCTCTCGACGATAATATAATTCATGATTTTGGTATGTTCCAACCTAATTTCTAAACGCATGAGATATGTAAGTCGATTCAATTTATGATTTTATCCCATACCTAGACAGACTACTTGCGTGAGGCTCATCAAGGAGAAAACGGCTTCGGGCTTATTCCTCTCGAAAAATTGGAAAAATAAATTCAGGAAATACAAACTCTGTGGACTGCAAGTTCCAACAAATAGAACAGCGACGAAGTAGGACTCAGACCAAACATAAGAAAAACAACAGAAGCAAAATTTTGTAGTTCGCGGGCAATGAATACTGTCATTTGGAAGTTGTTTAATTTCAACCATGAAGAAATATATAGACAGTAACAGTACAGGCAACCAAGTCACAAGCTTAATTCAGATGCATCACTATGTCTGGATGGAAGGGGAGCATGCCAGAGCTACAAAGGACAAAGAACGTATGTACTGGATAAGAAGCCATCAACATAGGTTCCACAAATTTGAAATTTTAGTTTTCAAATGAATCGAACAGTAAAGAACACGTGGAGGTATACCATAACACTAGCAGCATTTCGACATGGTGCAGAGACATATTGAGCAGCAATTTCACCCGTTCTAATTCAGATGCTGATACCTGATAGAAACAAGGTCCTTGTGACACCTTACATGACGATGGGCAGTCGTATGTAAAAGCTATACAAGGCAGAGTGTTGCCTAAGCCCCCAAGTCACATAAAGGTATTATTTCTTTCAGTTTTCAAATGAATCAAGCAGCAGCAGGACATGAGGACCATAAAAATGCAAATGCAACAGAATTAAGGGCGTACTCAGTGCAGAGAGCTCCCGCTCTGTGCGCGGTTTGGGGAAAGGTGTCAGTGGCAAGCCTTATGCTCGCCTGTGCAATGCGATGAGACCGCGACTCGAATCCGGAACCTTCCGGTTACAGGCGGTAAGACTCTACCGCTTGCACCAGGCCCGCTCTTCAAATGCAACAGAATTGTAATGCATAAATACTTGAATTCCGACATACTTATAGATCATGTAGTATTCAATTAACTAAAGCCAGACATAGTTAGGACCATATCAGCTTAGCAAAAGGAAACATCTTGAAAGGTTTACAGAACAAGCCAGCTTTAGGACAGGACAACTCCAAGAGCAAAAGGAAACCACAAAGGAACAAAATAGGCTATCACTGTAGCATAAACCTCAACAGCTTTGCACATAGCTGTCTGTCATTATCACCCACCTTGCGTCACTTATGACGCTTACATTTGGCAATTTAGCAGCTAAATCACTAAGCACTACATATATTACTTGGCAGCCACTTCATTGGGAGTGCATATATCCCTTGGTAACAACTTCACCAAGACTGCATATATCAGTTGGCAGCAACTTCGTGCAACAATGCAAGAAGTATAACTATAAGAACATGCTCTCTGTTCATCAAGTGCTTCATATTCTAATATGCTCCAAAGCAATCGAGATGTGCTCACTGTCATTCCAAAATACTACAATAAATATATTGTCGAACTTCTGAACTATATATATTGGAAATTTAAATGTTGTATATCCGGATATGCCCCTTCCCCACCCTCTTTCTCAGCTCAGCAGCAAGAGCTGGGAATTTCTGCAACAACATGGCGAAACCATCTGTTAACACTGCCTTGTAGAAATTTTCCTGCACAGCAAAAAAGTTCATGCATTTTCTCTTCAACTTTAGACAGTTGTATGTCTCCACGCAAGCTAAAACAGAAGCAACTGTCGTCACAGAGGTATTGTCCCATAACTTCAGTTCACATAAAACTTTCAGACGGTCCAGCGCAAATCTGTCAGCCGCGGCAAGCAAATTTTGCAACATCTCAACAGGAGAATCTCCAAGCTCATCATCTAGAGGCAAGGCATCTGTGTACATGAACCCAAGCATAACTTTGAATGCTGCAGGGTGAATGTCCTGCAGCGTGATGGATGGCATTGTGGCGTCAGCCATTGGGCCAAAGAGCTCCGCACTGAACACGGTGAGCATGCAACGTCTCATCGCCCACGATGAATGACACGTCTGTTCCTAAAGTGCAATCCAGCAGGTGAAAGTGGCTGTTAGCCCACAGGATCACCGGCTCAGGTGAGTCGACCACTTACCAATCTTGCCGACCACTGCCGAGCACGACCGAGGCTGTCCGACCACATACTATGGCTAGAGGTAGAACAGAGCATACACACACAATACAAGCACCAGCGTTGGCTGAAGCCCTGTCTAGGAGACGGCAAAACTAAACTCTCTTGTTGAGTTGAAATGACAAACTATATATACAACTCTATTCATCTAGTCCTAGTACAGCGCACATGCTGCAACAGTAACTAGATAACACAGCAGGACTGACTTCTGCGCCTGTCTCTGCATGTGGCTACAGTGCGGCAGGTGAGCCGTTCGGCGCCTGCCTCTGCAACGGCTACAGTACCACAGCAGGGGGCCTTTTCGGCGCCGTCTTCCCTTGCTGTGTGTTCACACAAGGAAGCAGTAGATTATCTAACAATTCTTCCCCTAATCCTACTGCTATCCCTTGTACATCTCCATGCCGATCGTCTCCTTCAGCTCCATGAGTCGAAGACGTCCGAGCGGCTTGGTGAGGACGTCCATGAGTTGTCGACCAGTTTCGACGAACTCGATGACGATCTTCCCTCCATCGACACAGTTTCTGAGAAAGTGAAACTTCACGTCGATGTGTTTGCTCCGGTCGTGTAGAACTGGATTCTTCGCGAGGGTGATGGCGGGCTAGTTGTTCACCATCAGTGCTGGTGTGTGAGCTTCCACGCCGGTCAGCTCACCCAGCAGCCAGTGCAGCCACACAACTTGGCACGCCGATGTGGCCGCCGCTACATACTCTGCTTCGCACGTAGATAGCGTCACCTCCTTCTGTTTCAGCGACAACCATGAAATTGGGGCCGACCCGAGAAAGACGAGCACGCAAAAGGTGCTCCGTCGTCCATCGATGTCCCCCGCTATATCTGCATCGCTGAACACAGTGAGCTGCAGCCTACTCCCGCCGGTCTTGGGAAAGATGATCCCTTGATCCACCGTCCCCTTGACGTAGTGTAGTAGCTGTTTCACCGTAGCCCAGTGATCCTCTCTAGGATCCTCCATGAAGCGACTGACGTAGCCCACGGCGAACGTAATTACCGGCCTCGTGTGGACTAGGTAGCGTAGACCGCCGATGATGCTCCGGTAGAGTGTTGCATCCACCTTCGCCGTAGTGCTGGCCTTCATCAGCTTCAGCCGCTCCTCCATCGGAGTCACGCATGGCTTGCACTCAGCCATGCCGCTCCACTCCAATAGCTTGGAGGCATACGTGCTCTGACTGAGCATGAGTTCCTCCTTTCCTTGTCTCACCTCGATGCTGAGGTAGTAGGAGAGTGCGCCGAGATCGCTCATTCGAAAACGAGCCGCCATCTCGTGCTTGAAGCCATTGATGTCCTCCGTGCGCGCGCCGGTGACGATCAAGTCGTCCATATACACACCGACGATGAGCTCCTCATTCCCCCATTGTTGCGTGTAGAGCGCGTGCTCGGTTGTGCACCGCTGAAACCCAAGCTCGCCTAGCGTGGTGTCAAGCTTGGCGTTCCATGCTCGTAGGGCCTGCCGTAGCTCGTAGAGCGCCTTACACAGTCGGAGCACCCTGTGCTCCTCTCCCTTGACAGCAAAACCTAGAGGTTGTCTAACGAAGACCGTCTCCACCAGCTCACCATTGAGGAAGGCTGATTTAACGTCCAAGTGATGGACATGCCAGTCCTTTGCTGCTGCCAAGGCTAGTAGCAAACGGACAGACTCCATGCACGTTACTAGCGCAAAGACCTCCTCGAAGTCTATGCCCTCGCGCTGAACAAAGCCTTGAGCGACGATGCGTGCCTTGTGCTTGACAATGGCGTCGAGCTCATCACGTTTGACCTTGTACACCCATTTCAGGCTGATCAGACGGCACCTTGGAGGTGGATTGACGAGCTGCCATGTCTTGTTTTCCTCAATCGCCTTCATGTCCTCCAGCATCGCCCGTCGCCAATTTCCGTCGCGCTCGGCCAATGCGAACATGAGTGGTTCCTCTACACTGACGAGCAGCAGCTCTTGGTCATTGAGCAGCTGACCAGCTGAGTCCTGTGCCACCTAAAAGGTCCTTGTGTAGTTTTGGTAATTGAGTGACAACCTAGGTGAACTAATTATGTTTATGTGAGATACACAGGTGATTAGTCCATAGGTACATATATGTGAGCAACATATGCCATGAAGGTGAAAATGGCTTGGAGATGTTGCAAAGCTCACACATGAGATGACGAAGGAGCTCATTGCACATGAGACATGACATTGAGTCATGTGATCAAGGTAGAGAAGATCAAGACAACACTTGGCTTGATGGACCGGTTGCAAGCGTGAAGGGCAAGTCGGAGGCTTTGGAGCAATGGACCGCGTGGCGGTGAAGATTGAGCAAGACTTGGTGCCGATGGATGAAGGCAACAGTGAAAAGCAAGTGAAGTCAAGATCGATGAACCAATATGATCATATGATGATATGAAGTGGATCATCTCATTGTTGATCGTGTTGGTGCATGTGTTGCATCGATATTGGAGGAGATAAAATGGAATGCGCAAGGCAAAGGTATAACCTAGGGCATTTTATTTCACCGGTCATAGGTGTGTAGAGAAGTTGATGACCAGGTTTAGGATAGATGGCCGTACTATCAAGAGGGGTAAACTTATTTGCATATCGGTCATCTAGTGCTACTCGGGTGATCTAATTTTGCATCGTCGCTAGGATTGAGTGGCGTGGCAAGTTGAGTGGCTAATCCTTTGGAAAATGATTATGAAAATGCTAACACACATACACATGATGGTGTACACTTGATGGTGTTGGCATATGTACAAAGGAGATGAAGTTAGAGTTGATGTGGATCAACTCGGCGATCAAACAGAGGCGAGAAGGGTTTGAAACTCCGCCGGCGGAGTGTCCGCCCATAGAGTGCGGACAGTCCGACGATGCCACCGGTGCCCTATACAGAAAAGATAGGGTCTCACAAAGTGCATCAGACACTGGTCATGCAGTGACCGGATGCTGGGGTCCTGCGTCCGGTCAGTGGCTACAGAGAGCGTGTAGGCGTCGGTCTTCGACCGGACGCTGGGGTCATACGTCCGGTCAGTGGCTGTAGAGAGCGTGCAGGCATCGGTCTTCGACCGGACGCTGGTGTTGGAAGTGACCGGACGCTGACAGGGTGCGTCCGGTCAGGATGACATGTGATGATGCATGCAGAGCAGAGAAGCTAGAAGTGACCAGATGCTGGTGCTGCATCCGATCGCGACCGACCGGACGCGTCCGGTCATGTCCGGTACCTTACTAGAAACGACCGGACGCTGGGGTTGCTGCGTCTGGTTAGTTCAAGCTGGAGCGTCCGGTCGTCAGATGACCATTGAGATCGGATGAACAACATTTGAAGAAGGGGACACGTGGCATGCATCGCACAACCGGACGCTGAGGTCCAGCGTTCGGTCGATCTGACCGGAGCGTCCGGTCGTCCTGACTTTTGCCCAGTGAAGGGGTAACGGCTCTATTTGTTCGTGGGGTTATAAATAGAAGCCATGGTTGGCCTTGGGCCAGCAGCTAAGCACACTAGAGCCTTGGTGGCTTGTGTAGTAGTGTTTGGGAGCCCTCCATCTCACATATACTTGATAGTGATCATTCGATTATGTGAGAGAGCGATTCTAGTGCGATTACATCGTGAGGTTGCATCGAGTGGCACTAGGTGATCGAGTTACAAGCCAGTGGTGCTTGTTACTCTTGGAGGTTGCCACCTCCTAGATGGCTTGGTGGTGGTCTCCATTAAAGCCCGCAAGAAGCTTGTGCGGTGCTCCAGAGAAGAGCTTTGTGAGGGGCATTGTGCTTGCCCCGTGGGAGCCGCGAAGAGCAACTCTAGTTGAGCGTGTCATTGAGCTACCCTCACTTTCAGGGTAGATTCTTATGGTGCCCGACGTGCGGGCTTGGCGGGTGATGCCAATTAGCCACCGAACCACCAAGTGAGCGGTCGACACAACGGGGACGTAACGTGTTGGCAAACACATGAACCTCAAGAGAAAAATCACTTGGTCAACCTTGTTCTTCCCGTTGGTTTGCATCCTCATTACACAAGCTTGTAATTACTTTCATATACATTGTGCTTGTGTAGTTGCTCTTGTAATTAGTTAGCTTGTGTAGCTTACTAGTTATCTTCTTGCTTGTGTAGCATATAAGTAGCTCCCTTGCATGGCTAATTTGGTTTGTGTAACCTTGTTAATCACTTTGCTTAGCTTGTGTAGCTAAGTATTTGCGCTCTCTAATTTTGCATTGGTTGCCTTGTTATTGAGCATTGCTAGTGAGCATTAGGTGGCTTTGTGCTTTTGCTTACTAGCATGTGTAGGAGCTCCCTTGTTACTTAAAGTACTAGTGACATAGGTTTGTGTGACCTTGCTCCTAGAATTGGTTCGGTGAGCTCTAGCTAGCCCAGCACCTTTGTTGCTTAATTAGTATGTTTGGAAGGTGCTAGAGAACATAGATAGAGGGGTGTAGTCTTGGCTAGACCGATAGTTTTAATTCCGCACTTGTTTCGGTTAGCCGACGCGATTAATCTTAGAAAGGACTATTCACCTCCCCCAATCTAGTCCACCATCTCGATCCTAACACCACCGACAATGTCGTCCAGCCTATGGAACCGCACCTCCTCACCTTCGTGGAAGGCATCTACGAACTCAGTGATGTCACTTGGAGGTGAGGCGAACTCAATCAGTGTTGATGGAGTTCCCTATTTCGCCGGAGTGCTCGGCATAGCACCTAGAGTGCTCGGCACCCTGGTTGCAGTGCTCGGCACTACTTCTGGATAGCTCGTCACTACTCCTACAGAGCTCGGCACACTGTAGAAAGTGCTCAGCCTCAGTCTTGGAGTGGTCGGCATCACTGCAAGACCTCTTGGCTCCGCCACAGGAGTACTCGGCACCCGTCCTGGAGTGGTCACCACCACTGCAGAACCTCCCGGCACCACTCCTGGCGTGCTCGGCATCCCTCTAGGAGTGCTCGGCACTCCTCCTGGAGTGCTCGGCATCCCTCCCGAAGTGCTCGGCATTGCCCCAGGAGTGCTCGGCTCTGCCGCTGGAGTGCTCGTCACCCTTTTCGGAATGCTCGGCATAGCCTTAGCGTCTCCACCACTGTGGATGACTAGGTGCTCGACAATGAAGGTGCTGGTGAAGCCACCAACTTCCCCCGTGCTCGGACTGCTCCAGTCCTAAGCCACCTTCTCGTCGAACACGATGTCGTGCGAGACAAACACCTTGTCTCCACGTGGGTTGTAGAGCCGGTACGCCTTGGTACCCTTAGCGTAACCCAGGAACACCATCGGTGTGCTCCTGTCCTCTAGCTTGGTGAGGTTCGGCTTCGTCTTCCTAACGTGGCCGATGCAGCTAAATGTTTGGAGGAAGGACATGCTTGGCTTGCGCCCATACCAAGCTTCGAATGGCGTCTTGCCCGTTAGGGCCTTGGTCGGAGCACGGTTGAGGTTGAACACCGTTGTGGTCACCGCCTCACCCTAGAACCTTGTTGGCATGCCTTTAGTCTTCATCATGGATCGAGCCATGCCGACCACCGTCTGGTTCCACCTCTCCACCACGCCATTCTGTTGTGGCGAGTATAACACGGTGTGGTGTCGCATCACACCCTAATCCGCGCAGTACGTAGTGAACTCCACCGAAGTGAATTCGCCGCCGCGATCGGTCCTCAGCACGTGGAGCTTCTTGCCGCTCTCAGCCTCCATGCATCTTGAACTTCTTGATCGCCGCCGCCGCTTCATCCTTGCTCGCCAAGAGTTGCAGCCACATAGGAGAAAGTACCACCGACCACCATTTGTAGCTAAAGTGATCGGCCCGCAGAGGTCGCCGTCGACGAGCTCGAGGACGTCCTTCGCACGATACTTGGCTGCCTTTGGGAATGGTAGCCTCTTCTGCTTCCTGGCCAGGTAGCTATCACACAGCTTGCCTCCGTGCTTGATGTGGGGTAGCCCTCAGACCATCTTCTCCAGCCGACCAAGCGCGTCGAAGCTGAGATGTCCGAACCGGGCATGCCACATCCACGGTTCCTCGGTGTGCCTTGCCGTCAGACACACCGACTGCTCTACCTTCAGGTCGAGCAGGTACAACTGGTTCAGGGACCTCTTCACCTTAGCAAGAAGTCGCTGCTCCCGGTCCCTGATCCTAAGGACTCCGTCCTTGATCAGTACCTCGCTACCGCGCTCATCCAGCTGACCAATGCTGATGATGCTTGAACGCAGTTGCGGGATGTAATATACATCCATTAGCACGCGGTGTTCCCTATTCTAGCACCTGAAGATGATGGTGCCACGCCCTTGGATAGCCACCTTTGAGCCGTCACCAAACTTCACCGTACCGGTAACATCGTCGTCGAGCTCAGAGAAGGATGCCTTGGAGCCTGTCATATGGTTGTTGGCACCAGAGTCCAGATACCACCACTACTCCTGGTCGGTGCCCACATGTCCGAGGTGGACTTGGGTGCATGGTTCATAGAGGTTGATAGCCTTTAGGGCCTTCCCAGGTCCTTCCACCGTCATCACCTCTTCCTTCTTCTCGGCCTCGACGTCGTGCAGTGCACAGAACGTTGCCATTAGGATAGTGGTCTCATCATCATCATCATCAGCTTGCGCCAGATGAGCCTCAGCCTTCTTCTCCTACTTGCTATTTGGGCACTCTCGTGCCCAATGGCCCATCTTCCCATAGCGCCGACAGGCGTTGGGGTCGACCTGCTTCTTCTTCTCCAAAAAAGCCTTACTGCGGCGCTTGGCATCATCACCGCGGCTGGAGGAGGCTGCCTTCTCGGAGTTTCTCCAAGCAATCCACTCCTCTTCCGTCAACAGTAGTTTGCCGCTGTCCTTCGTTGCTGTCGTCTACTCTAGGTGCTCGTCCACCGCCTGCAGACGGCCTGTCACATCCTCAATGGTGAGGGTGGATAAGTCCAGTATCGTCTCTATGGAGAGAGCAATCTGGATGTACTTTGCCGGCACGAAGTGGAAGTACTTGGAGACCGCCTCCCTCTTCGTCGATGGTGACGCCATGGCTCTTTAGCTTGCTGATGAGCGTCTGCAGGAGGAGGGAGAAGTCCTCCACCGTTTTACCATCCTTGAACTTGAGATTGGCGTACTCCTGCTTCAGAAGCTGGGCCATCGCCTTCTTTGCGTGGTCGGAACCGACGTGCATCGTCGTAATAGCCTTCCACGCCCCCTTAGCAGAGCTCTTCGCCCCCAACGGCTCTCAGTATTCCGCCGGTACAGCAGCGAGGATAGCCTCCAACGCTAACATGTCATCTTTCTCATTGTCGGTGCCCTTGTCAACAGCATTCCAGAACCGTCGGGCTCTGAGCTTGACCTTCATGGTCACCGACCACTCTCCATAGTTGGTGTGAGTCAGCGTCGGCCAACTGGTGCCGCTGACCTCCCGCACCGTGTGAACAACGACCTCCGGTCGTGGCTGGGCAGCCACAGCTGTCGGCCATTTCCGAACCGTCCGTCATCGCCAGCGGTTAGTCTGGCGACGACGTTCGTATGGCTCTGATACCACTTGTTAGCCCACAGGATCACCGGCTCAGATGAGTCGACCACTCACTAGTCTTGCCGACTACGACCGAGCATGACCGAGACTGTCCGACCACACACACTATGGCTAGAGGTAGAAGAAAAGGGAGAACAGAGCATACACACAGTACAAGCACCAGCGTTGGCTAGAGCGCTATCTAGGAGATGGCAAAATTAAACTCTCTTATTGAGTTGCAGTGACAAACTATATATACAACTCTATCCATCTAGTCCTAATACAGCGTACATACTGCAACAGTAACTAGATAACACAGCAGGACTGACTTCTACGCCTGTCTCTATATGTGGCTACAGTGCAGTAGGTGAACCGTTCGACGCCTGTCTCTGCAGCAGCTACAGTACCACAACAAGGGACTTTTTCGACGTCATATTTCCTTGCACCAGAAGCAGTTGATTGGCTATGACCCCGCACACAACTGTGACAGTGTCATTCATCACATACAACTCAAGATCACTTCGATGCACGAACTGATCCCATCCCCACTCTGTCTCTACTAGCTGGAAAGTGTCCAAGCACCTATCAGTTGGAAAACGTAGCTTGCCATCTCTGCCCACCAAGAAAGCATCAAAGATGGCTTTGACCTCCTTCGATTTGCTCACAAGCTCCAGGTAGAGAGATAAGTGCTCGTTGCCGTCTATGTCGCCCCCGCGCGGGTAGCAGTTAATCCTCCACATGTAACCCCCAGCAGAGAAGTTATCGGAGCTGACGAAGTACCCAGTGGCGAGGTGAGCCCAGCATCTCTACGTTCTACTGCTCCCTAGCACTATTAGGGTGTAAATAACACCGATTCACAAGATAGAAACCCCTTAATCGTAAGAAAAACTAACGAAAACCACGCGAAAATTATGCGCAAAAAAAAAACACACACACGAGAAAATACTCACATCCCAACAAATCGTTGTGGAAGCCTAGTAGGGGTGGGCTGTCGGCGGGCTTGGTGGTGGCTCCGTACTCTCGTCGGCGCCTCGATAAACTTAAGGCTCCTCAGTAAAGCAGCGTCTTGCGCCTTTCCTCCGACAAGCCTCCGCCGGCGGCCGCCGACCGCCGACCGTTTGTTGTTTCCCGTTCCTCCTCGCGGTTGAAAAAATTACTCCCTAACAACTTCGTGTCGCAACTCCCAATCTTTCAATACTTAGGAAAATTGACCCAATCACGCGATTTTTTTTTATTATTATTAATCTGGAGGGGCTTTCGCCCCTACAGCTGATTTTTTATTAAAAGAAGTAACATAGAGTTACAACAACCAAAAAAAAACAACAGCTGAGACAGAAACAACAGCTAGGAAGGCTAAGACAGATTAGGAAACAAAAAAGGAGATGAAAAAAATCATCCGAAGGATGTTGACTAAGATATCGAGAGAATCCATTGTTCAAATTGATGAGAAGCTCTGCACTTGACTCTGTGTGTCAGCAGCTGCAATTCTTTCATGAAGACTGTTCTGCTAGCTGAAAGCTCCTGCTGTATTCCATTGAAAATGAGGGCGTTTCTCGTGGTCCAGATTGACCAACAGATAAGAATAATAGCTTCCATGAAGAACTGAGAATGCAAGGCGTCTTTGAGGAAGACCATTGCCTCAGGAAAGTTTATATTTGAGGGGATGCCAACTCCAATGAATTCCCAGCACTGCTTTGCATATTCACACTGTAATAAGAGGTGCTGTGCTGATTCCTCTGTGTCCAAATCACATAGGACACAGTTGTAGGATGGTAGAAACAAGTTTTTCCTCTTGAGAATATTTCTTGTGCTTAATCTGTCCTTGAGCAACAGCCAAAAGAAAACTAAATGCTTTGGCTGACAGGAGCATTTCCAGATCCACCGAATAGATGGATGATGCTGTGAGTGACCCAATATTATTTTGTATGCCCTTGAAGATGAGAAATTGCTCCCCCAAGCATATTTCCAGATGTCTGTGCCTTCATTCAAATGAAAATTTATTGTTCTTTGGGTCAGGGTCTGTAGTTGCTCATATGCTATCTGTGAAACTGGAATCTATAACAAATTGGTTATATCTTGTAGTTCCAATGCAATCTTTACAGAAATCCTTTTATCTTTTGCAAAAGAGGCAAGTTCTGGGTAATCTATTTGAAAGGGCTGCCCTTGCCACTTATCTTGCCAGAACAAGCATGTCTCTCCACTGTTGGTCTGAACTATTGCTATTTCTTTGAAAGTCTGAAGATTCTTTAAAATATCCCTCCACCAAAAAGAGCTTTTCCTTGCATGTCCTGGCAATTTTCCATTTGAGTAATACTTTTCCCAGATCATCTTAACCCATGGAATTTCTGCCTTATTAAAGAATTTATGCAAATTCTTTAATAACAAAGCCTTGTTCTGTTCTTCCACATTGATTACACCCAATCCCCCTTCCTCCTTTGTGTTGCAGATCATAGTCCAGGCTGCCTTTGGCTGACCTCTTCCATTAACATCTAATCCTCTCCAAAGATAGTGTTTCCTGTATTTGTCGATTTGCTTTATTACTGTCTTTGGAATGGCAAGAGTGCACATATAAAAGGCTGGCAAAGCACTGAAAACTGCATTTGTTAATTCCAGCCTGCCGGCCTGAGAGAGGAAAGTGGAAACACTTGCAAGCCTTCTTTCACATTTGTTAACCAGTGGCAAATAATCTTGGACTCTTGGCTTTGTAATCCCAAAAGGCAAACCAAGGCAAGTGAAAGGGAAGGTTCCTTTTGAGCAACCAAAAGTTCTTGCTAGATGATCCAGCCTCTGATCTGTCATATTTATGGGAAGCATCATTGACTTTCTGTAATTCACTTTTAGCCCGGTTGCATCAGCAAAGGAGTTGAGAACTGATTTCAGAAATAACAGCTGACAGGGGTCCCCTTCCATGATTACCAGGGTATCATCTGCATATTGAACCACAGGAAAGTCGGGATTCGACTGAATAGGGATTGGAAGATTTAGCAAACCCATTTCTTTACCTTTGTTAAGCAAGGATTGGAGAAAATCAGCAGCCATGACAAAAAGAAGAGGTGAAAGAGGGTCACCTTGTCTAACCCCCCTCTTGCAGTTGAAGGTTTTCCCAGGAACACCATTAAGAAGGACAGCAGAAGTATCAGATGAAAAAATTTCTCTCATCCAACCAATCCATTTATGGCCAAAACCCTTACACTCCATTAACTTCAACATTGCTTGGTGCTCAATTTTGTCAAAAACTTTCTCAAAGTCTAATTTAAGAACAATGATTTCCTTCCTGGAGTGGTGGCAGAGGTGCATATACTCAAAGGCCCACCCCAGACAATCCTGAATGGTTCTAGATTTAATGAAGCCATATTGATTAACATGGACCAACTTAGTGATGACAGTCTGAAGTCTGTTTGCCAGAACTTTAGTTATGAGCTTGACAGAGCTATTCAATAGAGAAATGGGTCTGAAATCTGAAACAGAGGTTGGGTTCTCAATCTTTGGAGCTAGGGTGATGGACTTGTTAATACTTCTCAAACAAAGATTATTCTGATGAAAGGCATTGCAGAGATTATAGAAATCAAACTTGATCTTGCTCTAAGCAGCTTTTAGAAAATCATTATTAAATCCATCTAGTCCAGGAGATTTGTCATTAGGGAGACTCTTGATGATGCTATCAACTTCTTGTACAGAAAAAGGTTCTTCAAGAAAATCCAGACCGTCCACCACTTGAATGAAACTGGTTGGATCAACAGGAAAGGCAGTATAATTTGAAGTTGATAATCTCTCTTTGAACTCTTGCCAAATGATTTGCTCTTTGTCTCTATGAGAATGGACCAAGACTCCCTGATCAGAAACTAGCTGCTTACTGAGGTTTCCTCTATGTTTGATAGAAGCATTAGCATGAAAAAACTTTGTATTAGTGTCACCCAATTTGACCCATTTTATAGCCCCCTTTGTTTCCAATAAATTTTTTGTTGTTCAAGAAGATTCTCTAGCTTCTGCTTCAAGATTTCTTTGAAATTCCACTCAGCCAGAGTAAGATCTCTGTAATCCTCTAGAATGTCAAGGAAAAGGACACTTTTGACATTAGAAATATTGCTCTTGAGACTGCATAAGTTTCTCTGCCAATCTTTCAGTGCCTTTCTTAGATTCTTGAACTTAGCAGTTAAGTTCTTAGCACAATCAGACTGAGTAGTGGGGGCATCCCAAACCTGAGAAAGAATGTTTCCAAAGTTATCATGTTTCAGCCTGTAATTTTCAAATCTAAAGATACCACCTTTAGGGATGTGACTAGAAATATTGACAATGCAGGGACAGTGGTCAGAGGAAGTCATATCAAGGGCTGTGAGGGAAGTATCAGGATAGGAAAGCAGCCAAGAGTTAGAAGTGAAGGTCCAGTCAAGCTTTTCCAGAAGAGGTGAGGCCTGCTTGTTAGACCAGGTAAATTTTCTCCCCTGAAGAGGAACTTCATTAAGCCCGGAGCACTAATGACTTCATTAAAAAGCATCATTTCCATTAAATTCTCTCCTTCCTTATTCCTATTTCCAGGTCTTCTGATTAAGTTAAAATCACCAAGGACTAGCCAGTCAACTTCTTCAGGCTTCTGACTGACAAGGAGCATATATGTTTGTCAAGACCCAGGAACTGTTGTCATGTTGGGAAAAAAATTCCACCGAGATAGCGTAATCATTGTGAAAAATTTTGCTACCCCTGAAGAGAGAACTTTTCCAAGCCACCAATAGTCCCCCTGATGCACCCACAGAAGGTAGAAACTCAAAACTGTCAAACCAGGATGGGCAGACATTTTTTATAAAAGCCAGATCTAGAACCTCCTTTTTTGTTTCCTGGAAACAAACCACGTCACAACACTTTATCCTTGATGGTATTCCATTTGGAGGGAGAATTACATTAAGGGCATCAGTTAACTGAACCCTACAAGCTAACTGTTTAGCAAATTTAATAACCAACATTACATCCAACCAAAAGCATGCCTCTGATACAATCAGGCATTCCTCCCATATCACAGCTAGGGGTATCATCCTTAACATCTTGTTTTCAAGGTGAACCATTACAAAATAAGTGCTAAACAGACAAAATATCCTGCAGTCACTATGCAGCACCATCTTCACTCGTTCATCTGATCCTGACTTGGAACCTGAGATCCACCTTCCTCTGGCTCGTGAGCCTGGTCCTTATTTGGTGCCTTTTTACTCTTTCTGGCTGCAATGGGACTCGCCTGTCTTCTCTTCTTCAGCAGAGCTTCCTCAGTGACATCCTCCGTTCAATTTGCAAAATTCAGAACCCAAAAGTTGCAGTGTCTTAATAGGAATGGTGGGAGGATCAGGATGACAAGCAAGACACTTTTTACTCGAGCAGGAATTAACCTTGAACCCTCTGCTTACCTCCCTATACACACGCGTATCGATTGGCTAAGAGCATCTCCAAAAGTTACAAAAAATTTCATTCCAAAATCATGTAGTTTTTCAACTCGTCAAAAAAGTATTGGAATGAATAAATATGATCATCTTCAACAATTTCAAATAATTCACTCCTAAAATATAGAAGACAATTTTACATTAGTAAATCCTATACTATTTCAAAATTATCATAACCACTTTTATATATTATTTATCTCTTGTACATTTGCATCAAAAACCCTTTCCTACTCTTTATTTTTTTCAACCCCTCCACCTTAGATTGGCAGACCGATACAAACGTGGAAGACACGCGGATATATCCGTGCGTTTGATAATTTTTTTCAAGTGCCAAAAGATTGGGAGGTGGAATTGGTAACTCTTGAAGATGAGTTTTTTTTTCTTCTATTTTTTTATCAAAAATACTAGATTATGAGGCTTTATTGGGAATTCTTGGAGATGCTCTAATATAGGGGTGGAAGGACGTGAAAAAAAAAGAAATAGGACAGAGTTCCCAATGCAAGTATAAAAGACGAATAAAAATGGTTATGAGATTTAGAAATAGTCTAGGCTTCCTCACCTAATTGTCTTCTCGAGTCGTGATTGAATTTTTACGCAACCACGTGGTAAGAGCATCTCCAAGGGTCTTTCTAAATCTCACTCTCTAAATCATTATTTGGAGAGTTATTTGCATAAAAATCGATTTCTGTCTCTTTTCGTTCTTGAACAGTTCTTCTATATCTCTTGCGTACTCTAGAAAACCATTCTCGTCTTCTATTTTTGGCTAGCGAAAAATTCAGAAAAGAAGATGGCTATATTTAGATAACCACTTAGAGAAACTGTTGGAGAGTAGTTTTTCACCAAAATCTCTATTCCTGGCATTTAGGAAGAATACGAAGAGTCTCTTAAAAATGCTCTAAGATCTGTTTTTCTTTTTACAAAAATGCTATACAACAAACATGTGTTTTAGCAGAAAAAACACATAGATTTTTTTATCTCTCTTCCTCTCCCGTCCTCTCCCTCTCAGTCTCAGCACCTGCATGCATCCCCCGTCATCCCGCCTCCGCCATTTGTGGTCTCAGCACCTGCATGCATCCCCGTCATCCCGCCTCCGCCATTTGTGGATCTCAGTGGCGGCGCCCTCCACGACCGCGAGGTGGGATTCGGTGGCGGCAGGGCCCTCCCCTGTCGGAGCCAGCTGCGAGCCTGCGATGCCCCTCCCCTCACTGATGGTGGCTGCGGCGACGACGGCCAGCTGCCTCCCGTGGCGTCGACCCTCCAACCACCGACGGCGCCGTCCGGCCCCTTCCCCGACCGGCGGCGGCGCGGCCCAGCCACTTCCCCGACCGGCAGTGCGCTGCTTCCCTTCGTGGTCCGACGGCCGTGCTACTCGCCCCACTCCTCATCCACCACGGCGGCGGCAGCGGTGGTCGATCTGTGATTTGTTCTTCTATAGAAAAAAAATTATGATATGTGATCTGTGATTTGTGATCCGTGGAGGCTGGATCTAGAAGAAGAACAGAGGCCGTTGGATCTTAATCCTATGATGTAAAATAAATCATGTGTTAAAACTGTATAAAACAGCCGTAGACAGACTTTTTTTTATCAGTGAGCCAACCAGAAATAAGGCAAGGCCACCTCACTGTCACCTGTCACCTGTCACCTGTCACCTGCACCATAAGGACTATTTCACCGACGCGCATGTGTGTAATGTAGCCGCTGTCGCCTTCCGCGGCGGAACGACCCGTGCTTAGCTAGCTCGCCGCGCAGCCCACCAACCCCGCTCCCGCCGGAGGACGTAACGGCCCCCTCGTTCCCGACCTTCGACTGAAACTTGCTATCGGGAATGGAGTGAAGTTCCTAGTAGTAGTAGGTGTCCCGTCGGTGTCACAACGTACGTGCATGCTTCACGGCCTTTCTTGCAAATGGCCAGTTGGCTGGTTTATAGAGTATAAGCTGGAACAGTATTTTTCTTTTACACCAAACCAGTCAACAATAAATAATTAACGATCATTTGTGACGAAACCAAGAGGCCGATCATTTCGTACTATTTCTGCATAATCACGCGGCACGATCATCTTCCTTACGTACATAATTATAGTAAAGTGGGCGTGGGCGGTGGCCGGTGGGCACCACAGTCACACAGTAATGCAAATCCACGTCACCTCACCTGCAAATCCAAGTCCAATTCCAAGCACACGCAATGCGCAAGTACGTACTCCTACCTGCAGAGTGCCATTTGTGATTTGCCGCCACAAGCTGACCGCTGCCGTCTCTCACGCTGGAAGCGAGCCGCAGGCGTGCTCACCAGCAACACCGCAACAGCAAGCGCAAGCGTCTCATCCATCCATCCATGGACCCGCGGAGCGGCTTCTGCCCGAGCACGAGGACGTTCCGCAGCCTGCGCCCACCGATCCCGCTCCCACCGGAGGACGACGACGTACCCGTCTCCTTCCCGTCCTTCGCCTGGTCGCGCCTCCCGTCGCCGCTCCCCGCGCACCCGGCCTTCGTCGACGCGTCCACGGGCGCCGCGCTCTCGTTCCCGGCGCTCCTCGCCAGCGTCCGCTCCCTCGCCGCCGCGCTGCGCGGCGCGCCGCTCGGCGTCGCCCTCGCCAAGGGCGACGTCGCGCTCGTGCTCTCGCCGCCCAGCCTGGACGTCCCCGTGCTGTACCTCGCGCTGCTGTCCCTCGGCGCCGTCGTCTCGCCGCTCAGCCCGGTGTCCGCGCCCGCCGACATCGCCCGCGCGGTAGCCCTGTGCGACCCGTCCGTCGTCTTCGCCACCGGAGCAACCGTCGGCAAAGTCCCTGCGTCAGGGAAGAAAAAGGCATCCGTCATCCTGCTGGACTCGCCACAGTTCCAGTCCTTCCTCCACGGCCACGACGAACCGGGGTTCGCCGCAGGCGTGCCGCCACCCCCGGTCGAGGTGGTGCGGCAGTCCGACGTGGCGGCGATCGGCTACTCGTCGGGCACGACAGGGCGAACCAAGGCGGTGGCGCAGTCGCACCGCCGCCTCATCGCGTCGGCGCTGCAGCACCGCTCGCCACCGCCGCGGCGGACGCCCGGAGGCCCCGCGGTCGTCACGCTCCTCGGCGTGCCCATGTTCCACTCGTACGGCTTCCACATGCTCATGCGCGGGGTGCTGATGGCCGAGACCACGGTCGTGGTCACCGCCACCCGCGGCGGCGCGGCAGCCGTGCTGGACGCCGCCTCGAGATGCAGGGCCACGCAGATGTTCGTCGCGCCGCCTGTCGTGGCGGCCATAGCGCGGGGAGGCAGCATCGGACCGGAGGGGTTCCCGGATCTTGTTCGGATCGTCTGTGGCGGTGCGCCGCTGAGCACCGCCGCGGCGTCGGCGTTCCATGAAAGGTTTCCCGACATCGAGCTGTTTTTGGTAAGTAGTCCTCATCATCTCTGCCAATGCCATTAATTTTATGAATTAGATTAGAGGTCCGCGTCAGTAGGGCAACTTGCATCTTCGTTTCGTTCCATCAACATCAATCACACCGCACGAGGATCTCGTGGCCGGCTTTTACGATTTACAGTTATGTTGGCGGGCGCAGGACAGCAACATTTTACACGTGCCCACAGACCACCGTGAATCTGTGTCACTGTTTCACTTGTCTGGTTCTCGAGCAAAATATAGCCATAATACTCATACTCCTGTATCTTTGATGGGTTTATTTACGGACTACAGGCACTAGGATCAACTGAGGGTGGCGTGATATCAAACATGGTCTGTCGTGAGGAATGTCATCGTATAAAATCAACAGGTCGGCTATGTAGCGGTGTTGAAGCCAAAGTTGTTGACATTATTAGTGGTGAACTCTTATCAACCAACAAGCAAGGCGAATTATGTATCCGAGGCCCAAGTGTCATGCTAGGTACCATATCAGAACTTAATTACCTATATGTCCAATATTTTTCTATTACAAAGACGTAAGAAGAAGATTCCACTATACAACATCATTTTCCAAGTCCAATCAAGAGTTAATAAATAAAATACAACTAAATGGCACCCCGATCATTGTAAGATTGAAAAATCGCTAAAGAGATTGCAGGAATATAAAATAATAATTGGATGTTGTGTTTATCTCATGAAAAACTTATTTAATATCATTCATAAATATATAAAAATAACAATTTTCTTGTTGTATTTATCTCATGACAGTCTGCCAACCCATGCTCCTACATTGGTTTGAATCTTATTAGTAGATGAGTGTGACGTTCATGTTTAGTACCTACAATAATAAATCAACAGTACTTAACTATTTGCGCACACGCTCTTGATATGTGTTATTTTCTAATGTAATACCACTATATACTCTATGTAATCTCTAATAGTTGTATGATCCTATCAATTACTCTATTATTTTTCCCATATGTTTCTCCCTCTACATTGCCCTCAAGGTGTTTATAGTTGAAAGCCGAGTTTAAATTTTGGTGGTTCTTATTGTATCCATATCTTGTTAGGCTATGGATCTAGATTTTCAATTTTAAACATTCATCTCACATGTTAGTTGAAACTTTTGTATTTATTATACCTTTTATTTAAACCCTCCTTCTGTATTTTATTAAAAATAGGGATTTTAGGTCTTAGACTGCACTCTTAATTGTTATGATGGTACGTCGCTTAAGATTGTCATTGGAGTAGTATTTTCAGAGAAAAAAATAGAGTGACTTCAATTATATTATCAATATAAATAAGTCATATTTATTCAGAATATATAAGTTTACCTAATTCAACATATACATGTATATTCATTGCTCATGCATGCATGCATGCATGGTGGTAATAACATATATGTTCAATTTAAGTATTTTTTATATCTTATAGCAAAAAGTGGATAATTTAGAAATAAATTTTTTATGCATACATTGTTTTCATAATAACAGATGTTGGTGATTTGGTTTTAAATTTGAAAGGAGTATTTCAGTTTAATTTTAACAATAATGATGAATTAGGGGATTTGGATGTGAATTTAAGGGGTTACTTAGATTATATATATCATAATAGTGGCAGAGTAATTTGGATTTTAGATGAAATGTCGGTATTAGTTTATATCATGATTTATAATGACAGAGTTAGATAATTTAGATGCATATTTATGGGGCTCGCATTATGTTATTTGTCATAATTGTAGAGGTGGATGATTTTTAAGAAAACAAAATAGATCCAATGGCTATTATTATCAATGGTGACTAAATTCTACTAAATTGATAGATAGATCTTTCTTATTTTTGTGAGCATTTCTAAGAATTATCTTTGTTCTAACAAGTCTCATAAGTAATGTGAAGGTTTCATTGGAAGTCTCCAAGTAGTAACAATAAGATAAAGTAATCACGTTCATGCATTTCCTCAATCATTCTAAATGCTAACAATGTTTGTTTGATCATCGCACACCATTATTGAGTGACCAAAAGAAAAATACACTTAATTTAAGATATAATTTAGTTGATACAATATCATATTTGCTTAGTGGGCCAATATAACATAGTACACATAAACAAAAATTACAAAGGCAAATTTCAACATAGAGAAAATAGTAGCATAGGACAAAAATTTTACTGTTAGATTATTTGGCAATTGATGCACTTCATAGCAAACAATAACAATCATCAAAGTAATTTAAAATATAGTAGTAAATAATATAAATCAATAATTTTTTTGTTACAAGTCTCAAAGTCATGAATGGTTGCCACTTTTAGCTCCATGAAAATGTATTGTTTACCAATCATAGGATATGTTGGTGGTGATGAAACAAGCAATCAAGCATTTGACTCTGATGGTTGGCTTAAAACTGGTGACCTCTGCTATTTTGATGAGGATGGCTTCCTTTACGTTGTTGATAGACTAAAAGATATAATTAAGTACAAGGCATATCAGGTATTTGACCTGTTTAGCTTTTAGTGACTTATTAGTTTCACTCCTACATCATCCATTAGCAAATTTCATGCCATAACATGCAATCCTTTTATTTGACACATAGGTTGCACCAACGGAGTTGGAGGATGTGCTGCATTTGATCCCTGGGATATTGGATGCTGCAGTTATCTCGTATGTTTTCTTGAAAATGGATAAGAAAAATATCTATATATTGTTTATTTCGATGAAACATTGTTTCAACAATGTTTGAATTGCATAGTATCCTAATAAGCATATAATATTTCGGCATTTTCTTAAAAACTTATAAAATCGTTAACCACTAATAATTATTATGGCAACAAAAAATATCAAATTAGAACTCTTACTTATAGAACTATTTATACTATTCCATACTGATAAGCTGTACACCTTTTTTTCTAATATATCAATTTTAATTGCAACAAAACATTTATGTAATAGTTTGGCATAATTTCAATATATAAATATATCCAATTATATCAAGATCTCCATGTATTGAAAATGTATTTACTACTTCCTCCAATCACAAGTTAAATCAATATAGATTTGTCCTAAGTTAAACTTTTGCATCTTTGACTGGCAAGTATACATAAAATATATATTGACTTAGATGAAAAGAAATTCCCCCATCCATCTCTAAAGTAAATCTTGCTTTTCGAGGAGTCAATCAATCTCAAGTTTGACTAGGTTTATAGAAAATAGTATCAACATTTGTATCTCTAGATAGGTTTATTATAAAAAAAATATTCCATGATAAATCTAATAATACTTGTTACATATGCATCATAAATATTAGTGTTTTTATATTTTTTAGTCAAACTTATGATTGATTTACTCCTCTAATTCCTTTTTGGGATGGGGGAGTATATATTATATAAAAATATTTTATAGTGAATTTAATAATGTTAACCTCATGTTGTCAATCCACATAAAAATTATATTAATGGCACCAAGTTGACAATGTTTGACTATTAGGAGTTAGGACAAACCTATATCGTTATGATTGGAAGTATACAAATCGCGTGAACTCCAAATGTTTGTTGTCCAAGAATCACAATTGGTTCTTCCCAACATCTCATGTTTACGAGATTCAAATCCATTCGATATTTTTTTTATATAGATACCCAGATGAAGAAGTAGGACAATTACCGATGGCATTTGTTGTAAGGCAAAATGGGAGCAATAATCTTACAGAAGACCAAATAATGGAATTCGTTGCCAAACAGGTACAGACTACACTGGTGGCCTACCAACGTCCTACTTAATTTCTTGATTACACTTTGCATTGCACTAACTATCAGCTTACATACAATTTTTATATATGTACATATATGCTAATTAAATCAACTTTCATTAGGTTGCCCCTTACAAGAAGATACGTAAAGTTTGTTTTGTTGATTCAATACCACGGTTGCCATCAGGCAAGTTACTAAGGCGCGAGCTGCATAAACACATGACGCTTACCAGCAGGTTGTAACACATCATCCACCACTGGAGTCTGGAGATATATTGGAGGAAAAGATCATATGATACAATATCGAAACGAATATTTTCATCTCAAACTATCATCATCATCTATAGTATGTCAGGGCTCAAGAACTACAACAGAGATGTTGGGTGAAATCAATAGATATGATCTTGATTGATATCAAGCTTAACAGTGACTCATGCCCTTGTAGATGTCTGGGATGGGATACTTGTAGTACAAGCCTACATGGATCAAATGCGTGCACCTTGTAGATGTCTTTGGCTACAGCTTCGCTTACTTGGCCTCCGAACGTGAAGCCATCGAGCGAAGCCTTGTCTGTAGTGAAGATATTTTAAAAACTTGGAAACTAGAAACCCTCACTCGGTCGTCCGCGCCAGGCACGCCCTCACTTGGAAACTAGAAACCCTCACTCGGTCGTCCGCGCCAGGCACGCCCTCACTGGCTATGCTCTTGCCTGCCGCCAGGAAGGGGAGCGGCCGGCCCTCCCTCAGTGGTCGTTGGGGGGGGGGGGGGGGGGGGGGAGGGGGGGGGGGGGGTTGTGAAGGTGAGAGAGGTAGAGGTGGCAATGTTGCGTCTGTCCAGGGGGAGAGGGGGAGTGAGTCAAACTAGTGGGCTAGGGTCTATAGCCGAGTTACATACTTGGGCCAGCTTTCACCGCCGGCTCGTGGCTTGAATCGGCTGTGAAAATATCATAGAGAAAGCACTACCGGAAACCGGTACTTTGTCGAGTGACGGAGGCTTTGCCGAGTGTATTTTATCGGACACTCGGTAAAGACGGTCTTTGCCGAGTGCCAAATAAAATACACTCGGCAAAAAAAACACTCGACAAAATGCGTCTTTGCCGAGTGCCTTTTTTCTGGCACTTGGCAAAGATGTATTTTGCCGAGTGCTATTTTTCGGCACACGGCAAAATGCGTCTTTGCCGAGTGCATTTTTTCTGGCACTCGGCAAAGATGTATTTTGCCGAGTGCTATTTTTCGGCACACGGCAAAATGTATTTTGCCGAGTGCTATTTTTCGGCACACGGCAAAATGCGTCTTTGCCGAGTGCATTTTTTCTGGCACTCGGCAAAGATGTATTTTGCCGAGTGCTATTTTTTGGCACACGGCAAAATGCGTCTTTGCTGAGTGCCTTTTTTCTGACACTCGGCAAAGATGTATTTTGTCGAGTGCCTTTGTTTTGGCACTCGGCAAAGAGGCATTTTGCCGTGTGTATTTTTTTTTTGCCCTCGGCAAATCAGTTTTTCAAAACAATTTTTGAGGCCCTAAATGAATTCAAATGAAAAACTTTTCAACTACAAAGTTGTATAACTTCTCAAGATCTACAAAGTTTATTTTGATCATTTCTTCATTTGACAAAGCGACAATAACGTTGTTCATAAAATCTACATCTCTCATATCTCTCATATTAGTTTCATGAAAGTAGAAGAGAGATATATAAAATTTATGAACAATGTTACTACCACTATGTTGGATGAACAAATGACCAAAATAAACTTTGTAGATCTTGAGAAGTTATGAAATTTTGTAGTTGGCAACATTTTGATTTGAAATCATCTTGTCATGCAAAAACGACGTTTGAATTTGAAAATTTTAAAATTTGAATTTTTCAAAAGACCTCGGATGGAAAAACTTTCTAAATGAAAATTGTAGATCTCCAAAAGTTATGAAACTATGTAGTTGACAACTTTTTGATTTGAAATCATCTTATCATGCAAAACTACGTTTGAATCTCTCAAATTTGAAATTCGAATTTTTCAAACGACCTCGGATGGAAAAACTTCCTAAATGAAAATTGTACATCTCAAAAAGTTATGAAACTTTGTAGTTGACCACTTTTTAATTTGAATTCGTTTAGGGCCTCAAACAAGTAATTTACTCTCGGTTTAGTATAATTTATGAGGATAGATAACGGAATCTAGACATAAGTGACAGTGTAGTGCAGTGGTAGAGTAGCAGACACGCAAGGGAGAGGTCGTGAGTTCGAATCCCGCCGGTCATGTTAGCCGCGAATTTTGCGCAAAAAATGCAGTGACTTCGATGGAGGCGGGCGCGCGCTGGCCGGTGGCGGCCTCCCCCAAAAAAAAATTTGGGTTTTTTTGCTATTATTTTCGGATTTTTTCGCATTTTTATTTTGCCGAGTGTTTTTCTGGCACTCGACGAAGTCTTTGCTGAGTGTCCGACAAAAAACACTCGGCAAAGTCTGTTTGCCGACTAAAATTCGCCGAGTGTCGTTTGCCGAGTGTCGACACTCGGCAAACCCTTTGCCGAGGGTTTTTTAGGCTTTGCCGAGTGCCCTCCTGATTCCCATAGTGAAGATCGCAGCGTTACATTGGACATCTTGATTAAGTGCAAGTTCATTCATGGAAAAAAAAATAGCGGGCTATAGCGGCGCTATAGCCGCGCTATAGCGGTGGGAGAAGCCTGCCGCTAAGTTATTGGTCTTTTTAACGCTATGACGACTTTCACCACTATTTGCCGCTATAGCGCTGCTATTTACCGCTATAGCGCCGCTAAACGCTATGACGATTTTCTACTTATTAATTATCATTTGCTACTAATTTGGTATTTTGGACGGTTAAACTTTCATGAATCATGTTGTAATGTCATTTGGTATTTGGTAATATTACCTAGAATTGTGGAACCTTAGAAACATATTTGTGTTCATCGAATTTTATATTTGCCATGTTTTTTTTTATCAATTACTGGTGTTTTTTATGTTTTTTTTATAAAAACGCTATCTAGCATAGCGCCGCTATAGCTGCATAGCTTCTGAAATAAAAATTACCGCTATTTTTAATAGCCCGCTATTTTAAACAGTGAGTTCAGTGAGTTCATTCGAGAGTGACGTCTACTTGTGAGTTGTGACATAGGAGCTTTCTATGCAAAAATAATGCATGGTGGACCATCAATTCTATCTATGAACACAAGGACAAGCCTATGTTTAATGTTTAATAACGAAAGGAGCCCATCACATCAGGTGATATGGAGCTTTTGATACTCGGAGTACCTGCGCACGGGCCAATTTGTTTGCCTAATCTAACGACGCATGCAAACTCTATCTCAAAATCCTCCTTTCCATGCTTACCAGATATGAAAAAATGTACCGTAGCAATTCATATTCTGTCGTTGCTGCCTGCGGCGCGCGAGAAGTTTTACTTCAAAATGCAGGGACTGCCCTGCAGTCTGCATCGCGGTGGCATGGCATGTGGTTTGCCACATGCAGAGTGAACTGTCACTAGCATTTCGAGGCGGACGCAGCAGGTCCCAGGCAAGCCCATGCATTAACGGAGGCGCCCTTGAGTGCACCCAACTCTACCCGACCCGTCTCTAAAACCGGAGCCGTGCGCTCATCCGATCCCGAGAACCTACATCGATCTCCCCACGGCCACCGACCGGCCTTCATCATCATCGTCACCAGATCATGGCCCAGCTGCTGCCGCGCCGTTGCCTGCTTCTGTTGCTGCTCGCGGTGCACGCCGCCGCGGCCTCCGCAGCGCTGCAGCTCCACTTCTACGCGCGGTCGTGCCCCCGCGCCGAGGCCATCGTCCGCCGCGCCGTCCGCCGCCGCGCCGCGCACGACCCGCTCCGTGCTCCCGCGCTCTCATCCGCCTGCATTTCCACGACTGCTTCGTCAGGGTACGTCTGTTGCACTGCTGCACGTCCACATTTTCGTCGTCGCCTCGATCTGATTCTGATGGCCTTGTGTCCTACACCACCACCACCACCACGACCAGGGATGCGATGGCTCCGTGCTCATCGACAGCACGCCAGGCCACCCGGCCGAGAAGGATGCCCCGCCGAACCTGA